>NC_060177.1:59477653-60162653 GCF_021184085.1 Oncorhynchus gorbuscha | reverse complement strand
TGTCGGTGTAGCGGCCGGGGTGGGGACAACAGGCTGGTGGAGCTGGAGGGGGATTAATGCCTAGCGCCCTGCCACAACTCACAGCAGGAGCTGTCATGTCAACCCAGGCACCCTGCAGCTGAGCCTCACTCCGATTGGGTAAAGGTCAGGGGCCAGCGTCAGGTCACACCACCTGCAGCCTTTCACTGAACGCTGGGCATGCCATTCTCTCACACAATGTACAGCAGCCATCATACACATGCTCTGACAACCCACGCTGGAGCAACAAAGGAGGAAAGGGAGGTTGAGTGTGAGACAGTCTCTATCGATTCCCCCCTGGGGAAATCTCCCAGACATTTCAAAACAGAGGTCTACTCAGTAGACTCTGGAAGTCATATAATTGAGCATATTCACTTTTATGTTTTGAAAGTTCATTCTCAGAATGATTCCCTGTTATTGTGAGCCAGTGTACAGTGATGACACCATTCCTAGTTGTAGAGGGAGAGAGTTATGCAACATTTCCATCAGGTCATATTGCATGTTGTATCTGAATGAGTTAACTGGCATTCTGTAATGTAATGGTCCATGTCTGTTACGTAATGACCCTCTTTGCTAGTGTTATTTATCTGATAAGGCTTTTCTTCTGAAGCAATATTATGTCTCCTTCCCTTTCAGCCCCACAGTATGGGACTCATTAGCTGTGGAATAAGCCGGATTCATAGACGCTCCAGGTCCCACATGATATCAGGCAGAATGGCGGGCATTACACAATTCTCCCTGGAGGGATGTGTGGGGAGATGAAGAGTTCATTGTGCATAATGGAGAAACATTGCTGTTTAGTGAGATTCATAGCGCACATCTAGTATCCCTGCACATTGTAAACATGCTACTGGAACTGACCCTGTATATAGCTTCTTGCTGTCTCGTGTTCTTGTTATGTTTAGTATTGAAGAGGTAGGGTTTCAGATGTTTTCGGAAGATGGGCAGGGACTCTGCTGTCCTAGCTTCAGGGGGAGGCTGGTTCCACCATTGGCGTGCCAGGACAGAGAAGAGCTTGGACTGAGTTGAGCGGGAGCTGTTCTCCCGTAGGGGTGTGAGGCCCAAGAGACCAGAGGTGGCAAAACGGAGCAGAGTGCTGCAGACAGCTACAGTGTCATGTGTGAGTGTTCTTTTATACAGGGGCAGCTGGCTCTGACTTCAGAGGGTCTCCCATCATGACGAGGGCCAGGCAGGCAGTAGCTAGGCTTCAGTGGGAAACAGAGCCCTACCCTGCCACTGAGAACCCCGCTATCTAACCCACAGAGGAAACAAGCAGTTATCCAAGCTCTAGCTACCAAACAATCACAGCAGCGTCAGGCTATAAACAGTACTGTCTCCTGGTGCCAAACTCCTCCACAACAGCCACACTTATATTGTTATGGACTAATCCCCCCCAGCTAAAGTTTATCGTATTAGCACACTCTGATGCCCGGCTCTGCCCCTGTCACCCCACATCTCTCCCTTCATGTTGTTCAGTTCAAATAAAATAAAGTACAATTTTCTTGGTCACATACACGATTAGCAGATGTTATTACAGGTATAGCCAAATGCTTATGTTTCTAGATCCCATAGTATAGTAATATCTAACAATACACATAAATCTAAATGTAAAATAATGGAATTAAGAAATATAGAAATATTAGGACGAGCAATGTCGGAGTCCGGAGGACAAATAGATATACAGTACCAGTCAAAGGTTTGGGCACACCTACTCATTCAAGGGTTTATCTTTATTTTTACTATTTTCTACATCGGAGAATAATAGTGAAGACATTAAAACTATGAAATAACACATATGGAATCATGTAGTAAACAAAAAAGTGTTAAACAAATCAAAATATATTTTATATTTGAGATTCTTTGAAGTAGCCACCCTTTTCCTTGATGACAGCATTGAACACTATTGGCATTCTCTCAACCAGCTTCATGAGGTAGTCACCTGTAATGCGTTTTAATTAACAGGTGTGCCTTGTTAATTTGTGTAATTTATTTTCTTCTTAATGCATTTGAGACAATCAGTTGTGTTGTGACAAGATAGGGGTGGTATACAGAACACAGCCCTATTTGGTAAAAGTCTATATTATGGCAATAACAGCTCAAATAAGCAAAGAGAAACGACAGTCCATTATTTTAAGATATGAAGGTCAGTCAATGTGAAACATTTCAATAACTTTGAACATTTCTTCAAGTGCAGTCACAAAAACCATATGATGAAACTTGCTCTCATGAGGACTGCCACAGGAAAGGAAGACCCAGAGTTCATTTTTTCTACCTACCTCATCCCCATACTGTTTTTATTTATTTACTTTTCTGCTCTTTTGCACACCAATATCTCTACCTGTACATGACCATCTGATCATTTATCACTCCAGTGTTAATCTGCAAAATTGTAATTATTCGCCTACCTCCTCATGCCTTTTGCACACAATGTATATAAACTCCCCTTTTTTTTCTTCTTCCTATTGTGTTATTGACTTGTTAATTGTTTACTCCATGTGTAAGTCTGTGTTGTCTGCTCACACTGCTATGCTTTATCTTGGCCAGGTCGCAGTTGCAAATGAGAACTTGTTCTCAACTAGCCTACCTGGTTAAATAAAGGTGAAATAAAAAAATATATAAAAAAAAGAGTTACCAGCCTCGGAAATTGCACCACAAATAAATGCTTCAAAGAGTTCAAGTAACAGACTCATCTCAACATCAACTGTTCAGAGGAGACTGCGTGAATCAGGCCTTCATGATCAATTGCTGCAAAGAAACCCCTATTTAAGGACACTAATAATAAGAAGAGACTTGCTTGGGCCAAGAAACACGAGCAATGGACATTAGACTGGAGTAATTTGACATTTTTGGTTCCAACCGCCGTGTTTTTGTGAGACACATAGTAGGTGAAGCATGGAGGAGGAGGTGTGATGGTGTGGGGGTGCTTTGCTGGAAACAGTCAGTGATTTATTTTGAATTCAAGCTACACTTATCTCACTTGAATTCAAGCTACACTTATCCCATCTGGTTTGCGCTTAGTGGGACTATCATTTGTTTTTCGACAGGACAATGACCCAACACACCTCCAGGCTGTGTAAGAGCTATTTGACCAAGAAGGAGAGTGATGGAGTGCTGCATCAGATGAACTAGCCTTCACAATCACCTGACCTCAATCCAATTGAGATGGTTTGGGATGAGTTGGACCGCAGGGTGAAGGAAAAGCAGCCAACAAGTGCTAAGCACATGTGGGAACTCCTTCAAGACTGTTAGAAAAGCATTCAAGGTGAAGCAGGTTGAGAGTATGCCAAGAGTGAGCAAAACCGCCATCAAGGCTACTTTGAAGAAAGTTTATTTCGATTTGTATAAAACTTTTTTGTTTACTACATGATTCCATATGTGTTATTTCATAGTTTTGATGTCTTCACTATTCTTCTACAATGTATAAAATAGTCCAAATAAAGAAAAACCCTTGAATGAGTAGGTGTGTCCAAACTTTTGACTGGTACTGCATATACAGTATGTCACGAACCGGCTCGAAGTTTGTAACAAAAAGGAAGACAAAGTGGAGATAAGGAATAACAAAATATATGTATTAACTGAATTAAACTAAATACAATTAACAATGGTTTGTGTAGTCAGTAATCAGTAGTGTAAGTGAGTGGTTGTGTGCATAAATGCGATAATGAGGGGTGTTGAAAGGTGCCAAAGCAAACAAACAAAACGGCCACAAAAATGCAACAACCAAACTCAATCAGTGTGTCTGCATGGAGAGAGTCTCCTCAATAAATGGGTGAGAGGTGTCTTTATCCCGGGACACACCCGAGCCCAGGTGTGACCAATTTCGCTGACGACCCTCCCGGCTCCGCCCACCGACATCCAATTAAGGGAAACAAGAGCAAAGAGACAGAATTCGGCAGACAGTGAGGGAGGGTCGTCACAAGTACATATATGTGAAGGGATGTATAGATATTATGGACAGTATGTGGATAGAATATATAGTATATCTGAAGAATACGTGGATAGAATAGTATATGTACAGCAATAGTTGAATAGAATGGACTTGACTAGAATACAGTATATACATATGAATTGGGTGAAACTGTATGTAAACATGAATAAAGTGACCAGTGATTCCATGTCTGTGTACATTGAGCAGCAGCCTCTAAAGTGCAGGGATGAGTAACCAGGTGGTAGCCAGCTAGTGATGACTATTTATTAACCGTCTGATGGCCTTGAGATAGAAGCTGTTTTTCTATCTCAGGGCCATCTCGGTCCCAGCTTTGATGCACCTTTACTGACTTCTAGATGATACTGGGGTGAACAGGCTGTGGCTCAGGTGACATTTGCCACGCAGTCATGGGTAAACAGGAAGTCCAGGACCCAAGTTGCACAGGGCGGGGTTCAAACCCAGCAGCCACGTTTGGCTACATATGGACCGTTAGTGGAATTCCCGCAAGAGACACTGACACTGGTTAATGTGATTGGATGTTAATTATTTGACTAGGCTGCCTGTATGTGACATTGTGTTCTTATTTTGCTGAACACCAGATGGTTTCATTTGATTTTTGTCAGTGAAACGAGGCTACTCAGGCGAGAAACAACCTCACCCAAATCTAGAGCCCCGTTGGAAAATAGAAATGGACTGTTTGAAAATGTGAGAAAAAAAATGAAACAATTTCAAATATATATATATATAGAGATTTTTTAAATGTGAATCACATTTGCGCGTACCCCACCCCGTACCCCAGTTTGGGAATACATTTACATTTACATTACATTTAAGTCATTTAGCAGACGCTCTTATCCAGAGCGACTTACAAATTGGTGCATTCACCTTATGACATCCAGTGGAACAGCCGCTTTACAATAGTGCATCTACATATTTTAAGGGGGGGGGGGGGTGAGAAGGATTACTTTATCCTATCCTAGGTATTCCTTAAAGAGGTGGGGTTTCAGGTGTCTCCGGAAGGTGGTGATTGACTCCGCTGTCCTGGCGTCGTGAGGGAGTTTGTTCCACCATTGGGGAGCCAGAGCAGCGAACAGTTTTGACTGGGCTGAGCGGGAACTGTACTTCCTCAGTGGTAGGGAGGCGAGCAGGCCAGAGGTGGATGAACGCAGTGCCCTTATCTGGTCTAGGGTGTCTGGTAAGGTGGAGGTGATATAATCCTTAACTTGCCTCTCAAAGCACTTCATGATGACAGACGTGAGTGTTCCTTTTCGTTTTCTTGGGTACACAAAAAAACGGTGGACATCTTGAAGCAAGTGGGGACAGCAGAGTGGAATAGGTAGAGATTGAACATGCCTGGTGCATTGGGGGTAACTCGCTGTCCCTGTCACTGTACCGGTGCTTCTGCCTGGCACGTTTCCTGGTTGACATCCTGTCAGAGGGGAAACGGTTTCCCGCCAATCTGATCATGGAACAGGTTGTTAGTGAATTAGCACTCTGCCACTTTATTCATCAAAATACACAACATGCAGTGGGACATGATGCAATCTACATCACTAATGTGTGTCTGACGTAGTATTTTATGAAAACACTCTTGGCATGTTTCTCTGTTGATAGGTAGCTGAATGTTGTATTGAGACATCACTGTGTTCAGTTGTCTTGGTGGGGGTCCATTCTTTGACCTCATTCGGAGGCCACCATTAAGGTCAAAGGTCAGCTCTGGCTAATGGAATGCATTGCCTGTAGTGATCACAGTGTAGATGACCTGTCGACCAGGGCATTGTCTGAGCCTTAGGTTGAATAACATGTCAGGTGGAGAGGTGAGTGTGGTCAGCAGTACTCAGTCACAACTCTCTGAGGAATGTTCCATCCTTACAACCTCCTGCCCTGGAGGGGCCCTGAAGAAGTGATTGAGACAAGGGTCAGATCTTAGCTTTGGGCCATAAACTGCATCCTCCTGTGATTCATCTGCTGATTAGTTGTGTTTTATCGTTGCAATATGAAGATAGTTATAAACCATGTATATAACCTTTGTAACAATGTTTTTTATATAAAACCAATATGGTCTACAAGCTACATGACAGGATTAAGCCAAAGGGAGATATGCTGGGCTATCTACAACAGCTGTAGCCTAAAACTGAGTGAGATAAACTTTCATTTAGAGTGAAGAAAATTAGGGGTCTGTAACTGCAGACTCAGAGAGAGACGTACTGGGGTCTAGAAAGATCTGTGTCTTTACTGAAAGCTGATGATAAATGCTAATTTAATGAATTGAGCTTAGTGTTGAGACCATTGAGTAGGAAAGTAGAGCAATGGGAATAGAAATACAATTCATGAGACTTTCTGTAAAGTGTAAGCATGACTTAGTTTTAGAGCAATTTGAAGTTATTTATCACCATTGGGATTATTGGGGCCCTCCCAGCATGCTCACATTCACATCCAAGGTCACACAACTCTTAAACCACCATCCACAAACACAGGCACTACACAATAGACAGTAGCATCAACACAGTCTCTCAGACTCAACATCCTACAGTGTGACTGCCAGTTGACCAGTTAACCATTGGTTTGTGGAGTCCCCAGGCCTTGTGTGGTTTCCTCTTACTGGTCTGGGAGGATACATCACAACCTCCTGTTTACACGCCTGGTTCAATGCAATGAAAGTGGTGCGGAGAAATGCCACAACACAGTCATGAGAGCTGCCAGGGTCTCTTTTGACCAGAGCCGTCCTGTCATTGTGGGTCTTATACCCAGGGATGGCATACTTGTTAATGATTGCTATGTGAGAGACCCACCCACTGTTATTGAGAGTAATTAGTCACACAATGTCTGAACTGATGAAGTGTTGGGTGGTTTTTGCCCTGGGACTTTGGGTCGTTTCCTTGGAACCTGGGACCTGGGGTCCAGCTTTATGGCAGTGTCCTGTTTCACCAGGGACACCAGTACACTGTGTCTGACCCCTAGTTCAATATATGTTGTAATGTAGAACCTATTTGGGTCCTGCACTGGGTGGACCTGGTGTATATAGTGTGTATATAGTGTGTATGAGCATGCATGCCTGCACATTAATATCTGATTTATGCCCATGTTCCCTTTGATCACATGACATCAGTGCCCATAATTATACTTGCAAAAAAAGAGAGATAATAATGGCTACAAAACCCCTCAATGGGGATCTGTCAGATGACAGTTAGAATAGATCATGGCTGAGTTTCTCACAATGTTTACTGTTAGGAATTGCATTGCTCTCCAATTTTGCATCAGTTGAATCATTGTCTGTATGGATGATCCTGCCTGTTCATAAGTGCCACTGGGTGTGGTGGGCTACTTAGGCCAGGTTTACTTTGACCTACAGTCTCTACAATACAGTTGTTTGTGAGCGGTTGAGGTTGGTTTGGATTGGGAAGGTGCAATTGGGGCACCATCTTGACCTCCCTCTGTTTCCTTCTCTCTCTCCCCTCTGTTTCTAACTCTCTCTCTACATCTCACACTCTCACACTCTCTCTCCCTTCCCGTTCTCTCTGCCCCCTCCCCCCTCTACTCTGAGGAGGTCTGGCTGATGGATAGGCTGTAATCAGCAGCAGACAGCCCTGCCACAGGAAACATCTCCACATCACGTCTACGGAAACCAGCACTTCTCCAGAGACCCACAGACAGACACGGAGGAGAGGGACAGGGGGGGTGTGGAGGTCAAAACAATAGGATTCTCCAAGATTCAAACAAAAAAGCAAAAGGCTTATAGTTCACAAACTTAACAAGAAATACACATTTTTGCCAGGTGACCTTAGAACAATAAGTCAGGGATTCAATTGAAATGTTATTTGTAGTGAAACTATCCCCAAAATTGGCAGTTTTTTATTATCATTGGGAACCGAACTCTTCTTAGCAGCCATGTTGGTAGCTTGAATAAAAACATATGTGTGTGCAGGGTCAGAGTAAAGATAAGATAGAAAACTGTCAGATGCTTTAGGGCATTTATCAAGGGAGGTACAGGGAGAAGACATCTTTCTCATCACATTTTGCTGTGTGCTTTGTATCCTGGCCCTGGGGCTTTTACACTACTGACAGCCAGGTGAGCTGTCTCTCCCGAGAGGCAAATCCTCCTGAAACCCACCAGTATGTTAGTAAGAGAGAGGTGATGAGTTGTCATTCACTCTGCTTATGAATAGAACAATGTGTCTGACACACCAACCTGCTATTTTGGAATGCTGAGGACTGTTTGACTTTGGGCTGGTAAAAGCCTGCCCCTCAGTACCCCGCTAACAAAGACGATCCCAGTGTAAGGCTTAGGCGTCTTCATGTCTCTCTCTTCTTCTCAAATCCCCTGACCTTGGGCTAGCGCTCACCCATCTCCCTGCCTCTGCACTGATCCGTGAGCTCTTTGTGGCACAGGTGTGTGGGGGAGCATCCTGTCTTTGTATAATGGGGGTAGCAGTGCTAACCATAATAGTGAAAGTAGATGCTGTTTGTCACAACATCAGAGGACCTGGTGGAGCAATGTACTATAATTCTGGAGAACTGTTTTGTATTTGATCCCTCGACTAGTTGCTCTCATCTGAGGCATAGATAATGGCCTGTAATGCCTTGTTAGAGAGAGCTCAGAGAGAGAGAAAGAGAGAGAGAGAGAGAGAGAGAGAGAGAGAGAGAGAGAGAGAGAGAGAGAGAGAGAGAGAGAGAGAGAGAGAGAGAGAGAGAGAGAGAGAGAGAGGGAGCAGGTTTTGGCTTGCCCTCCTTCTCAGTCCTAATCCTGTGTCCCCAGACAGGAGGAATCCACCTCTGCCTCCAGGGAAGCGTCTTCATCATGACACCCACCAATATTATTAGAAACATCAGTCAAACTGTTAAGGCCTTGCAAACAGAAATGTCCCACTCTCCCATATGACGTATGGTTAGACCTCACTAGACGAACCTGTAGGGCAAGGGCCATGCACCAGGGCAACCCTCATTGATGAAATGACACCGCCCTAAACAAAGTCCCACAAAGGCAGGAAGGGCAGGGGCTTTGAACCCTACACCCTAGAAAGGATTCCAGTCCACTCAGCCCTGTGTACAGGGCATTGACTGTGAGGACACAGGAGGAGCACAATGATAGGCAACACAGGCTGTTTTTCCTGTTGAAGCATTCACATGTGAGGAGAGGATCCCTCTCCTGAAACACAGGAAGGCTCACCAGGGGTCCGCAGAGGAATACAAACACACACATACACTCCCTCCACACCACAGACATGACATATCCCACAGGTCTTCCCCCGGAGTGGAAAACATAAACATCACACTGATTTCACTTGTGTGGGTAACGGATGGATGTTAACTTGCTTAACCATTGTATTAGAGGTTACCTTCCAACTCCGCTGCCAGCAGAATACTGGTAGATGCCTTGACCAAGCACAGGCACCCTCTGAAGCTACACTCAGAAAAAAAGGTACTAAGTAGAACCATGTAGGGTTCTTGGGTTTTCGTGTTCTTCATAGAAACCCCTGTAAATTGTTCTACCTAGAACTTTCTATGAAGGGTCTTGCCCAGGAGTGGTTCTAACAAGAATCCTTTTATCTTTGGAAGGTTCTTCTTAGAACCCTCTATGAACGGTTCCACCAGCCTTATTAACATTTAAAATTAAACTCTTTATGACAATACATTACATATGTCATCATGGCCTTTCTTTTGAAGGCCAAGTTCAGTGTTTCCCAAACTCGGTTCTCGGGACCCCAAGGGGTGCACTTTTTGGTTTTTGCTCTAACACTACACAGCTGATACAAATGATCAAATATGGATGATTAGTTGATTATTTGAATCAGCTGTACAGTGTTAGGGAAAGAAAAAAAATGTGCACCTCTCGGGGTCCCGAAGTCCAAAACTAACAAAAATGTTGTCATAATATATGCACAAACTGTTCTTAACGGTTTTGGCTGGGAAGCATACAGACTCCTTAACACAGTGGTGTTAGGAAACTCCTGGTTTACAGGCTGCACCAGGCCTGCAGTTCACATTGTGCTGGCTTGAAAAGTGAAATGAAATTCCTATGTCCAGAGTGAGGATATCCATCAATTGGATTTTTTAATCACCCACAACCTGCATTCAGAATGACTGCCAGCGTAGGGAAGATTGATTAATGGGACTACCAAAAGGATCTAAACTATCTCAGTATTGAGTGCAATAATAACTACTAATAGATTGGATTCGTTTTTTTAAATGTATGTTATTTATCTTTGTGTAGCATAAGATGAATCAACCAATCAATGTAAATGCAAAAATACAGACATTGAAACAAAGAATTCTGAAAATCAACCTGTAATAGTGCATGCTGGGAAATATGATTATGATGGGTGTGGTTTTCAGTGTTTTACTCCACACAATCACAGTCAACTCTGGCTATTAACACCAACACTGGGGTTATTTTACACCACTGGGTATTGAATTTAACTTCTGAATCAACACTGGAAATGTTACACTGAAAAATAAACACTAGGGAATACCAGATACATGCATACATATTTCCATATACGGTTTAAAACATTCTCACACCTATCTTTTAGATCTTATCACATTACTAAAACTCCTGATGTGAACGTTTTAGCACTGAGGTAAACATATATGCTCAGGCACAAAAAAAAAAAAAAAAAAGCTTATTCAGATTGAGAAGAATCCTTCTTGCCTTCCAAACAATCATAAAAGAAAGCTTTCTTCCAAAAACAGTTTTTAGGAAATTAACTACTACTAATAATAACAGCAAGGATCAACAGCAAGTTGATCCTGTGATATTAATTGAACCCTTGG
Source organism: Oncorhynchus gorbuscha (assembly GCF_021184085.1). NCBI lineage: Eukaryota > Metazoa > Chordata > Actinopteri > Salmoniformes > Salmonidae > Oncorhynchus > Oncorhynchus gorbuscha. The sequence continues at coordinate 60,151,936 of NC_060177.1, read as the reverse complement.
TCTGACATCATTTACATTACATTTAAGTCATTTAGCAGACGCTCTTATCCAGAGCGACTTACAAATTGTTCAACAAATCATACAAATTTAGATTGAATAACCTGCCGAATGACCTGCTTTGAAATAATATAGTTTACCTTCCGAGTCTTTAAGAACAGGCTAGACATGATGATAGTTTTGCTGTAGACCCACCTGGTGCCTTGTAGATACGGGGCGTATAAATGGAAAGTCTAGACAGGCTCAGTGGTCGATTGTCATCACTCAACTATTCTGATGATTTTATGTTAAAGGTCCTCATTGTCACTCTTGGACACATGAGATCCAGTTTCTAGATTGTTCTTTCAGATTGTTCACGAGCAGTAGTCATGTGGATACCATCCACGACTGACCGTAACTGCAAAGCCAGCAAAATGACAAAAGTTTGTTTCAGATCTCTTTTCATGTACTATACAGATGTAGGATCTTAATTTGATCACTCTGTTGCAGGAGAACTTTCCTGCTAGGCAGGAAATGTAAAACTTGTAGTGTATTTGAGGTATTCTGAAGTTTGTCATTTCTACTTAGAACTTTCAGAGTTGATTTTTCCTTACGGAAAATGTGTCAACCCCTACAAATCTTTACCCCTGAGTTGAATTTGGAAAACACTGTTATTATTGCTTTGCATCAGAGTTTTTTCTCATCCTGCCAAATGATGGTAATTGTTCCTTTAGAAGTGTGAGGGGTGGATGGGGGATGTTGCAGCTGTCTGAATCAACTGGATCAGAGTCAGCTGGGTGGGGGTGGGGGTGGGGATGTGTGGGGTGGTGGAGGCAGGGAGCTCATAGGGGACCCCTATTCCTTTGTGCAACCATCAGCCTGCACAGCACATATGCCAGTCCCATGGCCACCCTGAAAACCTGGGCCCCATGCAGCCCTCACAACTGTAACTCTGTATGATAACATGGCCTGTTCTTCCACTAATGGATTCCTCCACCATGCAGCCATCCTCTTCACTTTTTCAATGCATTCTTTACTAAATTTGAATGACTTGCTCTGCTGTTTCACAACATCCGTACCTCCTTTCCGTACATATGGAAGCTTGAGGAGCAGTTTTGGAAAGTTGAAAAAGTCAAGGGCTTTGTCCAAATATTTTCTCAGAGTTGCTGGCCCATATTACAGGGTAGTAAACCTTCCCCCACCAGGCTTGGGAGAGTGACACATGGCTTTGACATTGACTTTGGGCCTGTTTTGGCATCGTTAAAAGTACATTTGCCAGTCTTCAACACAAGGCGGACAGAGTGATGTGTTTTAAGGGGCCCCACGTCTGGGCCTTTTGTGTTTTAACAGTGTCCCGCTTCCTCTTTCAGAATCCCTGAACTACACATGTCTAATGCAAAGTCAACGTCCACAAACTGTTGGTCCCATTTCACTATCAGGTGCTGATCAGGGACTCCTATTCAACAGGACCACTGCCACACAGGCCCTGCCCTGTTTGTATGTGTTTTCCTATTCCTTTCCTACATCCTCTAGTCCAATGAGTGTCTGGTTAAAGGGTTCAGCCAGGCTCTATGATAATAATCATGAGTGGTAATGAGGCTAATGTCATAATCAGCTGCCTGTTGAGGAGACGTGTGATAAGTGGAAAACCTCTCAGAGTCTGATGTGTGATGTACAGTAAGCACAGAGGCAGAGACGGAGCTATAGAGAGGAGGCTGAGGTCTGCTCTGACAATCAGAGCCACTGTATGGCCCGCCTGATTAAGGGAAATGGACCCAGAGGAAACTCTGTGTGTGTGTGTGTGTGTGTGTGTGTGTGTGTGTGTGTGTGTGTGTGTGTGTGTGTGTGTGTGTGTGTGTGTGTGTGTGTGTGTGTGTGTGTGTGTGTGTGTGTGTGTGTGTGTGTGTGTGTGTGCGTGTGCGTGTGCGTGTGCGTGTGCGTGTGCGTGTGCGTGTGAGTGAGTGAGTGAGTGAGTGAGTGAGTGAGTGAGTGAGTGAGTGAGTGAGTGAGTGCGTGAGTGAGTGCGTGAGTGCGTGAGTGCAATCTATATATATGTCCCCAGGAGACTCCAAATGTGTGTACATGACCACTTTGCTTGAGTTGTGTTTTCAGACGCCAAGACAATAGCAACATCGAAACAGATGTAGAAAAGATTAGAGCAGGGTATGTTTTCACTTACTCTCCCCCTCGCCTTGTGATTGCACATCAAAGTTGCAGAGTAAGTGCTAAAGTGCTGGTGATTGATTTGATTGTGTAGCTCCTTGGAGCAGTAGTCTGTTTCTGAAGGAGCAATGAACCCTAGCTGTAGACAGAGGTGACATCACAGACAGCCTCAGAACAACCATAACTAGAAGTGTTATTTGTGTAACATAGGCATCTCTTTGCTCAGCCACTGGCCATTGTCATTTACCCAACAGGAGATGATGCTTGATAGTGGGTTAGGTTGAAAGTTGTAATGGTACCTGGTAAAAGTGGTGAACAGTGAGAACAGCTGACATGGGTTAAGGAAGTGAGAGAGGCAGTGAGACTGGCACGATAATGGTGAATACAGACCTGCTGTTTGTTTGCTCCCAGCTTGGGGAGTTGGGCCAGGCTGCTTTCAAAACTCCCTGATTTACAGTTTGGTGCTGTCTATCAAGCAGCTGACAGATGGACCCAGCACTGCACTGCCCCCTCAGCAGCACAGCAGACACACATCACTGTCCAAACTCCCCCCATTTCCGTCTAGAATGCTGAGGTGAAGTCCATGTGTTTTTGGTGGGAAGATTTAACAGGTACCATAAACGTCTTCTTGTAGAACATCAGCAGTTCTGTTGTGTACCAGATTTGTCCATGGATCCACCTGTCATTCAAACAGCTAGAACATCATCTCACAGTTGGAGGTCACTGCAGGAGATTGAGACAAAGAACTGCCTCTGTTACACGAGATTCAGTGGCATTTGACACTATATATTAACTTTACACATATGGTGAATAAACATGGGTAATACTTGTTTAACCCTTATAAAAACATTGTTATTCGCAGCTCTGAAATAAGAGTGAGAAAGTTACACACCCCCTTGGTCCTAGCAGTACAGGCGTTGTCGTTCTGACAGACAGACACTCGGGACAGAAATACTGTATAAATATGATGGCTTATTCCTGGCATGCTAACAGTACGGGCCACAACACACTCCTTAGTTTAGACGTTTTATAAAAAAGGGTTGATTTATTTGAGTTTTATAAAGATCTCTGAGGGTTTGACTGGCAAGGCTCCAGTTTAGGGTTAGACTGTTATATAAGTAGACTTTAATGTTGCTTTCTCAGGCCTGATCTATATACAGAAATAACACAATGTTCAGTCTACAAATCACTCTTGCAATATATGGTAAATTATTGCCTTGATACAAAAAATGTGATGGAAAAATAAGCAAATCTGTGATGTATTTGTAGGAGTCAAAAGCCTTGTGGCATCCGATCATGATACATCCCCTCCTTGTTTTTGCCAGTGAGGCCTGAGACTGAGCTTTCATTCCCATCCTGATGCATGGTATCATATGACAGCCAGAGGTTCCGGGCGGACATTGGTAGTGTGTGGAAAGTCTGAGCACCTGGTATTCGCGTGGCCACTGTTTGGGTTTTCACTAAGCCTCTGCATGACAGGGATAACCATTGAGTGTTTTTGAATCTGGGGGACGGAGAAATAACAGAATGTGACACCCTCATGTATAAAAGGGTAAATGTCAATTATGGAATGGTTAGACATATCCAAGCCTCCTCTTACCATATGTCCGAGGTTGGCCAATGGTTTAGAACGGTAACCGTAATGTTAAATGGAGACAGGCTAACCTCACAGCAGCTTATTTCCACCTAATTGAGTAAAAGGAGTTTTGTTTTGTCAAGAGATTTTGAGCCAAATTGGAGTCAGATTCCTATAGATCTCCTGGGATGGGTAGGCAGGACAGGGGCAGTTCAACCCCTCGAGTGTCTACCGGGGCCAGTGGATCCCAGCTGTCTCCAGCTCCTAATCCCTGTCATTTTCCACAGAGCTGGGTTGTCTGGGCCAATAAACAGGGGAGACTCTCCTCCGCCAACCCCAACCCTCTCATCAGCCTTAGCCTTTGTCCTTCTATTCCTCCCTTTTAAACGAGGGGAGTCTCGTCCTCCTCTCTTTCATCAGCTTTATCTGTTGCCTCTCTATTTTTCTCCTCTCATGTTATTGTTTCTCATGTTTTCACCCCCTTCTTCTCTCAGGTTTCCTACCCCCCTTCTCTCAGGTTTCCTACCCCCCTTCTCTCAGGTTTCCTACCCCCCTTCTCTCAGGTTTCCTACCCCCCTTCTCTCAGGTTTCCTACCCCCTTCTCTCAGGTTTCCTACCCCCTTCTCTCAGGTTTCCTACCCCCTTCTCTCAGGTTTCCTACCCCCTTCTCTCAGGTTTCCTACCCCCCTTCTCTCAATCTTACTCCTTCCATGGAGTGGCCTTGCAGAGAGACTGCAAATGAATGTGTCTTACAGATCTACTTAAACTTATTTCATCAATACTGCGACTGATCTTTTTATTGCTTTGGTACTATAGGCTTCCCTAAATATCTATTTATAAAATAATTTATCTTTCATCTCTCTGTGTCTTCATAATTTTCCATCAATTTGCAAGTGGCTGAATCTCACTGGAGAAATCATCTGAGCAAGGGACACAGCACCCCGCTGTCTCAGTATGTGTAGCCCATGTATTTGATGCTGTCTGGACCAAAATAGTATAACATGTTGCCGAAGTAGCATTTGATTGATAGATGCCAGCAAGCATTTGGCCTCCCATGATGATTTCTTCAATAAAATAATTGAGCTCAACTCAATTCACCAAGAGATGCCTTTTTGGATTTGGCTTCAGACCAATCAAATCACTTCCTAAGCAAAACGTAATTTTCCAAAAAGATTGCTAAATCGTCCCTTTCCTAAACCATGGATGGAGATGGAGATTTCAACTTGTGGTTTTGACTCAATTCTCTCAGGCCAATGATAATGATGGTGATTCTGTTCTAACCATAAATGAATGTGTTGTGCCCCTGGCCTGAGACGACGGAAGGTCAGTGTGTAGCCTAGATGTAGTCTAGTAGGCTCACATTAACTAGCTAGCTAACTTAGCTGGTTCATTGTTGCCCATGCAAGGAAGTTAGGCTAGCAAGCATTTTAGATAGGTAGCCTAGGACAACAAAAACGAAACGTGTACTGTATGACAGAGCCATAGACTGTTTTGCTGGCGTTGGTGTTCAACTAGTCTACAAGCAAGGTGAGTGATTTTATTTTAATTTTTTTACTTGCGCATGCACACGCACACACACACAAAGCAGTACCATGGACAGCCACATGATATTTATCAACATTGATTGGACTCAATTGTTTTTGGCATCTTTAAGTTTGTTTTCAGTGTATTAAACTAAGCATACAGTATATAGCCTTGTTGATTTGATGATGTTTAAATGTTTCAGTGTAAATGGTGCTGGAAGAGCGGATGTAGTGATCCTGTTGTCTTTGTGCTGACTTGCGGTAACTCTGTGGTTCTAAATCACTAGTTCTAAATCGCTGTATAGTAAACTGTAGAAAACATTAACTTGCTTGACCATGCTGCAGGTAACATACTGTTTGTTACATGCAATATTTGCTTTGTGGACTTCACCGAATAGACGTTGCTCTCCGGTTTCGTGATGAAACAAACAAACGTGTAGTTGAATGTACGTGTTCTGCCACTGTGTGACTGTTGTCTTTTTGTTGTCACAGCCTTACTGTATATCACGGTGGTGCATGAACAAATGAGTTATAGAGCAAACAACGCAGTTATCCCAACATAGGCTGTAATATAGCTTTTTTACTGGCTTGTTTGGCTTCCTCAGTGATTTTACCCATGCACCGCTACTGACTCCGTGTAGGTTTACTGTCAAATACAGTGGGGAGAACAAGTATTTGATACACTGCCGATTTTGCAGATTTTCCTACTTACAAAGCATGTAGAGGTCTGTCATTTTTATCATAGGTACACAAAATCACATTGTATGATTTTTAAGTAATGAATTTGCATTTTATTGCATGACATAAGTATTTGATACATCAGAAAAGCAGAACTTAATATTTGGTACAGAAACCTTTGTTTGCAATTACAGAGATCATACGTTTCCTGTAGTTCTTAACCAGGTTTGCACACACTGCAGCAGGGATTTTGGCCCACTCCTCCATACAGACCTTCTCCAGAACCTTCAGGTTTCGGGGCTCTCGCTGGGCAATACGGACTTTCAGCTCCCTCCAAAGATTTTCTATTGGTTTCAGGTCTGGAGACTGGATAGGCCGGAGCCACTCCTTAGTTGCCCTGGCTGTGTGTTTTGGGTCGTTGTCATGCTGGAAGACCCACGACCCATCTTCAAAGCTCTTACTGAGGGAAGGATCTTGCGATACATGGCCCCATCCATCCTCCCCTCAATACGGTGCAGTCATCCTGTCCCTTTTGCAGAAAAGCATCCCCAAAGAATGATGTTTCCACCTCCATGCTTCACGGTTGGGATGGTGTTCTTGGGGTTGTCCTCATCCTTCTTCTTCCTCCAAACACGGCGAGTGGAGTTTAGACCAAAAGGCTCTATTTTTGTCTCATCAGACCACATGACCTTCTCCAATTCCTCCTCTGGATCATCCAGATGGTCATTGGCAAACTTCAGACGGGCCTGGACATGCGCTGGCTTGAGCAGGGGGACCTTGCGTGCACTGCAGGATTTTAATCCATGATGGCGTAGTGTGTTACTAATGGTTTTCTTTGAGACTGTGGTCCCAGCTCTCTTCAGGTCATTGACCAGGTCCTGCCGTGTAGTTCTGGGCTGATCCCTCACCTTCCTCATGATTGATGCCCCACGAGGTGAGATCTTGCATGGAGCCCCATGTGATTTTCTGGATTTTTGTTTTAGATTCCGTCTCTCACAGTTGAAGTGTACATATGATAAGAATGACAGACCTCTACATGCTTTGTAAGTAGGAAAACCTGTAAAATCGGCAGTGTATCAAATATTTGTTCTCCCCACTGTATAATGAGTACATTAGTTAAATCACCAAAACACAACATAATGATATCGTCTCAATTTAGATATTTTAACAGTTAATCCAATAGCAAAAACATTTGCCTTTTGAATGTAGTATGCTACAGTACTGTAAATTACAGTACATATACACTGTTTTCACATTAGGTAACACTCTTACACTACCCATTAAAATGTACTGAACATCACATTTCCATCATTTCTATCCCATGTGTGATCAACGGTGTGATTATTGTAGACATATTTCACAATGTAATCAAATGAAAGAAATTAAAGAAACATAGTGTTTAGCAGGCACTAGTTTGCACCAAGGAGGGTGGTACGCTCAAGGGGCTGGAAATCATGCATCTTCCATCTGTGTAGTAATTGTATTGTATTTTACAGTATTGTATTGTACTTATGTATTGTAGTGGTCCTGTACATGGTTCCGTTCATAAGAGCATGACACTAGCAACACCAGAGTTGTGGGTTTGGTTCCCACTGGGGTCACATAGAAAGATGAATGGACTATTGTCACTGAGGATAACAGTGTCTGTTACGTAAATTGCATATATTATGGTATCATAGTACTATGTTGGCCAATGCAAGCATTTCTCTGCACCCGCTGTAACATTTGCTAATCTGTGTATTTGACCAATACATTTAGATTTTATTTGCAACTGTAAAGCCGGGTGAGTGATGGGTGTGGAGTCAGACGCAGAGAGTAGAAAGTGAACGGGGAAAAACCGCTTTAATGTCCTCTTTCAAAGTAACAGGTCCAAACTTGGGTGAACCCAAAACCACTGTTACAAAAACCCGGATAGCGAAAACCCAAAGACAACGATACACCACTAACGTAACAGTAACAACAAGCCCGCACAAACACCAGCGGGCTAAACGAACTTAAATAACACCCATCCCAAAACCCCAACAAGGAACATGTGAAAACAATTAGACCAAAACAAACGAAAAGGAAAAAGGGATCGGTGGCAGCTAGTAGACCGGCGACGACGACCGCCGAACGCCACCCGAACAGGAAGGGGAGTCACCTTCGGTGGTATTCGTGACAGTAACATACAATACATATCTGATCTTGACAATATCAGATTTACTTGAAACTCATAAAATAAAATAAAATCATAATAGTCATCATCATAGTAGTACATTTGAGTATGTATCATACTTTTGATGTTTCTACTTTACAGACATACATGTAGTTCTCCAAATCTGTTACAGACAAACCAGTTTACCTGTCAAATCTACAGGTTCACCAAATGTTTAAGTGGTCATCAATTAAGAGCAGTCGGTAAATTAGTAGTAAACTGTATTTTAACAACAATCATATCAAAAGTAAGTAATGTGATGTCAAAAGGAATGTGAGCATTGCATTATGAAAGGGTATTACTTTATATAAACAGGTATTTCTAAGTGAAACTGAATAAGTTTGGTGAAAAGTGATTGTGTTGCCTTTTTGATGTTCTCTTTTTTTTTGAAAGGCTCAACATGCCTTTTGAAAATTCTGTACTTGTAATCCATATGTATGTATTTATTTGAGTTTTTACTAAGAATTGTGAAAATGTACCACATACTTGTGACAATTGCACCAAAGTCATAAAAAACTGTAATATCCAAGGCCTTCAGCACTTTGCAATATGTAAGTGTCTTTAAGTTGGAATATTTCAATATTCTTTCATGTTGCATCTTCTCTCATGAATTAAAGCGTTGACCTATTTTTACTACACTATGAAAACAACTGGGGATGTACGTTTTTATTTAAACACAATATTTATAATTATCAACCAATCATGCTGCCTCTACAACAAATAGCTTACCTTGAACGACCATTAAACAAAAGTTTGACTGAAGCATCTCGGTTGGAGGACAAACTGTCCCGTTATAGCACATCCTGTCGGTCCTGCAGTTTTGTCCATTGACAGGGGGCATGGTGCAGAGTGGATGGGGGTGGGGGTGGTCCAGGGTCCTGAGTTGGGAGAAGGGAAACACCTTGTGACCCCCTTGTTCCTCCCATGACATGACACAGCTACTGGAGGTATAGAGACAGGGACGGACAGAGAGGAATGCTGCCAAAACAAAAACTAAATCTCCACTATGTTTGGATGCAAAACTGTCTGCCCATATTAGGATATGAAGTTACTGATGGTCTCTGCAGGTCAAGTATAGTAGGAGAAGAAATCCAAATTCACGAAGTTAAGAAAGTGTTACCGGCTAACTTGATCACAGCAGAAATTAATTGAAATACAGAGATAGAACTGGAGAGGCACCAGTCTAGCCATTGAGCTTTTGTTTTATGCCTTTCTTGGCTATGATACAGCTGCTTGGAAGATAAATAAGTCATATGTAAACAAACAGAATCGTGTTTCTCATAGCAACAACAACAATGAGGTCTCAATCTATCAGATCAGAGTTTTTTTTCTCTGCCTGTTGTTTGGGTTTTGATAGATGGCTCCCATTGTTTCCAAGGCTCAGGGAACGGTCTGAAGCTCCTTGGTGCAGGAACACCGACTAATGAATGGACTGCCCTGTCCAACTCATCCATGGAAGTAGAGTTCTGCTTTGATAGACCGCCAGGTCAATTCCTACACTTCTGCTTTTAATAACATTGAACGAATAAAGGCTAAAATACTGCGGAGGCTGCAGAATGAAGTTTCCAGACTGCAGATAACGATGTTCTTTTTACATAAGCAGATCCCCCCTCATTCAATTTTGGGATGTTATTTTCAGCTTTATTATCTTTTTTGAACAAGTAAACAGATATTTTGAGCATTTCCCCTTCCAAAAAAATAAAGTCAAAGTTTTCGACTGTCTGTGATGTGGTGCGTAGCAGTGCACAGTGCAGGATTTTTCAATCTTCCTTCGTACAACAACAAATGTTGGTGAAAATCTAGAGGAGAGCTCAGACTGAAAACAGGTGTATAGCTCGTTAACAGAAACGTGCTGAAGGCAGAAATGAAACAATAGATGAACCTTATCAACCCAAACACTTATTACAATCAGGTGGGGTTCTATTCAATTCAATGGTGAGGTCAAGGCAGGACAGCTGTGGGAAAAGGATAGCAGTTTGTGTGACCTGTCAGTGACTTCATGTTTGAGAGGCTAATTAGGTCCACCCAACGTCTCCAGGAAGTTGTTAGGGGACAAGGCCTAGTTATGGTAAAGGAGAGCAGAGTTTGATTTGAATTAATGCCTGGGGTGGCAGGTAGCCTAGTGGTTAGAGGGTTGAGCCAGTAACTGAAAGGTTGTTGGATCAAATCCCCAAGCTGTTGTTCTGCTCCTGAATAAGGGAGTTAACCCACTTTTCCCGGGTAGGCCGTCATTGCAAATAACAATTTGTTCTTAATTAACTGATTTGCATAGTTAAATCAAGGTTCCGTAAAAAAATAATTGCACTCTGGTTCCCATCGGGATTCACTCATTTCTTTATAACCTTTTGCACAAGATACAGCAGCTCACCCACAAGTGTGTCACTTCAAGTGACCTAGAATCAAGAGCAGGAACATGCAATCTTATCCAGAACACAGGACGGTGCTCATCATCTGTAAATCTAATGGAGTTGTAACAAGTAAGTCAAATCAAATCAAATCAAATCAAATTTGATTTGATTTGATTTGAGTAAGCGGCTCTGCGGATCACCACAGTGGGAGCTGTGCCTTCACACAGGGGCTGGTGGGTGGGAGTGGTGCTGTTGGTCTGTGGCACAGGAGTCCCGATGCTTAGAAGGCTGATGTGAAAGGAAGCCGCGGTTTATAGCAAGCTGCTGTAGGTATCAGCACAAGTGAGAAGAGATATACACACAAATATAAGACATAGTCTACTATATTAGACTCACCCTCACCAGAATTTCAAATCAAATCAAATCAAATTGTATTAGTCACATGCGCCGAATACAACAGGTGTAGACCTTACAGTGAAATGCTTACTGACAAGCCCCTAACCAACAATGCAGTTTTTTTTTAAATACAGATAGGAATAAGAAATAAAAGTAACAAGTAATTAAAGAGCAGCAGTAAAATAACAATAGCGAGACTATATACAGGGGGGTATCTGCAAACAAGTCAGTCTTTTTATTGGCACTCTAGACATACACACAGAAACAAATGCAGTGTAGTCTACACAGACAAAATATTTGTATCAAATCAAAATCAAATCAAATGATATTTGTCACATGCCCCGAATACAACAGGCTGTAGACTCTACCGTGAAGTGCTTGCTTGCAAACCCTTCCCAATGATGCAGTAAAACCAAACAAAAATTGTAACAGGAATAAAATACCCAAGAATGAAGTTATATACAGGGAGTACCAGTACCAGATCAATGTGCTTGGGTATGAGGTATTTGAGGTAGATACTGTACGTACATGAAGGCAGGGTAAAATGACTAGGCATCAGGATAGATAATAATACGAGTAAAATAAAGAGTAGCAGCTGTGACGACCCTCCCACTCTGTCTGACATATTCTTTCTCTTTGCTCTTGTTTTCCTTATTAGGATGTCGGCGGGCGGAGCTGGAAGGGTCGTCAGCGCAATGGGACACACCTGGGCCCAGGTGATAAATACACCTTTTCCACATTCATTGAGGAGACTCTCTCCATGCAGACACACTGTTAGATTTTGGTTGTGGCATGTTTGTGGCTGTTTGCTTGTTTGCTTGTTTGCTTGTTTGCTTGTTTGCTTGCTTGCTTGCTTGTTTGCTTGCTTGTTTGTTTGTTTGTTTGTTTGTTTGTTTGTTTGTTTGCTTGTTTGTTTGCTTTGGCACCTTTCAACACCCCTCATTATCACATTTGTGCACGCAACACTCACTTACACAACTGACTACACACACCATTGTTAATTGTATTTACGTTACCTCAATTAATAAATATATTTTTTGTTATTCCTAATCTCCACTTTGTCTCCCTTTTTGTTACGGACCTCGAGCCGGTTCGTGACACAGCAGCATATGATGTGTGTGAAACTGTGTGTGTGTGAATTGTGTTCCTAATTAATTGATTGATTCATGGATCAATGTGATTGTCTCTGTTTATAACCCGTTTCCTTTGTTTGAGGTGTGGCCACTCAGTGGAAGGCACAAGTGAGAGGGAAGCTACGCTGTTTGAAGCTGTGACAGAGCTCTTTTGGAAGCCTTGGGTTTTTTTCTAAGAGAAGTATAGTATTACCTTGATAAAATAAAGATTTAAGTTAAAGAGAATGTTAACACTTTCCCTCCACCTGCACGGAAACCTGTTTTATTTGTATTTCTGGTGTTATCCTCCATTTGTGCTGAAGTGGGTATGGAAACAACTTGGCAGATATGGTGAACTGTGAATTGACATGCCTCTGATCCTCATGTAATGTTCTTCCACTCAACCCCAAACTGAAAGAACCTGTATAGCCAATGGTAGTGTTATCTAATCACAACCCCTCACAGCCAGGGTGTGACATGTATATACTATATAGTCTTGTGAATGTGCATGGAGTCAGTGCAAGTTACGATCAATGCAGATAATTAAGTGGTTACTTAGCAGTAAATGGGTGAACAAGTCTTGTGACTTGGCGGTAGAAGCTGTCTCGGAGACAGTCTGTGAGCTGTCTGTGAGCTGATGCTCCAGTACCATTTGCTGGACAGTAGCAGAGTGAACAGTCATTGGCAATTTTTTGGGCCTTTCTCTGACACCGCCTGAAAGAGGTCCTGGATGGCAGGGAGCTTGGCCACAGTGATGTGCTGGGCCATCCACACCACCCTCTGTACTGTTTTGCGGTCGAGGGCAGTGCATTTGCCATACCAAGTGGTGATGCAGACAGTCAAAACGCTCTCGATGATGCAGCTATAGAACTTTTTGAGGATCTGAGAGCCCATCTTTTCATCCTTCATCTTTTCAGCCACTCTTCACGACCGCCGGTGTGTGGACCATGTTAAGACCTTAGTGATGAACTTGAAGCTCTCAACCCACGCCACTACAGCCCCGTTGAGGTGGATGGGGGCTTGCTCTCCCCTCTTTCTCCTGTAGTCCACGATCAGCTCCTTGGTCTTACTGACGATGAGGGAGAGACTGTTGTCCTGGCACCACACTGCTTAGCCTACCTCATCGGTGTCTGTGATCAGACCTACCAACATGTTGTCAGCAAACTTGACGATGGTGTTGGAGTTGTCATTGGCAATGCAGTTGTCGGTGAATAGGGAGTACAGGAGGGGACTAAGCACACACCCCTGAGGGGCCCCCATGTTGAGGGTCAGAATGGCATAGGTGTTGTTGTCTACCCTCACCACCTGGGCCCGGCCCATCATGAAGTCCAGGATCCAGTTGCTGGATCAGTCCCAGGGTCCCGAGCTTGGTGATGAGCTTGGAGGGGACTATGTTGTTAAATACTGAGCTGTAGTCTAAGCAGTTATTTCTCCTCTTGTCCAGGTGGGAGAGAGCAGTGTGAAGTGCAATTGACATTGTGTCATCTGTGGCTTTGATGGGGTGGTAAGAGAATCAGAGTGGGTCTAGGGTGTCTGGGATGATGGTGTTGATGTGTTTCATAACCAGCCTTTCAAAGCACTTCATAATTGTACTTTTCGTGGCTGTTTATTTACCATCACAGAGAGGTGCTGGACCGCACTCAGTCAGCTGTATAAGGAAATAAGCAAACAGGAAACCACTCAACCAGAGGCGGTGCTCCTAGTGACCAGAGACTTTAATGCAGGGAAACTTAAATCAGTTTTACCAAATTTCTATCAACATGTTAAATGTGCAACCAGAGGAAAAAAAATTCTAGATCACCTGTACTCCACACACAGAGACGCATACAAAACTCTCCCTCGCCCGCCATTTGGTAAATCCAACCACAACTCTATCCTCCTGATTCCTGCTTACAAGCAAAAATTAAAGCAGGAAGCACCAGTGACTCGGTCTACAAAAAAAGTGATCAGATGAAAGCAGATGCTAAACTACAAGACTGTTTTGTTATCACAGACTGGAACATGTTCCGGGATTCTTCCGATGGCATTGAGGAGTACACCACATCAGTCACTGGCTTTATTAATAAGTGCATCGAGGACGTCGTTACCACAGTGACTGTACGTACATACTCCAACCAGAAACCATGGATTACAGGCAACATTCGTACTGAGCTAAAGGGTAGAGCTGCCGCTTTCAAGGTGCGGGACTCTAAACCGGAAGCTTACAAGAAATCCTGCTATGCCCTGCGACAAACCATCAAACAGGCAAAGCGTCAATACAGGGCTAAGATTGAATTATACTACACTGGCTCCGATGCTCGTCTTATGTGGCAGGGCTTGCAAACTATTACAGACTACAAAGGAAAGCACAGCCGCGAGCTGCCCAGTGACACGAGCCTACCAGACGAGCTAAATCACTTCTATGCTTGCTTCGAGGCAAGCAACACTGAGGCATGCATGAGAGCATCAGCTGTTCCAGATGACTGTGTGATCACGCTCTCCGTAGCTGACGTGAGTAAGACCTTTAAACAGGTCAACATACACAAAGCTGTGCTGACCAACTTGCAGGTGTCTTCATTGAAATGTTCAACATGTCCCTGATTGAGTCTGTAATACCAACATGTTTCAAGCAGACCACCATAGTCCCTGTGCCCAAGAACAAAGACAACCTGCCTAAATTACTACAGACCTGTAGCACTCACGTCCCTAGCCATGAAGTGCTTTGAAAGGTTGGTAATGGCTCACATCAACACCATTATTCCAGAAACCCTAGACCCACTCCAATTTGCATACCGCCCAAACATATCCACAGATGATATAATCTCTATTGCACTCCACACTGCCCTTTCCCACCTGGACAGAAGGAACACTTATGTGAGAATGCTATTCAATGACTACAGCTCAGTGTTCAACACCATAGTACCCTCAAAGCTCATCACTAAGCTAAAGATCCTGGGACTAAACACCTCCCTCTGCAACTGGATCCTGGACTTCCTGACGGGCCGCCGCCAGGTGATGAGGGTAGGTAGCAACACATCTGCCACTCTGATCCTCAACACTGAGCTCCCTAGGGGTGCATGCTCAGTCCCCTCTTGTACTCCCTGTTCCCCCACAACTGCATGGCCAGGCACAACTCCAACACCATCATTAAGTTTGCAGACGGCACAACAATGGTAGGCCTGATCACCGACAACAACAAGACAGCCTATAGGGAGGAGTTCAGAGACCTGGCCGGGTGGTGCCAGAATAACAACCTATCCCTCAATGTAACCAAGACTAAGTAGATGATTGTGGTCTACAGGAAAAGGAGGACCGAGCACACCCCCATTCTCATCGACGGGGCTCTAGTGGAGCAGGTCGAGAGCTTCAGGTTCCTTGGTGTCCACATCAACAACAAACTAAAATGGTCCAAAAACACCAAGACAGTCGTGAAGAGGGCACAATAAAGCCTATTCCCCCTCAGGAAACTAAAAAGATTTGGCATGGGTCCTGAGATCCTCAAAAGGTTCTACAGCTGCAACATCGAGAGCATCCTGACTGGTTGCATCACTGCCTGGACCAGCAATTGCTCAGCCTCTGACCGCAAAGCACTACAGAAGGTAGTGCATACGGCCCAGTACATTACTGGGGCTAAGCTGCCTGCCATCCAGGACCTCTACACCAGGCGATGTCAGAGGAAGATCCTAAAAATTGTCAAAGACCCCAGCCACAGACTGTTCTCTCTACTACCCCATGGCAAACGGTACCAGAGTGTCAAGTCTAGGACAAAAAGGCTTCTTAACAGTTTTTATCCCCAAGACTTAAGACTCCTGAACAGGTAACCAAATGGCTACCTGGACTATTTGCATTGTGTGCCCCCCCCCCCAACCCCTCTTTTTACGCTGCTGCTACTCTGTTTATCATATATGCATAGTCACTTTAACTATACATTCATGTACATACTACCTCAATTGGGCCTACGAATCAGTGCTCCCGCACGTTGGCTATCTGCATTGTGTCCCACCCACCACTTGCCAACCCCCTCTTTTACACTACTGCTAGTATTTGTTCATCATATATGTGTAGTCACTTTAACCATATCTATATGTACATACTACCTCATTCAGCCTGACTCACCAGTGTATGTATGTAACCTCGCTACATTTATAGCATCGCTACTGTATATAGCCTGTATCTTTACTGTTTTATTTCTTTACCTACCTATTGTTCACCGAATACCTTTTTTCACTATTGGTTAGAGCTTTTAAGTAAGCATTTCACTGTAATGTCTACACCTGTTGTCTTCGGCACACGTAACAAATAAACTTTCATTTGATTGAATTACAGATGTGACTGCTAGAGGGGGACTGGGACAAGGAGAGATTGAAAATGTCTGTGAAGACACTTTCCAGCTGGTCTGCGCATATTCTGAGAATGCATCCTGGTATTCTGTGTGGCCCAGCAGCCTTGCGAGTGTTAACCTATTTAATAGATTTACTCACATCGGCCACGGACAGCGACAGTCATCTGGAACAACGGGAACTTTCATTCAAGACACTGTGTTTTCATTGAAGCAGCCTTAAAAGGTATTTAGCTCGTTTGGGAGTTCTGCATCACTGGGCATCTCACGGCTGGGTTTCCCTTTCTAATCTGTTAACGTCTGTAAACCCTGCCTCATCCGATGCGCTTCGGAGCTGGTTTAATAGGATCCCAACCTTCCTCCTATATTGTCCTTTTGTATATTTTTTGTCTTATTGGAGGTCATAGCGACTTTCTTGTGTACATTCATGTAACGTGTCCCGCTCCTTGTAAGCGGTAGCTCTAGCCTTTAGCCCAGCCAGGATATTGCCTGTAATCCATGGTTTTTGGTTTGGATATGTTCGTATAATCACTGTCGGGGTGACAACGTGTATGCACTTATTAATGAAGCTGTGACTGATGTGGTGAACTCCTCCATTGTACTAGCAAAACAGTCTTGTAGCCTTGCATCATTGGACCAATTCCGTATTGAGTGCGTCACTGGTACTTCCTGTTTGAGCTTTTGTTTGTAAATAGGAAATAGGAGGATAGAGTCGTCATCTGATTTGCAGAAGAGAGGACGAAGGAGGGCCTTGTATGCGTTTCTGTGAGTAGAATAAAAGTGGTCTAGATTTTTTGCACTCCTAGTGGAAAAGGAGATGTGTTGGTAGAAGTGAGGTAGAATGGTTTTAAGTCTCCCCACGTTAGTCTCCACCTACCAGAAACGCTGCAGCTGGGTTTATGCGGTTTCTTGTTTGTTTATGACCCCATACAGTTTGTTGAGTGCCAAAGTGATGTTGGCTTGTGGGGGGATGTAGACAGCCGTGATATTTATGAATGAGAACTCTCTTGGTGAATGAAAAGGTCTGCAGCTTACTATGAGGTATTCTATATCAGGTGAGCAAAAGCTTGAGATTTCCTTCACACGGAAGCAGTGCACCAGTTGTTGTTTATGAAGAGGCACACCCCTCCCCTTTGGACTTTCCCAAGGCAGGTATCTTCCTATCATTCATGGAGCAACCGCCAAGTTCTCTGTTCACCAGCCAGCCAAGTTTCTGTAAGGCATATAATATTATAGCTTTCCAAGTCTCTCTGATGGGAGACTCCAGAACAAACCTCATCCATCTTATTCTCGAGTGACTGGACATTTGCGAATAAAACGGAGGGGAGCGCTGGTCGATTTTTCTCTTTATCGCAGTCTCACCAGGACGCCAGCCCATCTATCGTGTCTACGCCTGCAGCGTTTTGGTAGCCCATGAAACCAAGGATTAGGGTGTGTTATGACAATGGTATAGCTGAGTCTAAGTCGAAATCGAGGTTAGTAACTATCGATCGGATGTCCAAAAGTACCTGTTCTTAAAAAAAAAAGATAAACACGAAAAAGTAACTAAATAGCAAAGTCGGGTTGGAACTCGTAAGATGTCTGCCTTCTCTATTAGTGCTATCTTTCCTTAGTCCTTTACAGAGAGCATATTACAATGTTATAATATAACATAACTTGTTTCAAAATGTCAGAAACTGGGTCAAGAACCTTCCCCACAGTTCTTCAGGAGCTGACAGACACCCTATGCCTAGTGTCTTACCTCAACCACAGGCCTACTCAGGTGACTCCAGGCTGTGACCCTGGCCCCCTCGTCCCCCTGGCCCAGGGCGCCTGGGTGTGATTTGTTGGGCTTGGGGTCTGTTGCATTGGTCCACAAATCAGGAGGGCCAATCTGTTTGTGTCTGACAGCTTTATGCTTCAAACAGGTCCCTGGTCACAGATGTCCTTCCAACCATTGCTCCTCACCAGACTGGAGCTGACATGTGTCCATTATAAATGTCCCCAAAGTTCCCTGTTTCTGATCTCACTGAACTTTGTGTGAGTGAGATAAACTGAGTCTACGCCTTCACTATGGTGAATCACTAAAACAATACAGAAATACACTACGGAAAAAGAAGGAACAGCATGTCAGAAATCAGCTCAATGCAATTGAAGAATCCATAGACTCTAACCACTTCTGGGAAAATTGGAAAACACTAAACAAACAACAACACGAAGAATTATCTATCCAAAATGGAGATGTATGGGTAAACCACTTCTCCAATCTTTTTGGTTCTATAACAAAGAACAAAGAGCAAAAACATATACATGATCAAATACAGATCTTAGAATCAACTATTAAAGACTACCAGAACCCACTGGATTCTCCAATTACATTGAATGAGTTACAGGACAAAATAAAAACCCTTCAACCCAAAAAGGCCTGTGGTGTCGATGGTATCCTCAATGAAATGACCAAATATACAGACAACAAATTCCAATTGGCTATACTAAAACTCTTTAACATCATACATAGCTCTGGCATCTTCCCCAATATTTGGAACCAAGGACTGATCACCCCAATCCACAAAAGTGGAGACAAATTTGACCACAATAACTACCGTGGAATATGTGTCAACAGTAACCCTGGGAAAATCCTCTGCATTATTATTAACAGCAGACTCGTACATTTCCTCAATGAAAACCATGTACTGAGCAAATGTCAAATTGGCTTTTTACCAAATTACCGTACAACAGACCATGTATTCACCCTGCACACCCTAATTGACAACCAAACATACCAAAACAAAGGCAAAGTCTTCTCATGCTTTGTTGATTTCAAAAAAGCCTTCGACTCAATCTGGCATGAGGGTCTGCTATACAAACTGATGGAAAGTGGTGTTGGGGGTAAAACATACGACATTATAAAATCCATGTACACAAACAACAAGTGTGCGGTTAAAATTGGCAAAAAACACACACATTTCTTCACACAGGGTCATGGGGTTAGACAGGGATGCAGCTTAAGCCCCACCCTCTTCAACATATATATCAACGAATTGGCGCGGGCACTAGAAAAGTCTGCAGCACCCGGCCTCCCCCTGCTAGAATCCGAAGTCAAATGTCTGCTGTTTGCTGATGATCTGGTGCTTCTGTCACCAATCAAGGAGGGCCTACAGCAGCACCTAGATCTTATGCACAGATTCTGTCAGACCTGGGCACTGACAGTAAATCTCAGTAAGACCAAAATAATGGTGTTCCAAAAAAGGTCCAGTCACCAGGACCACAAATACAAATTCCATCTAGACACTGTTGCCCTAGAGCACACAAAAAACTATACATACCTTGGCCTAAACATCAGCGCCACAGGTAACTTCCACAAAGCTGTGAACGATCTAAGAGACAAGGCAAGAAGGGCATTCTATGCCATCAAAAGAAACATAAATTTCAACATACCAATAAGGATTTGGCTAAAAATACTTAAATCAGTCATAGAGCCCATTGCCCTTTATGGTTGTGAGGTCTGGGGTCCGCTCACCAACCAAGACTTCACAAAATGGGACAAACACCAAATTGAGACTCTGCACGCAGAATTCTGCAAAAATATCCTCCGTGTACAACGTAAAACACCAAATAATGCATGCAGAGCAGAATTAGGCCGATACCCACTAATTATCAAAATCCAGAAAAGAGCCGTTAAATTCTACAACCACCTAAAAGGAAGCGATTCACAAACCTTCCATAACAAAGCCATCACCTACAGAGAGATGAACCTGGAGAAGAGTCCCTAAGCAAGCTGGTCCTGGGGCTCTGTTCACAAACACAAACACACCCTACAGAGCCCCAGGACAACAGCACAATCAGACCCAACCAAATCATGAGAAAACAAAAAGATAATTACTTAACACATTGGAAAGAATTAACAAAAAAACAGAGCAAACTAGAATGCTATTTGGCCCTACACAGAGAGTACACAGCGGCAGAATACCTGACCACTGTGACTGACCCAAAATTAAGGAAAGCTTTGACTATGTACAGACTCAGTGAGCATAGTCTTGCTATTGAGAAAGGCCGCCGTAGGCAGACATGGCTCTCAAGAGAAGACAGGCTATGTGCTCACTGCCCACAAAATGAGGTGGAAACTGAGCTGCACTTCCTAACCTCCTGCCCAATGTATGACCATATTAGAGAGACATATTTCCCCCCAGATTACACAGATCCACAAAGAATTCGAAAACAAATCCAATTTTGAAAAACTCCCATATCTTTTGGGTGAAATTCCACAGTGTGCCATCACAGCAGCAAGATTTGTGACCTGTTGCCACGAGAAAAGGGCAACCAGTGAAGAACAAACACCATTGTAAATACAACCCATATTTATGCTTATTAATTTTATCTTGTGTCATTTAACTATTTGTACATTGTATATATATATAAAATATGACATTTGTAATGTCTTTACTGTTTTTTTAAACTTCTGTATGTGTAATGTTTACTGTTATTTTTTGTTGTTTTTCACTTTATATATTCACTTTGTATGTTGTCTACCTCACTTGCTTTGGCAATGTTAACACATGTTTCCCATGCCAATAAAGCCCTTGAATTGAATTGAAATTGATAAACAACAGATCAATTGCAACCTCTGCTCACTTGCTGTTCAGGGTATATTGGACATTCATCAAATCCAGCTGTGCACATAGAACCTGTTGTTTTATATGGAGGTAATTTAAGGCAATCTAAGCCAAAGATGGCTGTCAGTCAAAACTGAATTCAAAGAATATGAAATATGGGAATTCTTGAACATCCACTCCCCGAGGTGATTGTGGAATTTGGTTCTTTCCAGAACACTCAAGATGACCGATATTCTGTTTGGATTGTTGGAAGGGAAACAACCATGTTTATTCCTCTAGCTCCTAAGATGGTTAAACGTGTTTCTTAGAGTCTGCAGGCAGAGCAGCACAGTCGTGGTTTGACCAGGGTCACAGTGAGACAGAAGCAGACATATTGCAACAGCAGGGTCATTTGAACGTAAAATCAAAAGCACTCACAACTGTGTCAGGGACACCTTAGCCAGCTCTCACATGTGTGGTCAAACCCTGAGACGGCAACAACAAAAAACTCTGGGACAGGGAAACACTTTTACCAAGGTCACAAAATACACTTTAGTAAAATGGTCACAGTGTTAGGAATATGTACATATATGTGAACAGATGAAGCAAGAGAAATCAATCAAATCTTGATTATAATCTAATAAACACAGTTCAATATTAGTTAGTAGGCTTTGTTTTTATCTGTAAGGATGTCCCAGAATGAGACGATGGGCTAATCTGACCATCTGTTTCTTATCTGTCCTCCTTAATTTTCAACATTTGTAAATGTATTTATCTAAAGACTTCTAGGCCTGAAAACAGCATGCAGCCAAACCTCTGCCTGGGGGGTGAGATGGAGGCGGAGCACTGCCTAGATGTGTGTGCGTGCGTGACTTCATGGGGAGGAGTGTGCTTGTCTTCAAGGACTAAATGCATAGTTTTTGCCTGACAATATTTCCTTCCCCTTTATTGTGTTGTCGTCCTGCAAACCAAATCTATTGAAAAAAACTTGTTTTTTTTCTGAGAATTTTATAATGTACAGTACTCACACATGTAACAGGGTGAAACACTTGAAGATCTTGAATGCACCCTAAGTCAATGCCAGGTGTTGGTAATTGCCAATTAAGGGTGGGCCTGCCAAATGCCCAGGTATAAAAGTTGTGTTTTTAGTCATTTAGGGGATAGATACCCTTAATATGTAGGTGATTTGCCAGAAAGAATACAAATATTGATTGAAATGTATACATTAACGATTGAATGCCTATAAATGTGGTGAGGAAACTGATGATTTAACGCTGAAGAAATTTGTCTTGTCACCAAAAGCACTCACAAGCTTTTACAGACTTCTACAGATGCACAATCGAGAGCATCCTGTCGGGCACCGCCTGGTACGGCAAATGCTCCGCCCACAACCGTAAGGCTCTCCAGAGGGTAGTGAGGTCTGCACAACGCATCACCAGGGGCAAACTACCTGCCCTCCAGGACACCTACACCACCCGATGTCACAGGAAGGCCATAAAGATCATCAAGGACAATAACCACCCGAGCCACTGCCTGTTCACCCCGCTATCATCCAGAAGGCGAGGTCAGTACAGGTGCATCAAAGCAGGGACCGAGAGACTGAAAAACAGCTTCTATCTCAAGGCCATCAGACTGTTAAACAGCCACCACTGACATTGAGTGGCTGCTGCCAACATACTGACTCAACTCCAGCCACTTTAATAATGGAAATTGATGGAAATTGATGGAAAAATGTATCGCTAGCCACTTTAAACAATGCCACTTAATATAATATAATGTTTACATACCCTACATTACTCATCATATATGTATATACTGTACTCTATATCATCTACTGCATCTTTATGTAATATATGTATCACTAGCCACTTTAAACTATGCCACTTTGTTTACATACCCTACATTACTCATCTAATATGTATATACTAGATACCATTAACTGCATCTTGCTTATGCCGTTCTGTACCATCACTCATTCATATATCTTTATGTACATATTCTTTATCCCCTTACACTTGTGTGTATAAGGTAGTAGTTGTGGAATTGTTAGGTTAGATTACTCGGTTAATACTGCATTGTCGGAACTGGAAGCACAAGCATTTCGCTACACTCGCATTAACATCTGCTAACCATGTGTATGTGACAAATAAAATTAGATTTGGATTTGATTTGGTTTGCTTGTTATTCATCTTTTTACCTTTTTCTTTTAACCAGGAGAAGCCCATTGAGACCCAGTCTCTTTTTCAAGGGAGACCTGGCCAAGAAGGCAGCAACAATCAATACATTACAGAATTACAACATACTACAATACAACAACATGATCCAGCATAAAAAAAAGCATTTTACACCCCTCCCTAACAGAGTTGTCATGTTTTGTCATATATTGGCTTGTCCTTGTGCTTTCCCTTCTGTTCGTTTCCCCCTGCTGGTCTTATTAGGTTCGTTCCCTTTTTCTATCCCTCTCTCTCCCCCTCCCTCTCTCTCTTCTCTCTATCGTTCCGTTCCTGCTCCCAGCTGTTCCTCATTCTCCTAACTCACTCATTTACTCTTTTCACACCTGTCCCCTATTTTGCCCTCTGATTAGAGCCCCTATTTCTCCCCTTGTTTTCCGCTTCTGTCCTTGTCGGATCCTTGTATGATGTTCGCTGTTCTGTGTCCTTGTCTCGCCCTGTCGTGTTTTGTCTTCTTCAGATGCTGTGTGTGAGCAGGTGTCTTAGTCTGCTACGGTCGGTGCCTTCCCGAAGCAACCTGCAGTCAATGGTCGAGTCTCCAGTCAGTCCTCGTTACTACGAGTGGATTTAAGTTTTTTCCTGTTTTGTTTTCTTCTTGATTTATCCAGGATTATTACTTTTGTCATATACTGGAATAAAGACTCTGTTTTCGTTAAGTCGCTTTTGGGTCCTCATTCACCAGCATAACAGAAGGATCCGACCAAGAATGGACCCAGCGACTACGGATTCTCGTAACACTGCCGTCGAGATCCAGGGAGCTATGCTCGGCAGACACGAGCAGGAATTGTCTGCTGCTCGTCATGCCGTTGAGACCCTGGCCGCTCAGGTTTCCGACCTCTCAGGACAGTTTCAGAGTCTTCGTCTCGTGCCACCAGCTACTTCCTGGTCTTCCGAGTCTCCGGAACCTAGGGTTAATAACCCACCATGTTACTCGGGGCAGCCCACTGAGTGCCGCTCCTTTCTCACCCAGTGTGATATTGTGTTCTCTCTCCAACCCAACACATACTCTAGAGAGAGAGCTCGGATTGCTTACGTCATTTCACTCCTTACTGGTCGGGCTCGAGAGTGGGGCACAGCTATCTGGGAGGCAAGGGCTGAGTGTTCTAACAATTATCTGAACTTTAAAGAGGAGATGATACGGGTTTTTGATCGTTCAGTTTTTGGTAGGGAGGCTTCTAGGGCCCTGGCTTCCCTATGTCAAGGTGATCGATCCATAACGGATTACTCTATAGAGTTTCGCACTCTTGCTGCCTCTAGTGACTGGAACGAGCCGGCGTTGCTCGCTTGTTTTCTGGAGGGACTCCACGCTGAGGTTAAGGATGAGATTCTCTACCGGGAGGTTCCTTCCAGTGTGGACTCTTTGATTGCACTCGCCATCCGCATAGAACGACGGGTAGATCTTCGTCACCGAGCTCGTGGAAGAGAGCTCGCGTTAACGGTGTTCCCCCTCTCCGCATCGCAACCATCTCCTTCCTCCGGCTCAGAGACTGAGCCCATGCAGCTGGGAGGTATTCACATCTCGACTAAGGAGAGGGAACGGAGGATCACCAACCGCCTTTGCCTCTATTGCGGTTCTGCTGGACATTTTGTCAATTCATGTCCAGTAAAAGCCAGAGCTCATCAGTAAGCGGAGGGCTACTGGTGAGCGCTACTACTCAGGTCTCTCCATCAAGATCCTGTACTACCATGTCGGTCCATCTACGCTGGACCGGTTCGGCTGCTTCATGCAGTGCCTTGATAGACTCTGGGGCTGAGGGTTGTTTTATGGACGAAGCATGGGCTCGGAAACATGACATTCCTCTCAGACAGTTAGGGAAGCCCACACCCATGTTCGCCTTAGATGGTAGTCTTCTCCCCAGTATCAGATATGAGACACTACCTTTAACCCTCACAGTATCTGGTAACCACAGTGAGACCATTTCCTTTTTGATTTTTCGTTCACCTTTTACACCTGTTGTTTTGGGTCATCCCTGGCTAGTATGTCATAATCCTTCTATTAATTGGTCTAGTAATTCGATCCTATCCTGGAACGTTTCTTGTCATGTGAAGTGTTTAATGTCTGCTATCCCTCCTGTTTCTTCTGTCCCCTCTTCTCAGGAGGAACCTGGTGATTTGACAGGAGTGCCGGAGGAATATCATGATCTGCGCACGGTCTTCAGTCGGTCCAGAGCCAACTCCCTTCCTCCTCACCGGTCGTATGATTGTAGTATTGATCTCCTTCCGGGGACCACTCCCCCTCGGGGTAGACTATACTCTCTGTCGGCTCCCGAACATAAGGCTCTCGAGGATTATTTGTCTGTTTCTCTCGACGCCGGCACCGTAGTGCCTTCTTCCTATCCCGCCGGAGCGGGGGTTTTTTTTGTTAAGAAGAAGGACGGTACTCTGCGCCCCTGCGTGGATTATCGAGGGCTGAATGACATAACGGTTAAGAATCGTTATCCGCTTCCCCTTATGTCGTCAGCCTTCGAGATTCTGCAGGGAGCCAGGTTCTTTACTAAGTTGGACCTTCGTAATGCTTACCATCTCGTGCGCATCAGAGAGGGGGACGAGTGGAAAACGGCGTTTAACACTCCGTTAGGGCATTTTGAGTACCGGGTTCTGCCGTTTGGTCTCGCTAATGCTCCAGCTGTTTTTCAGGCATTAGTTAATGATGTACTGAGAGACATGCTGAACATCTTTGTTTTTGTCTACCTTGACGATATCCTGATTTTTTCACCGTCACTCGAGATTCATGTTCAGCACGTTCGACGTGTACTCCAACGCCTTTTAGAGAATTGTCTCTACGTGAAGGCTGAGAAGTGCGCCTTTCATGTCTCCTCTGTCACATTTCTCGGTTCTGTTATTTCCGCTGAAGGCATTCAGATGGATCCCGCTAAGGTCCAGGCTGTCAGTGATTGGCCCGTTCCAAGGTCACGTGTCGAGTTGCAGCACTTTCTAGGTTTCGCTAATTTCTATCGGCGTTTCAGTCGTAATTTCGGTCAAGTTGCTGCCCCTCTCACAGCTCTTACTTCTGTCAAGACGTGCTTTAAGTGGTCCGGTTCCGCCCAGGGAGCTTTTGATCTCCTCAAGAAGCGTTTTACGTCCGCTCCTATCCTTGTTACTCCTGACGGCACTAAACAATTCATTGTCGAGGTTGACGCTTCAGAGGTGGGCGTGGGAGCCATTCTATCCCAGCGCTTCCAGTCTGACGATAAGGTCCATCCTTGCGCTTATTTTTCTCATCGCCTGTCGCCATCGGAACGCAACTATGATGTGGGTAACCGCGAACTGCTCGCCATCCGCTTAGCCCTAGGCGAATGGCGACAGTGGTTGGAGGGGGCGACCGTTCCTTTTGTCATTTGGACTGACCATAAGAACCTTGAGTACATCCGTTCTGCCAAACGACTTAATGCACGTCAAGCTCGTTGGGCGTTGCTTTTCGCTCGTTTCGAGTTTGTGATTTCTTATCGCCCGGGTAATAAGAACACCAAGCCTGATGCCTTATCCCATCTCTTTAGTTCTTCTGTGGCTTCTACCGATCCCGAGGGGATTCTTCCTTATGGGCGTGTTGTCGGGTTGACTGTCTGGGGAATTGAGAGACAGGTTAAGCAAGCACTCACTCACACTGCGTCGCCGCGCGCTTGTCCTAGTAACCTTCTTTTCGTTCCTGTTTCTACTCATCTGGCTGTTCTTCAGTGGGCTCACTCTGCCAAGTTAGCTGGCCATCCCGGCGTTCGAGGTACACTTGCTTCTATTCGCCAGCGGTTTTGGTGGCCTACTCAGGAGCGTGACACGCGCCGTTTCGTGGCTGCTTGTTCGGACTGCGCGCAGACTAAGTCAGGTAACTCTCCTCCTGCTGGTTGTCTCAGACCGCTTCCCATTCCTTCTCGACCATGGTCTCACATCGCCTTAGACTTCATTACCGGTCTGCCTTCGTCTGCGGGGAAGACTGTGATTCTTACGGTTGTCGATAGGTTCTCTAAGGCGGCACATTTCATTCCCCTCGCTAAGCTTCCTTCCGCTAAGGAGACGGCACAAATCATCATTGAGAATGTGTTCAGAATTCATGGCCTCCCGTTAGACGCCGTTTCAGACAGAGGTCCGCAATTCACGTCACAGTTTTGGAGGGAGTTCTGTCGTTTGATTGGTGCTTCCGTCAGTCTCTCTTCCGGTTTTCATCCCCAGTCTAACGGTCAAGCAGAAAGGGCCAATCAGACGATTGGTCGCATATTACGCAGCCTTTCTTTTAGAAACCCTGCGTCTTGGGCAGAACAGCTCCCCTGGGCAGAATACGCTCACAACTCGCTTCCTTCGTCTGCTACCGGGCTATCTCCGTTTCAGAGTAGTCTGGGGTACCAGCCTCCTCTGTTCTCGTCCCAGCTCGCCGAGTCCAGCGTTCCCTCCGCTCAGGCGTTTGTCCAACGTTGTGAGCGCACCTGGAGGAGGGTGAGGTCTGCACTTTGCCGTTACAGGGCGCAGACTGTGAGAGCCGCCAATAAACGTAGGATTAAGAGTCCTAGGTATTGTCGCGGCCAGAGAGTGTGGCTTTCCACTCGTAACCTTCCCCTTACGACAGCTTCTCGTAAGTTGACTCCGCGGTTCATTGGTCCGTTCCGTGTCTCCCAGGTCGTCAATCCTGTCGCTGTGCGACTGCTTCTTCCGCGACATCTTCGTCGCGTCCACCCTGTCTTCCATGTCTCCTGTGTCAAGCCCTTTCTTCGCGCCCCGTTCGTCTTCCCCCCCCGTCCTTGTCGAGGGCGCACCTATTTACAAGGTACGTAGGATCATGGACATGCGTTCTCGGGGACGTGGTCACCAGTACTTAGTGGATTGGGAGGGTTACGGTCCTGAGGAGAGGAGTTGGGTTCCATCTCGGGACGTGCTGGACCGTTCGCTGATTGATGATTTCCTCCGTTGCCGCCAGGATTCCTCCTCGAGTGCGCCAGGAGGCGCTCGGTGAGTGGGGGGGTACTGTCATGTTTTGTCATATATTGTCTTGTCCTTGTGCTTTCCCTTCTGTTCGTTTCCCCCTGCTGGTCTTATTAGGTTCGTTCCCTTTTTCTATCCCTCTCTCTCCCCTCCCTCTCTCTCTTCTCTCTATCGTTCCGTTCCTGCTCCCAGCTGTTCCTCATTCTCCTAACTCACTCATTTACTCTTTTCACACCTGTCCCCTATTTTGCCCTCTGATTAGAGCCCCTATTTCTCCCCTTGTTTTCCGCTTCTGTCCTTGTCGGATCCTTGTATGATGTTCGCTGTTCTGTGTCCTTGTCTCGCCCTGTCGTGTTTTGTCTTCTTCAGATGCTGCGTGTGAGCAGGTGTCTTAGTCTGCTACGGTCGGTGCCTTCCCGAAGCAACCTGCAGTCAATGGTCGAGTCTCCAGTCAGTCCTCGTTACTACGAGTGGATTTAAGTTTTTTCCTGTTTTGTTTTCTTCTTGATTTATCCAGGATTATTACTTTTGTCATATACTGGAATAAAGACTCTGTTTTCGTTAAGTCGCTTTTGGGTCCTCATTCACCAGCATAACAAGAGTCTCCCATCAATATGTTGTTGGCAGCAGTGATTGCAGCAAGCCCTAGGTGCTGAAGATGGTGTCCGAGATTAGCTTTCATTGAGTTGCTTGAGTAATTGAGAATAAAACCTATTTCTGGCCTGATCATTCTCATGCTGCATTTCTTGATATAAAGAACATGTGCATTGTTAGCTTAGGCCCGAGGACCTCACCTTGTTTGTAAAAAAACAAGTGACATAATATCGGCTACAGGAAGAGATATTTATGTTTATTTCCCCCACGTTACACACACACAATAAATAGCTGAGAGCTGTTGGCTTTCAGGAGGATATTAGACAGTGAGTACTGCTGACCTGAGCGGGTGTTGCGTCTACTGGGCGACAGCATCGCCGTGCTGATGAACAATGGCTCAGAAGTGTAGTGAGTCCAATCATCTTTGTGCTCTGACTCCTCCCAAATATCCCCATTGCTTTGTCTCTGTCTCTCACTCTCACTCACTCCTGAGAAGCTGCCCAGGGATTATTTTGTAAATCAGGAGGTGCCTGAACAAAACATGAGCTCGAGAGGGGCGTGACCTGGGGAGCTCTGAGGGGCAAAAATCTACTTTTTCTTGTTCTGAGAAATCAAGGCTATTCCATGCGAGAAACTGAAGATCTGGTACAACGCTGTGTACTACTCCCTTCACAGAACAGCACAAACTGTCTCTAACCAGAATAGGAGTGGGAGGCCTCGGTGCACAACTGAGCAAGAGGACAAGTACATTAGAGTATCCAGTTTGAGAAACAGACGCCTCACAAGTACTCAACTGGCAGCTTCATTAAACAGTGCCCGCAAAACATCAGTCCCAACATCATCAGTGAAGAGGCAACTCCGGGATGCTGGCCTTCTAGGCAGACTTCCTCTGTCCACTGGCTGTGTTCTTTTGCCCATCTTAATCTTTTATTTGTATTGGCCAGTCTGAGATATGGCTTTTTCTTTGCAACTCTGCCTAGAAGGCCAGCATCCCGGAGTCGCCTCTTCTCTGTTGACGTTGAGGCTGGTGTTTTGCGGATACTATTTCATGAAGCTGCCAGTTGAGGACATGTGAGGCGTCTGTTTCTCAAACTGGGCACTCTAATATACTTGTCCTCTTGCTCAGTTGTGCACCTGGGCCTCCCACTCCTATTTCTATTCTGGTTAGAGACAGTTTGTGCTGTTCTGTGAAGGGAGTAGTACGCAGCGTTGTACCAGATCTTCAGTTTCTTGGCAATTTCTCACATGGAATAGCCTTCATTTCTCAGAGCAAGAATAGACTGACGAGTTTCAGAAGAAAGGGCTTTGTTTCTGTCCATTTTGATCCTGTAATCGAACCCACAAATGCTGATGCTCCAGATACTTAACTAGTGTAAAGAAGGCCAGTTTTATTGCTTCTTTAATCAGAACAACATTTTTCAGCTGTGCTAACATAATTGCAGAAGGGTTTTCTAATGATCAATTAGACTTTTTAAATTATAAACTTGGATTAGCTAACACAACGTGCCATTGGAACACAGGAGTGATGGTTGCTGATAATGGGCCTCTGTATGCCTATGTAGATATTTCATCAAAAATCAGCCGTTTCCAGCTACAATAGTTATTTACAACATGAATAATGTCTACACTATTTCTGATCAATTGGATGTTATTTTAATGGACACAAAATGTGCTTTTCTTTGAAAAACAAGGACATTTCTAAGTGACCCCAAACTTTTGAACGGTAGTGTATATATTGTATTTTATACTATCTACTGCATCTTACTGCTTGGTCAATGCTCATCCATATATTTATATGTATATATTCTTATTTCATCCCTTTAGTAGCTGTTGTGGAATTGTTAGATTACTTGTTAGATATTCCTGCACTGTTGGAACTAGAAGCACAAGCATTTTGCTACTCTAGCAATAACATCTGCTAACCATGTGTATATGACCAATAGAATTTGATTTGATGCCCAGATCACTCACAGGTGATGGCCAATGAGCTCAGTGCCAAACATCTCCTTCTCTTTTTTTACTTTGTAAAACAATATTTGGAACTTGATAACATATTTTGGTAGGCTACACAAGACAGATAAGTATTGTCTTTTCAGTAGGAGCCATTTTCCTTCCAACCGGTGTTTTCCCGCGATTGTATTTAAAATATTGCGAAAGGCCTGTTTTGTTTGCATGCTGTTCACTGATAGATTTACCGGGTTCCCGACCGCTATGCCTTTTTGTTGGGCTACACACAATCCACAGCGAAGCTATTTTTTTATTTTAACACGTTATTGTTGATCATCTGTGGCTAAATTATAAGCCTTCTAATTGTGTAGTAGGATATTCTGAATTAATTCATTTATTTCTGAAAAGACAGGAGTAATTATATAACTTTGGCAAATGTATTAAACATTTTCAGGGGTGCGGCAGCTCCTCCAGAACTGTTCGCGCGGCTATGATTCTATAAGGAAATAAATGATGAAGTGCAACGCTGGAGAGATGAGAGTTGCAGGCTAATAATGTCTATCAGAGCAGAGAAAGGGAGAGAGATCATAGAAGGTGAATCTCGTTCTAGTTCTGTGAGAGATGCAGGCACGCTTGTCGCACAGGCACCACAACGTGTAGATCGCAAACATAGGTTAGTTACAATGTTGCGCAAACCATAAACTCGTTCCGGCCCAACCCGAATCAACACTTGGAAAATCAGGCCTGGGCTGAAAATCTACTTTTCACATTACGTTTTTTTAGGTGGCAGAAGAATAACGAAGAGTCACTGAACTGACCCTCCAAACCTTGTTTTGTATTTTCCTGAAAATACTCTTCTATGATCAGAAAGATTTGTACATGCACATTTGGAATTAAAGACACTCTTATGTTTCTTGATTGTTTGATGAACATCAAATTCTACATACTGTAAACGTTTCATCTACCCATTCATCTCAGAAATTAAAGGACTGTATGTGATCAGAAACTTAAAAAAGGAGTGGGTGCTTATATTTATCCTATTTCAAGTGTGAATTGAAAATGTTTTTTTTTTTTTGCATATGCCAACTCCCCCTGAGCCACCTTTGGGGAGTGGGTCACAGCCAAAAAAAAAAAAGATTTAGCTGTAGCCTATAGTTTAAAAATCACTGCACTTGTTTCCTTAAGTGCATAGGGACTGAGCAGAGCTTGGGCGGTGGGAAGAGGTCCAAATAGGCCTAACATTTTCCCTCAACACAATTTTTATTTCAGTTTCTAAACAGTTTTTATTTAAAAGCCGGAGTATATTAGTTTATGTGTTTTAATTTTGGCATTAGCAAGTTGAGCCAATAGGCCAAATTACCACGGTCAAAGTGAGTCAATCAAAGATGGGTTAAGGCGAAAGCAACGTTTCCTGTTGCTATTGTTTATCCTGCATGTTTTTGTCTTTTTATCATGGAAATGAATCCCTAGAGGTGAGAATTAAATTCACACACCATCTGAGCTGTCTGTTTACATTGAATTTAATCGTTAAAACCGTTGAACCAATTGAACCAATTGTAAAGTGCCCGCCTATCAATCTAATTTCAATTTCAAGTTCTTATCCAGACACACTGAAGTTCTGCATGCAACACTGTTGCATTGGCAGCTGAATAGTATTCCTTATTATTGTAATATTTTAACTATCCTATTGTTATTGTTGTTTTAATTAGAGCATGTTGATAGCCATATGCAAGTGGCAAGACCATCAGGTTAGGAAATAAGCACTTACTTTTAGCATTGTTGCATTTACATTGTAATGTAGTAGTTCAGTCGTGAATTAGAAAACTTGCCTGTCCAGACATGCCGTGAACCCTAAAGATTGAGCAATAGTTCTCAAAATCCGTTGAACATCTTTGAAACCGTGTGTTTAATTGATTGGTCTAATGTTGAAATCATTGCAGGTGCACCAAACATGTTGTCCTTTTACAATATCTTAACAAAAACATTTGCATTGGAAGTAGCACTATTTTCTATGAGTCTACTGTCTATAGTCTCACAAACCTGTCGAATTAGTCTGTATTTTTTCTGCACTATTTTGAAAATGAAAGGTTATTCATTTAAATTGACATAACATAATTAAATTGATGTAAATTCTAAACAATAACCTTTTCAAAAATATTGCAAGACATATACGTTTTTAGGGAGACAATTTAACCGTATATTTTCGCTTTTCTTTCCATTTTCAAATTATATGAATAAAGCTTGACGGGGCGTCGTCGCAACTGGATAAATCCTAGTGTGTGCTGTGCTAGAGAGAGGTAAGAGGAGGGTGGTGCCGGGGCTAAGTGTTTAATGGGGAGGGGGATTCGTCCTGGGAGGGAGGGAACAAGGGGTGTGGAGCACTGAGTTTAAAAAGCCAAGCAGCATTGCCCCACTCACTCATACTGTCTGTGTTCTTCTCCAGCGACTGATAGGGACTGACCATTCCTGTAACATGAATGTTTCTCTCGTTTTCAGCGTTAACAATTGGTTTATTTGAATTTTACTGAACCGGTTTTGGACTGCACAGAAACGTTTTTTTTCCACTCTAAAGGATTTTTAGCATTATAATTTATTTTTCGTTCCAAACAAAAAATTGACTTCAGCATGGATCCAACTGTGGAGTATAGAGATACCGATGATTATTATTATGGTGACAATGAAACTATGTGTGACTACTCTGAGTGGGAGCCGTCCTACTCCCTCATCCCTGTCCTCTACATGCTCATCTTCATCCTGGGCCTGTCTGGGAATGGAGTGGTCATCTTCACCGTGTGGAGGTCCAAGTCCAAGCGCCGAGCAGCAGACGTCTACATAGGCAACTTGGCCCTGGCTGACCTCACCTTTGTGATCACTTTACCCCTCTGGGCCGTGTACACTGCATTGGGCTACCACTGGCCCTTTGGTGTGGCCCTTTGTAAGATCAGCAGCTATGTGGTGCTGGTCAACATGTACGCCAGTGTCTTCTGCCTCACCTGCCTGAGCTTTGACCGTTACCTGGCTATCGTCCACTCTCTGTCCAGCAGCCGGCTGCGGTCGCGGGGCACAATGCTGGCCTCCCTGGGGGCCATCTGGCTCCTCTCAGGCCTGCTGGCTGTGCCCACTCTGCTGTTCCGCACCACCATGGACGACATCAACAGCAACCGCACCACCTGTGCCATGGACTTCAGCCTGGTCACCCTGAACGAGAGACATGAGTCCCTGTGGATCGCAGGACTCAGCCTGTCCTCTTCCGCCCTGGGCTTCCTCCTGCCTTTCCTGGCCATGACCATCTTCTACTGCTTCATTGGCTGCACCGTCACACGCCACTTTAACAACCTGCGGAAGGAGGACCAGAAGAAGCGTCGTCTGCTGAAGATCATCACCACCCTGGTGGTCGTGTTTGCCATCTGCTGGACCCCATTCCACTTGCTGAAGAGCATGGACGCCCTCTCCTACCTGAACCTGGCTCCCAGCTCCTGTGGGTTTGAGCGCTTCCTCCTGGTGGCCCACCCTTATGCTACCTGCCTAGCTTACGTCAACAGCTGCCTCAACCCCTTCCTGTACGCCTTCTTTGACCTGCGCTTCCGCTCCCAGTGCCTGTGCCTGCTCAACCTGAAGAAGGCCATGCATGGACAGATGAGCTCCATGTCCTCCACGCTCAGTGCCCAGACACAGAAGTCAGAGGTACAGTCTCTGGCCACCAAAGTGTAAAGAGAGGGGACGGATAGGTGGAGTGGAACCGCTGGCTGGATCCCTGTGCCACCACAGGAACACTGACTGGCAAACGCACAGACTTTTGGTGTCCGTAATGAAATGCTTTTAAGGTGTAAAAGAGACAATGAACCATATCAGATGAATTGACTTTTGTTTTCCTGAACATGGGTTTGCATATATGTTTTCATTCTTGAGTGTATGTGCATTTCTCTCCCATTTCCAACCCAACGGGTGCTTCACTGGGTAGGGGAGAAGCCCAGGGAGTCCTCGACCCTACAGAGGTTCCCTCTGACCCCTGGACTGGACCCTGAAGCTGGTGCTTCTCCCCGACCCAGTGATCTCTGGCTGATCTCCATATCGCTGCTTCCTTTTCTTCCACAAACTTTCAGAAAGTGACAAGAGGTAAATATTATTTTCAGACACAATCATTTTCCTGTTTTTTTGTCTTTTTCAAATGTTATGCTTTACTCTACAAGGGACCAGAATTCTGAACAAAGAGGCAGACAGTCATAGAGGGTTTATTTGTGGTGTTGTTACATATTTCATATGCAATCCTGTTTACACTGGGTAAATCACAAATTTGTACAGTATTTTCATACTTTTGCTGTTTAAGATGTGTTGATATTTTTTTGTTGTATTACAAAGCACTTGTTCAATGAATTAAATGTTAAAGAGGCGAAAGTTTGTTTGCCAAGAGACTATCTTCTTAAGCTTGTTGTTTGTGAAGGTAGGAGACTGGGGGGGGGGGGCGATGTAAGAAGAGCTAAGGTGTCGCAGCTTAATTACATACTTTGAGGAGGAGACGGGGTGGGGGGGGGGGGGCAGACAGGCAGATGGCAGCAGACAAATGTTGTCGGGGAAGCAGGTGGGGCGGGGGCTTTACAGTGCACTCTTGGTGTCAGAGGGGAAAAGGAAACTTCATGAATGTTTTATTATTATGCATATATGTTGTATTTTTTGACATCCGTGTAACTGACTACTGTATTAAAGAAATATGTTCTATAAAAATGAATGTCCTTGTTGATCTTTTTGTTGAATTTCCTCAAGAAATACGGGTATGTGTATTCTCTTTTTGTCTTTGGTTCTGTTTGAAATAACACACAAAGTTCTGTCTTTCATGAAATTCATGACTAATTGTTGTGGTGTGTTAATGCTTTATTCATTCTGCACATGTGAACTTTCACATTAGTTTCATCAGAGAGTATAGGATTTCAACATCATTCTGTTATTTCAGTGATAAGGATGCCCAGAGGGCTGCAGCTCTGCTATGAATGTCTTGCTCTTGGTTTACAGCACTGGACCAAACACTCGACCCTATTCAATCAAAACCGGTATACAGATCTGAACGATAGGGAAAAACAACATTCCTACTACACTATTGCTTTTGTGTCTGGATACAGGTTTTGATTGAATAGAGCCTTGACTGGATCACACTATACTGATGTGATTTAAGCACAGCAAGGCGTGAGCTTGAACTTGTCTTTAAACATATTTTCATTGAGATCCTTTATCATTTACCTTCCAGGCAGAGGTTTACTTAACTGTGTCTAGAGACTTTTACAGCATGCCACATGTTTCATTCCCTAGAAATACAAACAAATATTGGCACAGCGTTGCACCAGTAGGGGAACTAGTTATACTGGGCTGGACTGGGCTGTCTATTCGGTGGCAGTTATCTTAGAGGTTAGAGGGTTGGGCCAGTAACCGAAAGGTTGCTAGTTTGAATCCCAGAGCCAACAAGGTCAAAAATCTGTCGATGGGCCCTGAAGCAAGGCACTTAATCCTAATTGCTCCAGGGTTGCTGTTGATAATGGCAGACCCTGGCTGTAACCCAACAGTCCGAGGGTGTCTCAGGGAGAGTTGGGATATGTGTAACAGTATAGCTTCTGTCCCTCTCCTCGCCCCTACCTGGGCTCGAACCAGGGACCCTCTGCACACATCAACAACAGCCACTCTCGAAGAATCGTTACCCATCGAAACCACAAAAGCCGCAGCCCTTGCTGAGCAAGGGGAACAACTACTTCAAGGTCTCAGAGCGAGTAACGTCCCCGATTGAAACACTATTAGCGCGCACCCTGCAAACTAGCAAGCCATTTCACATCGGTTACATATGCACAAAAAAATCTAATTCAGACATGCGTATTAATACACACTTGTTCATGTGTGACATAGGACAAATGTAAGCACCAACCAAATTATGATCATTATTCACTGAGAGTTTGCGGGTCAACACTCCCACATGTTGGCTGAATAACGGGGTCATTAGCAATGAGTAACTCCTATGAGGGGCCCTTTGATTTGACAGTAATGAGCTCTGTTGGACATAATCATGAGTTTTCGGGTGCTAGGTTCCCAATCCTGGCATAAATTGGGCTGCAGGACAAGTCGATATTTGTCCCTGTTGACAAGAGATTGCAGTCAGAAGCACTGAGGAGGGATGAGGTGGGGGGAGGAGGGGGTGTCTGCAGATGCTCCAACCGACAGACGCCGAAGATAAAAGTGGATGACTGCCTGCTGAGATCAGAGGGAGAGAAAGAGAGACAGACAAAGGGAGACAGAGTGGGAGAGAGTTATTGGACAGGATCATCATTTTACAGTTTTGTCAAATTTCATCCTTTAGCACAGCCAAAACTAACTACATATGTGAAATAGTGAGAGCGAGAAGTGATTCATCTTTCTGTGTGTGAGAGATCATATGTTACTCATTTGCCATCTGGGAAAGGGAACGTATTTGACTATGATAAAGCATAAAATAAATCCCATATGATTGTAATTCTGAATTATGCCATAACCTAAACCCTTAAAGGACCACACAACAGTCAGAGAAAATTACACAACTAAATGCAAGCATTTAAGTTTGAGAGACTACTCATGTTGATTGTTACACCTGGTTACCTGATTACAAACAAACTACTAATAACAGATCATGTAAGAAGAGATAGGATGCAATCTTGCGTATGGTCGACTGGCCAGACCTGTTGTTGTTATTGAGATGAGTTGGACTGACAGCTTGTCTGATGGTGTTAGCCAGTGGCAGTTTTTGGATAACTCACCCAGAATACCAGCTGACCAAGGCAGAGTGGGAATATGAAGGCTACAGCCAGTGAAAAAGCATCAGTGTTAGCTTTTTAAAATCCCAGACACGCTTTCTGTGATTTTGTGTGTGCGTGTGTGCATGAGTGTGTGTTTAGATCAGCCTTTCTTAAAATACGGGTCGCGGACCTGTTAATGGTGGGTGGCGACATGTCAGAGTAAATGTATCATCATTTCATGAATTACTGGAATTGATTTGGCCAAGTGCAACTGATGATGTGCTGTCAGCCAATGACTAAGGATGATGTGCTGTCAGCCAATGACTAAGGATGATGTGCTGCCAGTCAATCCCACTTACTCACTTCTGTCATCAGATGGAGTCAAGCTAGCCGCAAGTTCTGACTGAACTCAATTGTCATGAAACGCAAGTACCGCGATGAGTTTTTCTCTCTTGGGTTCATACAAACTCTGAGAAATAACTGATACTGCAACCCTAAGTAACAGTACATATGAAGATGAAAAAGGATCAGGCCTACTGTTCATCTTAATGTAGAAATGATTGGTGGAAAAAGTCTAGGTTGGAACTATCACTGTTAAAATACAAGTCATATTTCTTTTTATTCTGAACTGGAATAAATTGAAGCAAGATGCTTTTTGAGGCAAACCCACTCACACAGTCCAGGGTTGCTCATCTACAGCAGGAAGCTGTCTCCTGCCTGGCTGAGAAAGCAGTAGATGTTCTGATTCAGTTTGGTACCACATACTTATGCTAGTCAGGGTTCTCAAGTACAGAAACAGTCAATGCTGAACATGACCTCAGTGTTACACTGTTTTAAAACTGAGCCCAGAATAGAGCTGCTGGTTGAATCTTCAACCAGCCACACCTTCACTTCTCAACTGTATGTGTTTCTGGTCTTCATCTGTGTGATGTGATCAATCAGCTTATTCCAGTTCAG
Organism: Oncorhynchus gorbuscha; assembly: GCF_021184085.1. Taxonomy (NCBI): domain Eukaryota; kingdom Metazoa; phylum Chordata; class Actinopteri; order Salmoniformes; family Salmonidae; genus Oncorhynchus; species Oncorhynchus gorbuscha. The sequence goes on along the minus strand of NC_060177.1, from coordinate 60,113,698 downwards.
AATACAAATGATTTATTATATTTGAACAGCAACAGTTCCAACCTAGACAGATATGTAAAAGTGTTTTTAATAGGAGGAAATAAACATGAATAGCTATTTATATTATTATATTTCATTTCATTGTTATTTCTCTATATTGCATTTGTTTTAGGCTGACATAAGGAAATGAAATGTACTAATATTAACGTATAGTTGCATGTTTTCATAAGGTTGGGTTCCAGGAAAACACAGAATTTCTCATTTTATACCAAGTTGTCTGCATTTCTACACATTTTGCCGTGGGGCGGAGAGAAAAAGTTATTTCCAGAAATGTTACCCATTTTATCATGACTTATTTCATGCTTATATAATATACCTGAGTATGAATTACTAACACAATCATTGGGGTGCCCCCTGGAGGTCAGAGAACCTGGGCACGTGGCCTGCATGCCCGGTCGGTATTCGGCCATGATTACTACTATTTTAGATAGCTGGCTGAACTATCTACTAATCTAAAAATGTTTAGCTGACATGGCTAATTGAGTGGCTGTCAGTGACTGACATACACTACATGACCAAAAGTATGTGTACACCTTCTCGTCAAACATCTCATTCCAAAATCATGGGTCTTAATATGGTGTTGGTCCCCCTTTGCTGTTATAACAGCCTCCACTGGTGGAAGGCTTTCCACTAGATGTTGGAACATTGCTGCAGGGACTTACTTCCATTCAGCCACAAGAGCATTAGTGAGGTTGAGCACTGATTTTGGGCGATTAGCCCTGGCTCGCAGTCTGCGTTCCAATTCATCCCAAAGGTGTTCGATGAGGTTGAGATCAGGGCTTTGTGCAGACCAGTCATATTTTTCCACACTGATCTCGACAAACCATTTCTGTATGGACCTTGCTTTGTGCACGGGGGCATTGTCATGCTGAAACAGGAAAGGGCTTTCCACAAAGTTGGAAGCACAGAATCATCTAGAATGTCATTGTATGCTGTAGCGTTAAGATTTCCTTTCCTTGTAAGGGGCCTAGCCCGAACCATGAAAAACAGCCCAGACCATTAATCCTCCTCCACCAAACTTTAAAGTTGGCAATACGCATTCAGGCAGGTAGCATTCTCCTGGCATCCGCCAAACCCAGATTCATCCATCGGACTGCCAGATGGTGAAGTGTGATTCATCACTCCAGAGAACACGTTTCCACTACTCCAGAGTCCAATGGCGGCGAGCTTTACACAACTCCAGCCGACGCTTGGCATTGCGCATGGTGATCTTAGGCTTGTGTGTGCCTGCTCAGCCATGGAAACCCATTTCATGAAGCTCCTGACGAACAGTCCTTGTGCTGACGTTGCTTCCAGGGCCAGTTTAGAACTCGGTAGAAGATGAAATAGCCGAATCGACAAATTTGAAAGGGTGTCCACATACTTTTGTATATTTAGTGTAATGAGAAAAAAATGCTGATGTGCAACCAAATATCGAAATTGCACCTGGAGTATTCTACTATTCTTACCCGACTGAGTTCCTAAAAATATATATATAGTGACCAGGGGCCCTAAGTGACCGCTTATGTTGTTTATGCCTGGAACCAGCCCTGGGGGTGAGTATCAATGTTCACACAACTGTCACCCCATGTCAAGATGGAGAAAGCCATGCAGCATATACCCTGCTTAATTGATGTTCACCACCAGTCCAACTCACCTCCCGTAGTCCCCACTCCAACCCCAGAAACACAGGTGTCTGTCCTTGAGTGTTGTCATCAGCGTGAGCTGCCACACTCAAATGGAGCACCTGAGCACCCCACAACTGAACCTAAACACAACTGCAGGTCGCTACTCCGGACCTCCCCTCAGATCTCCCTGCTGTCCTATCCCACCCACACAGCTACAAATGTCCACGCATTTCAGGCGCACCCAAGCGCATACAAACACATAGTAATTAGTGTGTATGCATGTGCATGTGTGTGTGTGTGTGTGTGTGTGTGTGTGTGTGTGTGTGTGTGTGTGTGTGTGTGTGTGTGTGTGTGTGTGTGTGTGTGTGTGTGTGTGTGTGTGTGTGTGTGTGTGTGTAAACAGAGATCTGACACATTCCACAGCCTGTCAACACTATCCCTACTTTCCCCCCAGCATCTGTCCACCTGTCTCATGAACATACACACACACACACACGCACACGCACACACACACACACGCACACACACAGTATCATATGTCAAAATAAAGTTACAGAAAACACCTGAGATCAGAGAATGGAGCCCATAACACATTTACTCAAATACTCAAACGTTCATCAAACAAACAAAGCACTTGCTAAAGGCCTGTGTACTCACAAAGATCATGTTAGAACCTCACATCATTAACAAAAAACAATTAGTGAAGTTACATATAGAGAATGGAACAAGAGAGCTGTGAGAATAGAGGTTTAGGGGCCCCTCACCTCCCCTCCCCCACTCCATCCCTCCACAGAACAGGGAGGCCTGGGGTGTCATCCTGCTTAGCACAGGGCATAATTATTAGACCCTACCCTGGCTACATGTGAGCTGTAACACAAAGGAGCCACTGGAGCCCACGTTCAGGGGATCAGGTTAGGGGCACTTTAATGGGACACAATTTGGTCCCATTTGGGGGGGGGATAGAAAGAATGAATGAAAGGACGGTATCTACTAATGAAAAGTTCTCATTCAGAATTTTAGGGGTATGTTCTTCTACACCTGCATTGCTTGCTGTTTGGGGTTTTAGGCTGGGTTTCTGTACAGCACTTTGAGATATCAGCTGATGTACGAAGGGCTATATAAATACATTTGATTTGATTTGATGTTAAATGTAGAATGACAGAGTGTGTCAGATTCAACAAGTCTTTCCTGGTCACATCGGATTTTTAGTGACCACCTTAAAAACACAACCAACATCAGATATGACCATAAGCCCATATGACCATAAGACCATAATTGGATGTACAGTGATCACTAGCTCGAGCAGTGTGTTATTGGTGATTGTACGAGCACATGCTGTCTCACGATAAAAACAGGCTGAGTTGAGACTGTGGCCTTGTGGAGGGACTGAAGTCTGCTTGTCTGTAAAGGGGAAACCCTATCTGGCTGGAGGATTAGGACTCTCACACAACAGTGTTAATAACTGAATGCGTCTGTGCATGGGCTCCACACCAGTCTAGACAATAGAGCTTCTGATCCATCAAAACACATGGGCCAAACATGACCAAGTCTGACCTCTGAGAACTCCAGATAGTAGCAGGAACCCCTTTCTTGTCGGGGCAACCTGGACTCAGGGGTAGACATAACATAGTAAACGTACATCCAGGACACTCCAATTAGAATGATATGTTTTGTTTCATATGGTTTCATATGAATTCCAATTTGTTGTGGCTAACATTAGCTAGGTGGCTAGCGCTTACATTAGTTATGTGGATAACATTAGTGAGACATTTACATTTACATTTAAGTCATTTCGCAGACGCTCTTATCCAGAGCGACTTACAAATTGGTGCATTCACCTTATGACATCCAGTGGAACAGTCACTTTACAATAGTGCATCTAAATCTTAAAGGGGGGGGTGAGAAGGATTACTTATCCTATCCTAGGTATTCCTTAAAGAGGTGGGGTTTCAGGTGTCTCCGGAAGGTGGTGATTGACTCCGCTGTCCTGGCGTCGTGAGGGAGTTTGTTCCACCATTGGGGGGCCAGAGCAACGAACAGTTTTGACTGGGCTGAGCGGGAACTGTACTTCCACAGTGGTAGGGAGGCGAGCAGGCCAGAGGTGGATGAACGCAGTGCCCTTGTTTGGGTGTAGGGCCTGATCAGAGCCTGGAGGTACTGAGGTGCCGTTCCCCTCACAGCTCCGTAGGCAAGCACCATGGTCTTGTAGCGGATGTGAGCTTCAACTGGAAGCCAGTGGAGAGAGCGGAGGAGCGGGGTGACGTGAGAGAACTTGGGAAGGTTGAACACCAGACGGGCTGCGGCGTTCTGGATGAGTTGTAGGGGTTTAATGGCACAGGCAGGGAGCCCAGCCAACAGCGAGGTGCAGTAATCCAGACGGGAGATGACAAGTGCCTGGATTAGGACCTGCGCCGCTTCCTGTGTGAGGCAGGGTCGTACTCTGCGGATGTTGTAGAGCATGAACCTACAGGAACGGGCCACCGCCTTGATGTTAGTTGAGAACGACAGGGTGTTGTCCAGGATCACGGCAAGGTTCTTAGCGCTCTGGGAGGAGGACACAATGGAGTTGTCAACCGTGATGGCGAGATCATGGAACGGGCAGTCCTTCCCCGGGAGGAAGAGCAGCTCCGTCTTGCCGAGGTTCAGCTTGAGGTGGTGATCCGTCATCCACACTGATATGTCTGCCAGACATGCAGAGATGCGATTCGCCACCTGGTCATCAGAAGGGGGAAAGGAGAAGATTAATTGTGTGTCGTCTGCATAGCAATGATAGGAGAGACCATGTGAGGTTATGACAGAGCCAAGTGACTTGGTGTATAGCGAGAATAGGAGAGGGCCTAGAACAGAGCCCTGGGGGACACCAGTGGTGAGAGCGCGTGGTGAGGAGACAGATTCTCGCCACGCCACCTGGTAGGAGCGACCTGTCAGGTAGGACGCAATCCAAGCGTGGGCCGCGCCGGAGATGCCCAACTCGGAGAGGGTGGAGAGGAGGATCTGATGGTTCACAGTATTGAAGGCAGCCGATAGGTCTAGAAGGATGAGAGCAGAGGAGAGAGTTAGCTTTAGCAGTGCGGAGCGCCTCCGTGATACAGAGAAGAGCAGTCTCAGTTGAGACTAGGGGTTAGGGTTAAGGTTAGGAGTTAGGTTAAAGGGTTAATGTAAAGGTAAGCTAACCTACTAAGTAGCTGCAAAGTAGCTAAAAAGTAGTAAGTAGTTGCAGAGTTGATAATTAGCTAAAACTGTCTGTGATGAAATTTGAACATGCAACTTTTAGGATGCTGGACATTCACGTTATACTCATACCCATCCATCCCAACCAACCACCCAACTTTCATTTTTTTGCTTTAAGTAACCTATTGCCTTATGTAACCATACCTCACATAGCAAACATATCATACTAATTTGAGCGGTTTGAATTTCAATTTCCTATGTTATGTTTAGTCTATGAGACCAGGCTGGTCGGGGTGGATGAAACTGATTCCTTCCCCAGAAGATGAAGGAGTTAGCTTTATCCTATATAAGGACATAATGGTATTTCATTAAAAGTCCTTGTGTATATTTCAACTAAGTTATTTGCCGATTACCAAACCTAAATACAACCAACAACCATCCAACAGCTCCAGAACCAACTCATTGGAATGCCCCCACCCCATGACCCAACTAGCAATTTAGGACTCTTAATATTGGGATGGTATTTTTCCATGGGTTCATCTCCCTGCCTGTCTTGTGCGTTTACAATACATCAGTTCCACACACCCTTCCACACTGTGGGTTTCTCTCTATTTGTCTTTCTCTCGCAGAGGAGCCCCCCAAAGTGAGTTCCTTTGATGTTTTAAATACCCCCCACCCCCACCTTGCTTCTCCACAGCACTGTAATGAGCAGTTTGAGAAGAAAATAGAGAAAGGTACATTAACTTGAAGTTAAACAACACTTTATAGGAGACTACTCAACCAATGTCAACAATCTCTGACTTCACCCCAGTTCAAAGGAACCATTTATCCTTCTGCAAAGGAGACCAGACAGTGTTACAGTGTGATAAATATTCAAAGAGCTTGCAAAAATGAAGCGTAATGGCAGTCTAAAAGTAAGTAAATCTGAAACTGAAACTGAGAACAGTTTGTCTTTTGGGAACCTCAAAGTTCAATATCCTAATATCTCTTGTGAGATTTAAGCCTCCACTTTCATAATTTTCAAATGATTTCATGCCATGTACCTTCTGGAAAATTAATTTTTCGCTTTGCAAAGCAAGCCTCCATAGCAGGGCTTGAACAATTGTTCAGCTATGTCCGATGCACTTCAGCCTGACCAGCTGCCTTGTGTTGTGTGGAAACCTCAGTTTCTGTTCCATGCATTCCGATCTCTCTCCCCTGTTCTTAACGTGTGTGAAGCACTCATTCTGCACACATGCTCACACCATGGTATTTGTGAGCCCTGCCCTGACACACAGCCAGCATTCCTGTGTGTGTGTGGCGTAACCCCAGAAATTGCAGGTTGTGAGTGAATTAAAGAGGAGAGACGTAGATGAGCAAAATCCGACTGAGAAAAATCTAAAATCGTATTTCCATAAGTATTTTTCAACCCTCAGCCAAAGGGCAGGCCGGTGGGGAGCCTGTTAATCCACCTGGCTGGTTCCAATCTGTTGGGGTCAAAGGGCAGACCCCCTATACACTCTGACAGTCCATGGGTCAGTCTGTCAGGACCCCCTCATAATCCTCCTGTGACCGCAGGACAAACATTAACTCATTTCACAAGGCCTGATCCATCAACAGACGTCTCAGGGCAGACCTCATCCATTCTCTGTGTGGACTCAATTCTCTCCACTCTGAAAGGTCAGGAAGGACAAATGGACCCGCAGGCAAAGATTATCATTGTTGATCAATGCTGCAAGCTTATCTCACCACTCTTGTCGCTTATTTGAAGATTAGGTTGTTCATATGTTTCATTTATATATGTCACTATAGTTACGAAATCGGTTTTGCGGAACAAAACATTAATACGAAGCTCCATTGATAGTGATTGATAGGAATGACTATAATTGCTGTCTTTACAGTAATGAGCTTGTTTTTCTCCAAAAATACTATGGTGTCTGCAGTCTGTCTTCTCTGTAAGACACTCATGTGCTTTGATGAATGGTGACTTAAATAATATCCATAATGGACGATGGACGTTGAAAAATCGAGACAGTGTAACTTGAGGATGGGGGAGTATTGTAAAAAAAAAAACTTTCTACGTGGCCAGCAAGTTGTCAACAATCACTCACTGATTGGGATTTAAACCTAAACAAAGATAGCAATTGAATATCTTGTAATCTGAGCTAATGGGATAATACAGGTCTTTATCCATTACAATGAAAAGGAGAACAATTGGACGGCCAATACACAACCATGATGTTACAGTGTCTAGAACCATTATCTTTACTCCTCCTCCTCTCTCTCTGTCTCTGTGTGTCTATAATGTGTCCCGCTGTCTCTCTCTCTCTCTCTCTCTCTCTCTCTCTCTCTCTCTCTCTCTCTCTCTCTCTCTCTCTCTCTCTCTCTCTCTCTCTCTCTCTGTGTGTCTCTCTCTGTCTTTCTCTCTCTCAATGTCTCACCCTCTCTCTCTCTCTCTCTCTCTCTCTGTCTCTCTCTCTCTCTCTCTCTCTCTCTCTCTCTCTCTCTCTCTCTCTCTCTCTCTCTCTCTCTCTCTCTCTCTCTCTCTCTCTCTCTGTGTCTCTCTCTGTCTTTCTCTCTCTCAATGTCTCTCTCTCTTTCTGTGTGTCTAACTCTCTGTCTCTCTGTAACTAACTCTGTCTTTCTCTGTCCCTGTCTCTGTGTCTCTCTTGTTCTCTATCTCTCTCTCTCTCTGTCTGTCTCCTTCTCTCTCTGTCTTTCTCTCTTTCTTTCTCTCTCCTCCTCTCTTTGTAACTGTACTACACTGTACTGTGTCTCAGATAATCTTCCCCTTGGCTGTATGTTGAGTAGTGACCCATTACATCATCAGCTGTCCTGTTCGACCAGGAAGTGCCCTTCCCTCACTAACCTGTTACACCAACACACTGTACAGGTGAGATAGCCCAGACTTGTACTGTCTACAGTAAGGCAGCAGTATTGGGATGGTAACAGTTTGGCCTTTTGGGCCTTCACTGGGTGGGAGATCGGAGAAGTTTTTAACAGCCATCTGATTAAAGCAGATTCTCTGAATGGACCGATGTTGTTTAGACATGTTGTTTTTATTCATGCCCAGGACCACACCTTGTTGCACCCACTGGTACCAGTGTCAGATAGGGCTGCTTGGGCGAGGAGGATTTCAGCCAGTTGGATGAGTGCATAAAAGGATATAAAGAATAAAGACTAAGACCCTTGTATTTTGTAATACAGTAAGTGAAGCATAAAATACGAGATGTAAATCAGGATCGGTGGCACTTCTCGCAGAATTCTGATCATTGACATTCTACAGGAAATTAAAATACTCCACATTGTGAGTCGCATACGTTTGAAGTAGTATCATAAACTGAGCAATAATACTACCTATTTCGGTCAAGCATGACAAGTACCAGACACAGTAGAGGGTACAACATGTGTATTCCTGAGAGACAGCTGTGTTGTAGCAGAGACCGATGTAAAGACAGAGGGCGTGACACTGACTGACCTCAAAACGGGTTGACTTCCTTCCTCATTGCCCTGCTAATGGTTGAGATGTAAAAAATGGACCTGATTATCCATTTGTGATGTGTGGGTGTGATCATTAGTAATGTCCAAATTAGATATGCATTGAATAAAGCTTGACTTATTGATGATCTGTCCTTTATTAATAATCTGATATATGTGGCACCTTTCAGACATCATCGAGAAGGTGAAAATCATGCCCCCGTTAAACATTTTTTTTCAGGGGGATCTTTTTGATGAGACAGCAGCTATTTGATGAAAAAACAACATTCAGTTCAAATGAACCTTACAAATAGCAGTGTTGGGGCGATGTGAAAAGCCATAGCCAATCAATAAATAATATAAGAATACTCGTAGGAAAGGTTTCCATCTTTAGCTCACAATCTGTGGATAACAAACGATTAGAAAGATTTAAACATTTTGTAACACATCACAGCACAATTGAAAAATATATGGCACATGGAAACCAAACAAGGGCGGTCTGTGGTGATAGGTGGGATGGGCTGAGAGTGGCTGAGGGGTGGGATTAAAGAGTCTGCTTGGTAATGTATTGTTGTTATATATAAAAGTACCACGTATGTAAAATGTGTATGTAAAATGTATAGTTAAAATGTACGTATATGTAGCAAAAAAGCTGTAAAAAAAATTACAATATTTGTCCTCTAAGAGGAGGGTGGTGGAGGGGTAAAAAGTAAATAAATATATATATATATATATGTCAACACCAAGACAACAACGATAACTTTGTCATCGGTTTTAACTGTGCAATAAACATCAATAAGCAGCTAGGCAGGTTCAAAAAGAAGGAAGTGCATATGTGTTTTGAAGGAAATGAACAACGGCAATGTGGGGTAAGATGGATAGACAGACAGGCAGCCACCTGGATCCCTCATCCTGTCCGCTACTGACTATGTGTCGTAGAGCGTTGGGCCAGTAACCGACAGGTCGCTGGTTTGAATACCCAAGTCGACAAGGTAAAAAATGTGCCGATGTACCATTGAGCAAGGCACTTAGCCCTAAATTTCTCCAGTGGTGCTGTACTACTATGGCTGACCCTGTAAGACAACACATTTCACTGCACCTATCCGGTGTATGTGACAATAAAATAACCTGGTTTTCAGAATCATTGGGCAAGGATGGATGGGCATGTGGCAAATAAACCTGGCCACAAAAATAATCAGAAAATGTTTTTGAAACCCTGATGACTTCCATTATTACTAAACTGAACTGAATGATGACTAGATTCCTTATAATATTGAGGAATTTCAAAACAACCTATCACAGGAGAAACCAAGGCATATTAGCAGTGCTTTTGGGTGGACATCGTTATGTGATGCTTCCGATGACAGCGTGCCTTGGCCAGAGCTGAATGTGCTTGGTTCGTGGCCTTCCGGATTTGGGCGCTCAAGGCTCATCCTCCCTGGGGTACAAAGCTCCTCTTCACAACATCCTCTATCCCATCCATTGTGAGAGAGTGGTGCCTCTGGGCACACTGCCCCCATGCCCATTACAGACCTAAATGCATCTCCTGTCATTGCCCATGCCCAGTGCCAGTTCAGCTGTATGCATACAGGTGCTCGGATCCGGCAAAAAATAAATAATCATAAAAACAATGACCAAAAGGGTACATTCTATTGAACCAATTATTACCAAACTCAAATAATGAGTTCTGACATGGTAAGAATTTGACTCATTCAGGTGATCTGACATGACTTAGATAGTCCCATATCATTGATGTGAGAAGACTGGGCTTCCAAGGCTATGACTTAGTGATGCTCACACAGGAAGAACATTTGCATTATAATATATATCAGTGATGTTCTTCCATATTTCTCACCATATCTCACCCTGTAGACCTCTGCGACGCCATCAAACATTACTGCCCCTAACCCTTGCCAGGTGCCCTTGACAGCTTCCTCGATTTGAGCACACATATCAATAGGGGCCAATGCTGCACAAATAACAGAACAAAGCTTCCTCAGTGATTACTTGGTGTGATGCTGTGCTCTGTCTGCACCTCCTTCCTGTCACATGCCCCTCCCATTCTCTGGCATCGTGAATCCTAGGGCCTGTAGAGACCCCCCCTTCTTCCTGACAGGTGCCCCCAGTATTAGTTGGCTTGCCTTAGCTCTGCACTGGAATCTATCAGAGCCTGGCTGGGCTACGAGGGCAAGCAGAGATCTTGGGACAGACGCTGGCGACGATCAAGAGATGCATGGCTGTTTTAAAAGTTGCAGTTGTGTATTCTATTATTGTAATATAGAAAAAATGGTTAAAGTTGCAAATACAAAGAACAAATTGCAAGCACCTACTCCAATTACATTTCCAGCACAAACGTTTGCTGTTGATGAGAAACCAAAAAGCCAAACCATGGTTGACCAACAACCTGACCAAAATGGTGACCTTGCTCATGCCCATTCTAGGATCTCTATGGGTGTGCAGAAGGGTCCCTCTCGCTCTCTCTTCTACTTCTTTATGAAGCTGCCATCTGCTGACCAAAAAGAGGTAACACCCATCACTTTGCAATTCCTCAGTTTGGTCAGCAAATGGCAGCTTCGTAAAGAAGTAGAAGAGAGAGCGAGAGAGACCCTTCTGCACACCCATAGAGATCCTAGAATGGAAATGAACTAGAATGGTTATGAAGCTTCTTATGACGGAGTTAAGGGTCACCATTTTGGTCAGGTAGTTGGTCAACCACGGTTTGGCTTTGCTGTGATAAAGATACATAGCCGGAGGAAGTAAGTGTGCTGCAGCACCCGCTAATAAATGTAAATGAAAAATAATAATAATAAAAAATACTCTGTGTGAGCGGATAAAAATTACTCCTCAGCACAAATTGAAGAATGTATCTGCACTGTATGTTCGTTAACTAGCTAGCTAGCCAGCCAGTTTTAGTGGAATGATTCCATAGAATTGTCAAATGAATACTTACTTACTGACTTTATTGTCCCCATGGGGAAATTTTGTTGCAGTGTCATGTACACATTTAAAGTGGCGTTTAATTACAAAACAAAATTGACAATACAACTTTCATATCAGTTACATACCAATACATTTTTTAAATAATATTATAATAAATAAAGAAAAAACACTTTTTTTTAAAGACTAGCCTGCTGGCCTGGAGTCGATAGGAACATTAGCCCGAGCTATTATTGTCTAGTTCTGTTTTTCCTGCTGAGGGGAGTTGGAGTTGACTGCCGTTGTTTCCAGTCAACTCCATTACACATAAAAGTTAAGGTTGGTAGAAAATTCTCTGTGCATACACCAAACAGTATCCATCTTGTAACGGCTAATGGAGCACCACATTATCCCGTTACAATATGCTAGCTAAAGTAAATGGTTCTGTTCACCACCTAAACTGGAACAGTGTATGGATGCATTGCCTATCACGCTACAATTCTGTAGAATTCGTTTGACATGACTGTAAACTTCTATGGCGCCTGCTATTGCTTCAAAACATAATGTTTGTTGCTCTCAATGTTATCTTGAGCAATGGTTACCTGGTTAGTGAACCACGTAGCTAGTTAATAACCTTGCCAAAAGATACACTGACCCTACAGTTACGCTTGTTTACACTAAGCTGCACTGGGGTTGAAATCAGTGTTGCCAACTCCTCAGTAAGGAAAGTAGCTATTGGCTGTCCTAAATGTCGCTTGAAGTCGCTCATGACATCATCACCTAATTTGTATAATTTTCCATGTGCATGTAATTGTGATGGACGCTGTAGGAGAGAGGAATAACGTCGTAGGAGAGACAAGAAATGAGTAAAAAAACACCCTAAATATTTTTAGAACTACAAATGAACTTTCTTCTGTCGACTCTGGGGGGTTTTATTTCACAATTCCAACCCTCCTCCTTTATCCGGGCTTGGGACCGGCAAAAGTGACCCAAAAGAGACACTGGCGGAGTTACTTAGTTGTTTATTATTATTATTATTATTATTATTTTACATTTACATCCCTCCTGAATGTAAACCAGGGCGGGATTAGTCAGCTGCGGCTTCCCGCATACGCGATTCATTTGCAGTCTAGACTGAAGGAGTGAACATCTGCTCTGACTGAAACTGGGAGGTACTGCTGCGCGAGGACTGGACCGCCTGTGAGTGCTTTGGGACGGGGTGGGGCCCACGGCAGCACCCGCTGCTCGTTGAGTAAAAACGATACGTGCTTTCATGTCAGAGTCTCCAAAAGTCTCTAATAACACCAGAAAAAGTATTTCAATCTTCTCAATGGAGCAGTGTGGATAAAGGTCAAATTTGCAGTACAGTAGCATATCCCACCCCTGCATTGAATTAGGTTCTCGGACCCATATCTCACACCTGCTCAGTGTAAACAAGTGTAATGGCAGGGTCGGTATCTTCTGCCAAGTTCATAGCCTAGAATAGATATATCATAGAAATCCAGTGAATATGAAGGGCGGCAGGTTGTGGTTAGAGGCGAGCCAGCAACCAAAGGTTTGCCAGTTCGATCCTGGGTCTGACAGGAAAAATCTGGTGGGAAGTGAGCTGGCAACTGGAGGGTTGCTGGTATCAAATCCTAGATGTCATTGCCTGCTGTTGTGCCATTGAGAAAGGCACTTAACAGCTCTCTGGGTGCCCATTGTGGCAGCCCCCCGCACCTCTCCGAAACCTGTATGTGTGTCTTTCAAGAGGTTTGGTTTAAAGTGGAACTCAAATTTTGGTTGGCAATTGACCAATAAATTGATCTTAATATTTGCAAGTTAAATTGTCATGGGCATTGGGATGCAAAGTGAAAGTTTGAAATCTTTGGTGTAAGATCCTGCCATGTATCATGTTGTTTATTTTCTTTGCAGTGTCTTCCACGGACTTCTGTTATAGTGACTGTGTACTATTGAAGTAAGTACGATATTTAATTTTTCAAGTCGTTTGATGCATTTAAAAATACCGCCATTATCTATTGCAGGTATATACTATACTACTCCCCCTCTCAGAGCCAGACAACCTGGCCAGACACATTTCTGACTTGTTTGCCGAAGGTTGGTGGGTTCTACTCTCCTATAAACTTGGATACAAGAATGAAAAGAGATGAAAATCTGGAATGTTTCACCTTTGAGGGCTATGACATTGCTCAAGCTGATCCAAGAAGCATTGCAAATACTCGAGATGGCATTTTAAATTGGGGGAGAATAAGTCATTTGTTATGGAATTTGAGTAGCTTTTTATAGCAGTAAAATCATTAGGTAGATAATGTACTGTGGTTATCCCTTTGATTATGTGTTTGATATAATGTGACTTATGCTTATAAACTTACCTATAGACTTATACAAACATACTGTACATACAGATGGTATTGCACGTAGCTAAGGAGATTATGTCCTGTAGAAATATCCGGTAGATAGTTTTTGTTTGCTAGGTGACACTAGTGTTTGTAGGTTGTTGTCCTCAGATCCTCAAAAAGTTCTACAGCTGCACCATCGAGAGAATCCGGTTGCATCACTGCCTGGTATGGCAACTGCTCAGACGACCGCAAGGCACTATAGAGGGTAGTGCGAACGGCACATCACTGGGGCCAAGCTTCCTGCCATCCAGGACCTTTATACCAGGCGGTGTCAGAGGAAGGCCTAAAAATGGCCAAAGACTCCAGCCACCCTAGTCCTAGACTGTTCTCTTTGCTACCACACAGCATGCGCTATGATGATGCTTTATTGCTGAATATAAAATGTGATAGGATGTATTGTGCCTACCCCTCATTAGGCTATATACTGTTAGATAACTCCAGATAAAAATGTGTTTCCTTTTTGCAGGTGCAGATTTACAGCATAGATTAACAGCAGAGTGGAATATCCATCACGGCAGTTTTCATTGACAGAGATTTTGTGTGTGTGTGTGAGTGTGAGTCGCTATAGCCATGGAATATTGTATTATACTATATTGAAGCACTTTGTTTGCAGTTGCAGTACACTGATAATGCTGATTTTGAGGCCATATCCAGTTAAATTCCTTCTGTCTCCCATCAAGGTCAGTAAAATGGCTGATTATGTATATTTATGTATGAAATGGGGGTGTAGAAGACAATTGCTGGAGAGCTTCCCTTTGTGACATGACAGGAGGCTGTAAAGCCAACAATGGTGCCTGCCTGATGAGATGTAGGGCGCAAATGTACAATATAAAGTCATTTTGAATGGTGTTTAACTTGATTAACCAATAGTTCTCATTGTGATTCATAAGTAAGTAGCTGTATTCAGAATCATAAACAACATTTGTTTGAAATCCCCTTTTATTATGACAAAAAGGTTAGGTGACTGCTTATAAAATTAGACTACAGAAAATAATCCTGCAGCAACAGGAAGTGTGAATTATTATGTGTATATTAATGGACAATTTTGTAGGGGTTAATACATTGAGGGAAAAGCCTTTTTAAATCTCCTGCAGGAATGTGCTGCTGCACAGGGTGATAAGATGAAGATCCTACATCTGTATGACTTTCCAGTTCCCTTTGTTTCTTTTTTTTCTTTAGCCTTTATTTAACCAGGTAGGCCAGTTAAGAACAAGTTCTCATTTACAACTGCGACCTGGCCAAGATAAAGCAAAGCAGTGCGACACAAACAACAACACAGAGTTAACCATGGGATAAACAAACGTACAGTCCAGCAACACAATAGAAAAATCTATGTACAGTGTGTGCAAATGTAGAAGATTAGGGAGGTAAGGCAGTAAATAGGCCATTGTGGTGAAATAATTACAATTCAGCATTAACACTGGAGTGAATAGATATGTAGAAGATAATGTGCAAGTAGAGATACTGGGGTGCAAAAGAGCAACAAAAAAAAACATTTTTTTTAAATCAATGTTTATTTCTTACGTGCGCCGAATACAACAGGTAAACATTACAGTGAAATGCTTACTTACAGGCTCTAACCAATAGTGCAAAAAAAGGTATTAGGTGAACAATAGGTAAGTAAAGAAATAAAACAACAGTAAAAAGACAGTGAAAAATAACAGTAGCAAGGCTATATACATTAGCGAGGCTACATACAGAAACCGGTTAGTTAGGCTGATTGAGGTAGTATGTAGATATGGTTAATGTAACTGCATATATGATGAACAGAGTAGCAGTAGCGTAAAAGAGGGGTTGGTGGGTGGCGGGACACAGTGCAGTATAGGGATGAGGTAGTTGGGTGTGCTATTTACAGATGGGCTGTGTACAGGTACAGTGATGGGTAAGCTGCTCTGACAGCTGATGCTTAAAGTTAGTGATGGAGATATAAGTCTCCAGCTTCAGTGATTTTTGCAATTCATTCCAGTCATTGGCAGCATAGAACTGGAAGAAAAGGCTGCCAAATAGGTGTTGGCTTTGGGGATGACCAGTGAAATATACCTGCTGGAGTGCGTGCTATGGTGACCAATGAGCTGAGATAAGGCGGGGCTTTACCTAGCAAAGACTTATAGATGACCTGGAGCCAGTGGGTTTGGCAACGAATATCTAGCGAGGGCCAGCCAACAAGAGCATACAGGTCGCAGTGGTGGGTAGTATATGGGGCTTTGGTGACAAAACAGATGGCACTGTGGTAGACTACATCCAATTTGCTGAGTAGAGTGTTGGAGGCTATTTTGGAAATGACATCGCCGAAGTCAAGGATCGGTAGGATAGTCAGTTTTACGAGGGTATGTTTAGCAGCATGAGTGAAGGAGGCTTTGTTGCAAAATAGGAAGCTGATTCTAGATTTAATTTTGGAATGGAGATGCTTATTTTGAGTCAGGAAGGAGAGTTTAGTCTTTATTTTATACCTTTATTTAACTAAACAAGTCAGTTAAGAACAAATTCTTTTTTTCAATGACGGCCTAGGAACAGTGGGTTAACTGCCTGTTCAGGGGCAGAATGACAGATTTGTACCTTGTCAGCTCAGGGGTTTGAACACCTAGGTATTTGTAGTTGTCCACATATTCTAAGTCAGAACCGTCCAGAGTAGTAATGCTAGGCGGGCAGGCGGGAGCGGGCAGCAATCGGTTGAAAAGCATGCATTTAGTTTTACTTGCATTTAAGAGCAGTTGGAGGCCACAGAAGGAGTATTGTAGGGCATTGACGCTCGTTTGGTGGTTTGTTAACACAGTGTCCAAAGAAGGGCCAGATGTATACAGAATGGTGTCGTCTGCGTAGAGGTGGATCAGAGAATCACCAGCAGCAAGAGCGACATCATTGATATATACAGAGAAAAGAGTCGGCCCGAGAATTGAACCCTGTGGCACCCACATAGAGACTGCCAGAGGTCTGGACAACAGGCTCTCTGATTTGACACACTGAACTCTATCTGAGAAGTAGCTGGTGAGCCAGGCGAGGCAGTCATTTGATAAACCAAGGCTATTGAGTCTGCCGATAAGAATGCGGTGATTGACAGAGTCGAAAGCCTTGGCCAGGTCAATGAAGACGGCGGCACAGTACTGTCTTTTATCGATGGCGGTTATGATATCGTTTATATCGTAATTGGTCCTTCAGTCCTTTACCCCTGATGAACCTTCTACCTAAAAACAACCTGACTCAATTGATCAATATCTCTGAGGTGTGACGCCCCCTTGTGCTACAATTGTTGATTGGTCTGTGTTTGAAGTAGCCATTGTCATCTCTCGTGATCAGGTATTTGTATAAATGTATTTAAACAATCAACATACACAACATCATTTACAATACCCCTGCAATTCACAGCACCTGTTAATCACTTATAGATTGCATCAGTCATTTCATGCTGTCAAATGAACCTTTATTGATTTATGTTCGTCTTTATTAAATGTTTCTTGTTGTAGTACAATATGTTCACCACAGCCCTACGACCTGGTTATCCAGTGCCATCCCCTCATTTGTACCTCTTTTTTTCCGTCTGACATCTGTTGCAGCCTAAAAACTCCCATCAGACAAGTATGTTCAGTTGTTACTCAAAGTTCTAAATGTGACGTGTAGCTGCGCTTGAACACAAGGATGCAAAGCAGTTAGTGAGCAACGGGTATTATTGCTGTTTATTGTTCACCTTGTGAAGTGTATTGTTCTAATGATATTGAAGTGTTACAGTCTTATTCGACTCATTTTGAGGGCAACCCAGACCCCTGAGGAATTCACATCCAGTTCTCTAGTCTCACTCAATTATACAGATATTTCATTTTGTCATTTACATTTTTGTCATTTAGCAGACACTCTCATCCAAATCAAATCACATTTTATTGGTCACATACAGGTGTTTAGTAGATGTTATTGTGGTTCTAGCGAAATGCTTGTGTTTCTAGCGCCGACAGTGCAATAATGACAAGTAACAAGTAATATCTAACAATTTCACAACATTACACAATACACAGAAATCTAAGTAAAGGAATGGAATGAAGAATATATATGCCACTGACGAGCAATGTCAGTGGCATAGACTAAGATACAGTAGAATAGGATAGAATACAGTATAAACACATATGAGATGAGTAATGCAAGATATGTAAACCTGGAGGCCAGGTAGTTTGCCGACCGCAACACCCTACAGGAGCAATTAGGGTTAAGTGCCTTGCTCAAGGGCACATCGACACATTGTTCACCTCATCGGCTTGGGATTCAAACCAATGACCTTTCGGTTACTGGCCCAATGTTCTTAACCGCTAGGCTACCTGCCGCCCATTATTTAACATTCTGTATCCCTTTTTAAAGTTACATTTCACTGTATCCTTCGCAGCACACACAAATGACAATAATACAATTGTTTACTGTAATCTTGAGCATGGTTCTCTGGAGGCTCTAGACTAGAGAAAAGTTTTCAGTGTGATTTGTGAAGCATATTGTAAATATCAGCTGTGATCCTAGAGCAGAAATGTTTTATCTTTCCATACAATCATATACCATGTGAACTATTTCTATGATTGAAAAATGGGTTTTTGAAACAAAGTAATTAGAAATTCACCCCATTTCTATTAGCTTATTCTAAGTTGTTGCAGCCATTTTCAGGAGGTACCGCTTAAAACAAGTTAAGAATTAGAAATCAAATAGACTGAAAATATTAACAGATCTAACATAGCCATATAGTTAATATGGAACAAAAGTAAACGTATTTCACTTAATGTAAAAAATATCATGTAAACAACAGCATCCCACCTGATTTTGAGCATTCAACTCAGCATGTCTGTGTGGCTGGCTGCACTGACTTCAGATAAGGCATTTTATGAGAAGGTAACATGTAGCCTATGACAACTCCCCAAATTCCTTTTGGGTCAATCTATTATCTCTGTGTCAGCAATTACATTTTATCCAATTCAATGCAACTGTGTGAGTTTCCTGTCTGAGCTTTGGTGCGGAGAGGCTTTTTGCAATTGAGACGTGGGGGGCAGCTAGGTAGCAGAGGTCCACAGGACTGATGGTACTTGGGGCTCCGAAAAGTGAGAACATGGAAGTGTTGATCCTTGAAGCGAGGCAGAGAACTGTTATCCCTCGAGGAGCTCAAGGTCTCTGATTTAGAGCGAGGCCCGAGGACGATAGGGGGACATGTCTTCGGGGTGAGAGTTGTCATGGTTCGGCTCAGAACTCTGGTCTTACCAGAGCCCAGTAAGGGTGCTGCTGGAGACTTCTTCTTCTTCTCAAGACTCCTGGTCTCTGGCTGCTCTGCTTGATACATCCGCTGGAGTATATTGTGGGAGTATGTTTGCCTGTTCGGCACCTTGGACTCAAGACTCTTCAGAGCCTGGTCTGTGTAGGCTTGCATTTCTATCTGCAGTTGGGTGATCTGCTCTTTAAACTCATCCCTCAGTGCCTCATTACTGGCCTCCAGCTCATGTTGAAAAACCGCTATAAGCTCCTCCCTTTTGACATCCATCTCACCGGTACGCTTGTCTTCCAAAATCTCTGCACCTGCTTTCTCTGTGTTTTCTGGGCCGTTCACCTTTGCCATCTCCAGCTCTCTGCTTTTGACCATCTGAACGAGTTCCAGAATGCCATTCCTTGGGACGTTCATGCCCACCTGTGATTTGACTTGCTTGCGCACCTGCTGGAAAACAGACTGCATCTTTGCTTGAGTTGTCCTCTCTGCAGGGATGCGGTCCTCCGCGCTTTCGTCACTGAGACTGACAGAATTAATCAGGAGAGAGATGGGTTGAGAAATGTCCACTGCTTTGTCAAGAGACTCTTCTCCATCCTGTTCTCCTGGTGTCCCTGCATCCAGTTGCTGTGGTGGTTTATATAAAGATAACTCACTCATTGTTATTCCTCAACTTTCTGCTTGGTCCGTGCTGCTGTATTGTTCTTCCGCACTGAGTAGTGATCTGTAAACTCAGTGACTATACACTGTTCTGTAAGCCCTGCGACTAGGAGGGTCTTAATTGCCCGAGGTGTTGCTTATTTCCCCTAAGGGTGCTATTTGTCATGGGAATACACTGCAATCTGCCTCATATTCAGTTATATGAATAGTTCTTACTTACCGTTTTCACAGGCCTTTGTGTTTAAAGTGTACAATCACTTTTGTATTTTCTAATAGTTTGGATACATTAGGCTCAGTGGTAATAACAGCATTTGTAACACCTATATGATGAACTATTCTCTGTCTCATGTAACTATTTCATGCCCCGCTTGTCTAACTCTGGTTTTTGTAAATGGCCCAAGCCAATTATCCCAGGCTATCAAACTGACGTAAGTATTTGTTTTTACTAAGCTGCCTGAATTGAACATATTTGGATGATGTATTTGTATTGTGTTGTTATACATCAATTGTGAATTAGACAATAATGTAATGGTTGTGCCTTTTCTGGATCAGTTAAGTTACACCATTGAATTAGCAGAAATCAGTAGGCCTCATGTCAAGACCATGAATAATCATACTTTCTTTTAATATACAGAATGTAAAGATCAACCGTCTACCACTCCAACATCACACTGTTGTGTAAGCAGCACCGTCTTCATTTACTGTCTCTAATTGCGTCTCTTGACAGCAAAAAGCCCCCTGGTAACAGAGATAAACAAAACCCATCGGGGACAGTTGCTGAAGGTGTCAAATGCTCATTACTGTGACATTGCACTTTCATTTGTCTGTGGTGCTAAAAGAGAATTGATAGAACAATATCTGTTCTACAAACAGTATCTGTGTTTTACAGAATTTCTGCGTATATATTGTTACACCAGAGAGCGTTCATGTGATAGTCTTGCATGGTAACGTGTCACTTATGAATACAGGGGGTCAGTCAGTGTAAAGACTGACCCCTGTTTGAGGGAAATTACAGGGTTATGAAATGCATTGCTTTCGTTGATTGACTTCATCTTATTCACTCCCATTGGAACATAAGGACACACACACACACACACACACACACACACACATCTAATGATCACGTTGACAAGATACAACCTATTGTTGTGTTGATGCTGTTGAGGCTGTCAAACTTAAGCCGCTCAAAATCCAAGAAGCAAATAATAGCTCGAGAGGTGTCTCTTTCTGCAGTACAATCTGTCAAAGATCTTCTTCTTTAGGAATAATTAGCTTTTCGGCAGCCTTTCTGTTCCATTTCCACACTAGGGATACATGCTTTCCTCATTTATGCAGGAATATAACCAATTTGTGGACATCACTTTCTTAAGACACAGACTACTAGTTCAATTGAGGAAATGAGCTCTAGTGTAGTAGTGTATCATATTCACTACTATGTAAATCAGTTGGGAGGGCTGTCAATATTGTCACATTGGGCAAAAGTACATCAGGCAACATTGTCATTCACACACAACAATAGATCAATTGAAAACGTCGGGAATAACCATGTTCATACAAACGTTGGTGATAAAGGATTTGTAAAGAATGATACAGGGGGTATAAAACATTGTCATTAACAGATGACTAATTATGAAGAGGGAGGGGTAGGGGAGACTATTGAGGCCTACCGACCGCTCCATACATATGTCCAAATAAACAGCCAATAGGAAACCTGTACGAGCGTACCTCCTCTCGAGACTAAATACAAACACATGGCCTGAATAGAAAATATTGTGAGTGCATTTTCTGTCTTTGCATAGTTTCATTTTAAAAATAAATAACAATTTCGTTTTTAATACAACTTTTTCCGGTATTTGAGAAGAGAAGGTAAGTGCATTTTCTTCGCATATCACTTTTTGTTATATGTGATGTATGCACCTAATTTATGTGATGCACCTAAGATAAACTTCAAGTATGAAATGTATTCCAAGCGTAGAGTCAAGCGTACCATTACTTGTATTTTTTTAAACATATATATTGGGAAGAGAAATTATTGCGTAACCCCTCTTTCGCTCTCTATATCTCCGCATACTTCCGTGTACTCCTCCTCGAACAGCGGCAGGGCGTGGAACTTCATTCTGAACGTTTAAATGCTTGCCTTTATTGTAATGAGTTTATTTTCAAGCAGTTGAAAGCCGAAGGGTACAAGATGGTAAGATAAAATATATATTCATTCGAAAATTGTTACATTTGTATCATTTAGATACATTTGTCAGTTGTGATTTGTCAGTTGTTATTTAATTTAGAATTACTATTTCACATTCCAAGATGTATCAGTCCTTGGAATGATGATCTTAAACGTTATGCTGATGTGTAATGTTTTGTATCTATTTAGACTACCTACACAGACAGAGGTGAACATGTAAGTCCTTCAATTAATACTCTTTGTGAATAGATATTTTATGGATATGTATTTTAACTAGTTCAAAGTATGATTTAAAAAATGTAACTAGACTACCAATATGTTTAAATATGCATAATCGTTCTCTTACATTTAATATTTTCTAAATGCTGTCACATACCAGTATTAAATTGTTCTGGTTTTGTTTGAAGCACGACCATGGCAAGTTCATCTGTTTCGACCACATCACATTCTGGGTTGGAAATGCCAAACAGGTATGAAGCTCATATGCTGATTTGAAATTGTTTTGCATGTTGTTACATTTTTCCTGAACATTCTCAAAGTTAGAGGACTATTCACTGAGGGGGATGGCTATTGGCTCTTTTAAGGGGTGGAGGGACAATAGGCATGAAACCTCAGAGTAGACCTCATCATCCTCTAATTTGATCCAGATGCTTTCCCACTCCATCACCAAGGGGTGGCGCTCCCAGCACACCAGTCCTTTACAGTAACAACAACACACTATAGAAATTGTGTTAAGGTTTTGTGCCTAAACAGTAAATGTACAAGTGTTTGGTTGTGAGTGCCAATGGTGTTTTTCTTCTGTTTCAACAGGCTGCATCTTACTATTGTAACAAGCTTGGATTTGAACCGTTGGCCTACCAGGGTTTAGAGACAGGCTGCCGTGATGTGGTGTCTCATGTGGTCAAACAAGGCAAGGTGAGCAGAGCATTGCAGCATATCCTGAATTAATTATGGCACATGTTAATACTAGATCGTAACTTGTTACAAGTGATGGAAGGTCCTTGGTTGTCTATCATGTAACTGTTGGGCTTTTTGTCTTTCTCAGATTATGTATGTATTCGCTTCCGCCCTCAATCCTGGAAACAAAGGTCCGGTATGACAAAAACGTCACCGTTCATATGGTTAAATATTATGAGATTGGTTGTCACTGACTAGTGTGCTACTTCACTCACTTTGATTTTAATATACTGCACTTTTGTCCATCTCCCTTATTCAGAAATGGGGGAGCATTTGGTGAAGCATGGGGATGGCGCCAGGGACATTGCATTCACTGTGGAGAACTGTGATTACCTTGTGCAGGTATCAAAGCATGCTTGCTATTTAATCCAAAATGTCAGCTTTTTCTGGAATGAGGAGAATGCTTCTTTCCTAATGAGATGGGTTGAAAATATTATTAAGGATTGCAATCTTTTTCTTGGATTTATTGAAAAGACGCATAGCTATAGGATAATTATTTTAATCTTCCTGGATCTTTATCACATGTGCATATGTTTATCTGTCTATTATACTCTTTAGAAAGCCAGAGAGCGTGGTGCCATCATAGTGAAAGAGCCGTATGTATTGGAGGACCATTATGGCAGGGTTAAGCTAGCTGTTCTCCAGACGGTAAGTCAGTCAACATCTGCTGAAACTGAGCAGAGGAAAGTAGATTTACAGTATGCTCTAGATTTGGGATTTTCTCTTATATCACTATAGTATGGGGACACAACACACACATTTGTGGAGAGGACAGCCTACAAAGGGCTTTTCCTCCCAGGGTTCCATCCTCCTCTCCACCGGGACCCCTTGTTGGCCAAGCTGTGAGTATGAGCAATTTTACCTGGTGTTGAAATGAGCTTTTATAGATCATTGTAAACGAGACAGACTGTTTCGGTTAAGCAGTTGGCATCACTGTGAAGCCTTATCTAACATTACAGACCCAGTGGATTACTGAACTTCATTGACCATGTTGTGGGGAACCAGCCGGATGATGAAATGGTGCCTGTGGTGGAATGGTAAGGCATTGTCTAGGTCTAGATTAGATTTAGCAGATGGTGTTATCCAGAGTGACTTACAGGAGCAATTAGGGTTCAGTGCCTTGCTCCAGGACACATCAACAGATTTTTCACCCAGTCATGGATTTGTACCAGTGACCTTTCGGTTACTTGCCCAACGCACTTAAACGCTAGGCTACCTGCTGCCCTGCTATTACACATCCTGGACTGTACATTTTGTTCCAGACAAAAACATCCATGGATATCAGTTTCCTTCTCGAAAAAAAACTACCACACACTAATCGCAATATAAAAAAACAGCAGTCTAATAGACAACATTTTAGGGTTCATTTGACATTCTCTAGAATGTTTTCCATCCAATGCAAGTAAAGCCAAGTTGACTGCTCTTCACGTTTCTCCATACAGCAGTGGTTTGGTTGGTGGATAGATGGGTGGATGGGGACGTGTCTGTAGTACGTAACCCAGGCTGTTTGGCATAGGTCAGAGACTAATATTACTTAGCTGTTTTTGAGCTGGGTCCCAGGGGCTCCCCACATCTGGAGTCAATTAGAGGTCCACCATGTAGCTCTGAGATGAAAAACAGGGATGGGTTTGATCTCTAAAGGGAAGGCCCAAGGATTAGGGCCTTGGGATAGATATAGTGTAGTCTCTCACCTATCCATTCAACACACAAAGATTCCTGAGTAGTAGGTTCTGTTTCCATAGGTACCAGAAGAACCTGCTCTTCCACCGGTTCTGGTCGGTGGATGACAAGCAGCTGCAGACAGATTTCAGTGCACTGCGCTCCATCGTTGTGGCCAATTATGAAGAGACAGTGAAGATGCCCATTAATGAGCCAGCCATGGGAAAACGCAAGTCCCAGATCCAGGCAAGTCATATGCCTTGTTATTCAATATATAATATGTTAAGTATGTCAAGAGGTATTTACTTATGTAACAAAGACATACAAATGTCCTCCATAGACATATATTTCGTACTGTACCTTTAAGAAACGTAGCATTACAAAAAAGTCAAGTGTAGAGCTTGTACCTTGCTAAACTCACTGGATTCAACAGGAGTATGTGGAATACTACGGTGGCCCAGGTGTCCAGCACATCGCCATGAACACATCAGACATCATCACTGCAGTAAGTATTTTCACAAATAATGGCTAAGCTCAACCTGGTCACTATAAAATACACATCAATGGAAGATGAAAGCTTGGTGTGGTTAGTGTATTCTCCTTGTTGTAGATCCGTAACCTGAAGGAGCGTGGCATGGAGTTCATGTGTGTGCCAGACACCTACTACCAGCTGCTGAGAAAGAATCTCAAACACTCCCAAGTCAGGATCACTGAAGACCTGGCCATTCTGGAGGTCAGAGACACAACTTTCCCTGCTGTTTGAATACATTTTCCAATTATTTATTATATTTAATTTATCCAAATACCTGATAGTTAAATGCATAAGGATGGCAATTACAATCAGTTAATTTGAAGTTCCATGCTCGGTTCTTAGCTTTTCAGCCTGATAAGCACTTTTATGTCCTGTTGCTTTGACAGGAGCTGAAGATCTTAGTGGATTTTGATGACAGTGGCTACCTGCTCCAGATCTTCACCAAGCCTGTTCAGGACCGTCCCACGGTGTTTCTGGAGGTCATTCAGAGACACAACCATCAGGTGAGAGTAGCATGAAATATCATAGAGCATTACAAATGAAACGATATGAAACCATTATGATTTTAAGAATATGAGCTTTCTTAGTTTATTGAAAAATATTTGCAGTATGTAGTGATGATAAAGGTGGATGTGCAGCTCTACATTTAGACTGAAAATGGTGTAAAAACATGTCTTTGTACTCTTCCAAGGGCTTTGGTGCAGGCAACTTCAAGGCTCTTTTCGAAGCCATCGAGGCAGACCAGAATGCTAGAGGGAACTTGACTATCCTGACCCCTAATGGTGTGTCTAACCATATTTGAGCTTGCAAATAATTTGTTCAATGATTTATTGGAGAGCTGTATCTACACACTATATATAAATGGAATTATGATTGACAGCGCTTGTGGAGTCAAACGTAAGGAACGATTGTTCATTATTAGAATAATACTGTGATGCTGTAAAAAGAACATACTAAATCATTTTGACTTCAAGCCAAATTGTTATATTTGTTTTTGTGACTGATCAGAATCAGATATGTTGATGTACAATACGAGCAGACATCATTATACAATTTGAGCCAGCTATATAATTTTGCATTAACTGGCTTTTTAATTTTTTTAAAAATGTGACCTGACTCTGTAGTCTTAGCTTTATATTGTCTTATTTGCTTTATTTCTGAAAAAATAACAACAAATAAACCACAACCTAACCAGGAGGGAGGTAATAAACTACCATTCAAAATAATGCATAGTAACACACAAATGTCAGTTATTTGTATCCTTTCACTTCAAACTGTTACTTTTAGCATTCCTATTTAAGAGCATGTAATAAAACAATTGATTTGCATTGAGACTCCATCATTCACAGTGTTTGTTTGTATTTGAGAGTGAACTTATCAAAAATATGTAACAAATCAATTCTAAATATACAGTTCCACTCTGTCTTAAAAATAAATACCTGAGAAAACAATTACCATAAGAACCCAGTAAAAGGCTTGACACAAACCGAATACATCGCCATTAGCTCTCATGTACACATAACTCATCATGTACATATTTGCACAACAAACCATCTCTCCAGGTCAAGGTATTTTCATACCCCACCCTGTCCTTTGAAATGCTAAAGGAGAGGAACACAGGGCCCGCCCCAGGTGTGTGGTTATGTCAGGTACTGTTTAAAATGATTAAATCGCTTGTTATAGCGCCACCATGTGGTCAATTGGCATGCCATTCCATGAGAGGGTGTGGCCTTTGGCCCCTTACCATCATGCAAGGTTGCAACCTCCTAGGCCTTACCATCTCATGGGAATAGGCTTTCTTTTGCTGCTTGAACCCCTAATAACAGTTGTGACCCCATTAGTGTATCAATTTCCCACCCCAGCGACAGTATGTTAATAACAGCTCTGTATTAAAGGACATGCCAGGCGGTGTCAGAGGTGGGCCGAAAAGGTTGTCGAGGACTCCGGCCACCCTGGTCGTGGATTGTTGTCTCTGCTAACGCACGGCAAGCGGTACCGGAGGGCCAAGTCCAAGAGGCTTCTGAGCAGCTTCTACCCCCAAGCCATAAGACTACTGAACATCTAATAAAATGGCAACCCAGACTACTTGCACCCCCCCACACTCTCTTTTACGCTGCTACTATTCTCTGTTTATTATCTATGCATAGTCACTTTAACTCTACCTACATGTACATATTACCTCAACTAACCAGTGCCCCCGCACATTGACTGTATCGGTGCCCCCTGTATATAGCCTCACTATTGTTATTCTACTGCTGCTCTTTAGTTATTTGTTACTTGATTTTTTTTATATATTTGTTTTTTAACTGCATTGTTTGTTAAGGGCTTAAGAGTAAGCAGTTCACTGTACGGTTGTACCTGTGGTATCCGGGGCATGTGACAAATAGCATTTTAGTTGATTTGATGTGTTATGGCGGGGGACCCAGAGAGTGTCACTGAGCCAGCTGAAGCCATTGTCTTGCTGCAGCAACCTATCATAGGTGACATGCAGCTCCTTGGCGTCCCCCTCACCCAGGCCATCCCTCCAGACACTGTGGAGGACATCCAACTCCTCATGGTGAGAACGATGACAGAGGCAGGGACTGACTGAGGAGACAGGGGAGGGTGTGGCTCTCTGCAGTGACCTCATCCTTTGCAATCGCCTCATTTTTTATTCATTTTTTTATTTCACCTTTATTTAACCAGGTAGGCTAGTTGAGAACAAGTTCTCATTTACAACTGTGACCTAGCCAAGATAAAGCAAAGCAGTGTGACACAAACAACAACACAGAGTTACACATGGAATAACAAACATACAGTCAATAAAACAATAGAAAAGTCTATATACAGTGTGTGGAAATGAGTAAGGATAAGGGAGGTAAGGCAATGAACAGGCCATAGTGGCTAAATAATTACAATATAGCAATTAAACATTGGAGTGATACATGTGCAGAAGATGAGTGTGCAAGTAGAGATACTGGGGTGCAAGGCAGCAAAATAAATAAAATAACAGTATGGGGATGAGGTGGTGGGATGGGCTATAGATCACTGCACCTGTACATAGCCCATCTGTAAACAGCCCATCTATCTACCTACCTCATCCCCATACCGGTATGTATTTATTTTGCTCCTTTGCACCCCAGTATCTCTACCTGCACATTCATCTTCTGCCAATCTACACATCCAGTGTTTAATTGCTATATTGTAATTACTTCGCCACCATGGCCTATTTATTTCCTTAACTTACCTCATTTGCACTCACTGTATATAGACTTTTTGTTTTCTTTTGTTCTACTGTATTATTGACTGTATGTTTTGTTTATTCCATGTGTAACTCTGTGTTGTTGTATGTGTCGAATTGCTACGCTTTATCTTGGCCACGTGACGGTGACGGTCTGTGGAAAAGGTTCTACATGAAACCCCCAAAGAGTACTTTTTGAAATTATTTTGGATAATTTTACCCCTTTGTCTCCCAAATTTTGTGATATCTAATTGGTTGTTACAGTCTTGTCCCATTGCTGCATCTCCCGTACAGACTCGGGAGAGGCGATGGTTGAGAGCCATGAGAAAATAGCCCTGCCAAGCCGCACTGCTCGCTTAACCTGTAAACCAGCCGCACCAATGGGTCGGAGGAAACACT
This sequence comes from Oncorhynchus gorbuscha, assembly GCF_021184085.1. NCBI lineage: Eukaryota > Metazoa > Chordata > Actinopteri > Salmoniformes > Salmonidae > Oncorhynchus > Oncorhynchus gorbuscha. The sequence continues at coordinate 60,085,280 of NC_060177.1, read as the reverse complement.
GTACAACTGACGAACACAGTCAGCTTGCAGGTGCCCGGCCCGCCACAAGGAGTCGCTAGAGCGCGATGGGACAAGAAATTCCAGACCGGCCAAACCCTCCCCTAACCCAGACAATTCTCCCGGCCGGCTGTGACACCGTCTGGGATCGAACCCAGGGTTGTAGTGATGCCTCAAGCACTGTGAAGCAATGCCACAGACCGCTGTGCCACTTGGGAGGCCTAACCCCAAAGAGTTCTACCTGAATCCAAAAGAGTTCTCCTCTGGGGACAGCCGCATAACTATTTTAGGTTCTAGATAGCACCTTTTTTTCTAAAGCGCTATCTAGGGGGAATTTCCTGTGTTCTCTTGGTCGGGATTAAGTCCCTCCCGGGTGTCCGTGGGGTCTAGGGAGCGGGAAGGATATCAAACATTTCTGCAGCATTGAAGGTCCCCAAGAACACAGAGGAACTCTGGAGCTTTGTAAAAGCGAGCATCGGGTTCTTGGTCACCTCCTTGACTAAGGCCCTTCTCCCCGATTGCTCAGTTTGGCCGGGCGACCAGCTCTATGACGAGGTGGTTCCAAACGTCTTCCATTTAAGATTGATGGAGGCTACTGTGTTCTTGGGAACCTTCAATGTTTTGGTAGCCTTCCCCAGATCTGTCAACTGTGGAACCTTATATAGACCAGTGTGTGCCTTTCCAAATCATGTCCAATCAATTGAATTTACCACAGGTGGACTCCAGTCAAGGATGATCAATGGAAACAGGATGCACCTAAGCTCAATTTCGAGTCTCATAGCAAAGTGTCTGAATACTTATGTACGTAAGGTATTTCTGTTTTATTTTTAATAAATGTGCAACAAAAAATATATGTTTTCACTTTGTAATTGTGGAGTATTGTGTGTAGATTGATGAGGAAAACATTTTATATAATACATTTTAGAACAAGAGTTACGTAACAAAATGTGGAAAAAAGGAAGGGAACTGGAATACTTTCCGAATGCACTGTACCTTGTCAATTATTAACTCCCATCAGTCAGTCCCTGCAGAGGATTGGTGTCCTGAATGTAGAGACACCATATGTGTATTAAACAATGTCTCTTTTTTCATAAACACAAGATTGAATTCTCTGTTGGAAAAATACTAATGAACATAGTAGTAGAGATGTATCATTTGCAGACTCTCAGTTTTGGAGGGTGTGCTCATCACTGCCCACTGGCAATGTCCAAGAGCTGTAAAGTCCACCAACAAGGAGCCGGAAGTACAACATTTTGTTTTCTCCTGAGCATAATAGTCAGATGGAGCAACCTCCTGGTGAATAAACACTCTAGGGTTCCCGTAATGTAGGAGACATAAAAAGTCAAATAAAAATCCTAAATCCTAATCTTTTATCACATTTATTTAGTAGTTACCAATCAATCAAATGTATTTATGAAGCCCTTTTTACACCAGCAGATGTCACAAAGTGTTAGGTATGCATAACTGGCTGTAAGGGAGTCAGACGCAGAAGAGTAGAAGTTGGAGAGCCAAAGGAGCCTTTTATTTCGGCGAACAAAACACACGGCACTAAGAACACTAAACACAATATGGGTTGACATAACCCAGCGCAAACCAGTCTAGCGTGCACATACACGAAACAACAAACAATTCCACACACAGACATGGGGGGGAACAGAGGGTTATATACATGTCTAATGCTGAGGGAATTCAAACCAGGTGTGGAAGACAAGACAAGACAAAATGGCAAAATGAAAGGTGGATCGGCGATGGCTAGAAAGCCGGTGACGCCCGAACAAGGAGAGGCACCGACTTCAGCGGAAGTCGTGACAGTACCACCCCTCCCACCTTGAAGCGCAGCTGCAGCAGCGCGCCGACACCAGCCTCGGGGACCACCCAGAGGGCGAGGTGCAGGGAGGTCCGGATGGAGACGGTGGAACTCCTCCCAACACGTCCTCCACCGGAACCCAGCATATCTCCTCCGGACCGTACCCCTCCCACTCTACAAGGTACTGAAGGTCCCCGCACCTCAGACTCCTGGAGTGGGCCAGCCACCACCGGCCTGAAGAGAGACGCATGGAATGAGGGGTTAATACGGTAATTGGGGGGGGGACCTGTAACACACCTCGTTCAGTCTCCTCAGGACTTTGAAAGGCCCCACAAACCGTGGACCCAGAATCCAGCAGGGCAGGCGGAGGGGCAGGTCTCGGTCGAGAGCCAGACTCGGTCCCCTGGTGCGAACACCGGGGCCTCACTGCGGTGACGGTCTGCACTGACTTTCTGGTGCAGCACGGCGCACTGAAGGTGAACATGGGCGGCGTCCCATGTCTCCTCAGCGAGCCGGAACCAGTCGTCCACCGCAGGAGCTTCAGTCTGACTCTGATGCCAAGGAGCCAGAACCGGTTGGTACCCCAGTACGCACTGGAAGGGGGAGAGGTTAGTGGAGGAGTGGCGAAGCGAGTTCTGGGCCATCTCTGCCCAGGTCATGAACGCCGCCCACTCTCTTGGCCCGTCCTGGCAATAAGACCACAGAAACCTACCCACATCCTGGTTAACTCTCTCCACTTGCCCGTTACTCTCAGGGTGAAAACCATGAACGCCCTCCAGACCCTCAAAGTGAACTGGGGACCCAGATCAGACACTATGTCCTCAGGCACCCCGTAGTGCCGGAAGACGTGCGTTAACAAGGCCTCCGCAGTCTGTAGGGCCGTAGGGAGACCGGGCAGAGGAAGGAGACGGCAGGACTTAAAGAAACCACAACAACCAGGATCAGGATGGGTGTGAAGAATCCGGATGTGGAGGTCCTAGGCTGGCGTGGTTACACATGGTTTGCAGTTATGAGGCCGGTTGGACATACTGCCAAATTCTCTAAAACGATGTTAGAGGTGGCTTATCGTAGAAAAATTAACATTACATTCTCTGGCAACAGCTCTGGTGGACATTCCTCAATTCAGCATGCCAATTGCATGCTCACTCAAAACTCTGTGGCAATGTGTTGTGTGACAAAACTGCACATTTTAGAGTGGCCTTTTATTGTCCCCAGCACAAGGTACACCAGAAATGCTCACTAACAGGGATTTTAAACAAATTTGTGCAAAACATTTGAGAGAAATAAGCTTTTTGTTCTCATGGAACATTTCTGGGATCTTTTATTTCAGCTCATGAAACACGGGACCAACACTTTACATGTTGCAATAATAATTTTGTTTGTGTATTTTCTAATTGCCCGAGATTGACATAGCCTATTTATTGTGGTGTTGAAAACGAAGGGCCCAGAGTCGGTATGCTTTGTTTGTGTGGTTTGTGTGGTGCATTGGCATAGAAACCTGTTGGTGGAAAATTTGTTGCAATTATTTTATATAATTAGAAATATGGCCTCAAAATGTTGGAAATCGGATTTCCCCCTAGCTGATCATTGTCTGCAGCCGGCTCTGATCTGTAGTAAAACAGACAGGGAGAGTGAGTTTGTCTGTGGTGGTCGGCGAACCCTCAACCTTCTGGCCTGTAGCCTCATGTGGCATCAACTGTGCCACAAAAGCATGCTGAAGTGCCAAAGTCGATGTCCACGTTTATAAACACTGGGTCTGTACAGTTATTTATGTGTGGTCTTAAACATTATTTTGAGTTAATTCTTTGAGGGGGAGGGTGTTCCATTTATTTTACAGTACAAGGGGAGGGTCATGTGAACATATTTTTAACAGTGTGGAGGCGGGGTAATTTTCGATCTGTCCCTTACCTGGCTGGTCTTGACCATTCCCATATCTACTACCTCAGTTGAAAAAACATTCTCCATCCTGAAACATATTAGGACCGACTGTCAGCCTTGGCTTTGACCTCAATTGAGAAAATAAGCCTGAGTATTTTTTCTGTTGCTATTTGCTAATAATCTTTTTGATATAATGAGTGTGAAACATTGTTGCATTTAAACTTTAGATCTCTGGTTATTTTGTGTGCTGATCTACTAGTTTATTATTTGGTGCTGAAATAGCGGAGGCAGCGCGCCTGTTTCCTTTGCTCTGGCTCGCAGTTCATGGTCCTGAATCAATAGTTAGGCCTATGTGTGGTTGAATTTATTCTGCCACTGTGTTTATTCTGCCACAAGGCGGTGGCACGTTCCTGTAGGTTCATGCTCTACAACATCCGCAGAGTACGACCCTGCCTCACACAGGAAGCGGCGCAGGTCCTAATCCAGGCACTTGTCATCTCCCGTCTGGATTACTGCAACTCGCTGTTGGCTGGGCTCCCTGCCTGTGCCATTAAACCCCTACAACTCATCCAGAACGCCGCAGCCCGTCTAGTGTTCAACCTTCCCAAGTTCTCTCACGTCACCCCGCTCCTCCGCTCTCTCCACTGGCTTCCAGTTGAAGCTCGCATCCGCTACAAGACCATGGTGCTTGCCTACGGAGCTGTGAGGGGAACGGCACCTCAGTACCTCCAGGCTCTGATCAGGCCCTACACCCAAATAAGGGCACTGCGTTCATCCACCTCTGGCCTGCTCGCCTCCCTACCACTGAGGAAGTACAGTTCCCGCTCAGCCCAGTCAAAACTGTTCGCTGCTCTGGCTCCCCAATGGTGGAACAAACTCCCTCATGACGCCAGGACAGCGGAGTCAATCACCACCTTCCGGAGACACCTGAAACCCCACCTCTTTAAGGAATACCTAGGATAGGATAAAGTAATCCTTCTCACCCCCCTTAAAAGATTTAGATGCACTATTGTAAAGTGGCTGTTCCACTGGATGTCATAAGGTGAATGCACCAATTTGTAAGTCGCTCTGGATAAGAGCGTCTGCTAAATGACTTAAATGTAAATGTAAATGTGTGAGTGTGACTGTTGTCTTCAGCAACTGTGAAACAATGTATGGCATTTCGGCCTCATATATCACAGTGGCGTATGAATGCATTTCTAATGGGATTATAGAGTAATCTAAACAACGCAATTATCACAACATAAATTGTAATATGGCTTTTTTTCCCTGACTTGGTTCCCCGGTGATCTACACGCACCGCTACTGTTGATGTGTCACTGTTGTGTCTGTGTGCTGTCTCTGTGTGAGCTGCAGCCCGAAGCACAGCTCAGGCCTGTTTGATTGTGTCATCAAAAAGCATTGGCTAAGGTCTAAACTGAAGGCCAAGGTCACAGTTTGCCACTGCAGGTTAACATTCACAAGGCCGCTGCGCCAGATGGATTACCAGGACACATACTCGGAGCATGCGCTGATCAGCTGGCAACTGTCCTCACTGACATGTTCAACCTCTCCCTGACCCAGTATGTAATACCTACATGTTTCAACCAGACCACCATAGTCCCTGTGTCCAAAAACACCTATGTAACCTGTCTAAATGAATATCCCCCCGTAGCACTCTGTACACATCTGTAGCCATGAAATGCTTTGAAAGGCTGTTCATGGCTCACATCAACACCATCATCCCAGACACCCTGGACCCACTCCAATTTGCATATCGCCCCAACAGATCCACAGATGACGCAATCTCTATTGCACTCCACACTGCAAACTTCCAACTGGACAAGAGGAACACCTACGTGAGAATACTGTTCATTGACTATAGCTCAGCATTCAACACCATAGTGCTCTCCAAGCTCACCACTAAGCTCAGGACCCTGGGACTGAACACCTCCCTCTGCAACTGGATCCTGGACTTCCTGACGGCCGGCCCCAGGTGTTGAGGGTAGGCAACAACACATCCACCACATGGACCCTCAACACTGGGGCCCCTCCGTGTTGTGTACTTAGTCCCCTCCTGTACTCCCTGTTCACCCACGACTGCATGGCCGCGCATGACTCCAACACCATCATTACGTTTGCTGATGATACGACGGTGGCCTGATCCCCGAAGACGATAACATAGCTTATAGGAAGGAAGTCAGTGACCTGGCAGTGTGGTGCCAGGGCTACAACCTCTCCCTCAACTCAGCAAGACAAAGGAGCTAATTGTGGACTAATGGAAATGGAGGGCAAAGCACGCCCCCATCCACATTGACAGGGCTGTAGTGGTGTGGCTCGAGAGCTCTTTTGATTCATCACATACGCTGCTGCTACTGTTTATTATCTATCCTGTTGCCTAGTCACTTTAACCATACCTATACAGTGCCCTCAGAAAGTATTTACACCCCTTTACTTTTTCCACATTTAGTTGTGATACAGCCTGAATTTAACATTTATTAAATTGAGATTTTTTGTCACACAATACCCCACAATGTCAAAGTGGAATTATGTTTCTGAAATGTTTGCTAATTAAATAAAAAGGAAAAGCTGAAATGTCTCAATCCCTTTGTTATGGTGAGCATAAAAAAGTTTGGGAGTAAAAATGTGCTTAACAAATCATATAATAAGTTGCATGGACTCTGTGTGCAATAATAGTGTTGAACATGATTTTTGGAGGACTATCTCATCTCTGTACCCCAAACATACAATTATCTGTAAATTTCCTTAATCGAGCATTGAATTTCAAACGCAGAGACCAGGGAGGTTTTCCAACCAATGCCTTGCAAAGAAGGGCATCCATTGGTAGATGAATTACACCATTCCACTTATACCAGTCCATCCATTACCACAAGCCCGTTCTCCCCAATTAAGGTGCCACCAGCCTCCTGTGGCAATACACCCAGTCGCTACAAAGATACAGGCGTCCTTCCTAACTCAGTTGCCGGAGATGATAGAAACCGTTGAGGGATTTCACCATGAGGCCAATGGTAACTTTCAAACAGCTACAGAGTTTAATGGCTACTCGTAATTACAGGAGGCCTGTACAGAATAAAGCATATTCCAAATCCAGCCTAACACATCCATATTTTCAAGCACAGTGGAGGTTACATCATATTATGGGTATGCTTGTAATCATTAAGGACAGGGGAGTTTTTCAGAATAAAGTTAAGCAGAGGTAAAATCCTAGAGGAAAACCTGGTTCAGTCTGCTTTCAACCAGACACTAGGAGATTAATTCACCTTTCAGCGGGACAATAATTTAAAACACAAAGCCAAATCTACACTGGAGATGCTTACCAAGAAGACAGTAAATGTTCCTGAGTGGCCGAGTTAAAGTTTTGATTTAAATCTACTTGTAAATCTATGGCAAGACCTGAAAACAGTTGTCAAGAAATGATCAACAATCAATTTGATTGGCAAACGTTGCACAATCCAGGTGTGGAAAGATTTTAGAGACTTACCCAGAAAGAAAGCATTTTTACAAAGTATTGGGAGTGTGAATATTTATGTAGATATTTTATGTATTTCATTTTCAATACATTTTCCAACATTTCTAACAACAAATGTTCACTTCGTCATTATGGGCTATAGAGTGTACATGGGTGAGAAAAATGTCTCCCATTTTGAATTTAGGCTGTAACAACAAAACATGGAGTAAGTCAAGCACAGGAGGTTGGTGGCACCTTAATTGGGGAGGATGGGCTCATGGTATTGCAACAAGTGCACTAAGAGTCAGGAAGATAGTTCAGGGAGTGAGTGTTTCAATAAATAAACCACAACTAAATACAAACCAAGAACCACAAACAACACACAGACATGACACTGGAACAGAAACAGTGATGCCTGGGAAATGAACTAAAGGGAGTGACATATATAGGGAAGGTAATCAGGGAAGTGATTGAGTCAAGGTGAGTCCGATTTTTCTTTTCACCTTTATTTAACCAGGTAGGCCAGTTGAGAACAAGTTCTCATTTACAACCGCGACCTGGCCATGATAAAGCAAAGCAGTGCGACACAAACAACAACATAGAGTTACACATGGAATAAACCAACGTACAGTCAATAACACAACAGAAAAGTCTATATACAGTGTGTGCAAATGAGGTAAGATTAGGGAGGTAAGGCAATAACGTATTGGCGAAGTAATTACAATTGATCAATTAAGCACTGGAGTGATAGATGGTGATGAGGATGCGCAGGTGTGCGTAACGATGGTGACAGGTGTGGGCCATAACGAGCAGCCTGGTGACCTAGAGGCAGGAGACGAAGCACACGTGACAGGTATCAAATACATTCCATTCGCTCCATTCCAGCATTTTATTATGAGCCGTTCTCCCCTCAGCAGCCTCCACTGAAGTCACGGGGTAAGAATACTTTCTGAAGGCACCGTATGTACCTCAATTACATCGACTCGGTACTGCTAACCCGTGTATAAACAAGTTATCATTACTCATTGTGTATTTATTCCTTGCGTTATTATTTTTCTCCTAGTTCTCTTTTTTTTCTCTCTCTCTAATGTTCGGTAGGGCCAAGTAAGGATTCCCCTGTTGTCTACACCTGTTGTTTACGAAGCATGTGACATAACATTTTTATTTAATTTTGGATTTGGTTGTCAACACAACCAAATATCAACATTTGTGGGATATGTACTGTATCTTCTGCTTGGATAGTTTCATCTCTGCCACTGACTTAGTCTGGCTTTAATTCCATTTTGTATACAAATGAATATTTTAATATGTTGGATTTATGTCTCTATCTCAACCAAAAATCTAAGTTAATAACCCCTTATACTCATGGGAATTAGCCTATAGGGATAAACTGAAATGTTTCTTACAGAAATAAATATGAAACGCATAAGCATGGTAGCAATTGACAATGAAGTTTGACGATTATGGGAAAATGATTTAGACCAAAGTTCAATACACAACAGTTCACCTGACACAAGACTGAAACCAAACATTACACTGTTGATTTTAATGTGCATTTGAGATGCACTGTTTTTTTTGCCGCATTTGTTGATTTATAAAATCTGTAAATATTCTGGATACATTCTGTAACATGATAAGAATGTTCTTGGAAAATTGGGGGTAGGTGCAACATGAGACAAAATGTTTAAGGGTTTCAGTGAGCTCTAACTGGTGTATCCAAGTGGTCACACACCTCTTCAACGTGTGCACAGTTCCTAAATAATTTCAATGCACTTTTATGACTCAAAGAAGAGTCTCCAACTATTAGGTGGTTTTCTGAGCTCTCCTTGCTGTGCCGTTGAGGAACTAAAGAAAACACTTTTCTTTTAAACACAGATCTGCATCCCTGCCTTTTACACAATTACTGTTGAAGAAAACAGTCGGGCATAGTTTGAAAGCTCGTTCTATTGCCAACATCCCAGAAAACGGGGAATGTCCTGAGGACATTTGGCGACGTTCCCATTAGGTCCCTTAAGGGTTTTGACGCGAAGTTATCCCACTGACGTTCTGAGAACATTCTAAGGATGTTGCATGATGGTCCCAAGGGAATATTCACTGTGGCACCTTATTGAAATTCCCTGTAAATTACCAGGATGTGACTGAGGACCCTATCATGACCTTTTTATAGGACATTCTAAGGACTTTAATTTTACTAGTCCTCCAGACGTCGCGTGATGGTCCCAGGGGAACGTTCTTTGGGAGACCTTTGTCTAGTTCCCTGTACATTTCCTGGACATCACTGACGACCACGTCAGGACCTTTTTAGGGACGTTCTCAGGACTTTCATTTTACTAGTCCTTGGGACGTAATGTGATGGTCCTAAGGGAACGTTCTCTGGGAGACTTTTTTTTATAGTTCCCGCTTTGTCCCCTGAACATTCTTGTGACGTTGTGTCATGGTCCCCTGGAGGTTTTGTCTCTTTCCTAGTTTGTCCCGGGGGCGACTAGAGGACATTCTTGGGATGTTGTTTAATGGTTCCTCGGAGGTCCCCTGAATGGTCTTGGGACTTTTTCATGGTCACCTCGAGGTTTTGTGTAGTTCACGGTTTGTCCCGGTGACGTCCCAAATGATGTTCTTGGGACGTTGTGTAATGTTCCCCTGGAGGTTTTTGTCATGTGATGGTCCAAGGTGTCCCCTACCATTTTATAAGTAATGAAATGGTATGGGGGGGGGGGGTGTTTTAATGTATAGTGGGGCAAAAAAGTATTTAGTCAACCACCAATTGTGCAAGTTCTCCCACTTAAAAAGATGAGAGGCCTGTAATTGTCATCATAGGTTCACTTCAACTATGGCAGACAAAATGAGAAAGAAAATCACGTTTAATTTATTTGCAAATTATGGTGCAAAATAAGTATTTGGTCACCTACAAACAAGCAAGATTTCTGGCTCTCACAGACCTGTAACTTCTTCTTTAAGAGGCTCCTCTGTCCTCCACTCGTTACCTGTATTAATGGCACCTGTTTGAACTTATTGTCAGTATAAAAGACACCTGTCCACAACCTCAAACAGTCACGCTCCAAACTCTACTATGGCCAAGACCAAAGAGCTGTCAAAGGATACCAGAAACAATATTGTAGACCTGCATCAGGCTGGGAAGACTGAATCTGCAATAGGTAAGCAGCTTGGTTTGAAGAAATCAACTGTGGGAGCAATTATTAGGAAATGGAAGACATACAAGACCACTGATAATCTCACCCCGTGGGGTCAAAATGATCACAAGAACGGTGAGCAAAAATCCCAGAACCACACAGGGGGACCTAGTGAATGACCTGTAGAGAGCTGGGACCAAAGTAACAAAGCCTACCATCAGTAACACACTACGCCACCAGGGACTCACATCCTGCAGTGCCAGACGTATCCCCCTGCTTAAGCCAGTACATGTCCAGGCCCGTCTGAAGTTTGCTAGAGAGCATTTGGATGATCCAGAAGAAGATTGGGAGAATGTCATATGGTCGGATGAAACCAAAATATAACTTTTTGGTAAACTCAACTCGTCGTGTTGACAAAGAATGCTGAGTTTCATCCAAAGAACACCATACCTACTGTGAAGCATGGGGGTGGAAACATCATGATTTGGGGCTGTTTTTCTGCAAAGGGACCAGGACGACTGATCCGTGTAAAGGAAAGAATGAATGGGGCCATGTATCGTGAGATTTTGAGTGAAAACCTCCTTCCATCAGCAAGGGCATTGAAGATGAAACGTGGCTGGGTCTTTCAGCATGACAATGATCCCAAACTCACAGCCGGGGCAACGAAGGAGTGGCTTCTTAAGAAGCATTTCAAGGTCCTGGAGTGGCCTAGCCAGTCTCCAGATCTCAACCCCATAGAAAATCTTTGGAGGGAGTTGAAAGTCCGTGTTGCCCAGCAACAGCCCCAAAACATCACTGCTCTGGAGGAGATATGCATGGAGGAATGGGCCAAAATACCAGCAACAGTGTGTGAAAACCTTGTGAAGACTTACAGAAAACGTTTGACCTCTGTCATTGCCAACAAAGGGTATATAACAAAGTATTGAGAAACTTTTGTTATTGACCAAATACTGATTTTTTAAAAAAAAATAATATATTTTTTTAAATTCCCACCATAATTTGCAAATAATCACATTGTAGGATTTTTAATGAATTTTTCTGGATGTTTTTTTTTCATTTTGTCTGTCATAGTTGAAGTGTACCTATGATGAAAATTACAGGCCTCATCTTTGTCAGTAGGAGAACTTGAATAATTGGTGGCTGATTAAATACTTTTTTGCCCCACTGTAAGGAGTACGCTGTTCAGCTAAAATAGTGTTCCTCTTTCATCAATGACAGTATGAATACATGATCATTTAGTACTGATTTTTCATTATGACCACACCTGGGATTTGAACTCACAACCTGTGGATTTGGGGTATGCTTTTCTTAGTGCTGTGCCACAAAGTCTGTATAATTTCAGAAGTCCCCTACATCATTACCTATAATACGTCTCTGCACTTAGCAGTGCAGCTTGCACTCTTTTGCTACACTACATGACCAAAGGTATGTGGAAACCTGCTCGTCGAACATCTCATTACAAAATCATCAGCTTATGGAGTTGGTCCCTCCCTTTGCTGATATAACAGCCGCCACTCTTCTGGGAAGGTTTTCCACTACATGTTGGAACATTGCTGAGCGGACTCACTTCCATTCAGCCACAAGCGCATTAGTGAGGTCTGATGTTGGATGATTAGGCCTGGCTCGCAGTCTGCGTTCCTATTTATTCCAAACGTGTTTGATGGAGTTGAGGTCAGGGCTCTGTGCATTGCAGTCAAGTTCTTCCACACTGATCTTGATAAACCATTTCTGTATTCCTCACTTTGTGCGTTGTCATGCTGAAATAGGAAAGGGCCTTCCACAAAGTTAGAAGCACAAAATTGACAAGAATGTAACTGTATGCTGTAGCATTAAGATTTGTTTTCACTGGAACTAAGTTGTCTAGCCTGAACCATAAAACGGCTCCAGACCATTATTCCTCCTCCACCAAACTTTACAGTTGGCACTATGCATTCGAGCAGGTAACATTCTCCTGGCATCCGCCAAACCAAGATTAGTCCGTCGGACTGCCAGATGGTGAAGCTTGATTTCATCACTCCAGAGAACGGGTTTCCACTGCTCCAGAGTCCAATGGTGGCGAGCTTGATACCACTCCAGTCAACACTTGGCATGGTGATCTTAGGCTGCTGGACCATGGAAAATAATTTCATAAAGCTCCCGACGAACAGTTATTGTGCTGATGTTGCTTCTAGAGGCAGTTTGGAACTTGGTTGTGAGTGTTGTGTGGCCTACCACTTCGTGGCTGAGCTGTTGTTGCTCCTAGAGGTTTCTACTTCACAGGGCAGAAATTTGACGAACTGTTGGAAAGGTGGCATCCTATGACTGTGCCACAGTGAAAGTCACTGAGCTCTTCAGTAAGGCCATTCTACTGTTGATGTTTGTCTATGGAGATTGCATGGCGGTGTGCTCAATTTTATGCAACGATGTGTCTGAAATAGCCAAATCCAAAAATATAAGGGGTGTCCACATACTTTTGTGTGTGTGTATATATATATATTTATTTTAGTAATCTGACTATTCTCTCATTGCTTTCATTAATGTATTTCAGCAGTGGTGTAAAGTACTTCAGTACAAATACTTTAAAGCACTACTTATGCAGTTTTTTTGGGCTATCTGTACGTTACTATTTAGATTTTTGACTACATTTACTTCACTACATCCCGAAAGAAAATAGTGGACCTTTTAATCCATACATTTTCCCTGACACCCAAAAGTACTCGTTATATTTTGAATGGCTAGCAGGACAGGAAAATGGTCAAATTAATGCACTTATCAAGAGACCATCCCTATTTTCTCTGATCTGGTGGATTCACAAAACACAAATGCTTCATTTGTAAATCATGTTGGTGTGTGCCCTTGGCTATCCATAAATGAAAAAGCTAGAAAATGGTGCTGTCTGGTTTGCTTAATATAGAGCATTTTAAATGTATTTATACTTTTACTTTCAATACTTAAGTATATTTTAGCTATTACATTTTGATACTTAAGTAGTTTTAAAACCAAATACTTTTAGACTTTTACTCAAGTAGTATTTTACTGAGTGAGTCACTTTTTACTTGAGTAATTTTCTATTAAGGTATCTTTACTCAAGTATGACAATTGGGTACTTTTTCCACCACTATATTTCAGTTAGTTTTCAAAATATTTGTCTAATGTTGGTGGGGCATATTATTATCTTTTAATATTACTCCTGAAACACTATGTCTATGATACATTGAATAAAAACAAATAAATGTGTTTTAACAGAGCTGAGATTTACTTTGAAGTGCAAAGTGTAGGAATAGGCCTACAGGTGAAATCTGTCAGTGATGGACATGGTGGTGTAGCAGGAAGATTGCCATGCTGTGAACCAAGAGATTGTGAGTTCAAATCCCAGGTAAGGACATGTAAACAAAGCTGGATCAGTGGTTCACCAATCAGGGCCTTGCTAGGCTTGATGACAGTAACGAGGGGTGATGTGTACTAGGATGTGCGTGCCCGGTGTATACCTTTTTTTTGGTGGGGGGGAGAATGTTTCTCTGTCACCATCAGGTGACGTCTCTGGGACAAATCGAGAACTAGACAAAAACCTCCAGGGGGTCATGACACAACGTCCCAAGAATGTTCAGGGGCCATGATGACACAACATCCCAAGAAAGTCCTAAAAACCTCCCCTAAGACAAACCGGGAACTATACAAAACCTCCAGGGTACCGGGACGCAACATCCTGATGACTTTAGGTGACCATTTAGTGACGTCCCTGGTACATCCTAATGACTCATTGTTGTTTGCAGGGAAGATAAGCTAAGTTCAAAAATACGATTTTACAGTGCTAGGCTTTCACAAGGCAATTCAGAGAAGCAGTTCATAATTTAAGTGCAAATAGAATGGAGTCATGAGAGAACTCAGATGCGTAGAAGTGGCGTAAGTGCGTATCAGTGTCCAAGTCCGAAATTTTCAAACCACATGGGTACGAGTGTAAAGGGCTACAGAATAGTACTAAATCAAATTTTCTTCACCATACTACAAACAGGCTCATTCTGTTCAGGGAAACCTAGGGTATAACCCCACGTCATCTTTTAACTGTACATCAAACATAAGCGATCATAAACGTTGATATGCATTGTCGGAACTAGAAGCACAAGCGTTTCGCTACACTCGCATTAACATCTGCTAACCATGTGTATGTGACAAATAAAATTGGATTTGATTTGGGACGTGCACATTTGGACTCGCAGGGGTTTGGCTTGCTTGTATGACATCAAAGTGGTATTTATTATAATTGTCAACGTCTCATCTTTCAAAATACATTGATTCCTCATAATTTACAACATTTTTCCTCACTCAGACATTTAGCAAAAGTTGGTCAATTTATGGGAGGGATGGTAGCAACTTTTCATGAACGGTGCTGTCAGTCAAAACCCATACAGAGCTGTGAAGCGCAGAGCCTGAGCTCTGGAGTTATACACTATATAGCACGTAACTGTGCTCCAATTTAGGAGTGTATTAGTCTCCAAGTCTGCCATTTTCAACCTATATATGGGTATGAGTGTAAAGGGCTACAGAATAGGACTAAATAAAGTTTGACTTGATCCGGTCCTATTCTTTAACTTTGATTCTAGGTTGAGATGGCGACGTGAATCCAACATATAAATAATTTGTAGACAAACTGGATTTTGTTGTCAACCAAACACAATTCAAAATCACTTTTGCAATATAGTAAATAGCCTATTAGCCTGTCATTTGTTAACTTGTCGACAAGTTATTTTGGCTTCAGGTCTCCAACTAAACCAAACATAAAAGTTGAAGAATAGGATTAAGCCAGTGGCTCAGATGAAACTATCCAAGCATTAGATATCATTTAAAGGTCCATTGCAGTCAAATGATGTCTTTCCACACTGAGGTTGGAATAATAGTTTGAAATTATGAAAAGGCTTCATGATAATGCCCTTTTAGTGTAAGAGCTGTTTGAAATTACGTCCTGAAATTTCAGCCTGTTTTGATGGACAATGGCACATTTTTAGTTTTCCCCTCTCCACTCAGACCACTCCCATTACAATCATAACAAAATTATTGATTGAGAAATTGCTTTCGTACTATGAAGATATTTTTGTTTCTTTTTGACCATTTTAATTGTTTTAAATCGCAGTAAGGTACTTAATTGTTACCAATAAATTATTTTATATTGAGATAATAACAGCTACATTGAGCCTTTAAATGTTTGATTGTGTTGTCAACCAAACACGACTCAATATTTTTGTAATATATCTTAGAAGCTGATGTAACAGTAATTACCCAACCTTATAAGTAACACATCCATGGCCACATTTTGAGGCCTACTGTCTATAAATATATTTTTATGTAGTCATTGAAAGCATGCTTGTTCAAGATCGCATGCAAAGGTCACAGGTCTGTGGAGATCTTCCCAATTGCTGTAATAATCTGAACAGCATTGATCACTTGCACCATGTACTTTTAA
Organism: Oncorhynchus gorbuscha; assembly: GCF_021184085.1. Lineage (NCBI taxonomy): Eukaryota > Metazoa > Chordata > Actinopteri > Salmoniformes > Salmonidae > Oncorhynchus > Oncorhynchus gorbuscha. The sequence goes on along the minus strand of NC_060177.1, from coordinate 60,069,585 downwards.
TTTAATCCCAACTGCAATCCAGGTAATTTGGTTGTGCTATTAGAAGAAGCACAGTGATAACACTAAGTTGCTGTATAAATAGAAAATATCTCACATTTTATTCTAATTTGAATGTTGTTGTGTTTTTAAAATGGTTGAAAGCTCAGTGGTAACGCATTTAGATGACAACTAAACCAAAAACAGACATTTTTATTCCGTTGGATATCAACCAAATACTACCCAAATTTCCAAGTTGAAATTGCCCAGTGGGTCGACACTTTAAACAGAATAAAATAATATCATGATTCTGTCCATATAGGCCTACATTAAAATGTAACGTCGTTCGTCTGTTGAAAGAAGAGAGTCGGACCGAAATGCAGCGTGTAGGTTACTCATGACTTTAATGAAAGAATTGCGGTACATGAAATAACTGAATACTAAATACAAAAACAGAACGGAACGTGAAACTAATTACAGCCTATCTGGTGACACTACACAAAGACAGGAACAATCACCCACGAAATACAAAGCGAACTCAGGCTGCCTAAATACGGTTCCCAATCAGAGACAACGATAAGCACCTGACTCTAATTGAGAATCGCCTCAGGCAGCCAAGCCTATACCACACCCCTAATCAGCCGCGATCCCAAATAATACAACCCCAATACGAAATACAACATATAAACCCATGTCACACCCTGGCCTACCCAAACATATAACAAAAACACAAAATACAATGACCAAGGCGTGACATAAAATGTATACAGCTAGGCTAGATGGAAATTGGAAAATGTAGGATCTAGATAGTTAGTTGTTGGAGAAAGTACCTAAATCTACAATCAAGTCAAACTTTATTTGTCACATGCACCGAATAGAACAAGTGTAGACTTTACCATGAAATGCTTACTTAAAAGCCCTTATCCAACAGTGCAGTTCAAGAATAGTTAAGAAAATATTTACCAAATAAACTAAACACCCTAAAATAACAAGGCTATATACAGGGGGTACCTGTACCGAGTCAATGTGTGGGGGTACAGGTTAGTCGAGGTAATTTGTACGTGTTGGTGGGGTAAAGTGACTATGCATAGATAATAAACAGTGAGTAGCAACTGTGTACAAAACAAATGGGGGGTCGTCAATGTAAATGGTCTGGTAGCCATTTGATTAATTGTTCAACAGTCTTATGGCTTGGGGGTAGAAGCTGTTAAGGAGCCTTTTGGTCCTAGACTTGGCGCTCCGTGCAGTAGCAGAGAACAATTTGGCTTATTGGATTCTACAAACAAGTACACTATACATTAGCACATAAGGGATGATGTACATTCAGATAGTAGATCCTTTAACATTTGATCCACTAGGTGACATGAATTCAATCTGTTTTGAAAGGGAGGAACAGTGCCAATTCTACCATATAGCCATAATGCTACTTGGCTGGTTTCCAGGACATAGATTAAGCGTTTCCATTTGTTCACTCTTGCTAACAGTTGATTTAGTTCTGCAACTAATGAACAAGAGATTGTCAGGTCGATAGGATAATCTTCCTTTTTAATTCAATCTTTTCTGGCTTTTGTGTTCCTTGATAAGGTGTTGGTAATGTGTCCATTCAGGAAAGGAAAGAAGGGGGGTTTCTTTTATAGGAGGGGTAGGTACTCAATCAAGAGGAGCCTCCTTAAAACCACTGGTAGAAGGTGACAATGGACCGGTAGTCCAGTGCTAGTAACTCACTAGGTTAAGCTAGTTTTCTTACTCAGGTTTTTGTGCAATTTATTGTTATCTCAAGTGTCTGCCTCCATTATCTCCTTCAACAAGTGGAGGCTCTTTTGCCACATTTTCATCTAGCTTCTCGGAGAGAAGCATGCTACAGAACATGTCAGGGGGGAGCAGTGGGCATACCAGGAGGCGAGAGGAGTTTAAGGTTGTGATAGTAGGTGATGGTGGATGTGGGAAAACCTCCCTACTCCAGGTTTGCACTAAAGGAGACTTTCCAGAGGTAAGACAACTGACAAAGCCAGCTCATCAGCTGGCTGCTTCTCTTCTTTATTTACACTTTTCAGGGAAAAGGCAATCTATTTACATTATTTATTCAGGTACTATTATTACTCTGCATGTAGACAAATTACTGTGAGGAATGTAAGTGACAACACAATTTATATATGCACATGAGATGACAAAAAGAGCAAAGTTAAGTTCAACCTTTTTAGCTACCATCTCTGAAATAACATTTAAAAAAACTGGACTTGAAACTAAATTTGTCTCTTTCAGAAATATGTACCATCTGTGTTTGAAAAATGTGTCGCCAACGTGAGGTACAGAGGCGCTGAGTTTCGTCTGAACATCTACGATACTGCAGGTCAGGTCTTACATATCCATGCTTTTGAGAGCACCAGTGCACTAACACTTGGCTGAACAGGTATCCTGAGTCTTTAGTGGGCGTGTTGTGCTCATAAGTAGTCAGATCTACAGTATCTTAGAAATGCAGTAACAGACACCCTCTGGTTGTTAAAGAATCATAATGTACTTTAAGTGAGAGTGACTCAGGAGAGTCATAGTAGAGTTTAAATAAAGATAAAGGAATAACAGATGAGGCTGGCATTGATTTAAGTAGCCAACTAGTTTTTATTTGATTTTTTTTTTTGGTTATGCGATTTTCATGAAAGATTAATAATACACATCCATCTATTTCAGGTCAAGAGGACTATGACCGATTACGCCCTCTGTCCTATCAGAGTGCCAACCTGATATTGATCTGCTATGATGTCACTTGCCCCTCAAGTTATGACAATTTGCTAATCAAGGTACTGCACTCTCTTCATGCTTTACTGCTCTTCTGTCTGTTTCAGTCCACAGAAGGAGGAAGAAACATTAACATACAGTGCCATACGTTTCATGACATCTACAACATAATTAATGTACCTGAAGATGGGTGACAATGTCAGCTGACAATCAGAAATATATTTGAATACTTGCTCAAGCAAGTATTTATCAGGTTCATGGTAAATTTGTTTTGCAAAGTAGATGCAGTCACCCTCACAGGGATTATTCTATGGACTGTACATGTATGTTCACTGCATGACATAGAATGTTTAGAATATCTAACTCTGTTTAGCATATCTTTCAGTGGTTCCCCGAGGTGCATCACTTCTGCCGTGGCGTGCCCATTATACTTGTAGGATGCAAAACAGACCTGCGGAAAGATAAGGTCTTGGTAAAGAAACTGTGGTCTTCAGGCGAGAACCCCATCACATACATCCAGGTAGAGATTTCCTACATAGCCTTATGTATAATTTATAGACATTGAATATACTGTATATCTGCCGTGCAATTTACATATGTCATTAGTATTGGGTTTATTGAAAATGCAATACAAGTGGTTGAATTAGGGTGGTTTGTTGGGAAAGGTAGACTTTGATCAGAAGGGTTGAACCAAAAACACCTTCAAAAGATCAATAGCAGTGATGAGATTATGTTAATGACCATAATGACAATGAAAATCCCCACTCACCCCAAATCTGTGAGTGATAATCACAATTCTGAATCACCCTTTCTCCTGGACTAAATGTATTTATCTGACATTTTATTTTTGGCTAGTTCGTGACAGGCAGGGAACCTTTTAATGTCATAGAAAATATTACATTTGAAATCAGAAACTCTCAACAGGAAGATTTAGCTCAGAATAGTTATGTGATGTCTTGTTGATGCCTCTCAATTAAAAATATCACTTTTTAAAATGTTTTCCTCCATCTGAGCAGGGTGAAGAGACCAAAAGGAAGATCAACGCTGACCTCTACTTGGAGTGTTCAGCCAAATACAAGGAGAATGTGGAGGACATATTCAGAGAGGCTATCAAACGAGCCATTGCAGCAACAAGGAAGGCAAAATGGAAAGGATTCTGTGCCTTTCTGTGACCCAAGAGATAATGCTATCCCCACTGTGAGCTCCTGATAGACAGTGCTCTAGACCTATACTCTCAGGGAAAACACAGATGACTCCTCCCAACGACAAGTCCTCTTACACTTTTGATGCTGCGTGTCCACTTCATTTTACCCTGTGCTAACCCACTTCCTTTGTGTGGTTTTCCTTCCTGCTAACTCTTGACATATCTTCTAAATGTATTTATTTCAAAGAAACGGAAAATGCCCTCAAGTTATAGACCCACAAATAAGGAAATTGGGTCTTCAACAATTTGAGCATACATGAGCAGGACATGGCAAATAATTGAAGGTACCATTGTTTTCCATATTGATGCATCCAATATTTTTCATTCAAAAGGTTGACTAACAGTAATTCAAAGTACATCTCATATAAGTATTTAAAAAAAACTTTAATATGAATAAATGAAGCAACATAAGATGGATTTTCTTATATTATTCTTTATTCAGTAGGCATAGGGTTATGCATAACGTAATCAAATATACAAAATGCACAATGGTTGTCTAATAAAGAGGTCATATCAATCCAATCCTCTGCCCTTTGGAGTCTCACCACAATGTAACAGATTTACAGTATAAGACAATGATTTGGCATCAGACAATGCAGTGTAAACATTGTGGGGTTTCATAAGCCCCAGGCACTCGAAGACCTCTTACAAATCTCGGCCTCAAATGGCATTTAAGGGGGATGTTACAATCATCATACAGTATACGCTGAGTGTACAAAACATTAAGGACTCCTTCCTAATATTGAATAGCACCCCCCCCCCCTTGCCCTCAGAACAGCCTCAATTTGTTGGGGCATGGACTCTACAAGGTGTCGAAAGAGTTGGGTTAACTCCAATATTTCCCACAGTTGTCAAGTTGGCTGGATGTCCTTTGGTTGGTGGACCATACGAAAGAGGACAATTGACTCCTAAATAATAAAAACAGAAGATCATGTGCCATTATTTGATGAAAGTAAATGTGTGCACTTGGATCACATTTAAAAGGTCGACAAAGATCTGAATATATTGCCTCCATAAAAATGCATTTATTAATTTGCCCTCTAGTTTGAAGTATTTCCTTTAGAAGAAGCTACTTGTGATTTGTCAAAATGCAAAACAAACAGCTTTACAATCGCTAAGAAAAGTACTTCACATTGAAGGTGGTATTTCAGCCTGACATGAAGAACTGGGAACCATATCCCAACCAACCTGTCTAATAATGACATAATGTAGAGGAAAAGGTTAAACAAATACACTACCGTTCAAAAGTTTGGGGTCACTTAGAAATGTCATTTTTGGTCTGTTAAAATAACATTAAAAAGATCAGAAATACAGTAGTGTAGGCCAGCATCCCGGAGTCGCCTCTTCGCAGTTGAGGCTGGTGTTTTGCGGGTACTATTTAATGAAGCTGCCAGTTGAGGACTTGTGAGGCATCGGTTTCTCAAACTAGACACTAATGTATTTGTCCTCTTGCTCAGTTGTGCACTGGGGCCTCCCACTCTATTCTGGTTAGACAGTTTGCGCTGTTCTGTGACGGGAGTAGTACACAGCATTGTACAAGATCTTCAGTTCCTTCGCAATTTCTCACATGGAATAGCCTTCATTTCTCAGAATAAGAATAGACTGACGAGTATCAGAAGAAAGTTTTGTTTCTGGCCATTTTGAGCCTGTAATCGAACCCACAACTGTTGATGCTCCAGATACTCAACTAGTCTCCAGAAGGCCAGTTTTATTGCTTCTTTAATTAGCACAAGTTTTCAGCTGTGCTAACATAATTGCAAGTAATTTACAATGTCTACACTGTATTTCTGATCAATTTGATGTTATTTTAAAATGGACAAATGAGCTTTTTTCATAAGTAAGGACATTTAAGTGACCCCAAACTTTTGTACGGTAGTGTACATTTCAAATCCACACTTGTATTTGTCTATCATGTTAACAGTAGCGTGCTTAAAATACATTAACTCATCAAATGACCATCAGAGCAAATCTGATCAATTGTACTGACTTTGAAATGTTAAAATATGAGGTATATATTCCAGACGGACTAAAAATCTAAATTCTGCTTTTCCCTTGCACCAGCACTATTACAGCAGTTATTACATATTATGCTCTGATCAGTTTCTTTCATGGAAATTGGCCAGTTATCATTTTGTTAAATTAAAATCCAACTACTTCAAAATGTTATTACAGTATGTTCATCGCACACTGTGTTCCCCAGCCACCTTAGACAGAACTTAGTGTAGTTGTATGTGACAACTACAGATATCATCTATGTAATGATATACAAAACATTTAAAAACCAATTTCACACAGATGCTCACTCACATTCAGCTACTCAGATCTGTTTCTGAAGCCATAAGGAAGACAATAGACATGCAAAGTTTTTTTTAAAAGTGGCTTGATTCCAAACTAGTGAACAATACAAAGCAAATTCTTCTGACCTCTCCAACTATTTACAAAAGTAGAAAAATGCCTAATGCAGAGTCCAAATCCCAATACAAAACATCTGAAGAAATGATTTTACTATATAAAGTATCCTTTCTCATGGTGCTCATGCAAATAGATACAAAAAAAAAAAAGTCAATAATACATTTCTTACAGCTGTGTACTGCTCCTACTCCCTACTTGTATGTGCTCCCATCAGGGAAAGTCGGAGGAGGGCTGCAGACTGGTTGTCTCCGCCCTGTAGTCTAGCTGGTTCTGCAGCCGGGTGATATTGGACAGCTCCTCCAGCTCCTGAAACTGACGGTCAGTTTTGTGACTCACTAGAGAGCGGTAGAAGTGCACAGCGAACACAATAAAAACCAGTCCAAACGGCACCATAATGGAGGTGGAGACAATGGCTGCCGCCCTTCCATAATTGTCGGTGCTATTTTTAACAGTTGAGGGACTGAGGGGCAGGAACTTGACCCAGCACAGCAGAACCACCTCGGCCAGGAAGAGAAGGGTGCCAATGACAGTGGAGAAGGCCCAGGCCAACTCAATGTAGCAGTGCATGCGCTCATGGGGCGACTCGTTGATCGAGTTCAAGTTGTGAACATTGCTGACAGCCTCCAGGTTTGGCAGGATGCAGGTGCTGATCATCAGGGCGAAAAGGTGCACTGCCACAAGGACAGTGGTGCAGGCGCTGAAGGCTATCAGCAGCCCTTGGGGATACACATGATCTTGTTCCAGCTGTACCTCCACCATAGCCACCTGAAAGAGACACGATTTCACACGGTTACAGCTTGACTGAAAAAGCAACGTGCAAACAGGATGAGGAATCAGAACAATCTGAACAAAGACAATGATGTAATTTAAAGCTCAACCACTGCATGTGACAATTCCATGTTCTCTATAGAGGGGTTGCAGTTGTTACAAATCGTGTAGCAACCACACAGGGTGCCATGTTGGAAGACCAGTCAGTCTGGTGGAACTTTGTTGCCCTGTGTCCCCCAATCGTCCACATGGCTGACTGTGTTTCGCTACCACCGAAAAACAATTCAGGAAGATTTCCCATTATTTCATTTTTTCCTAAGCACCCAGAATAGAGGCAGTGGAAGAACCTATTCACTTTAGTAAATATATTTAGAAAATTATAAAAAATGTACTGTATTATTAGCTAGTTAGCTAGCTATTCAGTATAAGTTAAGAGAATTAAATCTCGCCACCCAGCTAGCTAAATTCGTATTAGCTAGCTATCTTGTAGCCAACCTTTGCCTTGAAAGCTTTGCACACTCTTGGAATTCTCTCAACCAGCTGGAATGCTTTTCCAACAGTCTTGAAGGAGTTCCCACATATGCTGAGGACTTGTTGGCTGCTTTTCCTTAACTCCGCAGTCCAACTCATCCCAAACCATCTCAATTGGGTTGAGGTCGGGTGATTGTGGAGGCCAGGTCATCTGATGCAGCACTCCATCACTCTCCTAGGTCAAATAGCCCTTACACAGCCTGGAGGTGTGTTTTGGGTCATTGTCCTGTTGAAAAACAAATTGTCTCACTAAACGCAAACCAGATGGGATGGCATATCGCTGCAGAATGTTGTGGTAGCCATGCTGGTTAAGTGTGCCTTGAATTCTAAATAAATCAGTGTCACCAGCAAAGCGTCACGTGGGAACCACACATGCGGAGATCATCAAGTCACCTACTCTGCGTCTCACGAAGACACAGCGGTTGGAATCAAATGTCAAATTTGGACTCATCAGACCAAAGGACAAATTTTCACTGGTGTAATGTCCATTGCTTGTGTTCTTGGCCCAAGCAAGTCTTCTTATTATTGATGTCCTTTAGTAGTGGTACTGCAATTTGACCATTAAGGCCTGCTTCACACAGTCTCCTCTGAACAGTTGATGTTGAAGTCTTATTTAACTCTGAAGCATTTATTTGGGCTGCAGCAGAGGAAACTGGGTCTTCCTTTCCTATTGTGAGGTCCTCATGAGAGCCAGTTTCATCATAGATCTTGATGTTGTTTTGAGACTGCACTTGAAGAAATGTTCAAAGATTAAAATTTTCCAGATTGACTGACTTCATGTCTTAAAGTAATGATGGACTGTCGTCTCTTTGCTTATTTGAGTTGTTTTTGCTATAATATGGACTTGGGTCTTTTACCAAATAGGGCCATCTTCTGTATAGCACCCCTACACAACCGATTGGCTGAAATGCATTAAGGAAAGAAGTTCCACAAATGACTCACCACCTGGTTTCGGTCTTATGTAGCAGAATTTGTTGTATTTTTTTTTTTTACACATTGGATAAAAGTAAACTCAGAACTACAAAATGGTATATTATACACAGCATGCTTTTTGGAACCATGGGAAAGTAATTTTGCTTTGAATGTTGATACATTTGTTAACTCACTTTTGAGAAAAGGGCCCTTGAATGTTTTGGTACCTACTGGAGAGCTCTCCTTTGTCTACGCCCCCATTCAGCATTGTTCACACCCTCTTAAGCAAGCTCCTCCCATCTCTTTAAGGATTCACATGAGGTCATGTGCTAAACAGTGAGTAGTGTAGTAAAGATTAAGACTAAAAATGGTGGTAGCCTACAAGGAAACATTTCAGGTAAACAGAAAGTGTCCAGATAAAAATAGTTTATAAATATTAGATGATGCTTACCCAGACACACTTGTCTGAATTGATGGGTTATGTGAAAGAAATAATATAAACACCCAGCCACAACCTGGTGGAAAATGTACTAAATTGTCATACTTTAGTAAAAGTATAAATCATTTCAAATTCCTTATATTAAACAAGACGGCACAATCTCTTTATATTTAAATAAAAATGGTTTATTGAAGGATAGCCAAGGGCACACTCCAAAATTGACAAACAAAGCATGTGTTTAGTGAGTCTGCCAGATCAGATGCCGTAGGGATGTCGTGATAAGTGTGTGAATTGGACAATTTTCCTGTCAAAATATAACAAGTACTTTTGGGTGTCAGAGAAGCTGTATGGAGTAAAAAGTACATTTTCTTTCTGAATGCAGTGAAGTAAAAGTTGCCAAAAATATAAGGTACAGATAGTAGTTTTACCTAAGTACTTTTGGCCACTGCCCAAATGCCTTCACACCAGCACATTAGCATACTGTTACACATGCACTTATGTATGGGATACTATGTGATAAGGCCATGCAAACTGAGTTGAAACCTGAGTGAGGTGCACATGTACAGTACATAAACAGATGCATGCGCCATATTTATGTGGATGCGCCATATATTTGTGTGGTGGACACTTGATACCGCAACGATACATGTGACCGTATGTCACAAAATCATGTTAAGAATACATAACAATATTCATTTTTATATATACAGTTGAAGTTGGAAGTTCACACACTTAGGTTGGAGTCATTAAAACTCGTTTTTCAACCACACCACCAAAACTATAGTTTTGGCAAGTCGGTTAAGACATCTACTTTGTTCATGACACAACATTTTTCCAACAATTGTTTCGACTTATTCACTGCATCACAATTCCAGTGAGTCAGAAGTTTACATACACTAAGTTGACTGTGCCTTTAAATCTCATTGGAAAATTCCAGAAAATTATGTCATGGCTTTAGGAGCTTCTGATAGGCTAATTGACATAATTTGAGTCAATTGGAGGTGTACCTGTGGATGTATTTCAAGGCCTACCTTCAAACCAAGTGCCTCTTTGCTTGACATCATGGGAAAATCAGCCAAGAACTGAGAAAAAAACAATTGTAGACCTCCACAAGTCTGCTTCATCCTTGGGAGAAATGTCCAAAATCTTGAAGGTACCACATTCATCTGTACAAACAATAGTACGCAAGTATAAACACCATGGGACCACGCAGCCTTCATTCAGCTCAGGAAGGAGATGCATTCGGTCTCTTAGAGATGAACGCACTTGTGGGAAAAGTGCAAATCAATCCCAGAACAGCAAAGGACCTGGTGAAGATGCTGGAGGAAACAGGTACAAAAGTAACACACCAGGCTCCAGAGCATCGAAGCTGTAAAACAGGGAAATACTAAAAAAAAAGACATTACAACCCTTTACAACATCAAATCACCTTCCAAGAAGAATAACCTCATGCAATACAATGAAAATGACTTTCAGCTGAAGTGCTGGTACTGCTTGATCTATGGCAGCGGCCTGAAGTACGGAGTCAGATGTTGCCAGCCATAGCTTTTCACCAGCACCGTACCGTCCTCCAGTCCAACCAGCTGTTGGATGTTGACCCGTCACAGTGCTGTCCTTCACAACACCAGCAATCTCAGACAAATTGTTCACTCTGGTCTTTCTGAAGCCCTGCTTGATGAGGCCGAAGCACCAGTCGGGGCAAACTTGGTGTGGCCTGTGATCAGGAAGTGAAGGTCCAGACTGTGATGGAGTTTGTGGATGGTCTGCCAGGCACAATTCCAGAGCACAAATGTGTTCTTGTTTTGGCCACTGCAGTTATCACAATTCAGGTCCACACGTGTTTCTCCAACTCTGTAGTTGGTGAAGAAATGGTGCATGTAGTTGAGGACTGCGCTGCTGCCTTTGCTTGCTTGGGCCAGCTCTCTTTTTGATGGGAGGCATTAGACCATTCTCCTTGTGTGACTGGTGGAGGAGAGGCAGTAGTGTTCTACTTATGTTAAAAAACAAATTCCAGATGTTTTATTTAGCATTATTCTACAATAGATGCGAAATAGCATTCTGATATATCACTACACACAGTTCATACACGTAATGTTAGCTAGATAGCCAGTCATCTAACATTAGCTGGCTAGCTAACAGCAAGCTTTAACTAGCAATACAAACCGATTGTCATGGCTACCTAATGTTAACCAAATAGGTTCAATGTTAGCTAGCTAACATTAGGCTATAACTAGCAATGCGAAATAGCATTCTGGAGAAATCATTAATTAATGTTTGCTAGCAAGCCAGCCAGCTAATGTTAGCTAGCTAAAAATTGAACTATAATCCCAATTCAGAGTAACATTACTAGCAAAACAAACCGATTGTCATAGCTAAAGTTACCCGAATAAACTAGTTTCAACATCAGCTAGCAAGCCAGCCATCAAACTCCATCTGGCTAGCTAACAGCAAGCCTTAACTTGCAATAAAAACTGGCAAAATTAGAAACGTATAATAGCTGAAACTGTAGCTAGATTCTTACCCATATACATGGATGAAAGCTTCATGGCAGCCTGCAACCCCTTTGATTAAATAAAAGACATCCTGTGTTGTTTCCGTTTAGTTTGCACAGCTTGTTTGGCCCGTTGTGTTCCACGGATTTCAAAATTTGGTCAACTTCTTTCGTGACAACACTGTTGATCGCTGTTTCTTCCCCATCACCATCATCAGAAGACTCCAATGTCTTCAACTGAAAATGTTTTTACCTAACATCAGGGATTTCCTCATCGTCTGATTAATTTTCAGAGTCAGAATGACACAATCGTCCTCCAGAAAGTAGTCCATCACATCTTTTTACCACTGACCTTTGTCGATAGCGCCTGATAAATTCAGGGCAGCAATGTTATTGAGAGCAGAAGCAACATATTTGCCGTTCTGCATTGCTAACTTTCCCTCTTCATAAAAAAACTGCAGTAGATAGAATTATCTACGCATAACGAACAGCTCATTTTATAGACAAGATGCTACCCTGCTGAACAATCTGAAACTTCTCGGCATGTCCAGCCCACTCATTATCTCAGCCAATCATGGCTAGCGAGAAGGTTACTGTCTTTTTCTTTGGCTAAACCAACTAGGCTGGTAATTTAACTTCTTTATTTGTATTTACAGATGGCATAAAAACGTGTTATTAAAAGGCACCTGAAAGTTCACATGTTCGAGAAAGCATTTCTGCCCCAAAAAAACATTTTGTTAAGAAAATATATTATACGTTCAAACAGCTCTCCTGTGAAGTCGTGACTTGCGACATACACCTAGTTTCCTGAAATCGGGTCACAAATTAACTTAAGGCACACCTGTTGATTGAAATCCATTCCGGGTGGCTACCTCATGAAGCTGGTTGAGAGAATGCCAAGAGTGTGCAAAGCAGTCATCAAGACAAAGGGTGGCTACTTTGAAGAATCACCGATATATTTTGATTTGTTTAACACTTTTTGTTATTTGATTCCATGCGCTATTTCATAGTTATGTCTTCACTATTATTCTCCAATGTAGAAAATAGGAAAGATAAAGAAAAACCCTGGAATGAGTAGGTGTGTCCAAACTTTTGACTGGTACTGTAGGTATTCAGACCCTTTGCTTATGAGACTTGAAATTGAGCTCTGGTGCATCCTGTTTCAATTGATCATCCTTGAGATGTTTCTATAACTTGACAAGAGTCCACCTGCGGTAAAGTCAATTGATTGGCCATGATTTGGAAAGGCACACAATGTAATAAAAGCACATTTTATTGGTCACATATACAAATTTAGCAGATGTTATTGCGGGTGTAGCGAAATACTTGTGTTCCTAGCTCCAACAGTGCAGTAGTATCTAACAATTCACAACAATACACACATCTAAAAAGTAAAATAATGGAATTAAGAAATATATAAATATTAGATAAAGCAATGTTGGAGTGGCATTGACTAAAATACAGTATATTGTTATGAGATGTGTAAAGCAGTATGTAAACATTATAAAAGTAACTAGTGGTCCATTATTAAAGTAGCAGTGATTCCAAGTCTATGTATATAGGGCAGCAGCCTCTAAGGTCCAGGGTTGCGTAACCTGGTGTTAGTCGGCTAGTGATGGCCATTTAAAAAAAATCACCTTGAGATTGAAAAAAAAGCTTCTGTCTCTGTCCCAGCTTTGATGCACCTGTACTGAACTCGCCTTCTGGAAAATAGAGGGGGGAACAGGCCATGGCTCAGGTTGTGGTTGTCGTTTTTGGCCTTTCTGTGACATCGGATGCTGTAGGTGTCATACAGGGCAGGTAGTTTGCCCTGTCTATACAAGGTCCCACAGTTGTCAGTGCATGTCAGAGCAAAACCCAAGCCATGAGGTCGAAGGAATTGTCCATAGAGCTCTGAGACAGGATTGTGTTGAGGCACAGATCTGGGGAAAGGTACCAAAACTTTTCTGCAGCATTGAAGGTCCCCAAGTACACAGTGGCCTCCATTTTTAAAAATTGAAGAAGTTTGGAACCACCAAAACTCTTACTAGAGCTGGCCGACTGGCCAAACTGAGCAATCGGGGGAGAAGGGCCTTGGTCAGGGAGGTGACCAAGAACCCGATGGTCAGTGACAGAGCTCCAGAGTTCCTCTGTGGAGATGGTAGAATCTTCCAGAAGAACAACCATCTCTGCAGCACTCTTTATGGTAGTGGCTAGACAGAAGCCACTCCTCAGTAAAGGGCACATTACAGACCACTTGGAGTTTGCCAAAAGGCACCCAAAGACTCAGACCATGAGAAACAAGATTATCTGGTCTAATGAAACCAAGATTGAGCTCTTTGGCCTGAATGCCAAGCGTTCACATCTGGAGGAAACCTGGCACCATCCCTACGGTGAAGCATGGTGGTGGCAGCATCATGCTGTGGGGATGATTTTCAGCAGCAGAGACTGGGAGATTAGTCAGAATTGAGGGAAAAATGAACAGACCAAAGTACAGAGAAATTCTTGATGAAAACCTGCTCCAGAGCGCTCAGGACTTCAGACTGGGGTGAAGGTTCGCCTTCCAACAGGACAACAACCCTAAGGACACAGCAAAGACAACGCAGAAGTGGCTTCGGGACAAGTCTCTGAATGTCCTTGAGTGGCCCAGCCAGAGCCCGGACTTGAACATGATCAAACGGCTCTGGAGAGACCTGAAATTAGATGTTGGATGGGGAGCGTCGCTGCACATGAGCTTGAGGGGATCTGCAGAGAAGAATGGGAGAAACTCCCCAAATACAGGTGTGCCAAGCTTGTAGCGTCATACCCACGAAGACCTGAGGCTGTAATCGCTGCCAAAGGTGCTTCAACAAAGTACTGACTAAAACAGGGGTGGGCAACTTCAGTGTCACAGTTTTGCCCCAGTGGACATTATGAAAAAGATTTGAGTTCCAGTCCCTAGCGAGAGAAAGTGGGGAAAGAGAGATATAGAAACATAACATTCAGTGTCGTCTTATTTGAGTATGATTACGCCTGTTTCTTTGTGATGTTTTCTGTCGTCAGATAAAGCAAGCTGTGAAAACCTGTATGCAGATGAAGAGGTCCCAATGAATGTCCCAAGAGAATAAGGGTACATCCTTGTATACCATGTGTTGTGTGTAAATGTTGTAAATAAAAATAGTTTCAAAAAAGTCAAACAATTAATAAAACCTATTACAATTGGAGCAGCCAACCCTACTATTCCAGCCCAGCACTAATACACCTGATTCAACTTCTCAAACCAAATTAGTTGATAATCAAGTGTGCTATTGCTGGGCTGGAATAGAAGTCTGCTCACCAAGGAGAATAGGGATCAGTGGTGTGAGGTTGGCTACCTCTGGTATTGACTTTTTTGTAAAGATGAAATGATGCTTTCATAATAGCCTAAGGAACTAATTACTAAAATGTCTAAACCTTTACATACGAATTAGCTTACTTTTTATTTCATATAGTCAAAGTATTGATTCTTCGAAGTGAAGTGTTTAAATTTAACTGAACTATTATACAAGATGAACTAGTGTCAGTGTTAATCACAGATCACAATCCTGCAATAAAGAGGGGAAGGGAATCTGTCTCTGACTTGTCTGTGTTGCTGTGTTGTAATCTCAAATGAACATGACCTTTTTGATCAGTTGTAAGCACCCCAAATAGTTTTATTTGATTGATATCCAGAGTGACAGCCATGTGAACCCATTTTGCAGCTGATGATAATGGCTGTCAATGCAGCCATAGGCCTACAGCAGTGTTTCCCCAACTCCAATCCTCGAATACAACCCAACAGCACACATACCTGATTCGGACAAACATACTTGATTCAACTCATTGAGGGCCTGACGATTAGTTGTCAAGTTGAATCCAGTGTGCTTGTTCAGGACATAAATAAAAAAGGTGTACTTTTGGGGTTACTTGAGGACTGGAGTTGGGAACCACTGGACCATCAGCATGGTGACATTAGCCTTATGGGCATTTGCAATGGCCCCTTGGCATTATGCAACTGAAGCAGAGATTAGCTTTTTCCAATGATGAAAAGATCAGAGCAGCTCCTGTACTAACAGCTGTCGAGTTCAGATCTTGACGGGAAAAAGGCGTCTCTGCTTTTTGACAGTTCTTGAGTCTTATCTCCTTGGCGTGTCATGATCTGTAAAAATATTTTTTCACATTGTCTTTCTGGCCTTGTTAGAGCAGCCAAATACTGCACAATAATTTACCATGGTGTTGAATTAAGTACACTGCTCAAAAAAATAAAGGGAACACTAAAATAACACATCCTAGATCTGAATGAAAAAAGTATTTAATAAGAATTTCTTTACATAGTTGAATGTGCTGACAACAAAAATCACACAAAAATGATCAATGGAAATCAAATTGATCAACCCATGGAGGTCTGGATTTGGAGTCACACTCAAAATTAAAGTGGAAAACTACACTACAGGCTGATCCAACTTTGATGTAATGTCCCTAAAACAAGTCAAAATGAGGCTCAGTAGTGTGTGTGGCCTCCACGTGCCTGTATGACCTCCCTACAACACCTGGGCATGCTCCTGATGAGGTGGCGGATGGTCTCCTGAGGAATCTCCTCCCAGACCTGGACTAAAGCATCCGCCAACTCCTGGACAGTCTGTGGTGCAACGTGGCGTTGGTGGATGGAGCGAGACATGATGTCCCAGATGTTCTCAATTGGATTCAGGTCTGGGGAACGGGCGAGTCAGTCCATAGCGTCAATGCCTTCCTCTTGCAGGAACTGTTGGCACACTCCAGCCACATGAGGTCTAGCATTGTCTTGCATTAGGAGGAACCCAGGACCAACCGCACCAGCATATGGTCTCACAAGGGGTCTGAGGATCTCATCTCAGTACCTAATGGCAGTAAGGCTAGCACATGGAGGGCTGTGCAGCCCCCCCAAAGAAATGCCACCCCACACCATGACTGACCCACTGCCAAACCGGTCATGCTGGAGGATGTTGCAGGCAGCAGAACGTTCTCCACGGCGTCTCCAGACTCTGTCACATCTGTCACATGTGCTCAGTGTTAACCTGCTTTCATCTGTGAAGAACACAGGTGTTCTCTGGCAAATGCCAAACGTCCTGCACGGTGTTGGGCTGTAAGCACAACCCCCACATGTGGACGTCGGGCCCTCATACCACCCTCATGGAGTCTGTTTCTGACCGTTTGAGCAGACACATGCACATTTCTGGCCTGCTGGAGGTCATTTTGCAGGGCTCTGGCAGTGCTCCTTCTGCTCCTCCTTGCACAAAGGCGCAGGTAGCGGTCCTGCTGCTGGGTAGTTGCCCTCCTACGGCCTCCTCCACGTCTCCTGATGTACTGGCCTGTCTCCTGGTAGCGCCTCCATGCTCTGGACACTACGCTGACAGACACCGCAAACCTTCTTGCCACAGCTCGCATTGATGTGATATCCTGAATGAGCTGCACTACCTGAGCCACTTGTGTGGGTTGTGGACTCCATCTCAATCAACCACTAGAGTGAAAGCACCGCCAGCATTCAAAAGTGACCAAAACATCAGCCAGGAAGCATAGGAACTGAGAAGTGGTCTGTGGTCACCACCTGCAGAACCACTCCTTTATTGGGAGTGTCTTATATGGGGGGGTGTCTTGCCTATAATTTCCACCTGTTGTCTATTCCATTTGCACAACAACATGTGAAATTTATTGTCAATCAGTGTTGCTTCCTAAGTGGACAGTTTGATTTCACAGAAGTGTGATTGACTTGGAGTTACATTTTGTTGTTTAAGTGTTCCCTTTATTTTTTTGAGCAGTGTAGTTTTAGACACTTATCATGCAGCTTGGGATAGACACGAAGCTGTTATTGTCAGAAGAACTGATGCGGTGGTCTTCCAAACATGGCCGCCAGGAGGCGCCATACATCACGCTCTATTAGGTGCAGGACTGTACAGGAAGATGTAGCCTAGCCTAGCGTTTGACCAGGTGACAACTGTACTGGGTCCAACTGTTGGGTGAGTGACTGTCAGATTTGTTGCAGTTTACTTGTGGCAGGTTAAGGTTTAGATATGACTCACTAATGCCATCCTTAATTTGCATCTGGCCTTGCATAGTGGTTTAACTTGCAGAGACATTTAAATGCACTCAACTATGCATATGCAAATCTATGCATCAAAATTGCAATGTAACCAGTTTCATACAGAAATACATTTAATTGTAGGCCTAATGCATATCGTTAAATATGTTTGCCGGTTATTTTCAATCAAAACAGTCTTGGTTTATCCAGCATTGTAGTCAAATACTGGTAGGATGCTGCAACCTGGACTCATGGGTAGACATAACATAGTAAATGTGAATCAAGGACGCTCCAATTAGTATGTTACGTTTCATATGGTATGTATTAATTTGTGGCTGTCCATCATACATTTTGTATGATATGTTACAAATTACAATTAGTATATGTTATAAATTTGCAAACTTAAGATATGTTATTAATTCAAATGTGTTATGCTAATGTTAGCCACCTGCCTAACAAATTGGAATAGGTGCTAACATTAGTTAGGTGGCTTATGTTTGGTAAGCTAGGGGTTAGGGTTAAGTTTAGGTGTTAGGTTAAAGGGTTAGCTTAAAGGGTTAAGGTTAGGGGACGGGTTAGTTAACATGCTAAGTAGTTGCAAAGTAGCAAGTAGTTCAAAAGTTCCTAATTGGCTAAAATGCTAAAGTTGTCTGTAATAAGATTTGAACTTGCGTTATACACCCACCCATCCAACAACCCTACTTTAATTTTTGCCTTAGGTAACCAGCTGTCTTATATAACTATACCAAACGTAACATATAATACTATTTTGAATGACTCTGATTTACTTTGACTATATTACATCTAATCTGAGACCAGGCTACAAATCATACTAATTTGATTTACTAGAATATACGTTTACTATGTTACGTCGTCTATGAGACCGGGCTGTTGGATAGTCTACCGGTAGGTGTAGTCTTAAGAAATAGTGCGTCATAACTACATTTTGTCAAAGTTGTCATCCGCTCCAATCCATATGATTGGGTCCTGGTACTCACCATTGCGAAACCCGACAGGAGAGCTGAAGTTCTGCTCGTAGCCTTCAGCTTTGCTCGACTCAAGTAAAGTTTTCTCCAAGACAAAGCTTGCAACGAATGCTCGTTCAAACTCATTGCTGGCTACTGGTAATAACTTTTCAATCAGTCAACCTGTAGTTCTTCCAAGTTGAAGAGTCGATTAAAAATACACGCGCTGCGGACTCATGCGACTTGACATACAATTGTACTTCTAAACTAATTCAGGAAATGACACGATACTACCCACAATCCAATGCTGTTTCTATTTCCCTTCTTGCGGAAGTTGTAGTGCGCCTATGAACATTTCTTTGTGGGTTGTGTATCTAGTCTAGATCTGTATGGGTGCATGTTTGAATAGCCCCCGTCAACTTCGTCTTAATAATGCAAACAAGGTGTTAAATACAATGGGATGATTATCTTTGTTTGTCCATCCATAGTCTATAGAAATGCACAAATGTCTAACATATATTTTCACTTCTTGCATTTCATCCATAGAAGATTGACAAGATTCTAGTACCAGAATTCCATCTGCAACAGTTCGATGCATCTGTGACTTTGGACGTGTTGTAAACTGTCTCAATGTGCTATTGGCTTGGTCGTGTTCAGTAGTGCACTTATTATTAATGTTTTATCCAATTACTGGATTTGATAGGAAACATGCTATTGAGCAGCCATCTTTGACTCCCACCTAGTGGAGGCCATATCCTATATTATGACAAATCAATGAAGCCTGAGAATGAAGGCATAGAAATAATTTTGTAAGGACTGCTTTTTTATCAAATATTTTAATGTGTTTAACTTATCTTTATTGGTCTCCCTTTTTAAGCTATTTGGTGTGCACATTTATACTAGTGCAATGTGTTCATTTTATATTGCTTTGATTGTATGTGTGCTCTCACACTCATCTCTCCCCTCACACAAGTGCTGCTGCTGGCTTTGAGGATCTGCGCAGTTAAAATGATTCTAATTGGTTTTGGTGACAGGTTTATGCACTGACCAAGTACTCAAGAAAAGGTGGGTGAGGACACAATCACGTACTATGTCCCTGATGTCAGAGAAGACAAGGCTCAATTAGGCATGCAGAACAATCTTATTGTATCTGTTATTGCCTGTTGTTACATTTACATTACATTTAAGTCATTTAGCAGACGCTCTTATCCAGAGCGACTTACTTGTTGGGGGCAGTCTGCAACCAGACAAACTCAGTGTTGAACTAAATGTCCTGGCAAAGCTCCTAGAAACCGAAAGTAGATGAAGTCCCTTGTGACCAGAAAAGGAAAACAGCATGTACTGCCTCATTTTCAAGAGTTTCACATGGACTTATTCAAAGTGTGACTGATGGCTATGGCAGTAAATGTGTCATTTCAGTCTCCTATGACAGTAAATGTTTCTCAACAAAAAGATGAGAAAATCAAAGGCTCGTGAGTCTTTCTCACCTCAACAAACTCTTAAGAGGTTTGTAGAATCGTTTTCCAGTATAATGCGCATTGCGCAATATTCCATTTCATTTGTTCATATGCATAGATGCAAGAAGTGAATTGAACAACGACAAAATACGGGTATGGACATTATTAGAACAGACTTACAGTTTAATGATGATGACACACTTTTGTGAAATTGGTAATACTTTTGCTGCAATTCATTTAATTATTCCAAAGAAAGTACTCAATGTCCTACATTAGTACTTACTGGAACGCCAAGAAATCACGAGATAGTCAGAGGAGCAAATGGCCTATCCGTAGACACTAAGAAAGAGCAATCAAACCCAGAGCAGCTGATTGCTTCCTATATCTGTCACCAAGTAAAATACATCCTCAATCACGATGAAAAATATTGTATTAGAACATGCAACCACCCTCATCATTCCCGACGACCCAGATGTCTTACCCTTGCCCCTGTCTCCTCTAATGACCCTCGGTCTGTGCTATTCCTGACCATTCCCTCCCTACCCCCTCCAGTTCCACCACCATTTCTGACTCTGGGCGCCGGACAGTAGACAATGGACCTGATCGGACAGCTCAGAGCTTCTGCTCTTTTCTGTCCATAAGAAACAATTGGATTGGTGGAAGATGCAGGACAGGCCAGGAGCAAGGAAGGAGGGTGTGGTCAAGCAAGGCATCCCCCGAGGCTAGATGCCCTAAGGTTTTTATCAGAACGGCGTAGATTAGTTTCGCCTTTTTTTTCTTCCCCGAGATGAGTTTGTGTTGTTTACTTTAAAAATAAAATAGAAATAAAAAATAAGAGATAGAAAAAATCATTAAAATTATAGCTCACAACTGTGAAGGGGGAGAGGGGTGGGGGCGCGAAGGAGTGCATTCACATATATCTACACATTTAACCGAATGCCATCTGTCTCTCCATTGGCTTGGCCTGTTCCCCCTGACCTTCCCAACGCATATGTATGAGGCTTCCTGCCGCCTTGTGTGTGCCTATGCAGCTGCCTGTTCCTGTGTGTGAAGAGAGGGAGAGGGGGGCGACTGAGAGAGAGAGAGAGAGCGGTGAATAGAGAACAGAACAGCAGCCGGGCTGGAAGCTTCAGCCATGTCAGTTTTCTCTAAAACGCTGGACAGACGATGAGAAGAGAGGAACTATGGCCTTGTCACTGAGTGCAGATGAAGAGGACTATGAATCAGAATCTGAACAGGTTAGACAACAGAACATTGACACTGAACACATTGGGTTTCTAATCGGCATGCTGTTGTTTTTCTTCAAGAGGGGCTTTGCTTTAGAGCTGTAATCGTGAGTAGAACGTATTTTCTCTCCCCCCACCGTCCTCTTTTCTCTCGATCTTTGCTCACTTGCCATCATGAGCAGGAATAGGGTAGTAATTTGATCAGGGGAATGGAGGGAAAATGGAAACATTTTGTTTCGGTAACTAATCCACTGGGCAAGAGCTAGTTTAGCTATTTCACAGGTTTTAGACATACGCCTTCTCCTGTCCCTGGCTCTTGTATCCAGACGACTTGTGTCAGACAGACCCAAGAAAGAAAGGAATGAGCTACCCACCAAAGTAGTTATTTGATCTCCATACTTGATTTTGTTATGTGATCCAGTATCCTCAGAGCTCAGTTTTTGTGTTTTAAATAAAACCCCAAGAGGACACAGTGAATATACATGGTCTCTCTGACTACTAGATGTTTTTGTCACACACTGACCTGTCAGATTGTGTTCTTGGTCAAAGCTACTGTGATTATGGAAAATGATGGGCCATTGTGACTGGTATTTTTGTGTGAACAGTGAGGGTGTGGGAGAGTAGTGTAGGAGGCAGCATGGCTGTACATGTGGGGCCTTTCACTTCACTTAACCTCAGGCTTGGTTTGTTACTTAAACTAAAGTAAATCAATGACATTACCTCAGCCCATGCCAACTGTAGCTCCATTATGTCACATTCAGGTTTAGTTTGCTTTACACACATACATATTTCTTCCATGTCTCAACTATCTGGAGAAATGCCTCATATCCTGTGAATTGTTCTCACATAACATGATTTTCTTGACCCTCATTGCTCATATAACTCAGGCCTCACCTTGCTCTGTGCCTTTTAAGAGGGGGCTTGGGAGAGGGAACAATGAGCTGTCAGTGTTTACCCTCTATTAATTTAGCAGAGGCGCACCACACATAAACAAAATATACATTTTCGGAACAGAAAAATGCTTTCAGTGTACACTTGAATGACTCAAACCACACAAAGTATGTCGAAAAGATCATTCTCAAAGTGTATTCACACCCCTTCACCTTTTCAGCGTTTTGTTACGTTACAGCCTTATTATAAAATGTATAAAATTGTTTTTTTTCCTCAACAATCTACACACACAATCTACACACAATACCCCATAATTACATAGCAAAAACAGGTTTTTAGAAATGTTAGCAAATGTATAAAATAAAATGGAAATATCACGTTTACATAAGTATTAAAATCCTTTACTCAGTACTTTTGTTGAAGCACTTTTGGCAGCGATTACAACCTAGTCTTCTTCGGTATGACGCTACAAGCTTGGCACGCCTGTATTTGTGGAGTTTCTCCCATTCTTCTCTGCAGATCCTCTCAAGTTCTTGTCAGGTTGGGTGGGAGGTGTTGCTGCACAGTGAATTTCAGGTCTCTCCTGAGATGTTAAGATTGGGTTCAAGTCCGGGCCCTGGCTGGGCCACTGAAGGACATTCAGAGACTTGTCCTGAAGCCACTCCTGCGTTGACTTGGCTGTGTGCTTAGGGTCGTTGTCCTGTTGCAAGCTGAACCTTCACCCCAGTCTGAGGTCCTGAGCGCTCTGGAGCAGGTTTTCATCAAGGATCTCTGTACTTTGGTCCGTTCATCTTTCCCCCGATCCGGACTAGTCTCCCAGTTCCTGCCGCTGAAAATCATCCCCACAGCATGATGCTGCCACCACCATACTTCACCGTAGGGATCGTATTGGCCAGGTGATGAGCAGTGTCTGGTTTCCTCCAGATGTGACGCTTAGCATTCAGGCCAAGCATTCGCCGCCTGGTACGGCAACTGCTCCGCCCACAACCGTAAGGCTCTCCAGAGGGTAGTGAGGTCTGCACAACGCATCACCGGGGGCAAACTACCTGCCCTCCAGGACACCTACACCACCCGATGTCACAGGAAGGCCATTAAGATCATCAAGGACAACAACCACCCGAGCCACTGCCTATTCACCCCGCTATCATCCAGAAGGCGCATCAAAGCTGGGACCGAGAGACTGAAAAACAGCTTCTAACTCAAGGCCATCAGACTGTTAAACAGCCACCACTAACATTGAGTGGCTGCTGCCAACACACTGACTCAACTCCAGCCACTCTAATAATGGGAATTGATGGGAAATTATGTAAAATATATCAGTAGCCACTTTAAACAATGCTACCTAATATAATGTTTACATACCCTACATTATTCATCTCATATGTATACGTATATACTGTACTCTATATCATCTACTGCATCTTTATGTAATACATGTATCACTAGCCACTTTAACTATGCCACTTTGTTTACATACTCATCTCTTATGTATGTACTGTACTCAATACCATCTACTGTATCTTGCCTATGCCGCTCTGTACCATCACTCATTCATATCAAATCAAATCAAATCAAATTTATTTATATAGCCCTTCGTACATCAGCTGATATCTCAAAGTGCTGTACAGAAACCCAGCCTAAAACCCCAAACAGCAAACAATGCAGGTGTAAAAGCACGGTGGCTAGGAAAAACTCCCTAGAAAGGCCAAAACCTAGGAAGAAACCTAGAGAGGAACCGGGCTATGTGGGGTGGCCAGTCCTCTTCTGGCTGTGCCGGGTAGAGATTATAACAGAACATGACCAAGATGTTCAAATGTTCATAAATGACCAGCATGGTCAAATAATAATAAGGCAGAACAGTTGAAACTGGAGCAGCAGCACAGTCAGATGGACTGGGGACAGCAAGGAGCCATCATGTCAGGTAGTCCTGGGGCACGGTCCTAGGGCTCAGGTCCTCCGAGAGAGAGAAAGAAAGAGAGAATTAGAGAGAGCATATGTGGGGTGGCCAGTCCTCTTCTGGCTGTGCCAGGTGGAGATTATAACAGAACGTGGCCAAGATGTTCAAATGTTCATAAATGACCAGCATGGTTGAATAATAGTAAGGCAGAACAGTTGAAACTGGAGCAGGAGCATGGCCAGGTGGACTGGGGACAGCAAGGAGTCCTCATGTCAGGTAGTCCTGGGACATGGTCCTAGGGCCCAGGCCAGTTGAAACTGGAGCAGCAGCATGGCCAGGTGGACTGGGGACAGCAAGGAGTCATCATGTCAGGTAGTCCTGGGGCATGGTTCTAGGGCTCAGGTCCTCCGAGAGAGAGAAAGAAAGAGAGAAGGAGAGAATTAGAGAACGCACACTTAGATTTACACAGGACACCGAATAGGACAGGAGAAGTACTCCAGATAAACAAACTGACCCCAGCCCCCGACACATAAACTACTGCAGCATAAATACTGGAGGCTGAGACAGGAGGGGTCAGGAGACACTGTGGCCCCATCCGAGGACACCCCCGGACAGGGCCAAACACAGGAAGGATATAACCCCACCCACTTTGCCAAAGCACAGCCCCCACACCACTAGAGGGAAATCTTCAACCACCAACTTACCATCCTGAGACAAGGCCGAGTATAGCCCACAAAGATCTCCGACACGGTACAACCCAAGGGGTGGGGGGAACCCAGACAGGCCGACCACAACAGTGAATCAACCCACCCAGGTGACGCATCCCCCCAGGGACGGCACGAGAGAGCCCCAGCAAGCCAGTGACTCAGCCCCGTAACAGGATTAGAGGCAGAGAATCCCAGTGGAAAAAGGGGAACCGGCCAGGCAGAGACAGCAAGGGCGGTTCGTTGCTCCAGAGCCTTTCCGTTCACCTTCCCACTCCTGGGCCAGACTACACTCAATCATATGACCCACTGAAGAGATGAGTCTTCAGTAAAGACTTAAAGGTTGAGACCGAGTTTGCGTCTCTGACATGGGTAGGCAGACCGTTCCATAAAAATGGAGCTCTATAGGAGAAAGCCCTGCCTCCAGCTGTTTGCTTAGAAATTCTAGGGACAATTAGGAGGCCTGCGTCTTGTGACCGTAGCGTACGTATAGGTATGTACGGCAGGACCAAATCAGAGAGGTAGGTAGGAGCAAGCCCATGTAATGCTTTGTAGGTTAGCAGTAAAACCTTGAAATCATATATCTTTATGTACATATTATTTATCCCCTTACACTTG
Source organism: Oncorhynchus gorbuscha (assembly GCF_021184085.1). NCBI lineage: Eukaryota > Metazoa > Chordata > Actinopteri > Salmoniformes > Salmonidae > Oncorhynchus > Oncorhynchus gorbuscha. The sequence goes on along the minus strand of NC_060177.1, from coordinate 60,044,330 downwards.
TGTCTATAAGGTAGTAGTTTTGGAATTGTTAGCTAGATTACTTGTTGGTTATTACTGCATTGTCGGAACTAGAAGCACAAGCATTTTCGCTACACTCGCATTAACATCTGCTAACCATGTGTATGTTACAAATCAAATGTGATTTGATTAAATCGTTCAATATTGGTTTCATCAGACCAGAGAATCTTGTTTCTCATGGTCTGAGAGTCCTTTAGGTGCCTTTTGGAAAACTCCAAGCGGGCTGTCATGTGCCTTTTACTGAGGAGTGGCTTCCATCCGGCCACTCTACCATAAAGGCCTGATTGATGGAGTGCTGCAGAGATGGTTATCCCATCTCCACAGAGGAACTCTGGAGCTCTGTCAGAGTGACCATCGGGTTCTTGGTCACCTCCCAGACCAAGGCCCGCCCTTCTCCCCTGATTGCTCAGTTTGGCTGGGTGGCCAGCTCTAGAAAGAGTTTTGGTGGTTCCAAACTTCTTCCATTTAAGAATGATGGAGGCCATCCTGTACTTATGGACCTTCAGTGCTGCAGAAATATTTTTGTACATTTCCCCAAATCTGTGCCTTGACACAAACCTGTCTCGGGAGCTCTATGGACAATTCCTTCGACCTCATGGCTGTTTTTTCTGACATGCACTAATAACCATGGGACCTTTTTATATAGACCGTGTGGGTCTTTCCAAATCATGTCCAATCAATTGAATTTACCACAGGTGGACTCCAATCAAGTTGTAGAAACATGTCAAGGATGATCAATGGCAACAGGATACACCTGAGCTGAATTTCTAGTCTTATAGCAAAGGGTCTGAATACTTGTGTAAATAAGGTATTTGCATATTTGTTTTATACATTTGTGAAAATGTCTAAACCTGTTTTCACTTTGTTATTATGGGGTAGATTGAGGAAAACAACATGTACTTTAGAATAAGGCTGTAACCTAACAAAATGTGGAAAAAGTCAAGGTCTGAATACTTTCCAAATGCACGGTATTTGCATGTACAATCTTTGAGAATTAGAAATCACGAAAATAAAAGCTGAACAGTCAGGGAGAATAGAAATGTCTAAAAACAAATGTAGGAGTATTTCTGGCATGACTGGATTACTGACAGGGCAAGCAGGGTACATGCCCAGGGGCCCCGATTGGGTTCTCCATTGGTTTTGTTATGTTTGAGCACAAGAACACAGAAATAGCCATGCCCAAATATGTAGAATTGCAGGAATTAGATTTCAAACGGCAAAATTCTTTAACTCCAAGGAAAATGTATGGAGAAAAAAACAGCAATTACTTTTCTCTCTGCCGCCAATTCCGTAACCGATTTACCCAATTTTTACAGAAAAATGGTTAGGTCTTACAGCACTACTTGATTGCTCTTGCCTGTTTGGCTACTTTTCGTTGTAGGTTACCCCGCAAGCAGAAAATACACGCTAGACCAGTGGGATCCAGGACCTTATGGAGGAAGATGTAGGATTGTTTCACTGAGTACTGATTCAAACACAACCCAGCTTCAAACTCCTTGCTCTCTCAGCTTCAATTAAAAGACAAATGGTGGTTTCCTGGGGGGCTATGAGTTAGGAAGCACAATACATTAAAGAGAAATGTAAAGAGAATTTAACTTCATATTCATCATCTCCAGCACCACACCAACATTAACATATGTGATGTAGTAAAAACGATAAGAGGAAGATAAGTATTTCCAATGACATCAACCAATTAGTAGGCAATGCCTACTTAGAATTGGTTAAAATCACATGATGCCCACCGACATCAATAGAAACATTTCTCTTCCTCCATCCTTTTTTAATTAATACAAACAGAAATGCACCCTTTTCACATTGTTGATTTTGGGGTGGTGCTGAAGATGATGATGACGATGAAGTAGAACAATTTTGACATTTCCCTTTAAACACCCACTCGCACAGTCATTGTTCATGAAGGAGATGATTTCAATCTTATCCTTTTGGCACAGTTGTAGAGATGTCATAGACTCCCCCCCCTCCCTTTGTGTGGTGTGGCGTCCTGGGGTCCACTGGAGCTAGGCAGATGGTGAACCATGTGACTTCCTACCATAGCACTGATATCCACAGTGAAACTGTGAGTCAGAGGGCCTTACTCAGACCAGGCCCCCATCTAGGCCTAGTGTTTGAGGGCCTCAACAAACTTACCTAACATTCGTAGCACATTAGTCAGCCAAGTTACAGTAAGTGCTGGTCAGTTGTTTTGTTTCTGTTCCTTGTCTGGAACTATTAAAGCTCAAGACTCTGTAGACAAACATATTAGTCTTCATATTTTTGACTAGATTCTGTAATATTTCATACCAGCGAGACCACTTTGGTTAAAAATACTATAAAAAGGTCTTAAAGGCCAAATGCAATAAAATAATTGTTATTTTGTTTCTTGAATTAGTGGTCAAAATGAAACAAAAATAGCTTTTTAGTCAAGAGCAATTTCTCAAGCAAGAATTTTGCTATGACTGTCTAGCAGTGGGTGGTCTGAGTGAGGGGACTAATAAGCGGGATCTGTAACCTAAAAACTAGCTAATATTGGCAGAGAGGAATGAAACTCTTTAATTAAACCTTCAGTCTAAGCCAGTGGGGGGTCAACTAAGCTTTATGGAATTGTTGTTAGAAGGTTGTACCAATGATAATTTAGCTATTTGATTAATAGTTTTAATTCTCCATGGTGAAAAATATTTAGAATTTATTATGATGAATATTATTTTGGAAAGTATTCCGACTTGTTTACTTTTTCCACATTTTGTTACATTAGACCTATTCTAAAATTGATTTAACAAAGATCCCTCAATCAACACACAATACCCCATAAAGCGAGAACAGGTTCAGACATTTTTGCAAATGTATTAAAAATAAACAAGTATTCAGACCCTTTGCTATGAGACTCAACATTGATCTCAGGTGCATCCTGTTTCCATTGATTATCCTTCAGATTGTTCTACAACTTGATTGGAGTCCATCTGATTTGGAAAGACACACCTGTCTAGTTGGTACAACAGTTGTTAGTGCATGTCAGAGCAAAAACCAAGCCATGAGGTCGAAGGAATTGTCCGTAGAGCTCAGAGACAGGATTGTGTCGAGGCACAGATCTGAGAAAGGGTACCAAAAAATGTCTGCAGCATCGAAGGTCCCCAAGAACACCGTGACCTCCATCATTCTTAAATGGAAGAAGTTTGGAACTACCAAGACTCTTCCTAGAGCTGGCCACCCGCCCAAACTGAGAAATTAGGGGATAAGGGCAACACCCACCCGTAGCACGTGCTCCAGCAGGTATAGCCGCCTCTCCTTCCAGTTCTCTGCTGCCAATGACTGGAACGAAATGCAAATATCAGAGACTTATATCTCCCGCTCTAACTTTAAGAATCAGCAGTCAGAGCAGCTTACCGATCACTGTACCTGTACACAGCCAATCTGTAAATAGCACACCCAACTACCTCCTCCCCATATTATTACTTACATGGGTGCAAGAGGGTATCTCTATTTGCACATCTATCACTCCAGTATTAATGATAAATTGTAATTATTTTGCCTCTACGGCCTATTTATTGCTTACCTCCCTACTCTTCTACATTTGCACACACTGTACATAGATTTATATTTTTCTTTTCTATTGTTATTGACAGTACATTTGTTTTTCTCTGTGTTGTTTTTGTCGAACTGCTTTGCTTTATCTTGGCCAGGTGCAGTTGTACATGGGAGCCTACCTGGTTAAATAAAGGTGAAGTAAAAAAATGGCCGTGGTCAGGGTGGTGACCAGGAACCCGATGGTCACTCTGACAGAGCTTTAGAGTTCCTCTGTGGAGATTGGAGAACCTTCCAGAAGGACAACAATCTCTGCAACACTCCACCAATCAGGCCTTTATGGTAGAGTGGCCAGACGGAAGCCATAATATCATTAAAAGGCACATGACAGCCCGCTTGGAGTTTGCCAAAAGGCACCTAAAAGACTCTCAGACCATGAGAAACCAGATTCTCTGGTCTGATGAAACCAACATTGAACTATTTGGCCTGAATGCCAAGCGTCACGTCTAGAGGAAACCAGGCACCGCTCATCACCTGGCCAATACCATCCTTACGGTAAAGCATGGTGGTGGCAGCATCAAGCTGGGGGAATGTTTTTCAGCTGCAGGGACTGGGAGACTAGTCAGGATCGAGGGAAAGATGAACGGACCAAAGTACAGAGATCCTTGATGAAAACCTGCTCCAGAGCGCTCAGGACCTCAGACTGGGGTGAAGGTTCAGCTTGCAACAGGACAACGACCCTAAGCACACAGCCAAGACAATGCAGAAGTGGCTTCGGGACAAGTCTCTGAATGTCCTTGAGTGGCCCAGCCAGAGCCCGGACTTGAACCCAGTCAAACATCTCAGGAGAGACCTGAAAATAGCTCTGCAGCGACGCTCCCCTTCCAACCTGACAGACCTTGAGAGGATCTGCAGAGAAGAATAGGAGAAACTATCTAAATACAGGTGTGCCAAGCTTGTAGTGTCACACCCAATAAGACTCAAAGCTGTAATTGCTGCCAAAGTTGCTTCAACAGAGTAAAGGGTCTGAATACTTATGTAAATGGAAGATTTCAGTTTTTTTTTTATGTTTAATACATTTGCAAACATTTCTAAAATCCTGTTTTTGCTTTGTCATTATGCGGTATTGTGTGTAGATTTGATGATTGGGGAGACAGTTTAATCCATTTTAGAATAAAATGTGTAAAAAGTCAAGGGGTCTGAATATTTGTCGAATGCACTGTATTAGCCTATATAAACATATTGAAGAACAGATTCACTCAAAGGGAAGATTGTTCTGAAGTGTCTCTCCTACATCAGAGAGATATATGAAAGACCAGAAAGCATTTGTTGCAACACTACCGACATGGTCATGAGCGTCTCATCTTTCCATAAGACTTTGTGGGCCAAACTGTTCAGACGCTACAAATTAAAGTTTTTTGTCACATGCGCCGAAGACAACGGGTATAGATCTTACTGTGAAATGCTTACTTATAGCCTCTAACCAATTGTGCAAAAAGGTATTAGGTGAACAATAGGTAAGTAAAGTTATAAAAACGACAGTAAAAAGATAGTGAAAAACAGTAGCGAGGCTACATAGACACCGCTTAGTCCGGCTGATTGTGGTAGTATGTACAGTCGTGGCCAAACTTTTGAGAATGACACAAATATTAATTTTCACAAAGTCTGCTGCCTCAGTTTGTATGATGGCAATTTGCATATACTCCAGAATGTTATGAAGAGTGATCAGAAGAATTGCAATTAATTGCATAGTCCCTCTTTGCCATGCAAATTAACTGAATCCCCCAAAAACATTTCCATTGCATTTCAGCCCTGCCACAAAAGGACTAGCAGTGTCAGTGATTCTCTCGTTAACAGGTGTGAGTGTTGACGAGGACAAGGCTGGAGAATACTTTGTCATGCTGATTGAGTTCGAATAACAGACTGGAAGCTTCAAAAGGAGGGTGGTGCTTGGAATGATTGTTCTTCCTCTGTCAATCATGGTTACCTGCAAGGAAACGCGTGCCGTCATTGTTGCTTTGCACAAAAAGGGGCTTCACAGGCAAGGATATTGCTGCCAGTAAGAGTGCACCTAAATCAAACATTTATTATCGGATCATGAAGAACTTCAAGGAGAGCTGTTCAATTGTTGTGAAGAATGCTTCAGGGTGCCCAAGAAGGTCCAGCAAGCGCCAGGACCGTCTCCTAAAGTTGAGAGGCGGTCCTGGCGCCTGTACAGAGCTTGCTCAGGAATGGCAGCAGGCATGTGTGAGTGCATCTGCATGCACAATGAGGCGAAAACTTTTGGAGGATGGCCTGGTGTCAAGAAGGGCAGCAAAGAAGCCACTTCTCTCCAGGAAAAACATCAGGGACAGACTGATATTCTGCAAAAGGTATATGGATTGGACTGCTGAGGACTGGGGTAAAGTCATTTTCTCTGAATCCCCTTTCCGATTGTTTGGAGCATCCGGAAGAAAGTTTGTCCGGAGAAGACAAGGTGAGCGCTACCATCAGTCCTGTGTCATGCCAACAGTAAAGCATCCTGAGACCATTCATGTGTGGGTTTGCTTCTCAGCCAAGGGAGTGGGCTCACTCACAATTTTGCCTAAGAACACAGCCATGAATAAAGAATGGTACCAACACATCCTCCGAGAGCAACTTCTCCCAACCATCCAGGAACAGTTTGGTGACGAACAATGCCTTTTCCAGCATGATGGAGCACCTTGCCATAAGGCAAAATTGATAACTAAGTGGCTCGGGGAACAAAACATCGATATTTTGGGTCCATGTTCCAGGAAACTCCCCAGACCTTAATCCCATTGAGAACTTGCGGTCAATCCTCAAGAGGCGGGTGGACAAACAAAACCCCACAAATTCTGACAAACTCCAATTATTGATTATGCTCTAATGGGCTGCCATTTAAAAAAATAATAATAATTAGGCAAGTCAGTGAAGAACAAATTCTTATTTTCAACGACTGTCTAGGAACAGTGGGTTAACTGCCAGATTTCTACCTTGTCAGCTCAGGGGTTTGAACTTGCAACCTTCCGGTTACTAGTCCAATGTTCTAACCACTAGGCTACCCTGCCGCCCCAGTGATGCCATCAGTCAGGATGTGGCCCAGATGTTACTTGACAGCATGCCAGGGCGGATTGCAGAGGTCTTGAAAAAGAAGGGTCAACACTGCAAATATTGACTCTTTGCATGAACTTCTTGTAATTGTCAATAAAAACCTTTGAAATGCTTGTAATTATACTTCAGTATCCCATAGTAACATCTGACAAATATCTAAAGACACTGAAGCAGCAAACTTTGTAGAGATTAATATTTGTGTCATTCTCAACTTTTGGCAATGACTGTACATGTAGATATGGTTGAAGTGACTATGCATATATGATGAACAGAGAGTAGCAGTAGCGTAAAATGGGGGTTGGTGGGTGACGTGACACAATGCAGATAGCCCGGTTAGCCAATGTGTGGGAGCACTGTTTGGTTGGACCAATTGAGGTAGTATATACATATGTACATGAATGTATAGTTAAAGTGTCTGCATATATGATAGAGTGCAGCAGTAGCGTATAAAGAGGGGTTGGGGGGGGGCATACAATGCAAATAGTCCTCGTAACCATTTGATTACCAGGACTCTTATGGCTTGGGGGTAAATACTTTTGAAGCATTTTTGTTCTAGACTTGGCACTCCGGTACCGCTTGCCATGCGGTAGTAGAGATTACAGTCTATGACTGGGGTTGCTGGGGTCTTTGACAATTTTTAGGGCCTTCCTCTGACACCGCCTGGTGTAGAGGTCCTGGATGGCAGGCAGCTTAGCCCCAGTGATGTACTAGGCCGTACGCGCTACCCTCTGTAGTGCCTTGCGGTCGGAGGCCGAGCAATTGCAATACCAGGCAGTGATGCAACCAGTCAAGATGCTCTCGATGTTGCAGCTGTAAAACATTTTGAGGATCTCAGGACCCATGCCAAATCTTTTTAGTTTCCTGAGGGGTAATCGGCTTTGTCGTGCCCTCTTCACGACTGTCATGGTGTGTTTGGACCATTCTAGTTTGTTGATGTGGACAGCAAGGAACTTGAAGCTCTCAACCTGCTCCACTACAGCTCCGTCGTCGAGAATGGGGACGTGCTCGGTCCTCCTTTTCCTGTAGTCCACAATCATCTCCTTAGTCTTGGTTACGTTGAGGGACAGGTTGTTATTCTGGCACCACCCGGCCAGGTCCTCCCTCTAGTCTGTTTCGTCATTGTCGGTGATCAGGCCTACCACTGTTGTGTCGTCTGCAAATTTAATGATGGTGTTGGAGTCGTTCCTGACCATGCAGTCGTGGGTGAACAGGGAGTACAGGAGGGGACTGAGCATGCACCCCTGGAGGGCTCCAGTGTTGAGGATCAGCGTGGCAGATGTGTTGCTACCTACCCTCACCACCTAGGTACGGCCCGTCAGGAAGTCCAGGATCCAGTTGCAGAGGGAGGTGTTTAGTCCCAGGGTCCTTAGCTAAGTGATGAGCTGTAGTCAATGAATAGCATTCTCACGTAGGTCTTCCTTTTGTACTGGTTTGGAGAGGGTGTGGAGTGCAATAGAGATTGTATCATCTTTGGATCTGTTTGGGCGGTATGCAAATTGGAGTGGGTCTAGGGTTTCTGGGATAATGGTGTTGATATGAGCCATTACCAGCCTTTCAAAGCATTTCATGGCTACGGACGTGAATGCTACGGGACTGTAGTATTTTAGGCAGGTTGCCTTTGTGTTCTTGGGCACAGGTGGTCTGCTAGAAACATGTTGGTATTATAGACTCAATCAGGGACATGTTTATAATGTCAATGAAGACACCTGCCAGTTGGTCAGCACATGCCCTGGAGCACACGTCCTGGTAATCCGTCTGGCCCCGCGGCCTTGTGTATGTTGACCTGTTCCGGACGGTCTTACGTCGGCTACGGAGAGCGTGAACACAGTCGTCCGGAATAGCTGATGCTCTCCAGCATGCCTCAGTGTTGCTTGCCTCGAAGCAAGTATAGAAGTGATTTCGGTCATCTGGTAGGCTTGTGTCACTGGGCAGCTCGTGGCTGTGTAGTCTGTAATAGTTTGCAAGCCCTGCCACATAAGACGAGTGTCGGAGCCGGTGTAGTATGATTCAATCTTAGCCCTGTATTGACGTTTTGCCTGTTTGATGGTTCGTTGCTGGTGTCGTGTCTTTGGCATCATAAAAAAAACCATTCTCTGTCATTATTATTATTATTATTATTATTATGTGACTAAACTAACTTAATCATGTAAATGTAATTAACTAGGAAGTCGGGCCACCAAGGGAAATATTCAGACTACAAAGATATAATGTTCCTAATATAACTTTCAGATATTTTAATATCTGATCAATTGGTCTTCTAATTAATGAATTATTCTTTACCTCACGTTAGTCTCATTCCATACATCGTAAATAGTTGGTTATCTGCACGAACCCAGTCTTCACTATGAATCCTCCATACTTCAATTGTCTCTGTTAATAAATAAATAATAATAAATTATTAACTAAATAATCATAAAAATGCATGTACAAACAGAGTAGATATGGTTCCAAGGAAATTATAGGGGGATGTGTAAACTGGCATGGCGGCTTGGTAGAAAAATAGGAAGTTGGTGTAGACTGAGAAAGGCGGGAATTACGCAAATTAATCACTACACACTTGATAATTCTAACAATTGAAATGCTAAGACTTTGCACATGAACGCTCACTCATTCGGGAATAATTGCAATCAATATATATATTTACGCTCCGTGTGTCATCGTGATCTCTTTTGGAAAGTTTGTTTCTGTTGGAGAGTTGGTCTGCCCTCCCTCGCCGGTGCAGCGTATATTCCGCTAGCTGAATATCCATGTCGTCATTCAGCTACGATTCTGTGAAACCTAGGATATTACAGTTTTTGCTGTCCCGTTGGTAGGATATTCTTGATCGTAATTGTCTAATTTATTGTCCAATGATTGCATGTTTGCGAGTAATATTGACGGTATGTGCAGCTTTCCCACCCGCCTTCTGCGAGGCATCACAGACGCTCTAGGTCTGTTACCTTTTCAACGCAGATGCTGAAGTGAGACATCTGCTGATGCGGTGGACTGAGAAGCACCGAATGCAAAAAACAGATATTTATCTTAAATTGATGGATTTTTATGGGGCTTTTATTATTATGATAATTATGTCACCGCCTGGTGATGTTGCCAGGCAGGCCAAGACTCCCATCAAAACAGACTACATTTTCAGGTGGTCTTTTCAAACAGCTCTTACACTAAAATGGCAATATAATAATTTTCACAGTATTAAGCCAACCTCATAGTGTGGGTCTACACTGAACAAAAATATAAACGCAACACACAAAAGATTGCAGAAATTTTCCAGAAACACAAAAAGCTTGTTTCTCTCATGTTGTGCACAAATTTGTTTACATCCCTGTTAGTGAGCATTTCTCTTTTGCCAAGATGCCACACCTGTTAGATGGATGGATTATCTCAAGAAGGTAATTAAACAACATTATCATTACACAGGTGCACCTTATGCTGGGGGCAATAAAAGGCCACTCTAAAATGTGCGTTGTCTCAAGTTTGAGGGACTGTGCAATTGGCATGCTAACTGGAGGAATGTCCACCAGAGCTGTTGCCCGATAATTTAATGTTCCTTTCTCTAGCATAAGCTGCCCTCAACTTCGTTTTAGAGAATTTGGGCATGAGTCCGACCGTCCTCGCATCCGCAAACCACGTGTATGGCATTGTGTGGGCGAGCAGTTTGCTGTTGTCAACAGTGCCCCATGATGGGGTTATGGTATGGGCAGGCATAAGCTACGGACAATGAACACAGTTGCATCTTATCAATGGCAATTTGAATGCAAAGAGATACTGTGACGAGGTCCTGAGGCCCTTTGAAAATATATATATATCTTTAAAGGTGTCTGTGACCAACTGATGCATATCTGTATTCCCAGTCATGTGAAATGCATAAATTAGGGCCTAATGAATTTATTTCAATTAACTGTTTTCTTTGTGAACTGTAATTCAGTAAAATCGTTGAAATTGTTGCATGTTGTGTTTTTTATTTTGTGTGTGTGTGTGTGTGTACAGTTGAAGGTTTACATACACCACTCAGTTTTTCACAATTCCTGACATTTAATCCTAGTAAAAATTCCCTGTCTTAGGTCAGTTAGGATCACCACTTTATTTAAAGAATGTGAAATGTCAGAATAATAGTAGAGAGTGATTTTATTTCAGCTCTTATTTCTTTCATCACATTCCTAGTGGTTCAGAACATTTACATGCACTCAATTAGAATTTGGTAGCATAGCCTTTAAATTGTTTAACTTGGGTCAAATGTTTTGGGTAGCCTTCCACAAGCTTCCCACAATAAGTTTGGGGAATGTTGGCCCATTCCTCCTGACAGAACTGCTGTAACCGAGTCAGGTTTGTAGGCCTCCTTGCTCGCACACACATTTTCAGTTCTGCCCACATATTTTCTATAGGATTGAGGTCAGGGCTTTGTAGACCATACTCACCCACTTGTTAGGTAAGTACTCATTTTGTTTGTTTTAACCAAGACAAAACTCGTGCCCCTTTGGTAGAACAGAATTGTGTAGGACGTTGTTTATTTACATCAAAGACTTTGTCAAGCATTTTTGTCATGCTGACGCTGTTGCACACAACGCTTGAATATCTGGAGTAAGAGAGTATCAGATACTTTACTCAAGGACTCTGTCAGGGTGAAGATGAGGGTGTCCCAGGGGAAATGAGGTCGTGCAGCACACATGGGATTCTAGTGGGCCTACACGTTGATCCTGTCTGTCTATTAGTGCCTTTTTGATGTTACGGATCTGTTGTGTTGGATACCATTTTGTAGAGTTCTGCTCAAAGGTCTCTCAAAATGATCTGTTTTTAGAAGTTCAACAGTTCAAGACAATGCCAGGAATATGTTGCAATCGCACTTGAATGTTGTGCAATGCTGATAGTCAGTGTTTTTCTGGTGTCTTCACACACACTTATTGGTCAATCATATTTATTCTGAAAAGCATTGTAGTCTGTGTTTCCCAATCCCTGTTAGATGTTGTGTCGTCAACAACGGTATATGTTTGAGAATCTCAGTTTGGATCTGGAAATATGCTTGAGGATGGCCAAAGATGAAATGTCATCAAAAACAACTCTCTCTCCAAACCTGAAGAAAAGCTTCCTGATAGAAAATGTTCTTGTGGCATGTCTCCCGTCCCCGGTGAAATGTTATTTTGGTATTCATGAAGGAACACTTTGTTCTCAATGACCCTGTTGTAGTGTGTGTTTTCTCTCTCTCTCTCTCTCTCTCTCTCTCTTTAAGCCCTCAGCAAGAATTCCATCTGCTTTTATAAAACGGAGGTTTTTGTCCTTATTAGCCAGGATAGTCCAGGAGGATGATTATGTAAGGGCTGTGACGTGGGTATCTCAGTGTTTAGTTCAGGGGCGGAAGGTTTTCACTGTTGTGGATTCATTCTTAATTGAGGAGCATTGCTAGGTGGTAAGATGTTTTTGGTGAACCTGTGTGTTGTTGCTGTCTTGTGATTCATGTTTATTTTCATTGATGGACTTACTGGTTAATACAGTGGCAGATGTGTTTGGGCCATAAGTACACAAGCATGCAGTGTTGACATGCTTACTTAAGCCTAGCAGGAGTGCGATAGCCTTCTGATTTTGCAGTGCTTGATAATAGATTGTGGTTGTTTTGGATTTCTGCAGTCAACTGGGGCGGCAGGGTAGCCTAGTGGTTAGAGCGTTGGACTAGTAACCCGGAAGGTTGCAAGTTCAAACCTCTGAGCTGACAAGGTACAAATCTGTCGTTCTGCCCCTGAACAGGCAGTTAACCCACTGTTCCTAGGCCGTCATTGAAAATAAGAATTTGTTCTTAACTGACTTGCCTAGTTAAATAAACGGTCCTCACACCCCTCCCTGTGCCTTGAAGTTCTTGTTACTGAGCTTGTTTCATTATTTGTGTTCTCTAATTGAAAAGCATTGATTATGTCATTAAGAGTCCAAACCTCTAGATGAAAACTGATCTGGTGTCTATTTATTTTAAAGCGGTCATATTTTGACACCATGTAATTCGTACCTTTAAAAAAAATATATATATATATATATATATTTTTTTTTTTTTTTTTTTATATATATATATATTTTCTTTTATATATATATTTATATATATGTATTTTGTGTAGGTTGTTTAAATGTTGTATAGGCCTGTTCAGGGAAGTCAGGAACCAATACACGCAGTCAGTCAGGAAAGCTAAGGCTAGCTTCTTCAGGCAGAAGTTTGCATCCTGTAGCTCCAACTCCAAAAAGTTCTGGGACACTGTGAAGTCCATGGAGAACAAGAGCACCTCCTCCCAGCTGCCCACTGCACTGAGGCTAGGAAACACGGTCTCCACCGATAAATCCATAATTATCGAAAACTTCAATAAGCACTTCTCAACGGCTGGCCATGCCTTCCGCCTGGCTACTCCAACCTCGGCCAACAGCTCCGCACCCCCCGTAGCTCCTCACCCAAGCCTCTCCAGGTTCTCCTTTACCCAAATCCAGATAGCAGATGTTCTGAAAGAGCTGCAAAACCTGGACCCGTACAAATCAGCTGGGCTTGACAATCTGGACCCGCTATTTCTGAAACTATCTGCCGCCATTGTCGCAACCCCTATTACCAGCCTGTTCAACCTCTCTTTCATATCGTCTGAGATCCCCAAGGATTGGAAAGCTGCCGCAGTCATCCCCCTCTTCAAAGGGGGAGACACCCTGGACCCAAACTGTTACAGACCTATATCCATCCTGCCCTGCCTATCTAAGGTCTTCGAAAGCCAAGTCAACAAACAGGTCACTGACCATCTCGAATCCCACCGTACCTTCTCTGCTGTGCAATCTGGTTTCCGAGCCGGTCACGGGTGCACCTCAGCCACACTCAAGGTACTAAACGATATCATAACCGTCATCGATAAAAGACAGTACTGTGCAGCCGTCTTCATCGACCTCGCCAAGGCTTTCGACTCTGTCAATCACCATATTCTTATCGGCAGACTCAACAGCCTCGGTTTTTCGGATGACTGCCTTGCCTGGTTTACCAATTACTTTGCAGACAGAGTTCAGTGTGTCAAATCGGAGGGCATGCTGTCCGGTCTTCTGGCAGTCTCTATGGGGGTGCCACAGGGTTCAATTCTCGGGCCGACTCTTTTCTCTGTATATATCAATGATGTTGCTCTTGCTGTGGGCGATTCCCTGATCCACCTCTACGCAGACGACACCATTCTATATACTTTTGGCCCGTCATTGGACACTGTGCTATCTAACCTCCAAACGAGCTTCAATGCCATACAGCACTCCTTCCGTGGCCTCCAACTGCTCTTAAACGCGAGTAAAACCAAATGCATGCTTTTCAACCGATCGCTGCCTGCACCCGCATGCCCGACTAGCATCACCACCCTGGATGGTTCCGACCTTGAATATGTGGACATCTATAAGTACCTAGGTGTCTGGCTAGACTGCAAACTCTCCTTCCAGAATCACATCAAACATCTCCAATCGAAAATCAAATCAAGAGTCGGCTTTCTATTCCGCAACAAAGCCTCCTTCACTCACGCTGCCAAGCTTACCCTAGTAAAACTGACTATCCTACCGATCCTCGACTTCGGCGATGTCATCTACAAAATGGCTTCCAATACTCTACTCAGCAAACTGGATGCAGTCTATCACAGTGCCATCCGTTTTGTCACTAAAGCACCTTATACCACCCACCACTGCGACTTGTATGCTCTAGTCGGCTGGCCCTCACTACATATTCGTCGCCAGACCCACTGGCTCCAGGTCATCTACAAGTCCATGCTAGGTAAAACTCCGCCTTATCTCAGTTCACTGGTCACGATGGCAACACCCATCCGTAGCACGCGCTCCAGCAGGTGTATCTCACTGATCATCCCTAAAGCCAACACCTCATTTGGCCGCCTTTCGTTCCAGTACTCTGCTGCCTGTGACTGGAACGAATTGCAAAAATCGCTGAAGTTGGAGACTTTTATCTCCCTCACCAACTTCAAACATCAGCTAACCGATCGCTACAGCTGTACATAGTCTATAGGAAAATAGCCCACCCATTTTCACTTACCTCATTCCCATACTGTTTTTATACTGTTTTTATTTATTTACTTTTCTGCTCTTTTGCACACCAATATCTCTACCTGTACATGACCATCTGATCATTTATCACTCCAGTGTTAATCTGCAAAATTGTATTATTCGCCTACCTCCTCATGCCTTTTGCACACATTGTATATAGACTGCCCATTTTTTTCTACTGTGTTATTGACTTGTTAATTGTTTATTCCATGTGTAACTCTGTGTTGTCTGTTCACACTGCTATGCTTTATCTTGGCCAGGTCGCAGTTGCAAATGAGAACTTGTTCTCAACTAGCCTACCTGGTTAAATAAAGGTGAAATAAAAAAATAGATGAGCTGTGCGGGTCACTGATGTCCTTTGCAGGAGATAGTAGGCAGGTCACCATGCTCGACTGGGACTGCGGGTTCTTTGTGACAACCAGCGGATTCTACTTGAGGTGTACATCTATTGGGTTTAGTTTCCCTTCAGGGATCACTATAGGTGCATATCCACCACTCCCGATGCTATAGCCTGCCAGGGAAGGAGAATGGTCCTTTCTTAGAATCTACCTGCTATTTCACTCATCGATCCCACAACAAAGTGTTTTTAGTGCCAGTAAGAACAGCCACCAGGGGAATGAATAACCCAATTTACAACACATTAATCTCTTAACTTTTTTTCCCAGCGTATCTCCCATGACCTCAAGTTGTGTACCTTACCGCTGCAAGAGGAGTCATGAAAATGATTTATTTCAAAATAATCCTAACCCCCCTCCCATTAAAGTTAAAAGTACAGTATGTCTCTGCTAGTTCCCACCTTCTCTCATTATTCTATTCAAAAGGTTAGGGAAAATAGGGGGGACTGTGTTTCCAAGGAAACACTCGCCTCTGCAGCACAAAAATGTGTCTCAGTAATTGCATAGGGAATCTCATTTGGATGGTTTTATTTTTCTGGTGGCTCTAGGCTTGGGTGAAGAGCATTGGGAGAATCTTTTTTGTTTGTGGCTCACAGCCAGTGGCCTCTGCACTACCGTCTCACTAGCTTTATGAATGTCAGAATTAGACCATACAGTACTAGATGCTTTGTGTTCAGTAATGAAGTCGATGGTATTTACTGTCTTGGGTGACGGTGTACATTACATTTCCCACCTCAACTTGAATTGTATCATTTGTCTCTGCAGCAGCATGCAGCCAACCGGCCAAAGCCCAAGATGGGGACGTCAGCCGCGGTCAAGCTGCCGTCGAATCGCAGTGCGTCTGGCGCCAGACGCAGGAGAACACGCTGCCGAAAGTGTGAGGCGTGCCTCCGAACCGAGTGTGGAGACTGTCACTTCTGTAAAGACATGAAGAAGTTTGGAGGACCTGGGCGCATGAAGCAGTCCTGTATCATGAGGCAGTGCATTGCAGTGAGTAAAGCCAAAGAAACCACACAGGCTTTTCATTATCCATACTATTTAGCAGAGAGTTCAGTTAGCCAATATTGTCTTATTCAATGATACAGTGCTGTGCCACATGCAAAGACTGTGCATTTGACATACAAACCATAATGAGAGGTTCAGGGTTTAAAACCATGGTCAGCGTAAGAGAACCGACCAGATGATACAGAGCGAGACAACAGGAAGTGAGTGCTAACATTTTTTTTATTTGGCACAGTATGACTCATTCATGTGTCAATGGTCTCTAGATTCTGTCCAATCAGTGGACATTTGTCTACGGCTTGGCGTCGTCGCCAATGTCTGTTAATGATTCTCCTGAAACAGGAAACACAGAATGACCCGTTGCAACTTATGAACACCATTTCCAAATTGTATTGCACACTGGCATAGTAGACCCAATGTGTCTGAATCAATGAGTTTTACGGAATGTTGTGTTTGTCCCTTGTAGCCTGTCCTGCCCCACACGGCTGTGTGTGTCGTGTGTGGAGAAGCAGGTAAGGAGGACTCCCTGGAGGAAGAGGAGGACAAGTTTAACATCATGCTCATGGAGTGCTCCATCTGCAGTGAGATTGTTCACCCCAACTGCTTAAAGGTGAGCTAGGATGAGCCTGTCAGGTCATGACTGGACACGAGGCCAAGCATCCACTTGATGAGTTTCATGACTCATCATTTGTGTGTGTGAGAGATTCGCCTGAATGGTTTTTATATGCTTTGTGACTCATTTGAGGGTAATACTGTATCCTGGAATGTTTGCTGCTGTACCAGTGGTAGGTGATTCACTGCGTTTGACTTTCAGACAGTTTTACAAGGCAGCTTGAGGCGTTGGTATGGTGGGGACTTCCTGTTGTTGTTTGACACGGACTGAACCAGCTCATCAATTTCCTTCCTCCAGATTGACTTACAGAAGGCTAATATAGTGTCTGGGAAGGGGAAGTGTCCAGCTGAAACCACATGGCATAAGAATAGAACTTTGCAGTGTTGTTGACACTGCCGGGTCGAGCCGGATGCAAAGCAAATGCAAAGTGACTCACCATTCTGCCAAACCATAGCATGATCTTGCTCAAACCTGTTCAAATGAAGGGAAGTTGTGACTGCCTTTGGTATTCCATGCACATTAATACTCTAAAGTGATAGGTAAAGTATTGCTGAAGAATATACATTTTTCATTTTGATAATAGGAATTTGTGTGACTGTCTTTATATCAGATGCTAGAGGTTGTCGGTTGTCCAGAGATTCTCACTTTAATTGTCTGAGTGAAAAAGGACGTGTTTTTCACCGCCTCACGTTAAGTGGACCCAGTCGTGCTTTCAGGTCCCGCTTTCTCTCTGTGGTGAAAACATTGTACTTTATTCTTGACTCCCTGTCTGCCCTTCTTGTCAACTAGCTATTTTCCTTCATGGTTTTCAGGTTAAAGATGCCTCTGGCGTGGTGAATGATGAACTTCCCAACTGTTGGGAATGTCCCAAATGCAACTACGCTGGGAAAACAGGAAAAGTGAGTACCTGTATGAATTCATCATTTATCCTCAAGTATGTGCAGAAATATACATTGTACATGTTACTGGGTATATTACTGATTTCAGTTGCCACGACATATTTTGTAGTCTGGTGTTGGATTTGCATTGACTTAATAAACAGGGCTGTGAACTTTGGAAAACATTCCCCAAAGAGTTAAATTCTTTCAAGTGTGAGGCATTTCATAATGCATTTACTTTGTGGTTTTTACTTCCTGTTCGTTTACTTACTGTGCTACTTACCAATGCCCTTTCTGTTACAGGGGAAACCAACCCCTAATTCTCTAGAAGTGGTAGTCACAGTCTATCTCGTTTAACTCTTGTGAAACAGTAGCTCAGTTTGTTGACAACGTTGTGATAAGCAAAAGGTATAAAGTTGTCTCCTTTTTTTCCCCCACCTTTTGGTCTGCAAGCAAAAAAGGGGACCAGGGTTCAAGTACGCGTCCAACCTCCCTGGCTCTCTGCTGAGGGAGCAGAAGGTTGTCAAGGAGGAGGGCGAGTCCACCTCTACATCTACAGTCAAGAGGAAGCCTGAGAGGGATGAGACTCCCAGACACAGACCTGAGGAATGGGAGCCCCTTCACAGACAACCCCCTGTCCTGTCCCCTAGCACCCTGCCTCGGCCCAGACCTGAGGACAAACTGAGGAAGAAGAGGAAGCTCTTCGACGATGACTATGAAGAGGACTTTGATGTGAGGAAGAAGGTAGAGATACTCTGATTTTAGCATGTGGTTTGTATTTGTTAGTATAACATTACACTCTCACTATGGGTGGCAATTTTCATGCTATGCCAAGCAACTCCTTTTGTTTAAAGTCTGGATGCTATGTGCTCTGGTATACATAGTTGAACATACTCTCTAACTAAACCTTCCTATCTCCAGGGAAAGTCAGATGGACATCTGTTCCTTAATCAGATCAAGACTGAAGAGGAGGAGGTGGATGAAGAGGAGAAGGCCTCTCTGTACCGGCAAGGCCTGGAGAGGAGAGGGCGTTTAGGCGATACCGAGGAGGAGGCAGAGTACGAGGATGACGAGGACGCAAAGACAAGCCTGCCCAGGCCTCCTCTCAAAACTCCTGTTCTAGATAGTGACCAGTCTCACTGCAGCTCTCCATGGGCTGGCCCCAGTAGTGAGGGGGGCAGTGAACCCCAGGAGAAGGGCCCACGTCCCAAAGCGTGCCGCAAACGCCGATTACCAAACAAAGAGCTGAGTAAAGAGCTGAGCAAAGCACTGAACCAGGAGATCCAGAAGACCGAGGACTGCCTTGCCAATGAGAACCGCCAGCCCCTGAAGGTGGAGCCAGAGAGTGAGAATGAAGAGCCAAAGAGGAGCTTCCGCAATGGCAGTGACCTCGGAGGGGAGCAGCCACACCTCTGGACCAAGGAAATTAACTGCACTCCCTGGGAGCTGCGCCACTTCTACCCCGGCCAAATCACCCCTCTGGGCTTCAACAGGAGCTCCCCTGGCACCAGGCCGCTGCCCCCACGCTCCCCACCCAAGTGTGTCCAAATGGAGCGCCACGTCATCCGGCCGCCCCCCATCAGCCCCCCGCCGGATAGATTGCCCCTGGTGGACGGGAAAACCCACGCGGTGCAGCGAGAGGTCTGGGTGAAGATCTTCGGATACATCACACACAAGGAGCTGTGTGTCTGCATGCGTGTCTGCAAGACATGGAACCGATGGTGAGAGCTCCATTCTACTCAAACTGTCTTACTTCACATCGCGGGCCTTTTAAAAACGTAAACACTTGGTATATTTGAATCTAGGTATCTAAAACCTTCACTTGTCCATTACAAATAGCGAGTGTCTGTCTCCATTGTCTATCTCTGACAGGTGTTGTGATAAAAGACTGTGGACCATAATCGATCTGAACCGCTGTAAATCTATCACTCCCCTTATGCTGAGTGGCATCATCCGCAGACAGCCCCTCTCACTGGACCTCAGCTGGACCAACATCTCCAAGAAGCAACTAAGCTGGCTTATAAACCGCTTACCAGGTATGTACCATGGCCATGTCACACTGATCTATGAGAGAGAAATGTGGTTTTGGGTCGAGATTAGAGACTGCCCATCCCTCTGTGTCTCTATCTCGGCGTTGCAACTCATCTGACACTACTCCGCTCTGTCCTGCAGGTCTGCGGGTGTTGCTGCTCTCCGGGTGCTCGTGGGTGGCTGTGTCTGCCCTCTGCACCTCTAGCTGCCCTCTGCTGCGCACCCTGGATGTGCAGTGGGTAGAGGGGCTCAAAGATGCCCAGATGAGGGACCTGCTCTCGCCTCCGACCGACAACAGACCAGGTAACCACCGGCAACCGGAGGGGGGAGTTGTGTGAAATTGACGCGGCTACGTTATAACCACCCCCCTGGTGGTTATCCTGGGTGTGACTGCGAGGCTCCTCTTTTTAAAACCCATTAGGAAGAAAATGTGAGGGGATCTTTAGATAGTTCACATGTGTTTATTTAAAGGACCAAAATGAAGGCCATTACTCGCCATGTTTGACCGCGAGACAGGAAATGACTCATTTTATTCCTCCTCTCCACCCACCCAGGACAGTTGGACAACCGTTGTAAGCTGAGGAACGTTATGGACTTGCGTCTGGCCGGACTGGACATCACAGACGCCTCTCTGCGTCTGATTATCAGACATATGCCGGTACTTTCACAACTGGACCTGAGCTACTGCAACCACGTCAACAACCAGTCAGTCAACCTGCTGACGGCCGCAGGCACCACAACCAGGGACTCCCTCACAGAGATCAACCTGTCAGGTAGGAAACCTGGCTGTTTTTAAGTTACTCTGCTATTTCACTTTTTATCATGTCTGTTAATATTAGAGGGTATAGAAGAGGTATTTATTCTTAAACTGTTATCTCGATTTTATATTAAGAGTTTAACTATAGTCTTTGTTGCGTTTTAGCGTACGTAATATTCAATCCGTCCCTGTACACGTTTCCTCATGCCTGGCTCTGTTTTTGTCTCCGCCTCCAGTTTGTAATAGGGTGACAGACCATTCCCTTACCTTCTTCAAGCGCTGTGGAAGCATCTGTCACATTGACCTACGCTACTGCAAACAGGTGACCAAGACGGCCTGTGAACAGTTCATAGCTGAGATGTCTGTAAGTGTACAGTTTGGCCTCAAAGAGGACAAATTACTGCAGAAACTCGGCTAGTTCATTGAGGCACACTGACGCAGGCCAAAATGTACACAACATAAGAACTACCTTTTGCACTAAATGGAGCAAGACAAGGTTTCCCCCATCAAGCCTGAACTGGTTGGTTTTGTATGTTTATTTCCTCTTCAGTGGATAATATACCGTGTTAGATTTCTGAACGAACAATGTCACATGAGTTGAGGAGAGAAGCAGAGGTGTGTAAATGGACTGGGCAGATTTTTTTGCATCGATCTTTCTGGATGTTGTAGAATCCTTGAGCTGAAAGGGGAAGATGTAAAGCTACTGGACAGAAGGAGATGGTGAAGGAAAACAGCCTGCATGAGTGTTTCTTTTTGTGTTTGTACATTTTTTTTTTTTTTTTTAAGGTTTGTTATATTGATTTGAATTTGTTGGGGATTTTCTTTTTTCTACTCTTTAGGTTTGTTTTATACAACAATTCATGCATTGGGCAAAACATTTTTAAGTTTCAGTGAAAGTTTATGTATGCAGTACCAGATACACTCCAGATTTCAACCTATGAACAGACCCCAGATGACATGTCATAGAACTGAATATTGACCTACAGATCCTTTGTATCAGTTTGCCTTGACCCCGATGGTAATATATATTTTTGGATGCTGTGTTTTACCTGATATCATGTGCCAATTTCTGAAGTTGACATTACAGTTTAACGGTAGTTACTGACTTGGACTGGATTTACTTTACATAAAACATGAAAATAAAGCCATGATAAAATACACATTATACATTTACATTTACATTTAAGTCATTTAGCAGACGCTCTTATCCAGAGCGACTTACAAATTGGTGATAAAAGTCTAAAGCTGCCATATGTAACTTTTGGGGTGACCTGACCAATTTCACATAGAATTGTGCGTTATAGACCTGTCATTGAAAGCAAGTCTAAGAAGCGGTAGAGTTCAGCTCTTTCTATGCTTCCCGTTCTTAAGTTTTGTTTTTTTCTTTTGCTTTTGTACACCAGCCTTAAACAGCTGAAAATACAATATTTTTGGTTATGGAAAATATAGTGGTTTAGATGGTATTCTACACTATACTTGCTTATTTTTGCCACAAACTAAAATTTGGGTGAACTATTAACATTTTTGCAACCAGGAAATGCCGGGCGATTTCTGCATCTTTAAATAAATGTTGCTCAAGTACTTAAATTTAATACAGCTTGAAATGAATCAGTCAACCAATATGAAGAGTTAGTCAAATGTATTTTTAAATCTCTGTGACACCTTTTGAAATTTGTATGAAACAGGAAAATGCAATCTTGTGTTTCACATGTTTTAGCAAGAGCCCATTATTTTTTATTTTGCCTTTAGGCAAATCAGTTAAGAACAAATTCTTATTTTCATTGATGGCCTGGGTTGCCATGTACTGTTCACCAAAGCCCCATAGGGCATGGGGTGCCTGTTCAGGGGGAGAACGACAGATTTGTACCTTGTCAGCACGGGGGTTTGAACTTGCAACCTTCCGGTTACTAGTCCAACACTCTAACGACTAGGCTACCCTGCCGCCACATAATGTGAGTGTGTAAAGTAATTGAATCATTTTTCACCCATACATACAATAAGTGGCCTCCAGACTTGGTGTGCAGTAAGTTTCTTTGAAAGAGCATTTGCTCATCCAATCATTAATTCCAAGATTGACAGATCTAGTCATTATTTTAAATGTTCTTTATTTATATTTGAGTAATCATCCATAATCATATCTGTGGTTTTGTGCAAATAATATAATTGTCATTATTTATGTGTTGTGATTGTGGCGTACAATGTCAAGTGAATGCTGTTGGCCACACAGATGCACATGATGTAGTTTTATATTTGTAAATCTAAAACCAAGTGCTATGATTGTCATTAAAAGTATATTTCTCTGTATAAAATCTGACTTCTCATACTATGACATTTTTGACCCTCAGTTGTGACCTTTTTGATAGGGCAGAGTATTTCCTAAATGCCAGGGTCACTGGTGATCTCGGGTGGCTTTGCTTTCAATGAGCAGTAAATAACATTGGCATGTGGACATATTTTTGGAATCCCCTCACCCAACTCTTGAGATCATGTATCAACCATGCTTGTATTTTTCCATTCAGCATTTGTCACATGGAAGCTGCTCTCTGCAGCTGTCTTCTTGTAGACAACGGCATAATCTAGCACTCTAAACACTAGTTCACCTGACAGGATTGCATTAATTTTCCTGAAGCAATTTCCCATTTATCAAATTGTTAATTGCATTTTTCAAAGGCCTGCCAAGACAAAGTGGTCTGGGCATCACAACATACCAGACAAGTAGACGAAGTCAAACTAATGTAATTCATCTTTAATTACCAAAATAAAAGGTTAAACATTCCCAAATACAAAGACCAGACCTTGCACAATTTGTTTAGCATACCCTTCCAAAGGGGAGTTCACTGTGTGATACAGTACAGTGCTTGGTATTTTAAGAGCAGGAAACCTCTCCACCCAATCTCAGTGCCTATGTCCAAAATGGAACCCTATCCTTGGCCTATAATAGTGCACTACTGGTCTAAGCCCCATAGGGCATGGGGTGCCATGTACTGTTCAAAGCCCCATAGGGCATGGGGTGCCATGTACTGTTCAAAGCCCCATAGGGCATGGGGTGCCATGTACTGTTCAAAGCCCCATAGGGCATGGGGTGCCATGTACTGTTCTAAGACCCATAGGGCATGGGGTGCCATGTACTGTTCAAAGCCCCATAGGGCATGGGGTGCCATGTACTGTTCTAAGCCCCATAGGGCATGGGGTGCCATGTATTGTTCTAAGCCCCATAGGGCATGGGGTGCCATGTACTGTTTAAAGCCCCATAGGGCATGGGGTGCCATGTACTGTTTAAAGCCCCATAGGGCATGGGGTGCCATGTACTGTTCAAAGCCCCATAGGGCATGGGGTGCCATGTACTGTTTAAAGCCCCATAGGGCATGGGGTGCCATGTACTGTTCTAAGCCCCATAGGGCATGGGGTGCCATGTACTGTTCAAAGCCCCATAGGGCATGGGGTGCCATGTACTGTTTAAAGCCCCATAGGGCATGGGGTGCCATGTACTGTTTAAAGCCCCATAGGGCATGGGGTGCCATGTACTGTTTAAAGCCCCATAGGGCATGGGGTGCCATGTACTGTTCAAAGCCCCATAGGGCATGGGGTGCCATGTACTGTTTAAAGCCCCATAGGGCATGGGGTGCCATGTACTGTTCTAAGCCCCATAGGGCATGGGGTGCCATGTACTGTTTAAAGCCCCATAGGGCATGGGGTGCCATGTACTGTTCAAAGCCCCATAGGGCATGGGGTGCCATGTACTGTTTAAAGCCCCATAGGGCATGGGGTGCCATGTACTGTTCTAAGCCCCATAGGGCATGGGGTGCCATGTACTGTTCAAAGCCCCATAGGGCATGGGGTGCCATGTACTGTTCTAAGCCCCATAGGGCATGGGGTGCCATGTACTGTTTAAAGCCCCATAGGGCATGGGGTGCCATGTACTGTTTAAAGCCCCATAGGGCATGGGGTGCCATGTACTGTTCAAAGTCCCATAGGGCATGGGGTGCCATGTACTGTTCAAAGCCCCATAGGGCATGGGGTGCCATGTACTGTTCTAAGCCCCATAGGGCATGGGGTGCCATGTACTGTTCAAAGCCCCATAGGGCATGGGGTGCCATGTACTGTTCAAAGCCCCATAGGGCATGGGGTGCCATGTACTGTTCTAAGCCCCATAGGGCATGGGGTGCCATGTACTGTTTAAAGCCCCATAGGGCATGGGGTGCCATGTACTGTTCTAAGCCCCATAGGGCATGGGGTGCCATGTACTGTTCTAAGCCCCATAGGGCATGGGGTGCCATGTACTGTTCTAAGCCCCATAGGGCATGGGGTGCCATGTACTGTTTAAAGCCCCATAGGGCATGGGGTGCCATGTACTGTTTAAAGCCCCATACGGCATGGGGTGCCATGTACTGTTTAAAGCCCCATAGGACATGGGGTGCCATGTACTGTTTAAAGCCCCATAGGGTACCATTTTGGATGCAACCATACAGACTGTCATCATGCTCTGCTTCTCATTTGAGGACAGACCACTCAAGCAAACCAATGCAGTAACACATTTCAATCCACCGGACAGTGAAACCTTACTCTTTAATAAACTAATCTGAGGGAAATCTTCAATTCAATTACACATTCAAATCAAATGGAAAAAAATAGATATGTACATCTCATACTGATATGAAACATTATATGCAACTGTACAGCAAGTCACTTTTCCTCAATATACTTTATATTCCACAAGTGGCAGTTAACTTGCAGCTATATATTTGATTAGTTGTGTTAACTACAACAATGTATTAATTAAAAAGACAATATTCTCTCCACTTCCAAGAAAGAGAACTGAAAATATTCTAAGCATATTTTGGCTGTCTGATGGAATTACGTGCTCATAATGCTTCTTTTTTTACATTTAGTTGTGTTTTTCATCTATTGAAAACAGTAACTCCCCTCAATGTTGTACTCTGAACATTTGACTCTAGGACCAAGAAAATGTATTCGAAATAGCTTCTGAAGTTTCATAATTGTATTTCCGTTAATGGGAAAATATGGTCATTTCCTGAAGTTTTTTTGGGGGGAGATAAAATGTTTTCAGACAGACGATATCCACAATTTTAAGTTGGTATACTAACAAACGGAAAACAGGAAAAACATGAACGTTTTTAGCACCCGTTTTCTTAATCATCTTAACATTCAGTGCTAAGATGTTATGACAGAATTAAAACAAATGTGAGACTTCCTTCCAAATGAAAATAGACCTCTATATGGGCAGACATTACATGATACGGTTTGGTCATTGGGACAGTCACAATTAGTGGTTCACTCTGTAGGTACCTGGGAACGATGGTACGTACACACACGGCTCACATTCTTGTTTAAAAGTCAACATAAGTAAGCAAAAAAATAACACAAAAATACGGTAGATGAGAAAACGTCAATGTATGCACACATGACTGTAAGTCGCTTTGGATAAAAGCGTCTGCTAAATGGCATATATTATTATTATTATTATGTGTTTAGAAATGGAATGGGTTAATATAAAGGGTAGACTGCTGCCCTCCTTTTCATTGGTCAAACACTGATTCGTCCCAAGAAAGAAATGAAGTGGGAAAAAATGAACACACTGCATTTCTCAAATTGATGATCAAGTTTACAAATAATGTAAGCGTTTCAGGGGATAACAACAGAACACACAACTGGGACAGAACAACACAGATCTGTTTCTCTGGAGGTGAATGTTTTGAAGATGTGACATGGTGGAAGTGGTGGGTTGAGACATTAGGACTTGAAGACGTGCACGGCTCTCACAACGTACTGCCTGCAGATGGGACACTCGCTCATCCGCTTGCCGCACTTGGTGCAGGTGACCATGTGACCACACTCCAGGAGGACGCAGTCGATCACGGAGTCCATGCAGATCCTGCACAGGTTGTCATCCACGTTGGTCAGCTGGGCCTTCTCCCCATCTGGAGGAAGACAGAGGGGAGGAATCAGAGAAGAACAAGACATTCCATACAGATCAGAGTGGAAGAGAGCAATGATGATGTCAAACCCTGAAGAGGTAGAAGAGACTGGCACTGCCAGTGAGAGAGCACACTAAAATATCTCTTCGCTCTTGTATCCAGAGTGCCTTATCTTAGGAAGGTCATGGCTGGTATAAACCAGAGGGCAAGCATCATACAGGGTCCTGGAAATGTTCGCTATGAGGGGTTTCCATGACAATGAGACCCCCTTCATCACCTGACAGTGTATCAGTGAATTCATTTAGCTTTATTAGAAATGTGTGTGTGAAGTTATTAACAGACATCTTGGCATTCTAGGTAATAAACTTAAAGATGGCACATGGGTGACTGGTTCTTACTTGGCAATGAATAGGGGCATTGAGAACCTCCAATAACTAGACATGCTCAGATGGCATGAAGGTACCTTTGGTATGGATAAGATACAAAGACAGCATGATGGATGTGTAGTAGTAGTAGTAGTAGTGGGACCACATGTAGTAAGTAAGGTGATACTTCCTGCATGCATGACTGAGGGCTGTGTATGAGGTAGGATGCCTGTGTTACATGCAGGCTGAGGGGCCATGAGATGGTAGGAGTGACCAGGTCAACAGTAAGAGAGACCAGGGGAAAATGTGCCCTTTTCAGATACCTTACCTCCAATCCCTCCATTGCAGATGGGAGGAGGGGGCAAGGCCACCACTTGTGTGGAAGGAGTAAAGCAACAGTCAGTAAATACTGATTATGTTATTTTTGTACTACAGAAATCAACTCATCATCTACCCCTGGTACAAAGCATTGATGGGATACAGGAACTCTGAGATAGAATATCATTGACGAGGACTGAAGGGTTTACATGTCAAGTAGCTGTACTTTCCATTCCTGTTCCAGAGACTACATATCATCACAAAAGATAGACAGAGGAGTGACATTTTACCTGCAGTTATAGCTGTGTTGACGTTTTCCACTGAAGGAAAGAAAGAAAACACATTTAGATAAAATAACTACTGCACACCATTTTGTTGGGCAAACAACAAAATGGCAGTTGGCAAGCCAGCTCAAACAGATCTGGAACCAGGCTCACTGCTACTCACATGACTTCATGTTCTCCTCCGTCTCTCTGTACAGGCGGCTGACGCGCTCTACCAGCTCCCACTTCTCACAACAGCCTGAATAGTTGACAAAGTTCCTGGCCAGGATCTCCTTCAGCTGTCTAACGGACAGGCCCTCGATGTCCCTCAGGCTGGAGATGTCTGAGAGAGAGGCCCGCGCTCGCGGCCGCGTCTGAGGGCTCACCTGCAGGAGAGAGGAGAGTCATAAGCCATTACATACATGACACATACTGCACTGGAAAGAGAGGGTCAAATAGGACAGGAGAATGTTGCACCCCTCTGAATAAGCTCCAGATGCTGTGAGAGGACATATTTCTACAGTTAGCAGCCTACTAGGAGTGAGGTTTATCATTTACCTCTGGTGTGTGCTCACTGGGTGCCAGGTTCAGGAGGGAGAGAGACGTGGCGTCGCCTATATCCTGTACACACAAAACAAACATGACTCAGACGGAGGGCCACTTTGTCAGCCGGTTATTGTCATGCAATAGACTACCAGTCTCACGGTAATTGACCGTCAATTAGCATGAACACGTTTAGCATCTCCAGGCATACAAGTCACTGGTGCGAGCCTTTGGAACATCTACATTTTAAAAAGTCAAATCTATTTAATATACACCATCACAATAACTCCACTATTTTAGGCAGGCCGAAAATGTAAGAAGAACAGAATACGAGTTGGCCTGCTGTATGTTATCTGGTTATGCGCCATGCCATAGGCTTGGTCATTTATCAGACAAGATATGCTTATAAGTTCTGTGCCATTATTTCCTATTCTGGAGCGAGTGTGCATATAAAGTGGCTATGTTGAGCGTAAAAGTTGTCGTTTGAAACAGGTCCTATATATGCTAGGTTTAGAGTTATTTGGCAACTTTATTTGAGAATGATACAAATGTATTAGAAATCAAAACATATATGGGCTGCATGACGCGACTACAGTCTATTGATGATTTGAGAAAGTCGCATAAAAAAGCTTGTGCTCTGTTCCTTGCCTCAGGCTACACACTGCTGTTCTCTCATCAAGTGATCATATTTTCACCCATCAAGACTATTATATCAATTTAATTTTGTCTTCAATATTATGTCAAATTTGTTTCAATTTACAATGGCTCATTATCAAATGGGCAGGAACACGAGCAGGTGAACAAATACATGTCACCTGTTTGCACTCAAATGCATTTTTCACTCATGCCGGGTAAGATACTCCGGTGATTTCATCAACCACTGTTTGAGGTGCATGCAGCCTCTCGCTGCATGACAGGTGATATTCCCCCCAAACTCTATGCCATGGGCTCTCTAACCCTGTTCGTGCAGCTACCCAGTGGTTAAATTTGGGAAACCAAGTGAAATCTGTTCGGGAACATCAATAGTAACAAAACATATTTCATTAAACTGTTGAAACCCCGACTCTGCTCGCTCGAGAAAGGAATGAAGGAGAGAGGGGAGGAGATATAAAGGAGGGTATAAAGGAGAGAAGGTCATGGCTTGTATAAACGGGAGAACTAGCTCCAAAACAGGCTCCTGGAAATGTCCCAGTATGATAAAAGGCTTCGCTGTGAGGGGTTTCCATGACAATGAGACCCCCTTCATTACCAGATGGTATATCAGTGGAAGTTTGAGATATTCTGTAGCTAAAGGTAATAGGTCAGCCTATTGATTATAAAAATCCCTATTACTAAGCTATTCAAAATCAAATAAAAATTATCTACAATTGTAGGTTTACTCTGTAAGCCACCCTACACAATAAATGAACCAACGGCATCGCCTAGGCCTATATGTTCTCTCCCAGACTCATGGATAGAAAGATTGGAGTGTAGCATGAGGTAACCAGTCTATCCAGTATGCATGATAATACAGTCCACACTCAAAGGGGATTACTAATTTTGGAGTATAGGCTGGACCAATTACATAAAATCATTTTGTTTTTCTGCCACGCGTAATATGCGGTAGACTATTAGGCTATGTATTGTATAATGGCACAATCATTTTTTAAATTCCGTGTTTATTTTCAGGCATGGGCTCATACAGTATATAGGCCTATGAGTATGCATCAGCTCTAATATGCGTATGAGCGGAGCTGTGAGGGGAACGGCACCTCAGTACCTCCAGGCTCTGATCAGGCCCTACACCCAAACAAGGGCACTGCGTTCATCCACCTCTGGCCTGCTCGCCTCCCTACCACTGAGGAAGTACAGTTCCCGCTCAGCCCAGTCAAAACTGTTCGCTGCTCTGGCCCCCCAATTGTGGAACAAACTCCCTCACGACGCCAGGACAGCGGAGTCAATCACCACCTTCCGGAGACACCTGAAACCCCACCTCTTTAAGGAATACCTAGGATAGGATAAAGTAATCCTTCTCACCCCCCCCTTAAAAGATTTAGATGCACTATTGTAAAGTGGCTGTTCCACTGGATGTCATAAGGTGAATGCACCAATTTGTAAGTCGCTCTGGATAAGAGCGTCTGCTAAATGACTTAAATGTAAATGTAAATGAGTGTTTTGAATTAATCGTCACCTTAGAAAGCACTGTCCATTTCGTTGGCTGTGAAACAACATCCACAACAAACATGTTCTCCACTCAGTTTCAACAGGTTGTTGAACTTCTTTCTTCAAATTGATCAATCACAGTGAGGTGAGTTTTAAAATCGCAATACTGTTTTGATGATAAGTGTATTTGCATTGATGTCAGTGTGGTTAGAGGAACAATAGAGCCCTGAGTACCAGACCATTAGGACCTGATCGAGGGACAATAGAGCCCTGAGTACCAGACCATTAGGACCTGATCGAGGGACAATAGAGCCCTGAGTACCAGACCATTAGGACCTGATGGAGGGACAATAGAGCCCTGAGTACCAGGCCATTAGGACCTGATGGAGGGACAATAGAGCCCTGAGTACCAGACCATTAGGACCTGATCGAGGGACAATAGAGCCCTGAGTACCAGACCATTAGGACCTGATCGAGGGACAATAGAGCCCTGAGTACCAGACCATTAGGACCTGATGGAGGGACAATAGAGCCCTGAGTACCAGACCATTAGGACCTGATCGAGGGACAATAGAGCCCCGAGTACCAGATCATTAGGACCTGATGGAGGGACAATAGAGCCCTGAGTACCAGGCCGTTAGGACCTGATCGAGGGACAATAGAGCCCTGAGTACCAGACCATTAGAACCTGATCGAGGGACAATAGAGCCCTGAGTACCAGACCATTAGGACCTGATCGAGGGGCAATAGAGCCCTGAGTACCAGACCATTAGGACCTGATGGAGGGACAATAGAGCCGTGAGTACCAGGACATTAGGACCTGATGGAGGAGCAATAGAGCCATGAGTACTATGCCATTAGGACCTGATGGAGGGACAATAGAGCCTTGAGTACCAGGCCATTAGAACCTGATGGAGGGACAATAGACACTGAGTACTAGGCCATTAGGACCTGATGGAGGGACAACAGAGCCAGGCCATTTGGACCTGATCCCAGGAGGTTGGTGGCTCCTTAATTGGGGAGAATGGGCTCGTGGTAATGGCTGGAGCAGAATCAGTGGAATGTTACATCAGCAGCCTCCAGTGGACCTGATGGTCGTTAGTGAGTTGGGCACTACCAATGCAAGTCCTGAGTGCATAAGAGGAGATTACCATGACTCAACGGTCACGTGGAATATTACGGCGGTAATGTCTGCCGGTAATATGGTCACCGCAACAGGCCTACTCAGACAGAAACCTCCACAGAGCACTATAAATCCTTCCAGTCCAGGCAGGGATTAGGATGAATCACCTGCTGTTTAGTCCACTGATACCTTGGGGACTACTATGTTCCCATTCATAGTAAAGCTTCTACTGCTCTCTGTACCAGCTGAGCAGGCAAAGTACAGGTATTTGTAGCAGTCATCTCTTAATTTAGACCTCAGTCACTGTCAGAGCACACGTAACACATTTTACACTCACTCTCTACCTGCATCACATGTACCTGGTTGGTTGTCCCTGAGCTGTCGCTCCTGCTGAGAGCTTCCCCCTGAGAGGCGGAGACTGAGAGCGCAGACAGCTCAGAGGTGGAACGTGCGGCGGAGGGGGGCGGGGTATAGAGGGGGTTGTCGGGGTCCTCCTCCCCCCCTGTCCCCTGGTGACACAGCACCAGGTCCACCAGGTCCTCCTTCTCCCTGCAGGTGTCTGTGGGGACGTTGCGTAGCAGCAGGTACTGCCGCAAGTCTTTGACCCTCAGCCGCATCAGCTGTGGTCTCTGGAAGGCCGTCCCCTTCAGCAGGTGACATGTGGCACATATACGCAGGTTCTCCTGAAGCACAGAGCACAGAGTGCAGAAACTCTTCTTACAGTCGCAGCAGATATGCTGGGGGAGAGAGAGATAGAGTGTGCGCATTAAGCAGGTGGAGAGACAGGCTTAGTGACATGGACACAGACTAATGTAGGCACCAGGGCACACTGTGCCTTAATAAGATCCACAAAGCCTGCCCAGTACTCTAGGCTAACAATATCCTGCATGTAGAACTTGTCTCCACTAAAACATTCATGCAGATGGAAGATTAAATTATGTCTCGTTCAATTATTAAATGGTGCAAACATCTCCCTCTATACACCTTGAATGGTCGTTTGTTCTGAACAAAGCAACACAGATTCTGAAATCATCAATAAAACCTTCACAGGCTATGTTGGACAGATGAGGAATGTGGGATATTGGAGCCCAAAATAAGCCATGAGGAAGCAGAAGGTCGATGTCTTTTTTCCGTTACTGCATTTTTTCAATCATGTGCATCTGTTCCCCTCCCTCTCCAGACAGTCGGACGGGAGGCAGGCAGTTCTTCATTTCATGTCACAAACATCAAACAGTAATAACACGCAAGCGGCATGATTAAGCGCTGTGTTGGTATGGTGATGCAGAGCAGCAGAGGGACCAGTTCAGACAGAGTAAAGGAATTCAACCCAGCAATATGGAGACGTCGTCTCCCTCTGTCATCACAACAGACCCCCTTCCCCCTGCCATTTGATGAATTCTGGTTAGACCTTTGATGAAGCACAGTGCTTATCTAGAAATTCTCCTAACTTCAGACCATAGCATTAACATGCATCAGCCACAAAACCTCACACTGATCTAAATCTAGACTAAAGAAGTAGCTTAAGTCCTTGTCTTTTATTTTATTTTTTACCACAGACTACATTAGAACAAAAACATGTGGTTTTCTCAACATAGTTTAACAGCTTCTACCCCAAAGCCATAAGATTGCTGAACAGTTAATCAAATGGCTACCCAGACTATTTGCATTGACCCCCCCCCCCCCTTTCTTTTACACTGCTGCTACTTGCTGTTTATTATCTATGCATAGTCACTTTTCCCCTACGTATATGTACATATTACCTCAATTACCTCGACTAACCTCTACCCCCGCACATTGACTTGGTACCGATACCCCCTGTATGTAGCCTCGTTATTGGTATTTTATTGTGTCCCTTTTTCTCTCCCTTCTTTGGTTTATTTAGTAAATATTTGATTATTTTTCTTAAAACGGCATTGTTGGTTAAGGGCTTGTAGTAAGCATTTCACAATAAGGTATTCACCGGTTGTATTCGGCTCATGTGACAAATACAATTTGATTTGGAGTGTAGCAATTACCACTGCTGTGCCATGGGCTCGTAAGTGCAGTCTCATGACGTAACTGGCTGTATTCAGCATCTCTTATCTTGGCTCCCTCGGAGGACACATCAGATTACGTCTAAGGACGGAACTAATCAACACGGGCCCTTACTTAACATGTAGGCCTACTGTGGTAGGGTGTGTATGTTTCAATAAACATATAAGGGCTACTCTGATCAGATCTAACAAAATATCTAATAATATCAGTGCATTAAATGTTATAGTGTCTCCTCAGTCAATACCAATTATAAACTATTCTATGGCTCAAACACCCAAACAGGTTCCTTCTTGATTACCCCAAAGCCTATCAAACACACCCTAGCCATCACCCCAAAGCGTATAAAACACCCTCTAACCATCTGGGACATAGGCCATTCACACAATAAGTCTACTAGCTACCCCAATGGTCCCCAAACCCAACACCTACCTTCCTCCTGAAGACAGAGAAGGCCTGGCCACAAGCCTTACATATGAGGCTGGGGCTCCCTGAGGTTGTGGGCGGATATGTGGAATATCCTGCGCTGGGGGCAAACCGAAAGGGTCCGGCACCGGCTCCGAACCCAGGCTGCTGGCCTCTCACTGCCCCTGCGCCCATGACTTCATTCAGCAGACCACAGCATGAAGCCCACATGGACGAGGCCCCCGCCTGGAGAACACAGACGGCAGTGTTAAGAGACTGCAGAGCTCCACAGTGAGAAGGAGTTATCCCTGTCAAACATCACCAGCAACAGCCCTGTAGTGTTGACAAGCCTCCTCTCCTTGAGCTAGGACCCATCTGTGCAACACCAGACACCCTATAGTCATTATCACAGTGATACCTACAAACAGATTGGCTTGATGGCGCAATGTATTGCACACAGGTTATTACAAGTGTGAAAACATCTAAAAATAGAGTGGTCAAGGTAACACAGGCTATTATACTCTTAATATTGCAGCCACAGGAGAGGCTGGAGACGTCACTTTGTTTTGGCTGAAGAAATGAAAAGCATAGCCCATAGCTCTGTGGCGACTGACGATGGCACAATAGACTAGACATGCCCAGGGACTGCATGATGACCGGTCCTAATAGACCTACATCCAACACATCCTATCAACATTTCTCTAAATGGGATACTTTTTTCTGCAGGGGAGAACGTGTGAGAAAGTGAAGGTGTGTAGTGGAGAAATGATTCATGCATCGAATAAACGAACTGACTAATTACCTCGATGAGAGGCTGCAAATGACAACTAAATATCTGTTCCCTGGCAATTTAATACTAGAGAATGCATTCCCCTGTATTAACATGGGAAGATAATTCCACAAAATCAATTTCAGTTCAACTCCCATCTCTATCAATGAGGTAATCCGTTTCCAAACGTAGGCCCTATCATTTGCCCATTACTTTTATACTAGTCTCTGTTACATGAACAATAGTACTGTGCAGTAGTCAAATATAGGAATATATTTACTCAGGCAACACATCAATTTGTGCATAAATTGGTGTACTACTATTGTTACCACTGTTGTAATACTGTTGTAATACTGCTGTCATGACTTCCTCCGAAGTTGGTCCCTCTCCTTGTTCGGGCGGTGTTCGGCGGTCGACGTCACCGACCTTCTAGCCATCTCTGATCCATTTTTCATTTTCCATTGGTTTTGTCTTGTCTTCCATCACACATATTTTCAATCCCATCAATTACATGTTGTGTATTTAACCCTCTGTTTCCCCTCATGTCCTTGTCGGTGATTGTTTTTTTTGTATGTATGCGTTCTAGTTGTTCTGGTGAGCGACGGGTTTTGCACCCTCTTATTTTATTTTGTACACTTTGGTTTTCGGAGGTTTTGAATACTTATTAAACAGCTCGTTTATACCAAGTTCATTCTCCTGCGCCTGACTTCCCTGCCACCAGCACGCACCCCATTACAACTGTTGTAATACTGTTGTAATACTGTTCCATTTTCTGCTGCTGTTAGTCTAAATATATTTACATTTTTTGGATGCGTTGTGGGGGTGTTTTCTTGAAGGTGCAGTTTCTCCTGGTAAATCAGCTTGTGTACATTGACTTGTACCTGCATTGAGTCCCCTACTGATCTGAATATACACAAGGTTCTACCAATCATCATCCATTAATATCTGCAAAATACCACAGCTGTCTAAGTTTGAGATTGTATCATGATTAAATTAAATAAAGTATGTGTTTGTATCCTTACTAATGCATATTCATTGAAGATAGATGGTAGAACGTTTTAAAAATGCATTAAGTGGGTAACAATCTGATAATTGTATATGAACATTAGAACTCCCACTGTAAAGACTAAATATTATGCCCAATGAGCGTTAGGATTTCTACAGATGCAGAAAACAAACAGCCTACAGACAATTAACATACATTCCAAAAATCAATAATTGACCAGAAGATTTCTTCCTAGGAGGGAGGATTTGAACTATCCATTCAAATCACAAATATCAGTCACAAACAAGGCAAGACAAACAGTCAATCTACTGACCGTGTTAGCTAGTAGCCTAGCGTTAGACACAGATGCAAAACATCAAGCTATTACTGTGTTACTCTCCCTTGGTGGTGGGGACAATCATCAATACTACTGACATTGAACATGAATACTGGTTATCGAGAATTTGCCTGAATAAACTATTTAATCTAGCTAGCTAACTCATATACAGTTAAATAATACAATATAGCCAAGTAGCTAACTAGCTAGCCTATTTCGGCAACAAGCTGTACAAGCTGTACCTAGCTTCATACTGACAGTAGCTAATAGCTAGCTACATTAGTTACTAAGCATCAATGCTACATATAGAGTCAACTACAGCTAGCTAGCTTGACAGCAATAACATACTGAGAATTGAGGAGTAGAATTAACTACAAATATTTGGAATATAATTGTACCTTCATAGCACCTCCGGGTTGTGGAATTTGTGGCAATAAACTGATAATCTGACCATTGCAACAACCCAGAGATCCTCACTTCGTTACGTCTCCCTTCTTTCCACCAGCACCTCGAGCTTAAGCGAGACCGCGGGGGCGTTCGAGCTGATCTATTTTGTCAAGTACAGTAGTGGCCAAAAGTTTTGAGAACGACACAAATATTAATTTACACAAAGTCTCTTTAGATTTTTTTTTTACAATGGAATACTGAAGTATAATTACAAGCATTTCATACGTGTCAAAGGCTTTTACATGAAGTTGATGCAAAGAGTCAATATTTGCAATGTTGACCCTTCTTTTTCAAGACCTCTGCAAACCGCCCTGGCATGCTGTCAAGTAACATCTGGGCCCATTCTTGCATCATCAATGCCTGGAGTTTGTCAGAATTTGTGGGGTTTTTTCTTTCCCACCCGCCTCTTGAGGGTTGACCACAAACTCTCAATGGGATTAAGGTCTGGGGAGTGTCCTGGCCATGGACCCAAAATATCGATGTTTTGTTCCCCAAGCCACTTAGTTATCAATTTTGCCTTATGGCAAGGTGCTCCATCATGCTGGAAAAGGCATTGTTTGTCACCAAACTGTTCCTGGATGGTTGGGAGAAGTTGCTCTCGGAGGATGTGTTGGTACCATTCTTTATTCATGGGTGTGTTCTTAGGCAAAATTGTGAGTGAGCCCACTCCCTTGGCTGAGCAGCAACCCCACACATGAATGGTCTCAGGATGCTTTACTGTTGGCATGGCACAGGACTGATGGTAGCGCTCACCTTGTCTTCTCCGGACAAGCTTTTTTTCCCGATGCCCCAAGCAATCAGAAAGGGGAATCATCAGAGAAAATTACTTTACCAAAGTCCTCAGCAGTCCAATCACTGTACCTTTTGCAGAATATCAGTCTGTCCCTGATGTTTTTCCTGGAGAGAAGTGGTTTCTTTGCTGCCCTTCTTTGACACCAGTCTATCCTCCAAAAGTCTTCACCTAACTGTGTGTGCAGATGTACTCACACCTGCCTGCTGACATTCCTGAGCAAGCTCTGCACTGGTGGTGCCCCGATCCCGCAGCTGAATCAACTTTAGGAGAAGGTCCTGGCGCTTGCTGGACTTTCTTGGGCGCCCTGAGGCCTTCTTCACAACAATTGAACCGCTCTCCTTGATGTTCTTGATGATCTGATAAATGGTTGATTTAGGTACAATCTTACTGGCAGTAATATCCTTGCCTGTGTGCCTACATGACTGACTGCATGAACTTTACAAAAACCACGTGATTAAAGGTCATGAAGTTTTGACTGCAGTCAACTTCAAAATTATGTAGTTGCTCTTTACCAACTTCTGCCCCATTCATGTGCTAGTCAGGAACTAGGAACTCTGAAATTGGTTGAACGCAGCATGTGTATAGAGTACTACAGTATGAGTCATAGTACATAAGCTATATTTCTTTAAATTGACAATTCAGTGAACTGTCTTGTGTACATTTTAAACTGACACAATACCTGTTGGCAAAGGTGGCAGCTAGAGATGACGTGCAGGAGCTTGCAGGGACTTGTGGTTTTGCATGATGTCTACTTTTATGCTAATTGTGCGCCAGCCTATGTGACTCCCAATCACATCTGGTTGTCATACAGCGTGTAATCGAACCAGGGTCTGTAGTGACACCTGTGGCACTGAGAAGTAGTAATCTGAAATAGTCCAATTAAATTAATATCTGCTAACATTAGTGTATGTGGTCTATAGTGCTTCCACTATCACTCTATAGACAGAGCCGCACTGTTGTTCCTCCATAGAAAAATAATGACATACATGCCCCAACATTTGGATTCAATTGATTTTAATTGAATGTTTTTCTTAGAGGCCCTGAATGTTGATTTGTAGGGCCTGTGCACTCACCTGGGGAAAAATATGGGAAATAGTGGACGAAAGCAGATCATTCTTGTAGTATGTTCTTGAACAGAATGACAATCAGGGATTTCAGTGCAGCTGTTTCTAAAAAGACACTGATGTAATGCATTACCAATAGATTTGGGGGCCCTCTGCTGACTACAGTTCACCTAAAACGACACAATGTTTATATCGAGAGTAGGCTATATACTGTATCAAAGAGGGAAGTTGTCCATTTTCAATTTATGGCTCTTCATATCAAGAATGGGAATTTTCAATGTATTTCAGCACTTGGCATGGAATTAGAATTATGTCAACTGGCTGATGATACCACCATATTTTTGAGAGACAGGAATGAGGTCTCCAAAGCAGGTTCCTGTATTGAACAGTTTTCCTTGGTATCATTTTTGGAAATGAATATAAGTCAGTCTTATTTCCACTCAAGGACTGTGTTTTACAGGAAGTATATGGCATCCCAATTAAAGATAAGGTTACTTATCTTGGTATTGTTATATGCAAGGATGAAAAACAAAGGAGTAATTTGAAGTTTAACCCCATTATTGAGAAAACAAAAAATAAATGTAACCTCTAGTTACTAGAATATATTTAATTGTATGGTAGGTCGGTTTATGACTGTCACGCCCTGACCTTAGAGAGCCGTTTTATTTCTCTATTTGGTTAGGTCAGGGTGTGATTTGGGGTAGGCATTCTATGTTGTGTATTTCTATGTTGGCCTGATATGGTTCCCAATCAGAGACAGCTGTTTATCGTTGTCTCTGATTGGGGATCATATTTAGGCAGCACTTTTTCCCACTTTCTGGTGTGGGATCTTGTCTATGTATATTTGCCTTAGTGCACATCAGTAGCGTCACGTTTCATTTGGTTGTTTGTTGTTTTGTTCAGAGTTTAGATTTATTAAAATTATGTGGAACTCTACTCCCACTGCGCCTTGGTCTCACTCATATGACGAACGTGACAATGACTCATTATCACTTGAATTGCCCCCTACAATTGTGAAGGACTAAGAAGCCTCACTATCTACGGAAATATATTCTCAATAATATCCAAGAACAGGGTTTTAGATTTCAATACTCTAAATAAAACTTTTTAAATAAATTGGATTCTGAAGTACAGTGCTTCGGAAAGTATTCAGACCCCTTGACCTTTTCCACATTTTGTTTACGTTACAGCCTTATTCAAAAATGGATAAAAAACAAAACATCCTCAGCAATCTACACACAATATGCCCTATAATGACAAAGCAAATGTATTTTTAAAAAAAAAACAGAAATACCTTATTTACACAAGTATTCAGAGCCTTTGCTATGAGACTCAAAAATTGAGCTCAGGTGCATCCTGTTTCCAAAAATCATTCTTGACATGTTTCTATAACTTGATTGGAGTCCACCTGTGGTAAATTCAATTGATTGGACATTATTTGGAAAGGCACACACTGGTCTATATAAGGTCCCACAGTTGTTAGTGCATGTCAGAGCAAAAACCAAGACATGAGGTCGAAGGAATTGTCCGTTGAGGTTCGAGACAGGAATGTGTTGAGGCACAGATCTGGGGAAAGGTAGCAAAACATTTATGCAGCATTGAAGGTCCCCAAGGACACAGTGGCCTCCATCATTCTTAAATGGAAGAAGTTTGGAACCACCAAGACTCTTCCTAGAGCTGGCCGCACAGCCAAACTGAGCAATCGGTGGAGAAGGGCCTTGGTCAGGGAGGTGACCAAGAACCCAATGTTCACTCTGACAGAGCTCTAGAGTTTCTCTGTGGAGATGGGAGAACCTTCCAGAAGGAACAGCATCCATGTCATCCACCACCAGCAGAAGTGGCTTCGGGACAAGTCTCTGAATGTCCTTGAGTGACCCAGCCAAAGCCTGGACTTCAACCTGATCAAACATCTCTGGAGAGACCTGACAATAGTTGTGCAGCAAAGCTCCCCATCCAACCTGACAGAGCTTGAGAGGATCTGCAGAGAAAAATGGGAAAAACTCCCCAAATACAGGTGTGCCAAGTTTGTAGCGTCACACCCAAGAAGACTCAATGCTGTAATCGTGGGCAAAGGTGCTTCAACAAAGTATTGCGTGAAGGGTCTGAATATTTATGTAAATGTGATATTTCCATTTTGTTATTTTCAAAAATGTCTAAAAACATATTTTTGCTTTGACTTTATGGGGTACTGTGTGTAGATTGATGAGGGGAGAAACTATTTAATGCATTTTAGAATTAGGCTGTAGCGTAACAAAATGTGGAAAAAGTCAAGGTGTCTGAATACTTTCTGAAGGCACTGTACTTTAATAATGTCTTCCATAAGTTTTTTAGTTACTGTTTTTCTCAGTTTGTGGTTTAGAATTTCTATTTTGGTGTAACATTGGCCAATTTCCATGAGCAGGCACTTTTAGCTTGAATTTTAGCATATAAACTTACTTTTCCCCTCACAGATACTACAACAAAGAAAATAAGTCACTTTTTTCTAAAGTGGTTTGAGAATAAAATCATTTTATTTGGTCAGTTACTGAATGAGGATGCATATGTACTCTCATAAGGGTAATTTCTTGATACATGTAGAATTCCAGTATCCCTTAAAGAATATACAATTGTTTTTTATGCGATTCCAAAGGAGGGCTTTATTTTATTTTTTAAATTCCTCTTTGGTTGATGTAAGAATGATAATATATAATATATTAATTTAAAATATTAACATCCTCAAGTATAAATGTAGCAGTGGTATAAAGTACTAAAGTAAAAATACTTTCAAGTACTAAAGAATGGGGGTTGCTCCTTTAAAAGTTGTCATACTGCAGCACACCTTGCAGGCTGCTGCAGCATTCCTCCTCTTTAAGTATTTTTTTATGGGTATCTTTAATTTACTTTACTATTGATATTCTTGACAACTTTTACTTTAACTACAGGAGTTAAAAATGTACCAAATTGTCATACTTGAGTAAAAGTAAAGATACCATAATAGACAGTGACTCAAGTAAAAGTGAAAGTCATCCAGTAAAATTCTACTTGAGTAAAAGTCTAAAAGTATTTGGTTTTAAATATACTTAAGTATTTTTTTAATTGATAGCCAGGGGCACACTCCAACACTCAGACATAATTTATAAATCATGCATGTGTGTTTTGTTTGTCTTCCAGATCAGAGGCAGCAGGGATGACCGGGGATGTTCTCTTGATAAGTGTGTGAATTGGATCGTTTCCTGTTCTGCTAAGCATTCAAAATGGAACACATACTTTTGGGTGTCAGGGGAAATGTATTGAGTGTAGTGTAGTAAAAAATTTCAAAAATATAAATAGTAAATTACAGATACCCATAAAACCTACTTAAGTAG
Source organism: Oncorhynchus gorbuscha (assembly GCF_021184085.1). Taxonomy (NCBI): domain Eukaryota; kingdom Metazoa; phylum Chordata; class Actinopteri; order Salmoniformes; family Salmonidae; genus Oncorhynchus; species Oncorhynchus gorbuscha. The sequence continues at coordinate 60,003,119 of NC_060177.1, read as the reverse complement.
TATTTAAAAAATATTTGTACTTAAGTACTTTACACCACTGACTACATTTCTAAAGATGTCTTTACTTTTAGTAAAGTATGACATTTGGGTACTTTTCCACTACTGAAATGTAGTAATAAACAGAATATTGTTTGTGATACTGCATTTCCCTCAGTAAGATTTTTTTGGGTTGAATATCTATGGTGATATACTGCATGGACGATTCCTAAAAATATTGTATCAGTAACAAGGAAAAGGACGTTTCATTTAAAATGTTAACAAATAATTTATCCCGTGAAATGTTTTGGAAATTTGAAACTGAAAATGGATTATATTTGTAATTTCTATAGAATGAAGGAGACCATTTTTCACTTGTTTCCCCCCCTCCTGTATTTATAGTAGGACATGTACAATTGAATGGTTTTGTTATAATGATTTATTTCAGAAAATATTATGTTGATAAGGATGTAGTATATTTAATTCAACAGCTAATAATAACAAGTAAATGTCAGATCATAAAATGCAAATGGTCTGATTTAAAACCTAACTTTTTTTACTTTATAAATTAATTTTAACAATATGCAGGGGTGGAAAAAGTACCCAATTGTCATACTGGAGTAAAAGTAAAGATACCTTCATAAAAAATGACTCAAGTAAAAGTGAAAGTCATACTCAAACACTCAAATATCATTTACAAACCAAGCATTTGTGTTTAGTGAGTCACCAGATCAGAGGCAGTAGGGATAACCAGGCATGTTCTCTCGATATGTTTGTGAATTTGACTATTTGTCTGTCTTGCTAAGTATTCAAAATGTAACAAATACTTTTGGGTGTCAGGGAAAATGTAAGGAGTAAAAAGTACATCATTTTATTTAGGAATGTAGAAGTACAAGTTTCCCAAAATATAAATAGTAAACTATAGATACCCCCAAAAACTACTTAAGTAGTACTTTAAAGTGTTTTTACTTAAGTATTTTACACCACTGACAATATGGCACTACTTTATAAAAAAAAACTAAAAGGCAATTAAAACCTCTAGTATTATTAATGAACATGATTGGTTTGTTTAGGATTCCTGGCAATATAAAAGGTTTGTATGTATGCTTTTTTTGTGTGACTTTTCCTCTTTTGGTTGTTGTTGATGTTTGTTGTTTGTTAATAAAAATGCATGTCAAGAGGTGAGTCCTGTGTGTCTCAGTTGGTAGATCATGGTGCTTGCAATGTCAGGGTTGTGGGTTTGAGTCCCACGGGATACCAGTATGATGAAAATAAATAAATAAAGTCTAAATTGTGTGAGGTATATTTAACATGGGATATGTACAATTACGATATAAAAATTATGCCCTTGAATAAGTAGGTCTGACCTACATGAAGGGAACTGATGGTACTATAACCTAACATTTATGGAGAAGACGATATCCATCATATTAAAATAATGTATTCGAAAATACATTTGTGTGAGCTTTTTATTGTGCTGATTGGGACAAATCGATGACTGCAATGCACTCTATGTTGTGACATTTAGGGGCGTGGCCATGTAGGAACGTCATTAAGTAGGGACAGAAGGAGGGCAGTTTGAAGCAAAAGCGACGGGGTGGTAAACCATGTTCTAATATTCATGCAGTTTATTACCGAAATACTACTGGCAATATTGCCATATGTGGCAGACTTGAAATAACATTAGGCATCCTGGCTACAAAATTGCTCACAAAAATATAAGATAGTTAGCTACTCAAGGAGTTAGATAGCAAGCTAGCGTGTTTAGCTAGCAATGAATATCAGCTTAGCTAACGTTAGCTAGCTCGATAATATGGTTTGCGAATCGTTGCATGTTTTTCTTGATTGTTTGACTTCACACAACGCTGTTGAAATGTAGTTTTATAATATTTTGCAAGTTATCTAGCGAGTTAACTTTCCAATTCAAACAATGGCGAGCGTACATGAAAGTTTGTATTTCAACCCAATGATGACCAATGGGGTGGTCCATGCCAATGTGTTTGGCATCAAAGATTGGGTTACTCCGTATAAAATCTCTGTGCTGGCCTTGCTGTACGAGATGACCACGTCAAAACCAATTGCTCTTCAGGAAAGAAGGCGCTTGAACAAACTCATCCTGCCTCTACAACAGGTTGGAATAGCTATTGATTACCTTACAACTTCTACTTTCCACTGTCAGTTGCTTGCTTTTCTTTATCAAAGGTTTGTCTGTCTATCAGGGTCCAGACTTGACTCTTGACCAATTCCTGAAGACTGTGGAAGAATGTTGCCCTCAAACAGCATATGCTGTGAAACTCCGGTATGGATGAGTCCTTGACCCAATTGCTGTGGCCTATGTCTAGTGTTGAAGGTCAGTGATGCATGTTGTCTGCTCTTTCATCACACACACTTTCTCTTAACAGGTTGCATGAAATGGCTGATGGAGAGCTGAAGGACATGGAATATTTCTTTGCCACCCTCCCCACTCCTTTCAGTGCTATTGATTCTGAGGCGTATAAGACTAGTGTTGTTGGTGAGTAATAGTAAGCATAATTTGATTTGGAAGTCCAAAGGTTGGATCAATGGAGCATTGTGTTTAGTTAGTGGTGCTATATGAATTGGACAGATTTGAGGTTTTATCATCATGACCTTGACTTTGTTTTCTCAGGCCTGTTCATGAGACACATGCTCCTGGCCTATAACAAGCTGTCCTTCAGCCAGGTGTACAAACTGTACAAAGCCCTGCAGCAGTACTACCACAGTCACTACTCCCAGGCTGGTGATGTCCAGGTGCGGCTGCCTGCCCTGGCTGTAGACGACTCTGACATGGACCTCACCAGCACAGAGGACAACGTAGGGGAGAGGATGGAGAAGGAGGAGCTGGATACTGCACCGCTGCATGAGTCTGAGCTAAGGTTTGTATAATTCACTTGTGTAAGTAAAAGAAGAGGTGGTAGTAGAGGGAATAGTGTGTAAACTCTGCTTTTCTAGCTTCATGGGGAAGCTGGTTTCACCATTGGGGTGCCAGGAAGAGAAGTGCTTTGATTGGGTTGAGTGGGAGCTGACCCCCATATAGGTGGAACATCCAAGAGACTTGAGGTTGTAGTGGAGTACTCTGGTTGGGGTGTAGGGTTTGAGCATAGCCTGAAGGTAGGAAGGGGCAGTTCCTCTTGCTGCTCTGTAGGCAAGTACCTTGGTCTTGTATTGGATGCAAGCTTCGACTTGAAGCTAGTGGAGTGTGCGGAGGAGCGGGGTGACATGGGAGACCTTGGGAAGGTTGAACACCAGGCAGGGCATGTAGTAATCATTCTCATCAGTGTGATGGTCATCAGTTTATCCTTTGCATATTGTTCTTTTTCCTTATTTGCTACTTTTCTTTCTATAGAAATGAGGATGCCCCAAGCAGAGGCCCACTCTCGCAGAAGCAAGCGGAGTACTTTCTTGCTAGACAAGCGTACCTTCTAAAGAATGACGAGAACAAAGCCCTGAAGCCATCTGCCCTACAGGACGAGCTGAACAACATGCTCAAGTTCAACCCTGACTTTGCTGAGGCGGTGAGGCTCTACTATCAGTTAATATTATGGACTCACTCAAACAAACCTGGCAGGAAATTTGTGTGGAGCATAAAGAAAGTGAGCCTTTGTGTGATTTTTGGTCAACCTGATTGTGCTTGAGGCAGCTGTTTTGTGTCTGCAGCATTACCTGAGCTACCTGAACAGTATGCGAGTCCAGGACATCTTCATCTCCACCCACAGTCTGTTACATTACTTTGACCGCCTCATCCTGTCAGGGAGCGAGGGAAAGAGCAACGGGGACGAAGGCTATGGGAGAAGTCTCCGCTACGCTGCCCTCAACCTGGCAGCACTGCATTGTCGCTTTGGACACTAGTGAGTAGTAGTGGGCGTAGATATGGATAGTCATTTGCAGTTTATCTATGCCAGAGGTGATTTTTCAATTGACAAGAACCAATATATCTCTTAAATCAGTCAACAGGCTGAGCTGGCTCTACAGGAAGCTATCCGCATCGCCCAGGAGTCCAACGATCACGTGTGCCTGCAGCATTGCCTGGTAGGAGCTTTTACTTTCGTGTTCTATGCTCAACATGGAGTATTTACACAATATGGGTAGTCAAGGATGGTCCGTGTATACCTTGTACAACTTTCTCAGCACCAGTACGTTATCTGTGAAATCGTCTAATGTATTTGTATCTCTTTCAGAGTTGGCTTTATACCCTTGAACAGATGAAAGGATCTGACAGTTCTGTGCTAACTGAGGACTCGGTGAAAATGGCTGCCCACTTCTGTCTACCGGTAAGAATAGCATGAGCGTGCAGACTGGCACACTCCAGGTTCTCGTACAGTTTTATGCAATAGATTCAAATAATAGGCAGAATCTACCGCACACCCAAAGCTGATTTGTGAAGGTGCTGGAGGCGAAACAGGAATCTCTATGCACACTTCCAGCCAGAAGCTAATTTATTTAAATTATAGCTGAGCTTTTGGTCAGTTGACCTTCATCAGAGCAGATCTCCACAAACAATAGTGGGACAGGTAAGGCCACACAGCGAGCCAGAAGTAATTGCAGAGACCTGTGGGTACCCACAACACCTAAACTACTCACAATGGCCACAAGTTGTCATAATATCAGATAGAAATACAGGATAGAACAGAAAAGGTTATAGGTGTATTTCTACTAGAACAAAAACATACACCGGGAATGTGGTGTTGGCAATAGGAACCCATACACTCAGAGAAATAAATCTGAAAAAACGTAATAAAAAAGGAAAATGTATACAACACTATATACAGTGCCTAAGTATTCAGACCCCTTGACTTTTTCCACATTTTGCTATGTTACAGCCTTATTCTGAAATGGATCAATCTACACACAATACCCCATAATGACAAGGCAAAATATTTTATACATTTATAAAACATTTAATATGGAAATATCACATTTAAATTCAGACCCTTTACTCAGTGCTTTGGCAACAATTACAGCCTAGAGTCTTTTTGGGTATGACACTACAAGCTTGGCACACCTGTATTTGGGAGTTTTACCCACTCTTCTCAGCAGATCCTCTCAAGCTCTATCATGATGGATGGTGAGTGTTGCTGCACAGCTAAGGCCGGGCTCTGCCTGGGTCACTCAAGGACATTCAGAGACTTGTCCCGAAGCCACTACTGTTTTGTCTCTGCTATGTGGTTAGGGTCGTTTTCCTGTTGGAAGGTGAACCTTCACCCAGTCTGAGGTCTTGAGCTCTCTGGAGCAGGTTTTCATCAAGGATCTTTCTGTACTTTGCTCCGTTCCTCTTTCCATCGATCCTGACTAGTCTTCCAGTCCCTGCCTTTGAAAAATATCCCCACAGCATGATACTGCCACCACCATGCTTCACCGTAGGAATGGTGCCAGGATTCCTCCAGACGTGACGCTTGGCATTCAGGTCAAAGAGTTTAATCTTGGTTTCATCAGACCAAAGAATCTTGTTTCTCATGGTCTGAGTCCTTTAGTTGCCTTTTTACAGCCTGCTTGGAGTTTGACATGTGCCTTTTACTGAGTGACTGCTTCTGTCTGGCCACTCTACCATAAAGGCCTTATTGGTGGAGTGCTGCAGAGACTGTTGTCTTTCTGGAAGTTTCTCCCATCCCACAGAGGGACTCTGGAGCTCTGTCAGTGACCATTGAGTTCTTGGTCACCTCCCTGACCAAGGCCCTTCTCCCCCGATTGGTCAGTTTGGCCGGGCGGCCAGCTCTAGGAAGAGTCTTGGTGATTCCAAACTTCAGTGACCTTCAGTGCTGCAGGAATGTTTTTGTACTTTCCTCCAGATCTGTGCCTCGACACAATCCTGTCCTTCAACCTCATGGCTTGGTTTTTGCTCTGACATGCACTAACAACTGTGGGACCTTATATAGACAGGTGTGTGCCTTTCCAAATCGTATCCAATTAAATTTACCACGTGGCATCCAATCAAGTTGTAGAAATCTCAAGGATGATCAATGGAAACAGGAGCTCATAGCAAAGGGTCTGAATACTAATGTAAATAAGGTATTTAAATATAAATATATTTTTTATAAATTGGGAAACAATTCTAACCTGTTTTCGCTTTGTCATTGTGGGGTGTTGTGTCGATTAAAAAAAATAAAAAAAATAGTACATTTTTGAATACGGCTGTAACCACACAAAATGTGGGAAAAGGGAAGTTGTCTGATTACTTTCCAAATGCACTGTACATATGTAGAACCAGAAGAAATCTAGAAAACAAGTAGATAACATTTAAGGTAATCTGTTGGGTAAGTATTGGGCCACGAGAGCCATCTTGAATACAGGACACCCTCATACCAGTAAAGGGGTTGTGTGTGTGTGTGTGTGTGTGTGTGTGTGTGTGTGAAGCTCAGATGATGACAAGAATTACAACATGACACTCCTATCAAAATCCTCATTGTGTCATAACGGCGCCTAAAGTATGAATCCAGAGGAGTTCTCTCCAGCAGAGTTAACTGTCATTATCTCCTCCTGGTGACACACCTCTACAATTCCAGGGCATTGAGAAGACTCATTGGATAAAGTGAAAAGCAATGGGGTCATTTTCATCCTTGCGTCTTATAGAATAAGTGAACAAAAAGAGCTCTGTTTCAAGCTTCTGGATGTCTTGACCATGTACATGTTATCGCAAACACAGTGTAGGATAGAAATCACATATTTTGTATTGCATGTGATCGGCCCTTTAACACTACATATTTGTCCAGACGTAGGGTGTCGGAACACAGTTCTTTTTTTGGTGTTGCACTGAGCACCATAACTACAGGTGTAATTTCCATCTCTCAGGGGAGTAAGGGGGGTTTGTTTAGAACCTGTGTAGAGGCTGTCTTGGACCATTCTACTGCGAAGATCGGGGCCTCGTTTGTAGATGAAAAAGGTGTGGGGGGTTCTTGATCACTGTTTTTAATCATAAAGGCTTTGGGTGGGAATTTACACTGAATAAAAATAAATGCAATTTGTGAAGTGTTGGTCCCATGTTTCTGAAATAAAACCGATAGGAAAATGCTGCTCGTGCTCCTAGATACTTTTCAAAAAACAATTTATAATAACGTTTCGACCCTTAGGTCTTCATCAGACATTGTTGTCGTTGGACATAAAATCACCTAGGAGCATGAGCAGCAGTGTTTTGCCTTTTTATTTTCCAAGACTTTGCCTACATCTCCAGCACCTGCAGAAAGTACCTGCATGTGTGTATGTTCTTCAGCTTTTGTACTGAAATAGGAAATCTCAGGAATGTTCCATACGCACACAAAAACGTATTTCTCTCAGATTCTGTGCACAAATATGGATACTTTGCTGTTAGTGAGCATTTCTCCTTAGCCTATATAATTTGTCCACCTGACAGGTGTGGCATATCGATAAGCTGATTAAACAGCATGGTCATTACACAGGTGCACCTTGTGCTGGGGACAATAAAGGCCACTTTAAAATGTGCAGTTTTGTCACACAACACAATGCCACAGATGTGTCAAGTTTTGCAGGAGCGTGCCATTGGCATGCTGACTGCAGGAATGTCCACCTGAGCTGTTGCCAGATAATTGAATGTTCACTTCTCTACCATAAGCTGCATCTGATGTAGTTGAGAATTTGGCTGTATGTCCAACCGCAGACCACATATAACCACACCAGCACAGGACCTCCACATCCGCTTCTTCATCTATGGGATCATCTTGGGAATTTCTGTGTCTAATAAAGTCAGTTTGTGGGGAAAAATATATTCTGATTGGCTGGACTTGGCTCCCCAGTGGATGGGCCTGGCTGCCAAGTGGGTTGGCCTATGCCCTCCATGGACCACTCATGGCTGCACCACTGCCCAGTCATGTGAAAATCCATAGATTAGGTTCTCCTTCAAGGTCCTGTAATATCCCAGTGCATCTGGGGCTTTTCCATGCGATATTTGTGTAGAGCCTCTCCCGATCAAATGTAGCCAATATGATGTCAGGGAGATTAGACTGTTCTGATATCTTATTAATTACATCTGTAGAATCTTTGACAAATGCTGGGAGTTTTTCCACAATAGGCTTAATGAAAGAATCAACAAATGTGGAGAGTGGCTCAAGAGTCAATACTGGCAACGATGGGTCTGCCCTGAGGTTTGAAACTGAGAGGTCAGGCTATGGGAGTTCAGTAGAGCCAGGTGTTTACTAAGCCTCAAATTACCTTCACCCTCTCTCTCTCCTTCTCAGTACCTGGTGTCTCTTGGCATTCAGTCCCTGGTCCAGCAGGGGGCGGTCCAGGGCAAGACAGCCCATGAGCTGATGGACGCTCTGAAGGACACAGACATCCTGCACTGGAAGCACAGCCTGTCAGAGCTCATAGACATCAGCCTGGCTCAGACAACATCCATATGGAGGATGTATGGCAAGAGGTGGGTCTCCTTCACACATCCTGATCCTCTCTGACAATCAGAATCCACACTGAACATAAACAATCCTAGCCAGTAAGTTTATCTTTCAGTATGAAACCTGTTTTTTACTCGATTGGTAAGAAAAAAAGAGTGAATGTCAATTATTGATATCCAGTCTTGACTAATTGAATTAATCCAACACACATTCACTGTGCATGTCTCCAACATTCATGTCCTGTTGAACTTATGTGTTCTTCCAGCACCATGGCTCAGCAGCAGGCCCAGCTCCTCCTGAACATGAATAGCCTGGAGCAGGTTAACTTTGGGGTCCAGCAGAACAACACAGAGGCCTTTGCTGTGGCCCTCTGCCACCTGGCTGAGCTTCATGCTGAACAGGTACTGTAGTTGGTACACCTCATCCCACCTCTTTCTCTTTGGCTTCAGTCCCTTTGTCACGTCTCCCTCCGTGCTCATTTAGTCACTCAGGGCCGTTTCATAACCATTGATGGGATCCAAATTAAAGCTCAGGAGATGTGCACTTGTGTAGGCTGTGGGTGAGGCCTGCACCAGTTACATGTTCCTGTCTCCCTCTCTCCAGGGCCTGTATGGGGCTGTGTCCGAGGTCCTGAAGCATCTGAAGGAGCAGTTCCCACCTCACACCCAACATGCCAAGGTGAGCCATTCTGAACTCCTGCTCTTCTCTGTCCATCAACTTTAGACTTGGCCTCAATCCCCATGTTTAGCACTTTCCTATTGCTGCGGTACACAGAAACACCATTGTCTTCTTTTCAAATGTGATGACACTGACATGGCTGGTATGAAGTGGGCTGTTCATTCTAATGTTTTGTGTTCTGTCACCCAGCTGTGGATGCTCTGTGACCTCAAGATCCAGTTTGACAGAGCTATGAATGATGGGAAATACCACTTGGCAGAGCCCCATGTCACAGCCATTGCTGCCTTGAACAAAACGGAGGGTCTTTATAGGTAAGGAAGGGTCATGACTCAGAACATAGAACACCTTTACACAGTCTTCCAGTGCTGTAGCTATCTGTATGTGGGGCTTTCCACGAATTCAGTGGCTTTTGAGAAGTGTAACTTGGTCCCCAAAAAACGTTTTGATTTCACCTAATTTGAACATTGTCATAAAGAGCACATGGTCAACTTGATGAAACACACTTTTCCCCATCTCAAGAGATGCAAATAAATAAGACTATACTAAGTGGCAGAAAAAGGAACAGGGTTGACTGTAACAGGGTTGATGATTTCATATTAAATCAGTCACAAATCCTCTTGTGACAGGCACAATGAAAGCTTGTTATGTACCTCAGGGAGGGGCAACTGAATGTAAGCTCCACAAAAAAATGTGACATTGCTAAAACGTTTCAACCCTGTCTATCTATGGGTAACAGGGTTGACATGTTATTCTCGACACGCTCAGTTTTCCACCACAGAACACCAGAAAATTGCCAAAAAGTGTAGAGCCGGATCACCTGCTTTTTTACACTATGATTTAACTATTAATGTTACATTTTTCTTTTGAAACCAAATCTTTTAAAATGGAATAGTTTCACCAGATTAATATTTGAGTTCAATTAATGTAACAGGGTTGACCTTAAAATGAGTGACAGACGTAAATGAATCACTAATCACATTAATCACCTTCAGAAATAACTTTGTCCAAGTAACAAAATAACCAGGGTTTTACAATGATGAGGAAGCTAGTATACATTTTGGGGGTGTGTGGGTTGAAATCTTCCTAGAAGTGACATGGTGTTGACGAAGGGACAGATTTATTGAAGGTGGTCTATATTAAAGGGCACTTCTATGAAATGAACAGGTTTTTAAAATGCAATATTGGTGCACAATTTCTACTTAAAATATTAAATGGACGCAAACCGCATTCTTTTCGTGGAACGACCCATGTGTATATCTGTCGTGTTAACAGGAAAGCTCAAGTGCTGAAGGCCTTGAACCGGACCACTGAAGCATACAGCATCCTGCAGAGGCTGCAGCTGTACTGCGAGAAGACCAAATACACAGAGATGATCATCAGGTAGGTTCTAAATGAAACAGACTCCATATTTTTGGGGTAAGGGTTGTTTATCAGATATGTGTTTTAGACATATTGGTATGCCTTGTGCAGGGTGATGCTGGTCACAGCTGAGTTGCATTGGGAGTCGTCAGGTTTTGCCACAGCCCTTCCTCTCCTGCTGCAGGCCCTGGCCCTGGCCAGACAGCACCACCTACAGGCCCTGGCCTCTGAGACCATCCTTCACCTGGCTTTCACTCAGGTCAGCACAACAGACGCGCACATGCAATATGTAACCCTGTTATGGCAAACACACCATCGTATACTCTCAAACCCCTACACATATTAACACACATCTTCAAACCCCTTAACTTAGACAGAACTGCATATTGTATGCCAAGCAAACTCCCACATTTAGGCAAAACAAGGAAATTCATACTGGGTTATATTTAAAAACTCCCAATAGTTTGTGTTCTCCTTCCCCCTGTCCAGTTAATGCTGGGAGTGCCGGAGCAAGCTCTGGGTGTCCTTCATGAGGCGATGGAGCCCATCCTGGCCCACGGAGCGGTCATGGATAAGGGCAGAGCTCTGCTCCTGGCAGCCCGCTGTCAGATGGCCATGGCTGGGACCCGGTCCAATGGCCAGAGGCATGCAGGTAGCACACATCCCCAACACAAACTTAATATCACTCACTACCTCAAATGTACATGTTTGTGGATAGAATTACTTTGTCATGTAAGTACACAGACAGGAGTCGATCAGAGTCTTCCTCCCTGTTGTCTCCCTCCAGCTTTAGGCCTGGCTGTGCAATCGCTGGGAGAGGCTGCAGCCTACTTCTCCATGCTGGACTGTAAGGAGCGTCTCCGTGATGTCCACTACCTGCAGGCCCGGCTGCACCACACCCTGGGACAAACCCCCGAGCGCAACAAATGTGCCATGCTGTTCCGCCTCCTGGACCAGGAGCTGCAGGCGCCGGGGGCAGCTGTCGCCATGCGACTCTGAACAATCATCACCACCCTGCCTTCTCCGACACAGACCGCAACATATACTGGTGTACTCTGTCATTGTCATGGACTTCGCATTCTATCCTATCTTTTGGTTCAAATTGCAACATTGCTTGTGTGTTAAAGAGTAGAGAAACCACTGGTTTAGGGCACTCCCAATTTACATTGCAAGCTTGTATCGTCTATCTACAATATAAAGATCCGACTTCAAGTCTCTATAATCTTTTCTCATGTTTGTTGTGCTTTGTTTGGCAAAATGGAAAACAAGAAAATCACTAATTTGTTCCACCTGAAAATGTTTGTCTTGACTACCACTAATGTCAAGCACAGCTGTTGGTGAAAGAATGCAGCCTGGTTGGGCCTCCCTACAATTTGAATGTTTATTTGCAGTAAAAGCAGTTCCAACAAACGTAGGTGTTTCCCTCTCGGACGTGATGGATAACTGCGCAGGATCCAGAGGCCTCGATATGGAAACCTAGATGCCGCCACACCACCTCTTTGAGTAGCACCCACATAGTATTTGAATTTCAGCATACATACCGTTATACAACAGTTTATCCTTTATTCAGGACCAGAGAGATCTGATTCTTTAGATGTAGTCATAGCCTCTGTTGTAGGATGTCGATAGAATAGACCTGGACTATAGAGATAGAGGACTTGTCTTTGCAATTATAGCATCTGTGATGGTATGGGCAGCTCCATTGAGGATCTCTTCATTTATAAATAGTACATTTTCTTCACGATAGGCTACTCTCTCCTGATGACCCGATTGGACATGACTCCAACAGGAAGGATCAGCCAATGAATTTGGAAGTCTCACCCAGTTGACATTAAATTGGTGGGTCTCCTCAATGACACTGTCCATGCTCATTGTGCCCTTTGGCCACTATCATTCTCTATGATATGTACTTGTATTTTGTCATTTATCATCATGTTCTTCAAAGTCCCAGTGGTGGGATCCCATCATAGCACAAAGATAAATATACAGAGATATCTAAGCGTAGACGATCCGCGTTCTCATCTATGCTTAGAGAACGAGGAACTGTTTAATGCATCTCAGCTGTCGGAGTTACCACGATATGATGAGTGAGAGTAATATCAAATCAGAGCTGGACAGAAGATGAGTATGTTTTAGAGAGAGCATTGTGATTTTTCTTCAACTGGAAGCATGCCAATAGAAAAACACTTTTAGCGAAGGAAAAGATTTCCCAGAGATATGTGCACATCAATGTAATAGTCCTGAGATGATTTGAAATGATATCTTTGTGTGTGTGCCATAACATGACAATCTGTGAGAACTAAGCTGACAATGACACTGCACATTGTTTTTGTTAGCCTGGTGTAGATTTATGCCAACTGTGAGAGTGATCATTTTTATATTGGGTTAAGTTATTCAGCATCTCAGTCAGTGCTAGTCATGAGCATCATTATATTGACATCTCTTCAAAATGGCATTGAGCCAAGATCAGGTATTATGAAATATTAGGATATTTTCAATATCCTGAATTGCCCTTTGCTTTGTATACAGAAGAAGCTTAGCCTAATAGCATTTAAAACATTACCTAACATTGGTATGAAAACACTGAAGTTTTATTACTGAAACAAAGCATTGACACTGTGATATAGCCCTAAGCCTTCAAATATTACATTCTGGGTCTCTTAAGCATTTGAGGTACAGAACCAATTAAGTTGAAAGCCTATGTCATATTTAACATTTGAGTGGGCTGGTTTTTGAGAATGTTCTGCATGTCCCTCTTACATGAAAAAAGCATTGTCATCATTACTTGAGGCTTTTTTTGGTTGACGTCAACGGCTTACATTAGACAAAAAGAAAGTATGTTCCATTGCCCTATCTGTCTAAACTTTACCATGTAGGTTTGTTCCAGATGGTTATTGGAATGTTTGCACAAGAAGTACTCTAAGACCGTGTGCGGGGTCTGAAACACGCTACATGTCACTTCGCTCTATAAACAAATACAGTAGATAATGGGCCTCCATGGGACAGGAGACGGGACAGAGACTGTCTGTGTAAATACACACAGACTCACACTGCATAGTTCACTCTGCTCTTGTGTGTGTGTGTGTGTTGATATATCTAGAGCGAGATGGAGAGGGTGAGCTGCAGCCGTGGGATGTCTTTTCATCAGGCAACACTAGATGGGGCATGTGCCTAGTGACGCTAAATGTCCTCTGAACCAGTGGCCTGCCCTGTATGTGAGCACTGTGCATCAACATTGACACTATACTCTGTTCAGGCCTGTGCTGTCAAGAGTATCACATTAGTTGGGGGATTGGGAAATGTTCTATTAGCACAGTTAGATGAGCTGTGTCAAAGGATTGAAAAACCCTTGCTTTGCTATTTTTGTATGTAATATACAGCTTCATTAGCCATCATTTCCCATCTGCCCACAGGCTGAATTCTGTCTGATTGAATATGGATCTTCTTGCTCTTACAGGGAAGCAGAGAGTAGAGAGTATGCAGATAGTTTCTCAGGCCACATTCAATAGGGCCTAGACGACAGGATACTTGTTGTAGCCTAGACGACAGCATACTACCATAGATGGACCTTAGTTGGCAGTCACATCTCTGTGCACAGTAGAGTTGACTTACTCAGCAACTGTAGGTAACTGCCAAAATAAAGAAAACGTCATCATAAAGTGTCTTAATAAAGGAGAAGAACACACTTTGATAAAGAGGAAGCATTTAGCCTGAGTCGACTACGTAGCTTCCTATGCATCACTGGTCTATGGAAGAAATTGCTTCAGTGAATAATCCATTTGGAGGCTTTTGTAAAAGCCCCAGCTGGCGCCAAATGCCACATCTTGCTAAGATTTGTCAGAAGGAAGCTGCTTGGTATTTTGTTCTTCAGACTATTGAAGGAAGTCGAGCCCAAATGTTTGGGTTGTAGGTGTTAAATTGTACCTCAGTCAGTTGTTTAGACATCATGTAGCTGTTATTAATCTATTGTGTACATTTTTCATCAGTTCTTTGGTTACAGGTATCGATGCAGAGAATGATGCCTCTAAGAATATGGGGAACAGGCTGACTAATGTAAAATATATCTCATTTTAAACATTTTAATAACAAGCATGGCATGAGAACAATGCATGTTTAAAAATATATATCTGCAAATGTAAAATACACTATACATTCACTGTACTGCTATGGTCTTACTCCATATTAAACATGAACCATTTGTGTTTTTCTCAACATTCTGCATCACAAAAAATGTAAAAGTACCATTTGAATAGTTAAATGGCAGCCATATTTGAGCCTTTGTTAACAATAGGCCCCAATGGGCAACGGTCAGAGTTGTGAAGAAATCAGAAAAACAGAAATCACAGTTTTCAGTTAACAGATCAGAATATGCTTCCTCATGAAAGGAAAACTGTAGCTACCTGTGACCAACATCTTCATAAGGCAGGTAGACCTGTAGCCTGGTTGCCAGATATGTTTGTGATTTAGCCAACCCATAAAGCACCAACAGATATAGCAACCTGACCAGTTAAGACCTGAGGTTAAGGCCTGAGGTTAAAACATACAGACCATTTTTCCTTGATGGAGAGATAAAACAGTCATGTCTCTACATTTGATTTGTTCAATGGACAGACAAACTACTTTGACAACCTTCCATATTGGTGTTCATATTCTCCCCTAAAACATTGCTTTCCTTAAATCTCAGATAAATGGCACTTTTTCAGTCAAACAGAATGATCGCTCATCATCACAGAGTAATTTGACTAATATGTTGGCTAATAATCCCTATGCAAACTATTTCATAATGTATATCAGAAGATTCATGGCGTCCATAAAGTTCTGGCCCATTGGTATTTACATCCAGCAGGATACGAAAGTTGCAGTCCAGCTTTCTGCTACCCCACTGCATTGCATTAATAAACTTCCATCTTCAGGATAATTGATAATGATGATATCTTGATACAGCTAGGATTTTTAAAATGCCACTTTCAGAGATGCAACCTCACTTCTTTTTCAAAACACAAAAATAAATAATGAGTAATGCTGAAATAAAAGCAGAAATGCCGCCGATTATTTGGTGTGAAGGGAGGAGGTATTGATGTGGAGTAAAGTCATTTTCCACGTCTTGAAATGAATTTCAGCTGAAGAAAGCGAGTGGCTGTGTCACCTTGAGGAGGCATTGTTTTCGTGTCTTTCCAGATACTTAGCTCTATCCCTGCCTTTTTATGGAGGTACACTCCAGGTTTGGGAAGGAAGAGGTGAGGTAAGACTCAGTAGCCCGCTGGATAGCCCCCTTTCCTGGGGTCGGACTCGGCACAGAGCCGCTCCCCCTGTCTCACCACCGCCTGAACCACTGAATCAGGAGTCATCAGCAGCTCTGTTACATGGTTCTTCTTTACTAGGCCATCTAATACACTCTTTTACACAAACACACACACATAAACACAGAAATAAACACACACACACACACAGATTAAAGTCCAGAGTTATGAAACAATTTTTAAAAATTCAACAATATACGATGCAATATTGTTCAGAATTACCCACCTTTTCAAAGCCGTCCTCCACTACAGTCATATTTGGGTTGAGTTGATTGTGAATTCGAGGTAGTGTCACAGCTTTTTTGAGGTCGTAGTCAAAGAACAAGGTATTCAGAATCACCTATGTAAACGAGAAAAGGAAGCTTCTTGTCCTCTGATTCATCACAAAATCAGGATGTAAGGATAGATGGATATCATGTGTTAGTATAGGCTATATCTGTTTCAGAGAGTCCATGATGTGCATGGATCAAAACTTACTAGGGCAGTTGCTGTGGTGATCTTTGTTCCACCAGAGGCTCCCACCACCATTTTCACTCTATTGTCTTTGTCAGAGATAATAGTTGGGCACATAGAAGAGAGAGGCCTTTTACCTAAAAATGAAAGGTAGATCAATCTTCAGACCAACAGGTATTCTCAGAAAACAAACCAGCCAAGGTTCAAACTGGAGCCATGTGTAAATTGAGAACTTTCAGTAGCCTACCAGCAACAAGGATATTGATTTCAGTTCCTATTCTCACCAGGCTGGATGAAGTTGTTAGGAGATGGAGGGATTCCAAAGCCGTTGGTGATGTATGGAGAGCTAAAGTCATCCATCTCATCATTGAAAATGATGCCAGTTGAGCGGGACATGACTTTTGAGCCAAAACTGAAGATAGGAATGATAGTTAAGTAGCTAGAGTTAAGTAATTATAGGAGTTAAGTAACCTATACATGTTATTTTTGGGTTAAATGCAAATAGAAGATTCTTAGTAAGACCATCGGCAACAAAGTTTATTTAGAGTGCACATGTATACTATATTAAGGATCTGTCTCTGGATATCTATAATCTACCCTGTAGCATTATGTATTCATCAGTCCTATTGTCTCAGAGGAGGTCTTGCCTTGTAGGACTCTTACTATAGATTGATTGTGCTGGTGGCAGCCACAGCACTTCCATCCTCAGCTATGATGGACAGGTGTGCAGTCCCATGATTGTCTGGGACAAAATAATCTTGCTCGTAGTAGCTGTCGGGATGAGTGGTGTCATCTGTGATCTTGCTCCTGATCCCGTCAGCAAAGTAGTCTGAGGTCATGTTGTGGATGAGCTGGAGAGAACATAAAATCATCAAATAGGAATTAAATTAGTTTCTCCTGGCAATGTTGAACAGCAGTCAACAGCATGTGATTATAGAGCATGTTCAGTAAACAACTACAAACCGTTTTTATTTTAAAGTCAAATACAGCGCGTTCGGAAAGTATTCAGACCCCTTCCATTTTTCCACATTTTGTTACATTACAGCCTGATTAAAAAATAAAATCCTCATCAATCTACCCACAACACCCCATAATGACAAAGCGATAACAGATTTTAAGAAATGTTTGCAAATGTATAAAAAAGTACATGTACATACAGTAAGTATTCAGACCCTTTGCTATGAGACTCAAAATTTAGCTCAGGTACATCCTGTTTCCATTGATCATCCTAGAGATGTTTCTACAACTTGATTGGAGTCCACCTGTGGTAAATTCAATTGATTGGACATGATTTGGAAAGGCACACACCTGTCTATATAAGGTCCCACATTTGACAGTCACAGCAAAAACCAAACCATGAGGTCAAATGAATTGTACGTGGAGCCCCGAGACAGGATTGTGTCAAGGGGCACAGATCTGGGGAAGGATACCAAAACATTTCTGCAGCATTGAAGGACCCCAAGAACACAGTGTCCTCCATCATTCTTAAATAGAAGAAGTTTGGAACCACCAAGACTCTTCCTAGAGCTGGCCTCCCGGCCAAACTCACGAATCGGCGGGGAAGGCCCTTGATCATAGAAGTGACCAAGAACCCGATGGTAGAGTTCCAGAGTTCCTCTGTGTGGAGATGGGAGAACCTTCCAGAAGGACAACCATCTCTGCAGCAGTCCACCAATCAGGCCTCTATTGTAGAGTAGCGAGATGGAAGCCACTCCTCAGATAAAGGCACATGACAGCCCGCTTGGAGTTTGCCAAAAGGCACCTAAAGGACTCTGAGACCATGAGAAACAAGATTCTCTGGTCTAGTGAAACCAAGATTGAACTCTTTGGCCTAAATGCCAATCGTCACATCTGGAGAAAACGTGGCACCATCCCTACATTGAATCATGGTGGTGGCAGCATCATGCTGTGGGGATGTTTTTCAGCTGCAGGGACTGGGAGACTAGTCAGGACTGAGGGAAAGATGAATGGAGAAAGTACAGAGAGATCCTTAATAAAACCTGCTCCAGAGCTCTCAGGACCTCAGACTGGGCTGAAGGTTCACCTTCCAGCAGGACAATGACCCTATGCACACAGCCCAGACAATGCAAGAGTGGCTTCAGGACAAGTTTTCAAAATGTGGAAAAAGTCAAGAGTTCTGAATACTTTCCTGAATGCACTGTGTGAGTGAAACTTTCTGTTTGAAAGCTGTGTGTCAGGGTTCTCACATCAGTGATATTGAGATAGCGTGGATCCCCTAGTTTGCTCCTCTTGGCATAAGCAAACCGGAAAGCTTCCACGATGCGGTGATATGTCAGAGTCTTTTTCTCGACCGTTGAAACACTTGTGCCAGTGAAGTTATACCCTGTAGAAAAAGCACACAAAAAATGTTGATCTAATACACGGGTGATGATACTTTTTGACCCTAAGGCCACATCGCGGATTTCAAAATTCAACGGATGGCCGCATTGATTTTTTGGCGACCGATTTGTTCGTCAAAATGAATTTGTGGGCAGGAAAAGGGGAGTTATTTGAAAATGTATCGATTCATTATCCCCCCAAAAGGCTTACAAAATCCCTCACGGGCCACATTTAATCGATCTAATATGTCAGCCCCAAAAAAGAACTGTGTTCATTTATCAAAGATACAGTTTTAACGTAATTCGATGTTTCCATCACAGGGTCATTTCTGTCTGATTCCGTCCTTGTTTTTGCACAAACACCAGCAGCTATGGTTGATGTCAAGATGTAGAGGACTAGTGCAGTTTAGTTCATTTCCAGTGAGATAATGTCCAGAGAGCTTACAGCAAATCTCTAAAATGAGATGACAAACTGGGAGGCCTGAGCTGTTTGTTTACAGTCAATTAGTGGTGGATGATGATGTTCACACTCAGAGTTATCTAGGCTGCTGCTCACCGTCCACTATGTTGAGTATGAGTGCCAGGACTGGGCCGCTGGAGGGGGCGTCTGGGACGTGCATGGTGTACTCGCCCACGGTCAGCTTCAGTGGGTTCTCATTCAACACAGGCCTGTAGTCCAATAGATCCTCCAGGGTGATAATCCCACCTGAGACGTGAAAATAATAACTGCTGAAGAAGCACATCGACAAACTGCCTATCAGATCTGTCTTGTCTAATCATCGTCATAATGTGTACAGCAAGCATGATGAGCTTTAATAGAATATTATAATGCACAAGAAATAGAGAAAGACCTGCTGCCTGGATGTCATCAACAATTGTCTGTGCCATTGTCCCATTGTAAAAAACACCAGGTCCTTCCTCCGCTATCCTCTTGTAGGTGTCTGCTAGTTTGGGAAATTTAATGATATCATTTTCCTTCAGGATGTTTTTCTGGGAGTCACAGAACACTTCGCTGGAATACAAAAACAGGAGCAGAGAACTTATAAGGAGTTATTCAAACAAATCTGTAGAGTATTTCATGACGTTGGCCTGTGGGGATAGGTTTATGACAGTCATAAATACCTCTCCCCCCTTTTCCCTTCTCTAACCTACTGAGGTTACATTTGCAAACCCCTTGGTTAACATAGAGATTCTAGGAACATCAGAAGTTGGGTGGAAATGAACTATATTCTGGTAATCTGAGCAATTGAACATATGCAGTGGTACTTAATGAATATGATGTCAGTTTGATTGTCATCTGAGACATTCTCATCAATGATAAGATGACATAAACTCTACAGTGGAAAGTCTACACATCAGAGTTATCAGATTCACATGGAATTGTTGTTCAATTTAAATGTTTGAATATAAAATTATTTGTGATGGGATGAAATGAAATGTGATTTTAGCTTCTAAAATGTGAGATTTGGATTTTCATAAGATAGGGCTGCTCAATCAGTGGCCCTCCCCTGTGAAGGGACAAGTGCTATAAAACTTTTCACACACACACCCCTCTTCTCCCTTCCTATATAAAGCCTTGACGACAACATAACTTTCTGTTCCGAGGATATGAGGATGACGATCCTATGTCAGAATGGTTCAGATAAAACTACAGAATGAAGCCAACATCAGCATGAGCTTTGGTTGTGAATGGTATGAACTTTGAACTCTTATTCACGACAGAAGTGATACCTCCTAGTCGTTGAGTTAGTGACCGCAGCTGCAAACGCAGGTTAGGAAGGAACAGACAGAGTATCCCATCTACCACACAACAACGTTACTACAACTTATCCAAGTGACCCCCAGAGACATTCTTCAAAGGACAGAAGACTCGGTTTGGCAACACGGTCTTCCATCTACCACTAACCTACTGAAGCGCAGCTCAGAGTAAATATTTATTGCATTTTCCTTTTCCAAATGGGCGGTAATTTAGAATGCATAGGATACTGTATTTACGATAGCACAGCGTCACCTTGGTTCCTGTCTTCCCGCTCTTTCACTCAACCCAGCCCCTTTCCTTTGTGTAACAAGCTGTCATATCTGTTCCGCCCGCAAGGGACGTTTTTCTATGATGTAAAGAATTATCCACGTATAATTCATTCTTTGTGTATGTGAATTTTGTGTGATTAGTTAGGTATTCAAATTGTTAGCCAGGGTTCTTGCAGGTAAATAAATAATTAAACCCAGTTTTGTATTGCTGATTCAAATTGTTAGCCAGGGTTCTTGCAGATAACCAAGAATTTACAACTTTCCGATGAGACTGAAGTAAGATGAAGATTAATGTTGACTGCTTTGGATGTAAAATATTACTAGTTCTTTAAGAGTTTATTTGGAAGTGTCACACTCTGACCATGATTTGCGATGTTTGTTTCTATGTTTTGTTTGGTCAGGGTGTGATATGAGTGGGCATTCTATGTTGTATGTCTAGTTTATCTATTTCTATGTGTTTTGGCCTGATATGGTTCTCAATCAGTGGCAGGTGTTTGTCATTGTCTCTGATTGGGAACCATATTTAGGTAGCCTGTTTTGTATTGTGGTCTGTGGGTTATTGTCTATGTTATGTTGCATGTTAGCACTCAGTTTCTATAGCGTTCACGTTTGTCTTGTTAGTTTGTTTTAGTGTACTTCGTGTTTTTTTCGTCAATCATTAAATCATGCATTCACACCACGCTGCGCTTTGGTCGCCTCAATACAACGATCGTGACAGGAAGATAACAGCTCTATAAATATTATTCCGTGGTGCCCGACTCTCTAGTTAATTACATTTACATGATTTGCTCAATCAGGTGATATTAATTATGGAGAAATTATTTTATAGAATGGCATGTCTTATCAATTAATCCGGCATAGCCAAAGACACGACAAGTAAAAGGACCAGCATTCCCATGGCATTGTCATCATAGGTTTTACAGCGGCCAATCAAATCATCAATGGTCATAATAAATCACAGAGGAAGCCATGAATTTTGGACATCAATGTAATCACATTTTATTGGTTGCAATATATCAATGTGGTAAAATCCAACTAATAATCTAATTACAGTACTTTATTGAGCAGGGATGGACTCAGTCGGGGTCTGAACTTAATGTTGAGAGTTAGAATAGTAGATCACACAAGGTGACATTTAGAAATGTTGTTGGACATCAGCTGTTTTTATATTGTAATGTCAGTCACTCAACTAGCCTATGTCAGCTAAAGATTTTTTGATTGGTAAATTAGTCTAGCCAGCTATCTAAATGTGTAGTAATCATTGTCAAATTACTGACCAGGGGACCCCATTGATTTTGTTATTCACTGTTACTCAGATATCGTATTCAAAACTGAAAAACAATTATCCACCCTATGGCAAAATTTGTAGAATTTCAGGAAATTAGCTGTAAAACTGTACATTTTTCTCTCAGTCCCATGGCAAAATTAATAGAATTGCATGAAATGAGTTATGCAATTGCTAAATCTTCTCTCCGCCCCATGGCAAAATGTGTAGAATGGCAGCAAACTTGCTTTAAAATGGCAGCACCCTCTTTATGTCCCATGGCAAAATGTGTAGAATTTGCAGGAAATGAACTCTAAAACTTCAATTTTTCTATCCGCTGTCAAGAGGGGGCTGCTAAAATGTTCTGCTCACAAGGTGGGGGCCCTCCAACAAAATGTCACTTAGGCCAAAAAAGGTGAGGGCCGACACTGACTGCATGTGTGGGTATGGATGTTGGTACACAGACCTGTGAGCCACTGCGACCCCTCATAATGAGTTCAGATTTTTTGTGGCCTCCACCCCCATCAAAGTTGCCCATCCCTGTTATATAACATGTCATTTACACTGTCATTAAAGGGTAGCTATTATCAACCATCCATATCACTTAAGTCTGTCGTTGTCAATATTATTAGATTTGTAGAAGTGGTTTTAGTAGTAATAGTAGTAGTAATAATAGTGGTAATAGTGGTAGTAGTAGTAATATAGCAATTACAGAATTTTCCCCCCCATATTTGTTTTCTTTGATCTCCTGTCCTATCCTCACCACATATTGGCATCTCCTTGAATAGCGTCCTTGTTGCTGGCGATGGCCTTGGCCAGGGCTTTGCCGATAGGGAAACCTACACGTGCCAACTCAATGCTTGGCTCAAACAGCTCCTTCCATGGCAGCCTGCCGTGTCTCCTGTGTGCCATCTCGTAACCACGGATCTCCCCTGGAATGGCTATAGACAATCCACCTGTTATGCAAAGAAGTCTTTACCACATTTTGCACAAAGTTGGAACCCTGCCCAGAGAGGATTTAAAATGCATATCAGTCAATTTCCCCATTTTGACAGGTCAAACTGTTGCCCCCTTAGCAATGCATATGTGTTAAAAGATTTTATTAAGGTTTAATTATAAATTATTAAATAATTCTACACATAAACTTAACCATTAGGGATTAGAGGTTATGTAGCATGAACAAGGAGTAATTAAAAATAATAAACACAGCCCCAACTATGTGTGTGCCTAACGAAAACAAAGAGGATGCTTAACCTATGTTTGAACCGACCCAGCAATAACTCTGAAGAGATAAGATAGGTCAGGGAGAGCCCCTCCAGGTTTCCCATATCTGTGGGGGACTGGAACTGTCAGCTGAGTGGTAATAAACTCAGGGGAGACATCAGGAGAAGAAGAGAGAATCCAAATCTTAGTGTGTATGTATGTGCGTAGGTTAGAATGTTATAAAAGGAACGCCTTTGTGAATGCACAGCGGAGCTCTCGCAAATAAACTTGGATCTGATCAATTGTGAGCTGGGAATTCTGTCTGTTTCATTTAAGACCAGAACTTTACAACCTCTGGGTAGCAGACAGATAAAGATAATTGAAATGGTTGAACATTGATTACAAAATTACTTCACAATATGATGCAGAAGGTTAGAGCTAATTTTCCTTAGAATGATGGAAGATCAGGGAGGAGGCTGCTAGAAGGTTCAAACAGTGTTAACTTCTCTTTATCGCTACCCCACTGTGATGCATGACAGCTACAATATTACTATTCAACTGTTATCTCAGGATGGTTTGAACTACAGAACCTGCCTAGTCTACCCTGAACCTGACGTACATTCCAGAACAGTAAAATTGGTACCTTTCCGAGAAAGCTGGGTGTTATTGCCAAACATGTCTTCTGTCGCGTTCATGGGTGCTGTCTCCCTCGCGTCAATGGTTTCTACCTTCCCTGTCGAGCAGTGATACAAAATACAGACAAATGGATGTGTTTGTTAGCCTTTCTAGGGAGTTTTTCCGAGACACCGTGCTTCTACACCTGCATTGCTTGATGTTTGGGTTTTTAGGCTGAGTTTCTGTACAGCACTTTGAGATATCAGCTGATGTAAGAAGTGCTATATAAATTAATTTGATTTGATTTTTAATTTGTGGTGTCTTGAGGACTCACTGACTCACCTGTGGAAGCATTGTAGATGTTGAAGAAGAGACCCCCTCCAATGCCCATGCTGTGAGCGTTCAGGAGGCCAACACACAGCAGGGCGGCGATAGATGCATCCACCGCTGAGCCGTTCCTCTTCAGGATGTCCCTAGGTACACACACACACACACTTAATGCTCCTTGTAGAGCTTAATCGTGTCCTGTCATTTGACTAAGCTTGTACCATGAATCATTGTATCAAAGGTAATTAGTTGGCTCGTGTTACATTACTTACCTCCCCACCTCAGAGCATATCCCAGCATCTGTAGCCACGGCAGCTTTTGAGTAGAAATGGTCTGAGGGTGAGATGGGGTTCTTGTTTCCCACTCCCATGAACACCCCCACGAACACTCCTACTGCAGCCACCAGCAAAACCACCAGGCCAGCCACCAGGGACTTCCTGACCATTTTCCTGCCCAGGGGAACCAACACACCAACACATCTTACAGTTAGACAGGAGCCTTACAGATACTGTGTCTTCCTGTTTTAATTGATTATATAGTTAGAAGTAGTAGGCTTTTTTAGCATGCAGTTAGTCTTAGTGCTGTGTCTGCCTGATGAAACACTGTCAAAGGAACCTGCGAAGCGCCATGGGCATTGCATCTTAATGTCATCACTATCCTCCCAATGCAGAGGTCCCCCATGGAGCATGCTGTGGGGTTTCAATCATATACATGTGACTCAAATCTAAACTGTCAAAGGCTGTCCCTTGAGTTCCCTGCATGTGTCACTTAATGTTTTCTGTGAGTTGCAAAATGGTACGGAGGTGATGGTTTCTATTTGACAAGCTCCATTAAACTTTCAACTAAAGCATAATAAAAGAAAAACTACTGGTAGATAATAGTGGTATCCTACTACCTGGGATTGAGGTTGAGTGAGCAGGGAGCAGAGCTGATTATAAGAGTTTAAAAATGAAAATGTGTGAATTCCTTGTGATTGTACATTTCTCTAATGATGATACACTTTATTTCAAGTGAATATTTACTCTTACCCTTGAAAAATTATAACATTCCTCTCCCCTCAATGTTTTGTGATCCTGGCCTGAATTTACCATATGTATGACCTCTCCTATAGAGGACACACATTTTTATCTTGAAATGATCTCACAGCCCTGTGACAAACACTGTGACAGCCAACCCCGGTCTCCCTTACATAGGAAGCATAAAAATAAGAGTAAGATACAAGAAATTGAACAAATACCCTGAGTGTACAAACCATTAAGAACACCTTCCTAATATTGAGTTAAACCCCCTCATGCCCCAGACGCAATTCATCAGGGCATGGATTCTACAAGGTTTTGAAAGCATTCTACAGGGATGCTGGACCATGTTGTGTCAAGTTGCCTGGATCTCCTTTGGGTGGAAACTGTTGAGTGTGAAAAACCCAGCAGCGTTGCAATTCTTGACACAAACCTGGTGTGCCTGGCACCTACTACCATACCCCATTCAATGACATTTTAATATTTTGTCTTCCCCATTCACCCTCTGAATAGCACACATACACAATCTATGTCTCAATTGTCTCAAGGCTGAAAATCATTCTTTAACCTGTCTCCTCCCCTTCATCGACATTTATTGAAGTGGATTTAACAAGTGGCATCAATAAGGGATCATAGCTTTCACCTGGATTCACCTGGTCAGTCTATGTCATGGTATGTAAACTCAACGTATACCAAACAAAATCCATTGATTTCAAAGTTTAAGATCTCAAATGACGGTTTCTGCTATTGGTTAAACATTTAAATATATTTTAAAGTGAAAAATCTGAGTCTCATTGTAATTCCATTTCTGAGGAATTTCCTTTGGGCTACACAGAAAACATGGCAACCACATCAATGTACTCTTCACCATAAAGTACATTGTATTATAGAATAACAAGTTTTTATATTAACAACCATTTGGCAACACTCACATAATAGATGTAACGCTGATATCTGATATTTGGCCTACACTTTAGAACTAAGCTGTTCAGAAGAGAACAAAAATACACTGTAATGAATTACTGAACACTGTAATGAGTTGCTGAACACTTTGATGAGTTACTGAACACTGTAATGAGTTGCTGAACACTGTAATGAGTTACTGAACACTGTAATGAGTTGCTGAACACTTTGATGAGTTACTGAACACTGTAATGAGTTGCTGAACACTTTGATGAGTTACTGAACACTGTAATGAGTTGCTGAACACTTTGATGAGTTACTGAACACTGTAATGAGTTACTGAACACTGTAATGAGTTACTGAACACTGTAATGAGTTGCTGAACACTTTGATGAGTTACTGAACACTGTAATGAGTTGCTGAACACTGTAATGAGTTACTGAACACTGTAATGAGTTGCTGAACACTTTGATGAGTTACTGAACACTGTAATGAGTTGCTGAACACTTTGATGAGTTACTGAACACTGTAATGAGTTGCTGAACACTTTGATGAGTTACTGAACACTGTAATGAGTTACTGAACACTGTAATGAGTTACTGAACACTGTAATGAGTTGCTGAACACTGTAATGAGTTACTGAACACTGTAATGAGTTACTGAACACTGTAATGAGTTACTGAACACTGTAATGAGTTACTGAACACTGTAATGAGTTACTGAACACTGTAATGAGTTGCTGAACACTGTAATGAGTTACTGAACACTGTCATGAGTTACTGAACACTGTAATGAGTTGCTGAACACTGTAATGAGTTGCTGAACACTGTAATGAGTTACTGAACACTGTAATGAGTTGCTGAACACTGTAATGAGTTACTGAACACTGTAATGAGTTGCTGAACACTGTAATGAGTTACTGAACACTGTAATGAGTTACTGAACACTGTAATGAGTTGCTGAACACTGTAATGAGTTACTGAACACTGTAATGAGTTGCTGAACACTGTAATGAGTTGCTGAACACTGTAATGAGTTACTGAACACTGTAATGAGTTACTGAACACTGTAATGAGTTTCTGAACACTGTAATGAGTTACTGAACACTGTAATGAGTTACTGAACACTGTAATGAGTTACTGAACACTGTAATGAGTTACTGAACACTGTAATGAGTTACTCAGTGACATTTAGCCTAGTCCTGTGGTGTCCAGCAGCACTACTGATTTACAGCATAAAAGAACTCCATACTTTCAGCCTTAACCACATGTTCTGTCTCTGTAATTGACCGGTAATCAACATAGCCTAATCAGCATGTGTAATCATTTTTATAACCACACTGAATTGCCATAACTAGCTTTGGCACACACAACAGCATGTTGCCTCAATCAAATGACGTGTTCAGTGTTCAGTAATGTTGATTTGGCCAGACATACCATATTTTACCAGACAAACACTGGAGACATACGAAGTAGTTGGATAGGACTTGACGGGAATTGGGGTAGAAAATGTCATTCTAGACAGAACAGATGGTTAAAACCCCCGTAACGAGTTAACAAGCAGTTAACAAATAGTGAACAACCAAGGTTTTTGAGACAAAAATATTTTTCACATTGCATTTTAAAATTGTAAAGTTCCTTGTAATCCTTTATTAGATGTATAATATGCTCTTTGAAGCAGTCCAGAAGTGATTATAAATGAATCACACAATAGCCTATTTCACAACGAATTACACAGTATTTCATCCTTGCCAACCATGTCAGAACACTTGACACTATTCCAATTCCCCCCCAAAATTATCTCAATATCAAACAATGATATCCTGATCATTTTGATAGTTTAAATCACACAGCTTATAGTTGATGATGAACTTACTTCCATAGATTGCTCAAATGCACAGCATGTGCTCCCTTGTGGACTTAACAGCAGCTCACCCATAGATATCGGGTTCCAAATAGTAGGATTATATTTCTATGGGCTTACCATTGTCTATTATTGCTGCATACTGTTCTGAACCCCTGATGGCCCCTGTGACTAGGGAATGAATGTAAGACAATAAAGCACTGTGGCCCCAACCCAAACTGGTCTCACTGATCTTTTTATAACAAACAACCCCCATGCCATCCATATGATTGCTGCAAAAGGTTGAATGCAAATACAGTGCAATGTCACAGTAGCCTAAATAAAGGTGGTAGAGTTTATTCACAACTGGTGTGTCTTAATAAATGCTGTGCACTCAGTGGCCATACCATGCACCTTCCTAAATTGAAGTCGTGAGAAGGGCGTGTCGTAACTTCGTAGGGCGCGCAATGGCACACGAAGGCTGTGATTGGTTATGCGCGCCACGAGCCTGGTGTCTGCCGTGCAACACTGCACAAACCTAAACAACAGCGTAAAGGCACGAGCATGCACCGAGCATACTGGCACTCGTAGACCCTCAGAGATCATCCAAATTAACAGAGCATTCGTCTGTCCTCGTAAATGTGTCACGGGCGCAATAGACAGTCGTTGAATATCCGGTAACAGGTAAATCAGGAATATTGTGCTGTGTTGCTGTCAGTATTGAATGTTGTCTTCTGACAACAATAATAGGCAATAGGCTACAGATAACATATGGGCTATTGAACTGGGGTATATTTCTGAGTTTAGACAGTATTATGGTTGCATTGTGCAATTGTAAAATACTGTCGATATAAACACAAATATGGGTTCTAGATTAAGTAGACAGAGTAGTCTGGACAATGAGAATTTCACGAAAAGGCGTTGCAAGCCTCTTAACAGCACAGGAGAAGGCGACAGAGGTAGAATTCAAGGCGGCGACTTTCTGTTTACGATGATGCTGAAATCAGATAAACTGCCGGGGATGCTGAGGCGGTCAAATCATAGTCCCTACGTGAGGCGAGTGGCATGGATCCGAGAGATACAAACGCTGCTCCGTGATCGCAGGATAGATCAGGCAACCGACATGCTTAAACTATTGAGGAAGGTAAGGACAAACTATCTACATTGGAATTATTGCGTACGAATCGATCAAAATTGCGCACAGTAGGCCTACATCGCGCAAATGTGCATCGATCTGCTTTCATGGCAAATGCCTGTCATCACTGCGCTGCTTGTCACCATGTGTATTGTCTGTCCCATTCCAACCATTTTGATTAGAATTTTTCGAACAGATATATAAACCCAATATTTCCGTTTATGCAGGAGCTCCTCAACATTATTGAACCTACATTTGAAGTAGCCTACCCACCCATACAGTGGCCACAGGTGTTTCTACTATTGACCTGTTTTTGAAGGAGGTGTTTGTAAACTATTAGGCCCACTACTCTCACTGTCATCCCTGGCATCTGGTCATTTCCATGGCACCACAGGTGCTGCTGCTATTTCAAATAAACCTTGAACAATATCACAATTACTATTCACAATATGATAGACATAACATATTGCACAGATTTGTCTGATTGCATGCACTTTTCAGAGTTTCTAATAATACCAGAAACAGGATGCTGGACCAGCTTGTGGGATAGAGTGATTCTGCTATTTTATTCTCATAAATAGGGAATTCTATGTGCAACAGCAGTGGTGTTAAACATGGGACCACTACTAAGTGTCTGTAGAATTAATGCTGATTTCTTTCATTAATAAAGTGTTCTTATTTCATTACATTATCTTATGCCATTCCACCCATAATGATGTAATGATAATATAATGTGTTTAGTATTGACATTTGTTGGAAAACCTGCATTTGATTTGGTCAATTTAATTGTGACCTATGTCATGTCGACTGTGTTTTGTCCATAAATGGCTTAAAATAAGGTTCATTTGCCACTACAATTTCTTGCGTTGGGTTGTCAATTATCAGTTATTATTTGGATGTCTGCACAGCCCAGATCAATACCCCCACCACAGTCCATCTAACTCACGGTACAGTCTCTTCTACTGACAGGTCACCGGATGACTACTCTTCTGCTCCTATTGTCTTATGGGACTGTGGGTGTGATTGCTGCCCCCCGTCCTCCCTGCCATCCCACCCCTTTATCCCCTGGTATGGACAGTGCAGGATCTCACCTCCACTCTCTGCTGTCTAATGCACCCATTAGAGCTACACATTCACCCTCTCTCTTCCCCTAATGTCTTCCTCCCTACTGCCAGCCCATTCTCTATAATGGACCTCGGCTGTTACAGCAGGAGAGTGAGCAGCTGACGGTTCCAGACATACAGAAATCGGCCCATTTCATATTGGTTAATTCAAGTTTTGCCTCAGTATGTTTTAAAGATATACAGGGGAAATGTGTTACGTAGATTCACACAGGTAAAGTACAGCATTGACATAATATTGTATAGATTTAATCGAGCCGTCCTATTGGTAATGATTGCTACCTGTGCTGGGGAAGCTCTTCTGAAAAGATAGTTTACCAAGCTACCAATTTAAGTTAAGCTACACTAAAGCTACCCTTATGAAAAATATAATTTATTTAACTAATGTTACTTTGAAAAAGTAGTTATAAAACAGAGTCTGGTACTCTCTAATGTGTGGATAGGCCACTCGGAGTTGACAGATTCCCGACTGCACTCTGGTCGAGTGACGACAGACACAGAAGCCCAGTCTAGGTGTTGTAATGACGAAACAGGTTATACATGAAAGAGATAATTACTACAATGTAAATCCAATAAACAACATGACAGTAATATCAGCTATCTCTATACACAATTTACAATAAGAGAAAAATAACCCGATAATTCCTCTCAGGAGAATTAACATTACAGTTACAACAACTGGTGGGTAATCACATAATTGCACAAAATGGTAAAAGAACTGGTGAAGAAAGTTACCCATCCAAATCAAATCAAATTATATTGGTCGCATTCACATATTTAGCAGGTGTAGCGAAATGCTTGTGTTCCTAGCTCCAAAAGTGTGGTAATATCTAACAATACACAACAATACACACAAATCTAAAAGTAAAATCATGGAATTAAGAAATATAGAAATATTAAGACGAGCAATGTCGGAGTCCGAGAATATACAGTGCATTCGGAAACTATTCAGACCCCTTGATTTTTTTCCACATTTTGTTACGTTACAGCCTTATTCTAAAATGGATTAAATAGTTTCCCCCCTCAATCTACAAGCAATAAATACCCCATAATGACAAAGCAAAAACAGGTTTTTAGACATTTTAGAAAATGTATAAAAAATAATAAACTGAAATATCACAGTTAGATAAGTATTCACAAACCCTTTACTCAGTACTTTGTTGATGCACCTTTGGCAGCGATTACAGCCTTGAGTCTTCTTGGGTATAATGATACAAGCTTGGCACACCTGTATTTGGGGAGTTTCTCCCATTTTTTTCTGCAGATCTTCTCAAGCTCTGTCAGGTTGGATGAGGAGCGTCGCTACACAGTTATTTTCAGGTCTCTCCAGGGATGTTTGATCAGGTTGAAGTCCGGGCTCTGGCTGGGCCACTGAAGGACATTCAGAGACTTGTTCCGAAGCCACTTCTGCGTTGTCTTGGCTGTGTGTTTAGGGTCATTGTCCTGTTGGAAGGTGAACCTTTGCCCCAGTCTAAAGTGCTGAGCGCTCTGGAGCAGGACTCTGTACTTTGCTCTGTTCATCTTTCCCTTGATCTTGACTACTCTTCCAGTCCCTGCCTCTGAAAAACATCCCCACAGCATGATGCTGCCACCACCACGCTTCACCATAGGGATGGTGCCAGGTTTCCTACAGATGTGACGCTTGGCATTCAGGCCAAAGAGTTCAATCTTGGTTTCATCAGACCAGACAATCGTGTTTCTCATGGTCTGAGAGTCTTTATGTGTCTTTTGGCAAACTCCAAGTGGGCTGTCATGTACCTTTTGCTGAGGAGTGGCTTCCGTCTGGCCACTCTACCATAAAGGTCTGAGTGGTGGCGTGCTGCAGAGATGGTTGTCCTTCTGGAAGGTTCTCCCATCTCCACAGAGGAACTCTGGAGCTCTGCCAGAGTGACCATCGGGTTTATGGTCACCTCCCTGACCAAGACCCTTCTTCCCCAATTGCTCAGTTTGGTCGGGCGGCCAGCTCTAGGAAGAGCCTTGGTGGTTCCAAACTTCTTCCATTTAAGAATGGTGGAGACTTCTGTGTTCCCGGTGACCGTCAATGCTGCAGAAATGTTTTGGTACCCTTCCCCAGATCTTTGCCTCGACACAATCCTGTCTCGGAGATCTACAGACAATTTCTTTGACCTTATGGCTTGGGTTTTGCTCTGACATGCATTGTCAACTGTGGGACCATATATAGACAGGTGTGTGTGCCTTTCCAAATCCTCAGGATATGCGGTTTCCAGTTTGCACAAGGTCTAGTGCGCAGTAATTCCTTGAGAGCCGTCGTGGTATCGGCTTGGGGTGGAATATGCACGACTGTGACGATGACTGAAGATAACAATGCAGTTGGCGTTTGATTGTGAGGTATTCTAGGTCAGGTGCACAATAGGATTTGAGTTCCTGTATGTTACCACAATAGCACCATGAGTAATTAATCATGAAACATACAGTACACCTCCACCTTTCTTCTTTCTGGAGAGTTCTTTATTCCTATCTGCACAATGTACTGAGAACCCAGCTGGCTGTATGGACGGGGACAGTATATCTGGAGAGAGCCATGATTCCGTGGAGCAGAGTATGTTACAGTCCCTGATGTCTCTCTGGAACGAGATCCTTGCCCTGAGCTTGTCTGTGTTTTTGTCCAGGGACTGAGCATTAGTGAGTAATATACTCAGAAGCGGTGGATGGTGTGCACGCCTCCTGAGTCTGACTAAAAGTCCACTCCGAATACCTCTTCTCCACCGGCTGTGTCTTGAAGCAGCCTCTAGGACAAGTTCAATCGCCTCGAGTGGTACAAACAAAGGATCTCATTCAAGTCCTATTACTGCCACTCTGATATACAAAAGGTATTTCTGGCTGTATGTAATAACACAATAATATGCTAATAATGTGAGAAATAACACACAAAAAATACAAAATTCAATAAAGTTCAATAAAATGTCCATGTAGATCTAATTAAATTTAGCGAGATTCTAAATTCAAATCTAACAGGCTTTTATACAACCACCCCAGAATTAGTGTAACTAATTTGAATTTAGTAAAAGCCTCCATCTTCCTTTCTATGAAGGTAGGTCTGCATTGTCTAACACAACAGGAAGCTACACCAATCGGGCATTACTTGACCTTGACCTCCACATTCCGGATCCTTCCATCTGCACTTGGGATCGTCTTCACTCTCCGTATGATGGGCAACGAGGCACCACTATCATGGGCACTTGTCCAACCTTATAGTCTGGTGTGTCCTTCCACCACTTCTGCTTCTGCTGAAGACTTGGGAAATAGTTCCACATGAAGTGGGTCCAAAGTAGTCAGCCAGGACCTTACTATGCTTCCAACGGCGTTGTCCAAGAAGGTCTTTGTCTGCATATACAGCATGTGGGAATGAAGCATCATGTCGCCCTATCAAGAGCAGATAGGGCATGACTGGATCGGGGTCTACTACATCTGCTGAAACATAGCCTAGGGGCTTGGAGCCTAGAATGCCTTTCACCTCCGTAAGGATCGTTAGGAGGACATCTTCATGTTGAGTTACACAAAGAGCATTCTGCACAGACCTTTTCTCCCTCTCCCATACGGGGGTTGAACCAAAAACTGATCATCAAATCAAATTTTATTGGTCACATACACGTGATTAGCAGATGTTATTGCGGGTGTAGCGAAATGATTGCGCTTCTAGCTCTGACAGTGCAGTAATATCTAACAAATTACACAACATATTCCCAATACACACAAATCTAAGTAGGAATGAATTAAGACTATATACATATGGATGATCGATATCAGAGCGGAACAGACTAAGATACAGTAGAATAGTATAGGAAACAGTATATACATATGAGACGAGTAATGAGGCACTGAGGTTGAAGGTAGGCCTTGAAATACATCCACAGGTACAATTGACTCAAATGATGTCAATTAACCTATCAGAAGCTTCTAAAGCCATGACGTAATTTTCTGGAATTACCAAGTTGTTTAAAGGCACAGTCAACTTAGTGTATGTAAACTTCTAACCCACTGTAATTGTGATTCAGTGAATTTCAGCTAAATAATCTGTCTGTAAACAATTGTTGGAAAAATTACTTGTGTAATGCACAAAGTAGATGTCCTAACCGACTTGCCAAAACTATAGTTTGTTAACAAGAAATTTGTGGAGTGTTTGAAAAACGAATTTTAATGAATCCAACCTAAGTGTATGTAAACTTCCGACTTCAACTGTACATGTGGTCTGTGTACAGAGGGAAACAGGATAAAAGCATTGCCGTGGGAAGTAAAGGTGCTGAGGGTGCTGCACCACCCCCTGAAAAATTTGAATTAAACAAAAATATAAATAAAAAAATATTCAGTAACAGTCAAAAGTTTGGACACACCTACTCATTCAAGGGTTTTTCTTTATTTTTTAAAAATGTTTTTACAATGTAGAATAATAGTGAAGACATCAAAACTATGAATAACACATATGGAATCATGTAGTAACCAAAACAGATTCTTCAAACCAATTATCTCAAATTTGGACTCATCAGACCAAAGGAGAGATTTCCACTGGTGTAATGTCCATTGCTTTTGTTTCTTGGCCCAAGCAAGTCTCTTTTTCTTATTGGTGTCCTTCAGTAGTGGTTTCTTTGCAGCATTTCAACCATGAAGGCCTGATTCACACAGTCACCTCTGAACAATTGATGTTGAGATGTGACTGTTACTTGAACCCTGTGAAGAATGTATTTGGGCTGCAATTTCTGAGGCTGGTAAACTTATCTTCTGCAGCAGATTTACTGTAACTCTTGGTCTTCCTTTCCTGTGGTGGAGAGCCACTTTCCATGAGAGCCACTTTCATTATAGGGCTTGATGGTTTTGCGACTGCACTTGAAGAAACGTTCAACGTTTTTGAAATGTTCCTCATTGACCTTCTTTCTTGTCTTAAAGTAATGATGGACTGTAGTTTCTCTTTGCTTATTTGAGATGTTCTTACCCCAATATGGTCTTGGTCTTTGAATGATAGGGCTATGTTCTGTATTCCCCCCTACCTTGTCACAACACAACTGATTGGCTCAACTGCATTAAGAGGGAAAGAAATTCCACAAGTTAACTTTTAAAAAGGTACACCGTTTAATTGAAATGCATTCCAGGTGACTACCTCATGAATCTGGTTGAGAGAATGACAAGAGTGTGCAGAGCTGTCATTAAGGCAAAGGGTGGCAACTTTGAAGAATCTCAGAAGCAATGTGGCTTTACTCTTCCTGTATTAGTGGATCAATTTATCCTACTGAATTTACTGTTAGTTCTATTTTTATACACAAATAACAGTCCCCCCAAAAATGCTAAATGTTATTGTAATGGTGAGAGGTTAGCATGTGTTCGGGGTATGATATTTGTGCGTCTGTAACTTTCTCACTCAACATTATTTCAGATTCATTCAAGATTATCCGTGATCATGGTAGCATCCACATTAATGTAGAAGTGTTTAGGAACTTATTTACAATAAGAGTGACTCCATTAATTTCTATTGGGCACAAAATAATCTGAAACACAATCAAAACAAACAGCAAATGCATCCATCCCAAAAATGTGTAGAGTCAGATGCTTGATGTAGTCATTGCGTGCTTTGAATATGGGACCAAATAACTTAATTTGTACTACTTTAATACACATATAAGTAAATTTGTCCCAATACTCCTGGGACAATCTGCACTCTGACCTCATAGTCATTGCATCATTTCAAATCCAAAGTGCTAGTGTCACACCCTGACCGTAGAGACCCTTTTTATGTCTCTATTTGGTTTGGTCAGAGTGTGATTTGGGGTTTGTATTCTATGTTCTATTATTTCTATTTCTATGTTTTGGCCGGGTATGGTTCTCAATCAGGGACAGCTGTCTATCGTAGTCCCTGATTGAGAACCATACATAGGTAGCCCTTTTTTCCACCTGCCTTTGTGGGAAGTTGACTTTGTTTATGGCACATAGCCTTTAGCGAAACGGTTTGTTTTGCACTGTTTATTGTTTTGTTCGGCGTCATTTCTATAATAAAATAAAAAAGTACGCTCACAACGCTGAGCCTTGGTCCACTTCCTTCAACAGCCGTGACAGCTAGAGTACAAAGAAAAAAACAATTAAAAATGTGTCACTGTCCAAATGCTTTTGGAGCTCACTGTAAGTTCAGCAGTAAAAATGTGCTTAACAAATCGCATAATAAGTGAAATTCCTTGTTCAATCATTTTTGAATGACTACCCCACCTCTGTACCCCACACATACAAGTATCTGTAAGGTACCTCAATTGAGTACTACATTTCAAGCACAGATTCAACCACAAAGACCTGGGAGGATTTTCAATGCCTCGCAAAGAAGGGCACCTATTGGTAGATGTGTAACAATAAAAAGTGCAGATGCTGAATATCCCTTTGAGCATGGTGAAGTTATTCATTAGGCTTTGGATGGTGTATCAATACATCCAGTCACTACAAAGATACGGGCGTCCTTCCTAACAGTTCCCAGAGAAGAAGGAAATTGCTCAGGGATTTCACCATGGTAACTGTTATCACCATGATTTCACCATTGTGATAACAGTTACAGAGTGTAATGGTTGTGATACGAGAACTGAAGATGGATCAAGAACCGTGTAGTTACTCCACAATACTAATGCAAATGACAGAGTGAAAGAAAGGAAGCCTGTACAGAATACAAATATTACAAAACATGCATCCTGTTTGCAATAAGGCAGTTAAGTATTACTGCAAATAAATTAACTTTTTGTCCTGAATACAAAGTGTTGTGTGGGGCAAATCCAATACAACTCATTACTGAGTACCACTCTCCATATTTTCAATCTCCATATTTTCAAGCATAGTGGTGGATGCATCATGTTATGGGTATTCTTATCATCGACAAGGACTAGCGAGTGTTTTAGGATACAAAGAAACGGAGTAAAGCTATAAGCACAGGAAAAATCCTAGAGAAAAACCTGGTTCAGTCTGCTTTCCACCAGACACTGGGAGATGAATTCTCCTTTCAGCAGGATAATAACCTAAAACACAAGGCCAAATGCTCCTGAGTAGCCTAGTTACAGTTTTAACTGAACTCGACTTGAAAATCTATGGCAAGACATGAAAATGGCTGTCTAGCAATAATCAACAATCAACTTGACAGAGCTTGAAGAATAAAACAAATAATAATGGACAAATATTTTACAATCCAGGTGTGCAAAGCTGTTAGAGACTTACCCAAAACGATTCACAGCTGTAATCACCGCCAAAGGGTTTCTACAAAGCATTGACTCAGGTGTGTGCAGGGTTGTTATCTGGTCCATACCGTGGTGACGAGTCGTGAGGCAGTCAAATTCCACGTGACCGTTTAGCCATGGTAATTAGGCTTCTCCATGCTCTGATGCTGCTGATTTCTATAAGCAATGCAATTGTGTGAGAAAAACAAGTGATGGTCTCTATTGAAAAGAGGAGGATCCCATCAGCTTTCTATAGGCTAGGCCTACTATATTTATTTCTCAACTTTCCTAATATTAAGCACATTGCTTCTCTTTATAACAGGAGTATAGCCTACCTGTCGTGTACTCTACCTGTCGTGTACACCCCCCTCCCAAGCAGACACCTCGATGGCCCTGAAAGAACTTCATTGGACTCTTTTTAAACTGGAAACCACATATCCTGAGACTGCATTTATAGTAGCTGGGGATTTTAACAAGGCTAATCAGAAAACAAGGCTCACTAAATTTTTATCAGCATATCGAATGCGCGACCCGGGCTGGAAAAATTCTGGATCATTGTTACTCTAACTTCCGCGACGCATACATAGCCCTCCCTTGCCCTCCTTTTGGCAAATCTGACCATGACTCCATTTTGTTGCTCCCAGACTATAAACAGAAACTAAAACAGGAAATGCCCGTGTTCAGGTCTGTTCAACGCTGGTCCGACCAATCTGATCCCACACTTCAAGATTGCTTCGATCACGTGGACTGGGATATGTTCTGGATAGCATCGAACAACAACATTGATGTATACACTGATTCGGTGAGCGAGTTTATTAGCATGTTGGTGATGTTGTACCCATGGTGACAATTAAAACCTTCCCCAACCAGAAACTCTGGATTTTTTTCTTTTTTATAATTTTACCTTTACCTAGGCAAGTCAGTTAAGAACAAATTCTTATTTTCAATGATGGCCTAGGAACAGTGGGTTAACTACCTTGTTCAGGGGCAGAACAACAGATTTGTACCTTGTCAGCTCAGGGGTTTGAACTTGCAACCTTCCGGTTACTAGTCCAACGCTCTAACCTCTAGGCTACCCTGCCGCCCCAGATTGAGGGCAGCATTAGCGCAAAACTGAAACCGCGAACCAGTTTTAATCAGGGCAAGGCGACCGGAACATGACTGAATACAGTCGGTGTAGCTATTCCCTCCGCAAGGCAATCAAACAAGCTAAGCGTCAGTATAGAGACAAAGTAGAGTCGCAATTCAATGGCTCAGACACGAGAGGTATGTGGCAGGTTCTACAATCAATCACAAACTACAAAAATAAAACCAGCCCCGTCGCGGACCAGGATGTCTTGCTCCCAGACAAACTAAACAACTTCTTTGCTCGCTTTGAGGACAATACAGTGCCACTGACACGGCCCGCTACCAAAACCTGAGGGATCTCCTTCACCGCAGCCAATGTGAGTAAAACATTTAAATGTGTTAACCCTCGCAGGGCTGCTGGCCCAGGCGGCATCCCTAGCCGCGTCCTCAGAGCATGCTCAGACCAGCTTGTCTGGTGTGTTTACGGACATATTCAATCAATCCCTATCCCAGTCTGCCGTTCCCACATGCTTCAAGATGGCCACCATTGTTCCTGTTCCCAAGAAAGCTAAAGTAACTGAGCTAAATGACTATCGCCCCATAGCACTCACTTCCGTCATCATGAAATGCTTTGAGAGACTAGTCAAGGATCAAATCACCTCCACCTTGCCTGACACCCTAGACCCACTCCAATTTGCTTATCGTCCCAATAGTCCCACAGACGACGCAATCGCAATCACACTGCACACTGCCCTAACCCATTTGGACAAGAGGAATACCTATGTAAGAATGCTGTTCATCGACTAAAGCTCATCATTTAACACCATAATACCCTCCAAACTTGTCATCAAGCTCGAGAACCTGGGTCTCGACCCCGCCCTGTGCAACTGGGTCCTGGACTTTCTGACGGGCCGCCCCCAGGTGGTGAGGGTTGGAAACAACATCTCCACCCAACTGATCCTCAACACTGGGGCCCCACAAGCGTGCATTCTCAGCCTTCTCCTGTACTCTCTGTTCACCCATGACTGCGTGGCCTGCATGCCCCCAACTCAATCATCAAGTTTGCAGATGACACTACAGTAGTAGGCTTGATTACCAACAACGACGAGACGGCCTTCATGGAGGAGGTGAGGGCCCTTGGAGTGTGGTGTCAGGAAAATAACCTCACACTCATCATCCACAAAATAGATGATCGTGGACTTCAGGAAACAGCAGAGGGAGCACCCCCCCCCCTATCCACATCGACGGGACAGTAGTGGAGAAGGTGGAAAGTTTTAAGTTCTTACACATCAAGGACAAACTGAAATGGTCCACCCACACAGACATCATGGTGAAGAAGGCGCAACACAGCCTCTTCAACCTCAGGAGGCTGAAGAAATGTGGCTTGTCACCAAAAACACTCACAAACTTTTACAGGTGCACAATAAAAAGCATCCTGTCGGGCTGTATCACCGCCTGGTACGGCAACAGCTCCACCCACAACCGTAAGGCTCTCCAGAGGGGAGTGAGGTCTGCACAACGCATCACCGGTGGCAAACCACCTGCTGTCCAGGACACCTACACCACCCGATGTCACAGGAAGGCCAAAAAGATCATCAAGGACAATAACCACCCGAGCCACTGCCTGCAATAAATGAATCACCAGTCACTTTAAACAATGCCACTTTATATAATGTTTACATACCCTACATTACTCATCTCATACGTATATACTGTGCTCTATACCATCTACTGCATCAAGATAATCCATCCACCTGACAGCTGTGGCATATCAAGAAGCAGACTACATTATTTACCACCACAGTCAGATGCTGGCGCTAAGACCACACTCAGTCACCTGTATTAGGAAATAAGAAAACAGGAAACCACTTACCCAGAGGCTGCGCTCCTAGTGTCCAGAGACTTTAATGCAGGGAAACTTAAATGTTAAATGTGCAACCAGAGGGCAAAAAATTCTAGATCACCTGTACTCCACACACAGAGACGTGTACAAAGCTCTCCCTTGCCCTCCATTTGGTAAATCCGACCACAACTCTATCCTCCTGATTCCTGCTTACAAGCAAAAATTAAAGCAGGAAGCACCAGTGACTCAGTCTATAAAAAGTGGTCAGATGAAACAGGACTGTTTTGCTATCCCAGACTGGAACATGTTCCAGGATTCTTCCGATGGCATTGAGGAGTACACCACATCAGTCACTGGCATTATCAATAAGTGCATCGAGGACGTCGTCCCAACCGTGACTGTACGTACATACCCCAACCAGAAGCCATGGATTACAGGCAACAATCGCACTGAGCTAAAGGGTAGAGATGCCAATTTCAAGGTGCAGGACTCGGAAGCTTGCAAGAAATCCTGCTATGCCCTGCGACGAACCATCAAACAGGCAAAGCATCAATACAGGGCTGAGATTGAATCATACTACACCGTCTCCGACGCTCATCTTATGTGGCAGGGCTTG
This sequence comes from Oncorhynchus gorbuscha, assembly GCF_021184085.1. Classification (NCBI taxonomy): domain Eukaryota; kingdom Metazoa; phylum Chordata; class Actinopteri; order Salmoniformes; family Salmonidae; genus Oncorhynchus; species Oncorhynchus gorbuscha. Next base: position 59,962,480 of record NC_060177.1, on the reverse strand, counting down.
CAAGCTATTACAGACTACAAAGGGAAGCACAGCCGCGAGTTGCCCAGCGACACAAGCCTACCAGACGAGCTAAATCACTTCTATGCTTGCTTCGAGGCAAGTAACACTGAGGCATGCATGAGAGCATCAGCTGTTCCGGACGACTGTGTGATCACGCTCTCCATAGTCGACATGAGTAAGACCTTTGAACAGGTTAACATACACAAGGCTGCAGGGCCAGACGGATTACCAGGACTTGTGCTCCGGGCATGTGCTGACAAACTGGCAGGTGTATTCACTGACATTTTCAACATGTCCCTAATTGAGTCTGTAATACCAACATGTTTCAAGAATACCACCATAGCCCTTTGCCCAAGAACACAAAGGGGTGCGTGCTCAGGGGTGCGTGCTCAGTCCCCTCCTGTACTCCCTGTTCACCCACGACTGCATGGCCAGGCACGACTCCAACACCATCATTAAGTTTGCAGATGACACAACAGTGTAGGCCTCATCAACGACAACGATGAGACAGCCTATAGGGAGGAGGTCAGAGACCTGGCCGGGTGATGCCAGAATAACAACCTATTCCTCAACGTGACTAAGGAGACGATTGTGAACTAGAAGAAAAGGAGTACCAAGCACACCCCCATTTTCATCGATGGGGCTCTAGTGGCGCAGGTCGAGAGCTAAAAATTCCTTGGTGTCCACATCAACAACCAACTAGAATGGTCCAAACATACCAAGACAGTTGTGAAGAGGGCACGACAAAGTCTATTCCCCCCCAGGAAACTAAAAAGATTTGGCATGGGTCCTGAGATCCTCAAAAGGTTCTACGGTTCTACAGCTGTGACATCGAGAGCATCCTGACTGATTGCATCACTGCCTGGTACAGCAATTGCGCTGCCTCTAACCGCAAGGCACTACAGAGTGTAGTGCGTACGGCCAAGTACATCACTGCGGCTAAGCTGTCTGCCATCCAGGACCTCTACACCAGGCGGTGTCAGAGGAAGGCACTAAAAATTGTCAAAGACCCCAGCCACCCCAGTCATAGACTGTTCTCTCTACTATCGCATGGCAAGCGGTACCGGAGTGCCAAGTCTAGGACCAAAAGGCTTCCCAACAGTTTTTACCCCCAAGCCATAAGACTCCTGAACAGGTAATCTAATGGCTACCCAGACTATTTGAATTGTGTGCCCCCCCCAACCCATCTTTATACGCTGCTGCTGCACTCTGTTTATCATATATGCATAGTCACTTTAACTATACATTCATGTACATACTACCTCAACTGGGCCGACCAACCAGTGCTCCCGCACATTGGCTAACCGGGCTATCTGCATTGTGTCCCACCACCCGCCAACCCCTCTTTTACACTACTGCTACTCTCTGTTCATCATATATGCATAGTCACTTTAACCATATCTACATGTACATACTACCTCAATCAGCCTGACTAACCGGTGTCTGTATGTAGCCTCGCTACTTTTATAGCCTCGCTACTGTATATAGCCTCTTTTTACTGTTGTTTTATTTATTTACTTACCTATTGTTCACCTAATACCTTAGTCATGGTTAGTATCACACTAAGACAAAGGAATTACAAGATGTCTTGAAAATTCCCAAGTATAATCCATTCTGTCATGTTTGGATTTGGCTCTATTTATTCACTATCTATGCATCATGTTTCTATGGACGGATCAGGATTTCAAAGCAAGTTATCAGCTGAAAATGAGTCATTTCTATAAGAATACCAGCGGTATGATAACATGACTATTAATGCGCTATAACAGTACATCTGATAGTCCTCTTTGTTAGCTCAATCGTAAGCTCCTCTGTCTTTCAGAGGTTGTCCAATCTGTAGTTAATTACGCTGAAGACTTGACAGAGGAGATTGTAGAATCTCTTTAATCAAGGCAAGGAGATAACCCAGAGTGCCAAAGCTGCATGACAGCCACATCACAGGGGACCCTCTTTTAAATTAGCTCTGTTTTAATTGAATAAGACTCACGTTGTCAGCATTCAGGCTATTGCAAATCGGCACGTGTCTCAATTATATTTTGGTTCGTAACTCAATTAAAAGAGGTGATCCATCATCCACTGTAAAGTTAGTAGACATGCTATGGTTAGGTGAGAGTTACTGTAACAACTGAAGAATGAAAATGTACCTGTATCGTCAACTGAGTTTATAATGTTGCGTCTGCAGTAAGGTAGTAAAGTCTATTCTTCACAATATCTCATTAAAAAGGACTCCTCGTTGCTTCAGGTGTGGTGCGGTTACATCCGCATTGATCCTGTTTCAATGTCTGCCTCTGAGATGATCAGATGTGGGCCACAAACACAAACAATGGAAAGAAAGGAAGTATTTTTAGATCTTCGCTCTTGAAAAAAAGAGAAGGAACTTCCCACCCTGGTGTTGTCTTGTTTGTATAAACTGGTGGTCAGTAATGGGTGGCTGCTAGCCTCCCACCCAAACTGTCCATTGCAATCAATACTTTTTGTTGTGTGTCTCTCTCTCTCTCTCTCTCTCTGTGTGTGTGTGTTCCCATCCCTCATGTCTTTCATTTCTCAGCTCTCTCTATGTGCGAATCCAATCTCTACCCCTCACATACACAGCCTAATTAGGCCTTTGTAGAGGACTCAGTCCCAGCTATTCTATGCGGCCTGTGAAAATCTTTCATTTTCAGTTCCCTATTTTCACTCCTTACCTACTTCTTCATTTGTGGCTTAAAAGGTGTATGCAAATCATTTATTTCAGTTGGCTCTGTAGCTTGTTACAGACATCATTCTCACCTTAAAAACATTCTCATCTACAGTAGCATTACATTATTATTGCTGGAACTTCTCAACATCCTCTTTATACCGTATACATCCAGCTAGTCCTGCACTTCAAACACATTTGTCGATTTCATCATCATTTCATAATATATCATCATCATCATGTGTCTGTGATAATGCTGCTCTTTGTACACAATTCATTGTTTTCATAAAATACAAAGAGTAAAAAATGTGGCCTAAGGGCACTCTGAGTAATACTGTCTCTTCTTGTCTGTTTTGGCAGGATCTGGGCTTGGAAGGAACATCCCTAAATGACATCTTATATAAGAACGCTGCTTTTCTCAACCTGGTGGATCCCATCTCCCATGAGCTGCTGCTAAGCCTGGCTCGCGAGATGCAGTGTCCCAAGAAGGTAAGATCTCCAAAATCCTTATCTCAAGGTGTATTGTCTGCTTAGCTTGGAATCAAACTTCCAGAAATCAAGATGTCGACAGAATAAGTATCATCATGAATAGAATGATGTGCTGTTCCAATACAATCACTAATGAGGAAAGTCTTCCACATTTACCATGCAAATGGTTTGGCTTTATAATGATTGGTGCTATATAGGGTTGCAAAGCTGCAACTTAATTGACCAAATTTAACTAATTACCAGAAAATATATGGCAGTCTGGAAACTTGTAATTTATCCTTGGATAACTCATATATAGTATTCATTTTTATATCTGTGTCCATATTGTCCATGCATTTCTAGTAGATAGACCATATGGTCCAAGAGAAAATATATTATAATAATATATGCCATTTAGCAGACGCTTTTATCCAAAAGCGACTTACAGTCATGCGTGCATACAAAAATAGTTCATTAGTGCCAAAAGCATCTGATCAACAACGGCAAAATGTTTTGTTGTTGACTTCTTCAGAACTGCCACCAGTGTGATGCCAAATCATTGATAAACCAAATACATATTGACATTGCAAAATAAAAGTGTGGAGAAAAAACATATGAAGGATTCATGCTGAAACCCTCATATTAAACACCAATGGTAATCACTAAGTTGGTGGTTGATATTTAGGAGAATGTTTTACAGCTTTGTCATTATATAATTGTTTAATTTAAATAATTGTATTTGTGATAAGACCACATAGAGGGTTCAGAGATAATTACAGACACCTGTCATAATCTGAAGTACCCAAAAAGGCCACTAATGTAATTTTATAAAATTCCAAATAAATTTTGAAAGTTACCGAAATTCTGGTAGTTTACTGGTATACTTTGGAAGTTTCCAGTAATATACCCTCCCTTTGCAACCCTAATGCTATAATAATGTCAGTGTATTATTTCCAGGAAAGAAGACGAATAGACGGCCAGTACATTGTAATAAACTTTAGTGAACTATTAACAATTCCTATATGTATTCTTTTGTAAATATTTTCTGTTAATAGTTCACAAAGTTTATAACAACGTACTGGCCGCCTACTCATCTTCTTTTTTGGATTATCTGCCATTTAGAGGCCTGCCTTCCCACTGCCTTCTTCTCACCAGTGTCACGCCCTGACCTTAGTTATCTCTGTTTTCACTATTATTTTGGTTAGGTCAGGGTGTGACGAGGGTGAGTATGCTTGTTTTGTCTTGTCTAGGTTTTTGTATATCTAGGGGTTTTGTAAGTCTAGGTAATTGTATGTCTATGGTGGCCTGAATTGGTTCCCATTCAGAGTCAGCTGTTTATCGTTGTCTCTGATTGGGGATCCTATTTAGGTTGCCATTTTCCCTTTTGGTTTTGTGGGTTCTTGTCTATGTGTAGTTGCCTGTCAGCACTTGTTTATATAGTGGCACTTTTGTTTAGTGTTCTTTCTTTAATAAAATAAGTATGTACAATTACCACGCTGTGCCTTGGTCTCCTCCATACAACGAACGTGACAACCAGTGTATTATTACCATACTATCACGTTTAGGTAAGACCCAGATGCAGACGTAACAAGAGTTTATTATAACCACAGGGGCAGGCAAATGACAGGTCAAGACAGGCAGGGGTCAATAATCCAGAAAGGGTGTAAAGGGTCCAGAACAGCAGGCAGTCTCAGGGTCAGGGCAGGCAGAACAGTCAAAACCGGGAAGGACTAGAAAACAGGAGCAAGACACAGGCAAGAGCATGGAAACAAACGCTGGTAGGTTTTACGAACAAAACGAACTGGCAACAGACAAACAGAGAACACAGGTATAAATACACAGGGGATAATGGGGAAGATGGGCAATACCTGGAGGGGGTAGATACAATCACAAAGACAAGTGAAACCGATCAGGGTGTGACACATACAGAGGAGCTGGATGTTGTTTGCATAGAAAGATTGATAAAACAATTACATGATAATTTTTCAATTTTGCGACAGTTACACATTGAGTTGAAATGGGATGTGGATGCCAAAAGTTACAGACTTTACATAAAGTTGATTAATGTGCACTGTCCCTGTAAAATTTTAAAAAACTCAATAAACAGACAACGGATAGAAATAACAAGAAAAAGTGTTCACTAGATTTTGTATTTAATCTGGCCTCTTTATTTCCTCACCATGACTCCTGTTTTCCACACTGTTGCACACCAGCTCTGATTAAATTTATAATGTACCTCAAAAGTTGAGCTGTTATATAATGTGTTGTATTTTGCTTATACATGGTCTCAAAAAGTAACAACCATATTTAGAACTAAGCAAAAAAAAAGAGGGCTTCTGGTATTATTTTGTTGTTACACTTCACTTTTTTTAAAATCTTTGAGCCTTTCTTCCCCCAGAAAGATGCTGACACCATCAAGTCATCAGATAAGATCTGCAGACAGCTGATCTATCACCTGACACCTCATTCTAAGTGGCTCAGACAGAGCATGTCCAGGCAGAAGTCCCAGGCCTGGTAAGCTCCTCCATCTAGCCATCAGTCTTTCACACATAAAACTCTCTAAACTGCCCAAATGCTAACACCGCCATCTAAAATGGTGCCAATGCCACAGCCAGACTTATGACAAGCACCCTAAGTGGGTTTTGAGTGGGTTTGTCTGACATTCAATAGGGCTGGGACAGAGCATCCTCTGGGCTGGCCAGGCAGGTCAGGATCACAGAGGCAACCAGAAGTGTCAATCATTCCTCTGTGTGGTGCTGCTGTCACCACAGCAATGGTTTGTGCAATGGCATCAGTCCTCTTTGACTCAGAACAGGCCACTCTCCATACAGATAGTATCCTGCCTACAAACGTGGCCAGTTTGGTTGGGATGAAATAGAGGGGTTGTATAGAAATAAGATCCATTGGCTCCTTAGATGAAAACACATTATTTGTACCAACCAGTTTTGTAATCATTGATGTGCAAATCATGAAAATGGAAATCGCTTGCAAAATGAATTGACAGGTTATTCTGTTTCTGAGTTTTAGTAATTATGTTATTGAAAAATAAGCAGGATGCATGTTCCCATATTGAACTTGTAGATGAAGTGGTTATCTGACACAGTCTGAGGCAGGCAGCAGGACAAGCATTAGTCATCACCTCCCATCGCTTTTAGGTTCAGCTCTAAGGAAACTACACTCATCTGTATTCAACACTTAATGGCACTTTGTAAAGGGTTCCTGTATTCAGAGTTAATTGAGTTGTAGCAAAACATAAAATAAAGAATTTCTGGTTCTGGGCAAATATTGTTGAACTCAGATATTATCAGTGGAGCTCATTTAACCGCCACAAATCTAATGCTATGCAATGCACACGATTATACCACACTGCTAAACTAATGCATAATAACCACCGACTATGAAGTGTCATTACAATACATTTGCTGCTATGGATATTTCATGGCATATTCTATTTTTTATTTATTTATTCTCACCCGGCTAATTTGCAAATTCCTCTTCATAGGTTTAGACATACATTTTATTTGTATACTAGTGTATATGAGATGACTGCGAATACAGTATCTCAGGACTATCATCATTCGTATTTTCTTATTGAACTTTTATTTAACTAGGCAAGTCAGTTAAGAACAAATTCTTATTTACAATGACGGCCTACCCCGGCCAAACTCGGACGACACTGGGCCAATTGTGCACCGCCCTATGGGACTCCAAATCACGGCCGGTTGTGATACAGCCTGGATTCAAACCAGGGTGTCAGTAGTGACACCTCTAGCACTGAGATGCAGTGCCTTAGACTGCTGCGCCGCTCGGCAGCTCAATCCACAGGGAACCTGTACACACAGGAGTCAGCTAAGGATGATGACAGTTGGTAACCTGGCATGGCCACTTCCTCTCTGTCTGTCTGTCACATGTTGAAATGTCCCACCTGCAGCCAGCCAGCAGGAGTGCAGCAGACACCTGGGGTGAGGAGGGGGAAATAAGGGGCGGTAACCTGGCTATTCAGTCTGACTCGACTTGACATTCTGCTCCTGTCCCTCTGCTCTGGGATTTACTGTGGTTGTGAAGGGAAAAGATGAATGACATGTTTACTGTTTAAAGAGCAATGCTTTAAACATGAAGGACTTTGCAAAAACAAAATGATATGAGCTGTGCAGTAGCTCAGGGGAGTTATGGGGAGAAAATGGACTCCTTGAAGAAATGATTCTCAACTATAGTGCATAGCAGTATTACTTTTTCATGGTCATCTGCCTCTGTAGGGGCTCTTCATTTTGACAGTCACTATATTTAGCAGTTTACCCTGCCTAGGTAATTAAAAACAATATTTTTGTGTTCATTCTGCATCATTTATGACTGAATCTTGGTATCCACTTATATTTGTTCCAATTACATTTATAAACGCTCAAGTAGCCTAGTTTCAATGATTTCAGATTCCTCAAAATGTCAGACCCAGATTGGGACACAATGAGCCTTCTAATTTACAGTGACCCTCAGACCCTTGTAAGAAATTCCTCTGGATTTAATGACCACAATATAAATTCATTTAATGAAAGGGCCGTAAAGGAGTGCAGGGCTCAATTAAGATCCTGTTTCTACACTCTTAGAAAAAAAGGTGCTATCTAGAACCTAAAAGCGTTCTTCGGCTGTCCCCATAGGAGAACCCTTTGAAGAACCCTTTTTGGTTCCAGTTAGAACCCTATTGGGTTCCATGTAGAACCATTTCCCCAGAGGGTTCTACATGGTACCCAAAAGAGTTCTGCCTGGAACCAAAGAGGGTTCTACCTGGAACTAAAAACGGTTCTTCTTTTTTCTAAGTGTATAGAGAGAGGGTGACATTGAGAGAGAGAGAGTAGACACAACCAAATCATGAGAAAACAAAAATATAATTACTTGACACATTGGAAAGAATGAACAAAAAAACAGCGCAAACTAGAATACTATTTGGCCCTAAACAGAGAGTAGACAGTGTTAGAACACCTGACCCCTGTGACTGACCCAAACTTAAGGAAGGTTTTGACTATGTACAGACTCATTGAGCATAGCCTTACTATTGAGAGAGGCCGCCGTAGGCAGACCTGGCTTTCAGGAGAAGACAGGCTATGTGCTCACTGCCCACAAAATGAGATGGAAACGGAGCTGCACTTCCTAACCTCCTGCCCAATATATGACCATATTAGAGACACATATTTCCCTCGGGGTACACAGACCCACAAAGAATTAAAAAACAAATCCAGTTTTGATAAACTCCCTTACTTGTTGGGTGAAATATCCCAGTGTGCCATCACAGCAACAAGATTTGTGACCTGTTGCCACAAGAAAAGGGCAACCATTGAAAAACAAACACCATTGTAAATACAACCCATATTTATGTTTATTTATTTTCCCTTCTGTATTTGAACTATTTGCAGATTGTTACAACACTGTATATAGACATACGACATTTGAAATGTCTTTATTATTTTGGAACTTTTGTGAGTGTAATGTTTACTGTTCATGCTTAAAAAAGAGAGAGAGATATAGGCTCTTTATTCAGGGAGCTGAGATGTTTCTTCTCTTGTTTCCAGAGCACAGTAATTATGTGTCTGAGGAGCAGGGAATGGGCAGGCATAACCCCATTCACACATTCAGCCAATATACTTTTTATGTGCTCCTGAGAAGATGAGATTTTGGCCAAGTGAGAGGATTAATATACAGATTTAGGATCTTAATTTGAGCCAATAATCCTGCAGCAACAGCAAATGTGAATTATTATGTGGATTATAATGAATGGACATTTTTTGTAGGGGCTGATACATTTTTCAATAGTGCAAATCAAGTCTGACATTTTAAAGTGGAAATGACTAACTTTAGAATACACTACAAGTTTGCATTTCCTGCTGTGCAGGGAAATTCTCAGCAACAAAAGAGTGATCAAATTAAGATCCTACATCTGTAAAGGGAACAAAATGAATGAGGGGTGGAGGGGAGGGGGAGAGCAGGCTCCAGAGACAGGACTTATTAAACTCACATTAGAGAGTCATATTTTCACCATTGTGTCACAGCACTGCTGTAATACTTACATGTGAGGTGAGAAAGGATGAATGTCTGGGGGACGCTGTAATTCAAACCCATACTACATCAGAGACTCAGGGCTCTTCTGTCAGCTCTAGTGGAACATAGTATTACAAAAAAAAGGCTGGAGAATGGTGATTGGTTAAGCACTGAAGTCCTCAAACAGTATGGCATATTTGCCATGTGGAAAAGTTGTTATAGGGTGGTATGCAGATGGTGTACAAATGTAATGTGTATTTATTAAGCAGAACAGTGCAGTAGATCAGTGGTTGTTGCCCTTGTCTCTCTTCCTCGTTGCTCAGAATGAGTCACTGATATGATATGCCAACTCCTGGAAGTTAGCGTTAAAGCAACATCAAAGTGCAATACCTTTAATATAAATCCAGCCATGGACTCCAACATCACACAAATGTCATCTTTCAAAAGGCAGGAGGATTTGCCTCTGATACTCTCATGCTGTGAGGCTATACACTGAGACAGATATCCAGCCGTAAGAATACATTTTGTCACATGGAAAATGTGTTTCATTTCAGTCTCATATCAAATGGAACCCACAACTGCCATTTACAGAAAAGTAGTTAAATCCACTGAAGCAACACAACTTATGCAATCAAATACATTTTCTATGCCAGCAACTTTAGTTGATTCAAATTTATGCCATTTTTGTCTGTCTAGACATGTTTTGTTTCATCACTGAAACAGGATTGCAATTTCATGGTTTGACTTTTGAACTAAGCCAATAAATGTTCTTATTTAACCTTTATTTTGAGTCATGTTGAGACCAAGTTCTCTTTTATAAATGAGCTCTGTGATGTTTTGTGTCATATAATCAGATGGTAAATGTTTTTGGCTATTGGTAATAAGGAACGAAATGCTTTTCACTCTCTGAATGAGGAGGTTGGGTGTTTTGTATGTTTTGGCCCTTCACAGTGTACACTGCTAAATCCTCATGCTGGAGACTCTATGTCAGCCTTCCACTCCAAGCGTGCCCAACCCCCTTCCTTTATACAACACAGGAAACACAATATGGCACAAAGGCCATGTTCCCAGGTCACACATATAGATGATACAATTGAGACCAACATTTCCGCATTCAGCCCCTCTATATCCCTCATTCCTGTTCCTTAAGTTCTGAGATATCTTAACTGAGCTAGTATACGTTCATATCCAAGAATGTCTCAACATTTTTTCAATATATATTTTTTATCCCTTTACAGTCTCAAGACAACCCTGCAGAGGAAGGTATCTACTGACAGAGTCGACTTGTCTGGTATCTCTCTCTCCAGTCGAGACGTACGCCACGTGGCCTTCTACCTCCAGGACAGTGGGGATGCAGTGGTGGCTGTAGACATCAGTTTCACAGAGCTCCTGGACGAGAACCTCCGTATCCTGCTACCCCACCTGGGGTCTCTGCCCAAACTCAACACCCTGGCCCTCAATGGCAACCGGCTGACCCTGGCCATAGTCAAAGACCTGACTGAGATCCTAAAGGACCCCAAGAAGTTCTCCAGCTTGGTTTGGATCGACTTGAGCAACAACTTGGACATTTTCACCATGCCCCAGCCTCTGTTAGTGGCCCTACGACGCCGCTGCAGCCTGAAGAGCAGCCTGCCCACCATCTATGAGTACACAGAGGGTCAGCCCTACTGCTACCACATGGAAACCTCCATCGAGGAGCCCAGCCACTACGAGGAGGAGGCAGAGGAAGAGGAGGAAGATGAAGATGAGCTGGAGCCTTGGGGTATTGGGGGTGGAAAGGTTTCGAAGGACTTCACCCTACACTACTGTGAGAGGTGATGGGGTGACCGCCCCCTGGCTCGGCCCTGCTGTATTTGAAAGGCCTTGCCACAGCTCCCAGTTCCTACCTTTCCCCTGTTGCCCCTCACACCATGAGCCCAGTCACCCATTGTGGCACGAGGGATGTTCAGCGCCACACATTCAGAGACAGTTGTCCCAACACAGCCACCAAATAATCTCTCACCATCTATGAGTTAACCCACACAAGACCACCGCAGTAACTGACGATTATGTTAGTGACTTACTGTGTTGGCGGATGGTGCTCCTGGGAACGAGGTGTGGTTTCATTGGAGGGGGGCTGAACGAATTTAGGAAAAGGTGCTCTCTCTCTCGCTCTCTTAAAGTTGCAGCTGTGGAGCAAATCCCAAGGACTTCAGATCAGACGGCTTGACGGAGGAGCGGCATACCGCTGGTGGTCTAATGAGCTGCTGTTAGTTTGGAAGCAGCAGGTCCCAACCGGGTTCTCTACCAGGACTGTCACCGAGACTATCCCTGGCAGGCAGGGCCTAGCTCCACATTGTGTGTTCTCTGTTAATCTCTCAACAAAGGCTGTGAAACAAGTTCAACAGACTATACAGCCGACGACCAGTCACGTGACGCCAGCAAAACTGCTAAGTCAAGACTTTTAGCTTTTTCCCCCCCTTTCGAAATGCCCACTTGTGAATACCTACGTAGATGTAAATGATGACACAAAACATGTCTCTGTTCTATTTACACAAGCTATTTTAGTGCCCTGCAGATGAACAAAGGCATCTTATAAGACAACAGGTAGGACTCAGCGATAGACCGATTTTTTTCACTGATTGTTTGCGGTGTCCAAAACCCTGATATCCACGGCTCCATTTAGCAATTTGAGTCATTATCATAGCCACTACATTTCAGGATACATGTGGGATCAATGACAGTACAGCCAACCCCCAAGAGTGAACCCATTCATCTCTGTGTAGTAAGGGTACCCAACATGGAAACACATACTGACCACCCTTTATACCAAAATGTCATTATTAACATTTATATGTGCTTACTTGTTTGTTTTAAGGGAGGAACATGACTGTTACATTTCCATTGTAGGCTATATTGCCAGGGCAGATCATCTGCATGGTGGTTATGGTGTAGTGCTGAATAGAGGTGGTCTTTAAAATAACACATGCTAGTCAAGTTGGGTTTTCCAACTGCAGCTGCGCTCTGTGCTGTATTGCACTTAAAGAATTGTAAGAAATGTATTGACTTCAGGTCCATTTCAAACTCATTGATGCGTAAACTGTTTATTCCAAGTCATCTAATCATTTCTTCCAATAATATTTGAGAAGCTTAACCACACTGAAACCATAGTATACATAAGGGTCATTCAGCAAACTGATATTAAGGAAGTCAATGTATTGAATAACAATAATTGAAGAACAAAGTAATATAGTTGTATCATCTGATTTAATATGTGTGAGGGTGTTTAATGTGTGTTTGCTGTTGTGTATTGTCTGATTACTGTCGTAACGGTTTGTATTATTGCTTTGATGTTGTGTCCTTTGTCGGACCATGCAATTACCGTAATTATTCTAATTGTGAAAAGGAGCACACTAACCTATTCTGCTGGAACAATTAGGGGACACACAAGAGGAAGGTATTAATAAAGTAATGACTTACCAGTACTGTCATGTTCACTGAAATGTAGCACAGGAAAGTGCTTTGTGTGTAAGGTATGTGTGTGTTTAAAAAAATACAAGATCAAAGGTGTTGTCCTGGGAGAGAACTATGACAGGAAAATATTTTTCTTACGTGGTATATATGTTAGCGTCGTGTGTCATTGTTATACTATTTGTCAACTGGGTCGTTGTATGTACATGTATATCTCATGCCATATCTTGAATGACATTTCACTGCCAATAAAAACGGTGAATCTAAGCAACTGTTTGGAGGATGAAGTTTACCATCAGGGTCACAAGAGCCTTAATCATTTCTATGTTAAAGTTATTATTGAGTGTGGGAGCTGGTATAAGCAAGAGAGGGTGTGAGAATTAATGTATTACCTATGAGGAGCTAATTGTTTGTCTCTATGGGTTGTTTTGACCTGCTCGTTTCAAGTTACAATTTGTATTTTTCTCCCCAATTTCGATCTTGTCTCATCGCTGCAACGGGCTCGGGAGGTCAAGTCATGCGTCCTCCGAAACATGACCGGCCAAACCGCACTTCTCAACAGCCGCACTTCCAACATGTGTCGGAGTAAACACTGTTCAACTGAGGGTCAGCCTGCAGGCACCCGGCCCACCACAAGAACACGATGAGCCAAGTAAAGCTCCCCCTGGCCAAACCCTCCCCTAACCCGGAAGACACTGGGCTAATTGTGCGCCGCCCTATGGGACTCCCGATCATGGCCAGTTGTGATACAGCCTGGGATCGAACCAAGATCTGTATTGACACCTCTAGAACTGAGATGCAGTATCTTAGACCACTGAGCCACTCGGGAGGCCTCAAGTTTCAAGTTTTATTAGTTGTATGTGTCGTGCGCTTACTTGCAGGTTCCTTCTCGACAATGCAACAGCAATAAGAAATAAGAAAAGATAAGAATGCCAACATAAAGTAAATGGCTCAGTAGAATATAATAAATATTTTAGCATAAATATAATACAGGAAGGCACAATTTATAGTCCAACATTTACATGTGTTTTCCGGGAATCGTGGAGCAAGTGTTTAAATTGTGCAGTATTCATTATAAAGGTCTTGTAGCAGCAGCAGTTGTGTTGTTTGTGTAGTGTGTGTGTGTGTGTGTGTGTGTGTGTGTGTGTGTGTGTGTGTGTGTGTGTGTGTGTGTGTGTGTGTGTGTGTGTGTGTGTGTGTGTGTGTGTGTGTGTGTGTGTGTGTGTGTGTGTGTGTGTGTGTGTGTGTGTGTGCCTGCATGCGTGTTTGTTAAGGTGCAGAGAATCAGAGCAATGTGGTCAGTCCACTTTAACTGTTCAGCAGTCTGATGACTTGTAGATAGAAACTGTTTCTGAGCCTTTTGGTATCAGACCTCATGCTCTGATACCATCTGCCCGATGGTAAGCGAGTGCACAGCTCATGGCTGGGGTGTGTGGGGTCCTTGATGATTCTGCGGGCCTTTCTCAGGCTCCATTTCGAGTACATGTCCTGGATGGGTGGGAGCACAACCTCAGTGATGTGATGGGCCGTCTTCACCACCTTCACCACGTGAATGGAGCAATTCCCGTACCAGGCCGTGATGCAACCGGTCAGGACGCTCTCGATTGTGCAACGATATTATTTGGAGTAGACCCGGGGTGGCATGACAAATTTCTTCAGCCGCTTTAGGAAGTAGAGACGTTGTTGCCTCCTCTTGACAAGAGTGGTGGTGTTGTTGGTCCACGTCAAGTCCTCTGTGATATGAACTCAGAGGAACTTCAAACTGTTTGCTCTCTACTGTAGTCCTGTTGATGTGGATCGGGCCATGTTCCCTCTTCTGCTTCCTGAGGTCAACAATGAACTTCTTTGTTTTACTGACGTGGGAGAGGCTGTTGAACTGGCACCACAATGCCAGGTCACTTACCTTCTCCCTATAGGCTGACTCGTTGTTGTTATAAGGCCTAGAACTGTGGTGTCGTCAGAAAACTTGATAATGGACTTGGAGTTGTGCAAAGCCATGCGTCGTGGGTGAACAGGGAGTACAGCAGAGGGCTGAGGACACACCCTTGGGGGGCCCCTGTGTTAAGAGTCATTGTAGAGAAGGCTTTGTTACCACTCCTCACAGCCTGTGGTCTGCCCGTCAGGATGTCCAGGATCCATTTGCAGAGGGTGGCGTCCAGACCCAGGACTCTGAGCTTGGTGTCGAGTTTGATGGGAACAAAAGTTTAATGCTGAATTGTTAATAGCATTCTCACATAGGTGTTCCTCTTGTCCAGATGTGTTGCGGCCGTGTGAATAGCAATGGAAATGGTATCTTCCGTGGATCTGATCTCATTGGCACAAAAAGGAGGATGTATAGAAGAGTCAATAAACAACAGAGCAACACTATAAGCTTCAGAGGTGATGGATGTGAATGGCTAGGCTAGAGTTTTTAGAGTTGGGGGTTACTGTGTGGCTGTGTGCAAGGGCACGGGGTCATCTGCGTTGTTGCATTCCGCTAGTAAAAACCCGAAGCTCCCATCATGCACAAGCGCGAGGCAGGGGCAGGGAGTCAGTCACGAGGTTAGGGTTAACCCTGTCCCTCGTCCTCTCCTCCCAGTCCTTTTGTTCCTGCTGCCACAGATGGTCACGGCCCCGTGTGACTGTCACATCCGCAGGTCGCAAATACCATGGTCTAGGTCAGACATACACACTGTAACAGTCCTCAGGAAAGCCACTCTGTAACTTCATCACATCTTGTAGATTTTCTCTTACTTACATAGCATATGTAAGTTAAGCATCATGCATGTAAAAGTCTTAGTTCGCATGTTATTGATATTTAAGACAAGCAGATTTGTTGTATCTCATATGTTCACACAGCTCATGACTGGAGGCTTCCTGGGTATTATTTGAAGAGAGAATCACAAAATGTATCTGAAGGTCATAAAATACAGTGTGTTGTGGTATTCATTCAGATAGAGCCTCATCCTTTCTGAATCCTCTTCCTTTGTCCAGTGAATAGTTGAACTGATCTGAAATTCTGAGAATGTAGTTACCCATCCTTCTTGTCTGATAGAGCAATACTGTTTGCATAATGGGTTAGGTGGAAGCACACTTGAATAGATTATAGAATCAAGCCTGCTTCTGCTAAAACAAGGGGGAAACAATTTGGTTTGATTCTTTCTTTTCTGTATAGTGGAGCTACAGTCCCTTCAGAAAGTATTCATACCCCTTGACTTGTTCCACATTGTGTTGTGTTACAGTCTGAATTCAAAATGGATTAAAAAATAAATACCTCTCAACCATTTACACACAATTCCCCATAATGAGAAAGTGAAAACATGTTTTTAGAAATGTTTTCAAATGTATTGAAAATTAAATATGGAAATATCTCATTTACATGCATATTTACACCCCAGAGTCAATACTTTGTAGAATCAACTTTGGCAGCGATTATAGCTGTGACTCTTTCGGGGTAAGTCTCTAAGGGCCTGATTCTGACCCGAGTTAAGCGGGCGTAAATGGAACGTAATTCCATTTTTTTGCACTTATATCTCTATGCGTATTCTGATGATTAACTTAAGCATGAGAATACCGTGCTATTCACCTGCTATTCATTTTGGGTGGAGATTGAATACATTACGGTGTGGCAGAGGTGTATTCACAGATACACTTCCACCACCTGTACATGTGAGGAAACCATAAATAAGGTCTAGCGAACCTACCGCTTCCAAGTGGAAACAGCATCTACTTTATTTTTTCAGATAGAAAAAACACCATTCTCCATAAACGGGTTGGTTGTTTAAATCAAATCCAATTTTATTTGTCACATGTGCCGAATATAACACCCTTACCGTGAAATGCTTACTTACAAGCCATTAACCAACAATGCAGTTTTAAGAAAGTAGAGTTAAGAAAATATTTTTCTCCATCCCTAGCAAACAAAGCTGATTAATCAAATTGCATTCTAAACTGAAGATCATGGTCCTGGATGGCAGGAAGCTTGGCTCTACTGGGCTGTACGCACTACTCTCTGTAGCGCCTTAAGGTCGGATGCCGAGCAGTTGCCATTGCGAAGGAAATTTTACAGTCTTGAAAATGTTAATCTTGTCTTTGGTGTCATAAACAATCCTTGGTTCCTGTCTGTGCCTGGTAAAAAATATACCTCCTCCTTAGGACCATCTGGCAGAACGCTGTTATTTAGGTTACGAAAGGAGATATGCCGGAACCAACCCTATGAACTATGCCTAATGCGAACGTGTCTGTAACCAGTATATAAGGGAACCGTTTGAGCTCCTGATCGACATGTGTACTTGTTGCATTGAGTTGTTTGAAACCTCTCCAGCTCGCTGACAATACACAATGTGTTGATGATCAGCGTGGCAGATGTGTTGTTGCCTACCATTACCACCTGGGGGCGGCCCTTCAGGAAGTCAATGATCCAGTTGCAGAGGGAGGTGTTTAGTCCCAGTGTCCTTAGTTTAGTGATGAGCTTTGTAGTCAATTAACAGCATTCTCACATATGTGTTCCTTTTGTCCAGGTGGGAAAGGAAAGTGTGGAGTACATTTGAGATGGCATCATCTGTGGATCTGTTAGGGCAGTATGCAAATTGGAGTGGGTCTAGGGTTTCCGGGATGATGGTGTTGACGTGAGTGCTACTGGGCAGTAGTCATTTTTTCATTTGATTTATTTCACCTTTATTTAACCAGGTAGGCTAGTTGAGAACAATTTCTCATTTGCAACTGCAACCTGGCCAAGACAAAGCGTAGCAATTCGACACATACAACAACACAGAGTAGTTGTAGGCAGATTACCTTCGCTTTAGGCAGGTTACCTTTCCTTTCTTGGGTTTCCGTAATAGTTTGCGAGCCCTGCAACATCCAACGAGCGTCAGAGTTTAGCTACAAAACCGATGCACAATCATGGGGAAAAACAGACGGGGTTGGTGTAGATTGTAAACTATATTTAGTCTCCAATGTTTATTGATATCATGAATACATTTGCACAATGAGCACTTGTCTCTTAATTAAATGGTTAAAGTTATTGGTTAGCTAGCTAGCAAATTTTGGCCATATTAACATTGACATGGCTCCCGAGTGGCACAGTGGTCTAAGGCACTGCATCTCAGTGCAGTGCCTTAGACCACTGCCTTAGAGGTGACACTACAGACCCTGGTTCGATTCCAGGTTGTATCACAACCCGCCGTGATTGGGAGTCCCATAGGGCGGCGCACAATTGGCCCAGCATCGTTAGGGTTTGGCCGTCACTGTAAATTTGTTCTTTGCTGTCTATCAACTTTCCCACAGTAAAGTTTATGAAATGCTGTGCCATGATGCGGAATTTGAATTGTACGACCTTTTAACTTGCAGGGATGGGCACTCTCGAATGTCTTAATTACAGGCTACCCTGACTTTCTCTGTTTCCTATTTCTATCATGTTAAATATTATCCACTATCAGTATCGACCGTCAGTAGGCCTAATAATAACACATATTCAACTGCCAATGTACTGTTAGTTCCCTTCAGTTGGTAAAGCCTACATTATCATTCCATTTAATTCCATTGTTACATTTACCTTCATTTGTTACGTTTACCTAAATATGCATATATTTAGATGGCTTTCTTTCATTGATCCCTAATATTCTGAACCGGTTCTCTCGATATAGCCGTGCTGCTGCTCCAGTTTAAACTGTTCTGCCTTATTATTATTGGACCATGTTGGTCATTTATGAACATTTGAACATCTTGGCCATGTTCTGTTATAATCTCCACCCGGCACAGCCAGAAGAGGACTGGCCACCCCACATAGCCTGGTTCCTCTCTAGGTTTCTTCCTAGGTTTTGGTCTTTCTAGGGAGTTTTTCCTAGCCACCGTGCTTCTACACCTGCATTGCTTGCTGTTTGGGGTTTTAGGCTGGGTTTCTGTACAGCACTTTGAGATATCAGCTGATGTACGAAGGGCTATATAAATCAATTTGATTTGATATATTCTATTGAGTCTGTTGACAAAATTCAAACTAAACGCACCTTCATAAGGTAAGTCTGAATACCAATTACTGAGCAGTGCATAGGAAAGGCAAGCGTAATTACCTGAGTTGGAATCGGGCCCTAAGAGCTTTCCAAACCTAGATTGTGCAACACTTGCGCATTATTTATTTTTTTAATCTTCAAGCTCTGTCAAATTGGTTGCTGATCACTGCTAGACAACCATTTTCAGGTCTTGCCATAGATTGTCAAGTAGATTTAACACAACAATGTAACTCGGCCACTCAGGAACATTCACTGTCTTCTTGGTAAGCAACTCCAGTGTATATTTGGCCTACCTACATATGGTTCTCAATCAGGGACAACGATTGACAGCTGCCTCTGATTGAGAACCATACCATACCAGCCAAAACACAGAAATAGAAAATCAATGACAAACTAACATAGACAACCCACCCAATTCACGCCCTGACCATACTAAAACAAAAGACAAAACAAAGGAACTAAGGTCAGAACGTGACACACACCTACTCATTCAAGGCTTTTTCTTTTTCTTTATTTATACTATTTTCTACATTGTAGAATAATAGTAAAGACATCAAAACTATGAAATAACACATACTGTATGGAATCATGTAGTAACCAAAAAAGTGTTAAACAAATCTAAATATATTTGATATTTGATATTCTTCAAAGTAGCAAGCCTTCACCTTGATGACAGCTTTGCACTCCCTTGGCATTCTCTCAACCAGCTTCATGAGATGTGCCTCACAAGGTGTGCCTTGTTAAAAGTTAATTTGTAGAATTTCTTTCCTTCTTAATGCGTTTGAGCCAATCAGTTGTGTTGTGACAAGGTCGGTGTGGTGTACAGAAGATGGCCCTACTTGGTAAAAGATCAAGTCCATATTATGGCAAGAACAGCTCAAATAAGCAAAGAGAAACGGCAGTCCGTCATTACTTAAAGAGATGAAGGTCAGTCAATACGTGAAAGTTTCTTCAAGTGCAGTCGCAAAGCCATCAAACCTATGATGGAACTGACACTCATGAGGAACGCCATAGGAAAGGAAGACCCAGAGTTATCTCTGCTGCAGATGATAAGTTAATTCGAGTTAACTGCACCTCAGAATGCAGCCCAAATAAATGCAGACACATCTCAACATCAACTGTTCAGAGGAGTGTGTGAATCGGGCCTTCATGGTCGAAATGCTGCAAAGAAACCACTACTCATTTATTTATTTTTATTTCACCTTTATTTAACCATGTAGGCCGGTTGAGAACAAGTTCTCATTTACATCTGCGACCTGGCCAGAATAAAGCAAAGCAGTGCGACACAAACAACAACAAAAGAGTTACACATGGAATAAACAAACGTACAGTCAATAACACAATAGAAAAGTCTATATACAGTGTGTGCAAATGAAGTAAGGCAATACATAGGCCGTAGTGGCGAAATAATTACAATTTATCAAATAAAACACTGAAGTGATAGATGTGCAGAAGATGAATGTGCAAGTAGAGATACTGGGGTGCCAAGGAGCAAAAATAAATAAAAATAACAATATGGGGATGAGGTAGATGGATTGGTTATTTACAGATGGGATATGTACAGGTGCAATGATCTGTAAGCAGCTGTGATAGCTGATGCTTAAAGTTAGTGAGGGAGATATAAGTCTCCAGCTTCAGTGATTTTTGCAATTCGTTCCAGTCATTGGCAGCAGAGAACTGGAAGGAAAGGCAGCCAAATGAGGAATTGGCTTTGGGGGTGACTAGTGAAATATTCCTGCTGGTAAGCATGCTATGGGTGGGTGCTGCTATGGTGACCAGTGAGCTGAGATATAAGCAAAGACTTATAGATGACCTGGAGCCAGTGGGTTTGGTAACGAATATGAAGCGAGGGCCTGCCAACGAGAGAATACAGGTCACAGTGGTGGGTAGTATATGGGGCTTTGGTGACAAAACGGATGGCACTGTGATAGACTGCATCCAATTTGCTGAGTAGAGTGTTGGCAGCTATTTTGTAAATTACATTGCCGAAGTCAAGGATCAGTAGGATAGTCAGTTTTGTATGAAAGATATCTATATAATATCTATATAATATAAATATCTATATAAAACATAGCAGACAGCAACTGCTGTGTCAACAGTTTTCATTGTAAAGACCAGTGTCTGGCCCTCCTACTCCAAACTGGAACCCGTCTCACCCTGGTACGGTATAGCACAAAAACATTACCTCATGTTATCTGGAATGCTCTTTAGGCTTAATTACCCAAAGACATCGTAAATCTGCCCTGTCAGTGTTAACTCATAGAGGCCCATCCTCAGTGGAACACACACAATAGTTAACAGAATACTCTATTCTGTTAAATAAAACAACCATTATAATGCAATACAAGCATTATAACATAATCTTGCAATTTTCCATGACACACAGTGTCCAAAGAAGGCCCAGAAGTATACAGAATGGTGTTGTCTGCATAGAGGTGGATCAGAGAATCACCAGCTGCAAGAGCAACATCATTGATGTATACAGAGAAAAGAGTCGGACCGAGAATTGAACCCTGTGGCACCCCATAGAGAGTGCCAGAGATCCCGACAACAGGCCCTCCAATTTGACACACTGAACTCTGTCTGAGAAGTAGTTGGTGAACCAGGAGAGGCAGTCATTTGAGAAACCAAGGCTGTTGAGTCTGCCGATAAGAATGCTGTGATTGAGTCGAAAGCCTTGGCCAGGTCGATGAGTACGGCTGCACAGTATTGTCTTTTGTCGATGGCGGTTATGATATCGTTTAGGACCTTGAGCGTGCCGGGGTGCACCCATGACAAGCTCGGAAACCAGATTGCATAGCGTAGAAGGTACGGTGGGATTCGAAATGGTCGGTGATCTGTTTGTTAACTTGGCTTTCAAAGACCTTAGAAAGGCAGGGTAGGATAGATATACTGTAGGTCTGTAACAGTTCGGGTCTAGAGTGTCTCCCCCTCTGAAGAGGGGGATGACCGCGGCAGCTTTCCAATCTTTGGGGATCTCAGACGATACAAAAGAGAGGTTGAACAGGCTAGTAATAGGGGTTGCAACAATTGTGGCGGATCATTTTAGAAAGAGAGGGTCCAGATTGTCTAGCCCAGAATTTGCAGCTCTTTCAGAACATCAGCTATCTGGATTTGGGTGAAGGAGAAATGGGGGAGGCTTGGGCAAGTTGCGATGGGGGGTGCAGAGCTGTTGACCGGGGTAGGGGTAGCCAGGTGGAAAGCATAGCCAGCTGTAGAAAAAATCTTATTGAAATCCTTGATTATCGTAGATTTATCGGTGGTGACAAAGGACACCAATAATAATAAGAGACCTGCTTGGGCCAAGAAACACGAGCAATGGACATTAGACCAGTGGAAATCTGTCCAAGTTTGACATTTTTGGTACCAACCGCAGTGTCTTTGTGAGACGCAGAGTAGTTGAACGGATGATCTCCACGTGTGGTTCCCACAGTGAAGCATGGAGGAGGAGGTGTGATGGTGTGGGGGTGTTTTCCTGGTGACACTGTCAGTGATTTATATCCAATTTAAGGCACACTTAACCAGCATGGCTACCACAGCATTCTGCAGTGACACACCATCCATCTGGTTTGCACTTACTGGGACTATCATTTGTTTTTGAACAGTACAATGACCCAAAAGACACCTCCAGGCTGTGTAAGGGCTATTTGACCATGAAGGAGAGTGACGGAGTGCTGCAAGGGATGACCTGGCCTCCACAATCACCTGACCTCAACCCAATTGAGATGGTTTGGGTTGGACTGCAGAGGGAAGGAAAAGCAGCCAACAAGTGCTCAGCATATGAGGAAACTCCTTCAAAACTGCTGGAAAGGCATTCCTCATGAAGCTGGTTGAGAGAATGCCAAGAGTGTGCAAAGTTGTCATGAATGAGTTGGTGTGTCCACACTTTTGACTGGTACTGTATATTATTTAGTACATACATTCCAGTACTGGAATAGTATCCAATAAGTTATAGAAAAGGGGATGGGGAAGAGAAGAAAATACAGATCTAGCATTGGGCAATTATTCAATCATCCAATACATTACAATGAAATGGTCTCCTATTTATGACTTAATATCACAGGTTGCTGCTCTACACCTTGCCTGTTGATGATGTAATACATGGGATGAGAAACATATGCTGTATGCATACTCCATTAAAGGCAGAACTAAAAATGTGCATCTCACACTTTGTCGGAGATATAATCAGATCCATGTTCTTACTATAGCTACAGTTGCTCTATATAGACAGTTGGAAGACTGTCCATATCCACTGACAATGACCAACGGTCTGGCAGATTAATACCCAGTTGCCTTGCCCATCTTTCTGGCATGTGAAACTGCTTAGATGCAACCATTGTCCTTCTCCACTGTATTGACCACATTGTAAGAGTACTTTGTAACTTTGTGCCCTAGAGCCTTCAGATCTTCCACAATAGTCTTATGGAGAGAGGAGGACCGTTACAGGAACAGGAGGCCGTACACACTGAATTATGAGCACAATACATACAGAAATGACTGAAAAACCTGTGAATTACTACCCCCTCAGATGTGTAAAGCTGTGATTGACCATCATTTATTAGAAACATAACTGAATACCTCTTTAATCTTTGAGTTCCATGATGTGTGCTGTTACTTGGTCAAACTTTAGTGCATTCTTGCTATCCACAAACCCAACAGGGACAGCGATAGCCTCTTCCAGACTCTTTCCAAACAACAGGTGGGTCTAGGAGAGAAATAGACAAATGAGACCATGAGGAGACGGACTACTGCCAGGGAGCTTATGCTGCATGTGGACTGAAAGTGAATGTTACGATGACAGTGTGTTTAAGGTACAGAGTGTTTTAGAACATATATTGGCCACACAGTGCAGTATGTGGGTCTTCCATGAAATGAGTGCCTTTTGCGTCCCTGTTAAGTAGAAGTTGTCTACCAATATTACGTTTTACAAGCCTGTTATATTAAAATAAGTTCCCTTTAATAGACCACATGGATAATTCGATAAATCTAATAAAGACTTGCTAAAGTGCTTAAATTCCGCGTTTTGATATGTCCATCAGTGCCCCATCTGTGGCTTCTATGAAGATTTTATCCCACTTAACCACAACAGTCCAAGTTTTCACCATCACTGCAATGCCCTAGCTGCCATGTTGCTTTAACAAAGTCATTTCTGTAGATGATAATTTATTTCATGTGATTAGTGATTCACATACTGTATGTATGTCCCTCATTTGAAGGTCAACACTGTAAGTGAACTGAACTCTGAACTCTTTGAATATGGTGAAACTGTTCCTTAAAAGAAATGTATTAATGAAAGAAAGTGTTAAATCAGGTGAGTGGGTTCTACTCTTTTTGGCCATTTTCTGGTGTTTTGTGATGGAAAACTGAGAGGGTCGAGCATAACACACCAGCCCTGAGAAATGTTTCAATAATAAAACCAAAACTGTGAAGCGTGAATTCAATTGCCATACCCTGTTGCACACAACAAGCTTCCATTCCCCCTGTCACAATGGAATTTATCACTGGTTTAAGATCAAATCGTGAACCCTGTAATGGTCAACCCTGCTACTTGATTTGGCACTTAATAGGCACTTCATATAGTCATTTTTTTTATTTAACCTCTTGGGATGGGAAAACATGTTTTATATGAAGTTGAACATGTGCTTTTTAGGACAGCGATTCTCAACTGGTGGGGGAGGTTTTGAATGGGCAGCGAGTGTCTGAGTAATTTAAAAAATTAATAATCGAACTTAAACAACTAAAACCAGATAGAAAGTGTGTAGAAATTATAATGAACCTATAATTTAACCTCTAAACTATTTTTCTTTATTACAGTATTTTCAATATACAATTATTAGTGCTGCTATTTAGCAGATTTAGTTGATTTTGTGTTCTCAAACCAGTAAACTTAACATTCTCCATCAAGAATATGGGCAACATTTAATTATGGACAATGAAAAAATTGGGACTGTTGTTCCCTTGTCATATAACTGACACACATACCATCAATATTAAAAATAGTTTTCCAGATATTGGAAGGAAAAGAATGTGCAATGTGAATATTGGATCGCCACTGAGACAACCTGGTTCAATTTGGGACCCAAGGCAAAACCAGTTGAGAACCCCTGCTTTATGACATAATGTTAAAATTGGTTGAAATGTAACATTTTTTTAAAACCAAGTTACACTTCACAAAAGGACCCATGTTCAGTAGTTGAGTGTTACACAGGTATTTGCATATATACTAAGTGTATGTTGATCCGATATAGTTAATACCATGGTCACTTACCAAGGCCATCCCTGTGGTGATCATGTTGCCACCCGACCCGCCACTCACCAGGGTTTTGTACTTGGACTGAAAAACAACAGCGGACATGGAGGAGGGAGGCTGCTCACTTGAAAGGCAAACCATAAAACAAATCATTAAGGTGGCATTATGATCTGCGTTCCCACAGACATCTGACAACTCATTGTTGAAAATGACACTGGTTATAGGGGAGAACACTCTGGATCCAAACCTGTGTGAAGGAAAAGATATTTGACAAGTCATTGACAATTCTACATCTATGACATAACCCCAATGATGCTCGTTGTAAGGATTCTATACAGTGAATTACTCACATGTGGTTGATAGTGCAGATAACAGACACAGCAGTTCCATCCTCAGCCATCACAGACACATGTGTGCTGCCCATGGTGTCCAGGTATGGAGTGACTATGTTGTACTGGGCATCATGGGTCTCATCACCGCTAAACATGGCCCTGAAGTGGTCAGCAAACTGCTGCTCAGTGAACTTAAGTGCTCTCTGGTCAAAGGAAGGAAATGGACCTTGATCAGGGATGTTGGAGTTACAGTATATGTTGCATTACAGTAGCAACAGTACTGTATGTTGAACCACTAGCCACCCTCTAGTTTCACCCTCTTGGATGGTTTGCTGTTCAGTTTGGAATAAACTGTGCACAGTTCTTAAGATCTGAATGAAATATCTTGAGGGCTGGCTTTATGTGTTACTTTTCTAATTCCTAATTCTATAGTGAGTGATTTGAAAAGGTGTTTAGCCCTGAGGCATGGCTGCAGAATCCTGTGATGCCATAGTCAGATGCCTACAAGTATACAGCCAGGTCTCAGGGCTAGCAGGTGTGCAGCGATAAGACATCTTGTGAACAATCTGTGAAAGAAACCTAGGAATATCTGATCACAGTAGTTTAATAGATTCTCCTTCAGCCCATAAGATTGTAATAATCCTTTGCTGTTCCTGGCTGACGACAGCTGAGCATAAAGGAGAGAACTCAATAAATCCATAGCTCAGTCTCAGTGCCGGTGGCAGGCTTCAACAACAGGCCCCCAAACAACATTTGGAGTTACTGTGATAGCAAATGGCATTAAAACAAACATGAATTCTAGTGAGGTTAGCTGCTCATGTTCCACATTGTAATTTATGGATCAAAGCTCTCAGTTTCCACAGAAGCCAGTAACACAGGCATATGACTTCACTAACTTCACAAGAGTAAATGACCCACACAGAAATGTGATATTGGCTAAATGGGGTCTTTTCTCACATTTCATGACCACTCCACTCTGTCAAAAGGAGCAGGGATGGATAGTAATTTAAGACTGGAGCACAGCAAAGCTTGCAGCAGTGCCTTAGACTCCTGAGTGCCACAGTGGTCTAGGACACTGCATCTCAATGCTAGAGGTGTCAATACAGATCCTGGTTCGATTCCAGGCTGTATCACAACCGGCTGTGATTGGGAGTCCCATAGGGCGGTGCACAATTGGCCCAGCGTCGTCTGGGTTAGGTCTTGGCCGCGGTAGGCCTTCATTGTAAATAAGAATTTGTTCTTAACTGACTTACCTAGTTAAATAAAGGTAAAAACTAGCTGATGCTGTATACAGTGGGGCAAAAAAAGTATTTAGTCAGCCACCAATTGTGAAAGATCTCCCACTTAAAAAGATGAGAGAGGCCTGTAATTTTCATCATAGGTACACTTCAAATATGACGGACAAAATGAGAAAAGAAAAATCCAGAAAATCACATTGTAGGATTTTTAATGAATTTATTTGCAAATGATGGTGGAAAATGAGTATTTGGTCAATAACAAAAGTTTATCTCAATACTTTGTTATATACCCTTTGTTGGCAATGACAGAGGTCAAACGTTTTGTGTAAGTCTTCACAAGGTTTTCACACACTGTTGCTGGTATTTTGGCCCATTCCTCCATGCAGATCTCCTCTAGAGCAGTGATGTTTTGGGGCTGTTGCTGGACAACACGGACTTTCAACTCCCTCAAAAGATTTTCTATGGGGTTTTGATCTGGAGACTGGCTAGGCCACTCCAGGACCTTGAAATGCTTCTTACGAAGCCACTCATTCGTTGCCCGGGTGGTGTGTTTGGGATCATTGTCATGCTGAAAGACCCAGCCACGTTTCATCTTCAATGCCCTTGCTGATGGAAGGAGGTTTTCACTCAAAATCTCACGATACATGGACCCATTCATTCTTTCCTTTTTCCTTCAGTCGTCCTGGTCGCTTTGCAGAAAAACAGCCTCAAAGCATGATGTTTCCACCCCCATGCTTCACAGTAGGTATGGTGTTCTTTGGATGCAACTCAGCATTCTTTGTCCTCCAAACACGACGAGTTTAGTTTTTACCAAAAAGTTATATTTTGGTTTCATCTGACCATATGACATTCTCCCAATCTTCTTCTGGATCATCCAAATGCTCTCTAGCAAACTTCAGACGGGCCTGGACATGTACTGGCTTAAGCTGGGGGACACGTCTGGCACTGCAGGATTTGAGTCCCTGGCAGCGTAGTGTGTTACTGATGGTAGGCTTTGTTACTTTGGTCCCAGCTCTCTGCAGGTCATTCACTAGGTCCCCCCTGTGTGGTTCTGGGATTTTTGCTCACCGTTCTTGTGATCATTTTGACCCCACGGGGTGAGATCTTGCGTGGAGCCCCAGATCGAGGAGATTATCAGTGGTCTTGTATGTCTTCCATTTCCTAATAATTGCTCCCACAGTTGATTTCTTCAAACCAAGCTGCTAACCTTTTGCAGATTCAGTCTTCCCAGTCTGGTGCAGGTCTACAATTTTGTTTCTGGTGTCCTTTGACAGCTCTTTGGTCTTGGCGATAGTGGAGTTTGGAGTGTAACTATTTGAGGTTGTGGACAGGTGTCTTTTATACTGTTTATACTGTTCAAACAGGTGCCATTAATACAGGTAACGAGTGGAGGACAGAGGAGCCTCTTAAAGAAGAAATTAGAGGTCTGTGAGAGCCAGAAATCTTGCTTGTTTGTAGGTGACCAAATCCTTATTTTCCACCATAATTTTCAAATAAATTCATTAAAAATCCTACAATGTGATTTTCTGGATTTTCTTTTTCTTTTTGTCTGTCATAGTTGAAGTGTAGCTATGATGAAAATGACAGGCCTCTCTCATCTTTTTAAGTGGGAGAACTTGCACAATTGGTGGCTGACTAAATACTTTTTTGCCCCACTGTATAATGCTCCCTTGTCACTCAACATGAGCCTGAGTGTCACGCCCTGACCATAGAGAGCTGTTTATTCTCTATGTTGGTTGGGGCGTGATAGTGACTAGGGTGGGTCATCTAGGTGATTAATGGTTTATGTTGGCCTTGTATGGTTCCCCGTCAGAGACAGCTGTTTATCATTGTCTCTGATTGGGGATCATATTTAGATAGCCATTTCCTCATTGTGCTTGGTGGGATCTTGTCTACAGTTAGTTGCCTGTGTGCACGCCAGTAGCGTCACCTTTCGTTTGTGCTTTATTGTTTTGTTCGGTGAGTTTCGATTTATTGAAATATCTGGAACACTACGCACGCTACGCCTTGTTCCAATCATTATGACGATCGTGACACTGAGAGTACCCTGTTTGGGTTAAACAGCACTTAGATCCTTAGATTTACGAAATGTCTTGGTCTTGACCTATACTGTATCATTCCTTAATGATTTCCTATGCCCGGAGTCTTGTGGAACTTACTCCTGAGTTAGTGTGGATCACAGATGTACTTCCTTAGGTCGGTTGGAAAACTTACAAGCTTCGATGTAGCGTTGATAGGTTAATAAAGAGTATTTGCTCTCCCATCAGAGAATCTGAGTTTAGTGTTTATTCTGCAGACAAAAGTCAAATGTAATAAGGAGGTGGGAATGCATGTTGTCTGGTCTCCATGAGGCTTTCAATCTTCACATTCTTATAATCAATGTCAGTTATGTGTCAGTTCACCCAAATGTCAATAAGCTAATGATTGTTTATGCTCTACATAAGAGCATATCTTTTATGTTGCAGATTAAATCCGCTGCTACTTTTCCAGTGTAAAAAGCATCTGCCCCTTGGTTTGCAATGATCTCCAATGTGTCAGCAAATGTTTCAAACTTCAGTGTTTCCAACCTTCAGCAGGATTCCATCCTTATTTATAAACAACTGACTAGAGAACAGGTCAAATGTAATTTTCTTGCAATGTGATGACAGAATGATGGCTTGACAGTTGCTCTCTTGAAATACTTTAAAACAAAATATCAGCTTGTTTTACGACTTTTTAATGAACAACGTAAACACTGTATAGCCCCAAAACATGGTTCAAACTATAATGTTGATATCATGAATGGTCAGTCCTTATATCCATAGCCATGAATTTCAGAGTGGTACTATTTCTCCAGTCCCATCCCTCAGCTGTTTACCAAATCAGTGGGAGGATCAAATCAAATCAAATGTATTTATATAGCCCTTCGTACATCAGCGGATATCTCAAAGTGCTGTACAGAAACCCAGCCTAAAACCCCAAACAGCAAGCAATGCAGGTGTAGAAGCACGGTGGCTAGGAAAAACTCCCTAGAAAGGCCAAAACCTAGGAAGAAACCTAGAGAGGAACCAGGCTATGTGGGGTGGCCAGTCCTCTTCTGTCTGTGCCGGGTGGAGATTATAACAGAACATGGCCAAGATGTTCAAATGTTCATAAATGACCAGCATGGTCAAATAATAGTAAGGCAGAACAGTTGAAACTGGAGCAGCAGCACAGTCAGGTGGACTGGGGACAGCAAGGAGTCATGTCAGGTCGTCCTGGGGCCCGGTCCTTGGGCTCAGCTCAAATGAAACTGGAGCAGCAGCATGGCCAAGTGGACTGGGGACAGCAAGGAGTCATCATGTCAGATGGTCCTAGGGCTCAGGTCCTCCTCCGAGAGAGAAAGAAAGGAGAGAATTAGAGAACGCACACTTAGATTCACACAGGACACCGAATAGGACAGGAGAAGTACTCCAGATATAACAAACTGACCCTAGCCCCCCGACACAAACTACTGCAGCATAAATACTGGAGGCTGAGACAGGAGGGGTCAGGAGAGACTGTGGCCCCATCCGAGGACACCCCCGGACAGGGCCAAACAGGAAGGATGGCCGCTTTGTTGCTGTTTGAATTGCAGATTTCCGCTTTAAGGTCCGGGTGTTTCTTACCGTAATGGTAGGGTGGGTCTAATCCCTGTTGATCAGTGGGATAAAGTAGCCCAGGACAGCAGACTTCTCTCTCTTTCTATCCACAACGGTCTTCGGTCACAGCATCCATCTATCTCCATATCCCTGAGATTCTTATGATTTACTGATTGTAGCTTAGTTTATGTTTGTCCAGTTTCATACGCACCATAATGGTAGGGTCTCATCCCTGTTGATCAGTGGGATGAAGTGGCTCAGGACCTGGGGTACATGGAAACCCTCTCTGGCCAGCTTGATGGTGGTATGGAAGAAGCTGGCTGATATCCACTGATATGTATAAAAGGGATATACCTGCAAGAAAGTGGTAAATATTGTTTATTTTTTTACCATTGATTGAAAACAATGACAGTAAGGTACTTAATTGTTACCCTTGAGAGAAAACATTTTTTTAAATGACTGCAATTGGACCGTTAAGCCTATCAGGAATGGATTTCTTTAGGGATTTTGCCAAGCCATTCAATTTTGACTAGTATAGTAATTTCTCATATTTTCTGTGGGAGTTTACCCTATTATGTTTACAAATGAAGATGATGTTGGTTTATAGTCTGTATAACAAACTGATTAGTGGTATTAAAAACAAAGCAAACTGACAGCACATCACAACATCCTAGTTAAAGGTCCATGGGACCCTTGGCCATTTGTCCAGTTTAGTGCATTTATAATCCCATTTTATTGAAAAGGGGAGAAGTCAAAAAGGAAGCCACAAAACCATCTGCCTCTTGCAGTGAGAGGAGAACCAGAAGCAGACTGACATTAGCAGACAGCTTGTCAGAACGGAGGCAGGAGTTTGGGGTCTGGAGAGGAAATGTAATTTATGGAAATCAATCCTATATATATGACTGTAGTGGCTCTAAATGTCATCATTAAATAATGATTTTAAACCAAGGATTGAAAACCCCTTCCTATAAACCAGCATAGTGTGTTTGTCACTTGACATTCTGCCTTAATCAGTAAGATATAGCTGCCCCGGGATTACTGCAGTTCCACAGAATTCCCACCACGATGCCAACATGAAGGAAAACTTGAGTAACTAGAAAAACAGCTCACACTGCGAAAGAAAGGACATGCTTGTCAGCAACAGAAACAAGTCAAGTCATGTTCATGTTTAGTCATTTTCCCTCCAAATACCTGTCATCAGTTGAAAGATCTGTGGGCATCCAGTAGATCAGGATTCAAATCCTGAGGGACGGACCGTGCCTTTGAAATAAACAAAGGTACATGGCATGACAAGTGTTTATCCCCCACTGAAATGTCAATAGTTGGGTGTCTGTGTGGTATCTTGTAGTAGGGGGATGAAGTGTCCTTACCACCGCTGTCCATCACCTGTGAATATGGACCCCCGCCAATGCCCATACTCTGTGGGTTGATGACAGAGGTGCACAGTAACGCAGCAATGGCTCCATCTACTGCCGATCCTCCTCTCTGCAGGATGTCTCCTGATGGGAGTTTACATGTAGTGAGCCTGGCTATGTGTCTGTCTGTGTCCAGTATAGTCCACCAAAATAACGCAATTGCCAACAAAGAGCTCAACATCTACTGTAGATGAACGACCACAAGCTACAGCACCACCCCACCCCCACATACCTCAGGGTGAGGTATTTTATGAATTTCCATTTTGGCTCTAAGCCTGGAAATGCCCTTGTCCGGAGCAAAGGATCCCAATTTCAAACTGTCAAAAAAAGTGTTTACATTTTTTTTAAGAAACTGGCAAAAATATATATTAACAGAAATTTTTTTCGTATGTAGTTTCCTGCAATAGCCCTCTTTGACTTCAAGTAATATTTCTCTAAAAACGTTGATTCCTAAAACATGTGTCCAGAGATTTGGTCAACTCCGTCAGATTTGTCTAAAATCCTAAATTAATCAGGAATGAGCAGGGTTAGCTCTACCATAAGGACCCCTTATGCATGTCCTCATTACATGTAGTGCAACAGGACCATTCATAGTCTGTACAGTTCTCTACTTTTGATAGATTTAAACAAACATTTGTCTATCAACAATGACAAGCCACCGGGGTCTGACAATCTGGATGGAAAATGACTGAGGATAATAGCTGTCGTGTCTTTGGCTATGCCGGATTAAGTGATATGACATGCTATAAAATAATTTCTCCATAATTAATATTACCTGATTGAGATAATCATGTAAATGAAACTAGAGTGTCGGGGCACCAAAAAATAATATTAATAGAGCTGTTATCTTCCGAATAAACTCTTAAAGACCTAGTAATATGTTACATAAATATCAGTCAATATTAATCGTCACCTTAATTCAGTCTCATCTGAAAGTTGAAAATTCTTGGTTATCTTCACGAACCCTGGCTAACAAGTTGAATCAGCAATGCAAAATTGGGTTTAATTATTTATTTACGAAATACCTAACTAATCACAAAGAATTACACATACACGTAATTAATCATAACGTGATTACAAATTACGTCATAAAGGAAAATGTCCCTAGCGGGCAGAACAGATATGACAGCTCGTTACACAAAACAAAAGGGCTGGGTTTGAGTGAAAGAGTGGGAAGACTGAGGAACAAAGGACGAAGTATCTTATGCATTCTAAATTACCGCCCATTTGGAAAAGGATTATGCAATAAATATTTACTCTGAGCTGCACTTCAGTAGGTTGGTGGTAGATGGAAGGCCGTGTTGCCAAACCGAGTCCTTTGAAGAATGCCTCTGGTGGTCAATTAGATACGTTGTAGTAACGTCGTTGTGTGATAGACGGGATACTCTGTCTGTTCCTTCCTAACCCTCATTTGCAGCTGCTGTTGCTAACTCAACGCTAGGAGGTATCACTTCTGTAGTGAATAAGAGCTCAAAGTTCATACTATTCGCAACCAAAGCTCACGCTGATGATGTCAGAATGGTTCAAATAATAACTACAGAACGAAGCCAACATCAGCGTGAGCTTTGGTTGCGAATAGTATGAATCGGACCGTCGTCCTCACATCCTCGGAACAGGAGGAAGTGACAAAGAGCTCTTATGGGACCTGGGCACAAATAATAATAATCAATATAATAATAATCAATCATTTTGCTCTTTATTTAACCATCTTACATATAAAACCTTATTTGTTCATCGAAAATTGTGAATAACTCACCACAGGTTAAGGAGAAGGGTGTGCTTGAAAGGATGAAAGTAACTCTGCAATGTTGGATTGTATTGGAGAGAATCTCAGTCCTAAATCATTTTCCACACACACTCTGTGCCTCTATTTATTTTTCATGTTTGTGAGGGCCAGGAATCCACTCTCACATAGGTACGTGGTTGCAAAGGATCTTAACAGCGCGATTTGCTAAGGCAGGATACTCTGAGTGCAGCCCAATCCAGAAATCTGGCAGTGGCTTCCGATTAAATTCAATTTTCACAGAACCGCTTGTTGCAATTTAGATGAGATATCGGTAAGTGGACTGGAGGCAGGGCATGAAAGGGATAAAGAATCTATCCGTTTTGGGAAAGTACCTGCGGAATTGCACACCCAACTCACTCAGGTGCTTCACTATATCACATTTGACATTGTCCATAAGCTTGCGTTCATTTGCACACAAAAAATCATTAAGTTGCGGAGAGTCCCTGTAATCAAAGATTCAGATCATTCAGGCCGGTCATGTGAGAAATTTGTCTCAACGCAAGCAAGCAGACAAGTGAAAATGATGACCAGTAAAGAAACTTTTGTCTCTCAATTCATAAAAACGTGTCAATACTTTGCCCCTTGATAACCAGCGCACTTCTGTATGTTGTAAAAGCGTTACATGGTCGCTGCCCATATCTTTAGTGAAGAAAATACACAAGATTTCAGGGGCCTTGCTTTAACAAAGTTAACCATTTTCACTGTAGTTTCCAAAACGTCTTTCAAGCTGTCAGCTATTCCCTTGACAGCAAGAGCCTCTCGGGGGATGCTGCAGTGTACCCAAGTGGCGTTGGGAGCAACTGCTTGCACGCGCGTTACCACTCCACTATGTCTCGCTGTCATGGCTTTTGTGCAACATGAGCAGCAGCTACGTTTAGCTACATACGGACCGTTAGTGGAATTCCCGCGAGAGAGTAACAGTTAATGTGATTGGAGGTTAATTATTGGACCAGGCTACCTGTATTTGACATTGTGTTGTTATTTCTCTGATGGTTTCATTACATTTTTTGGCAGTGAAACGAGGCTACTCTGGTGAGAGAAAAAACTCGCCCAAATGTATAGCCCCATTGGAAAATATAAATGGACTGTTTGAAAATGTGAAGAAAAGGAAATGTAAAAAAAAAGGTAAGCAGAGTCGCAATGAAAAAGCCATGTCTCAGACTGGCCAAGCAATGCAGGTGTAGAAGCACGATGGCTAGGAAAAACTCCCTAGAAAGGCCAGGAACCAGTCCTCTTCTGGCTTTGCCGGGTAGAGATTATAACAGAACATGGCCAAGATGTTCAGATGTTCAAATGTTCATAGATGACAAGCAGGGTCAAATAATGATAATCACAGTGGTTGTTGAGGGTGCAACAGGTCAGCACCTCAGGAGTAAATGTCAGTTGGCTTTTCATACCATCTCTACCGCTCCTACTGTCTCTAGAAAATCGAAAACAGCAGGTCTGGGACAGGTAGCACGCCTGGTGAACAGGTCAGGTTTCCATAGCCGCAGGCAGAACAGTTGAAACTGGAGCAGCAGCACGGCGAGGTGGACTGGGGACAGCAAGGTGTCATCAGGCCAGGTAGTCCTGAGGCATGGTCCTAGGGCTCAGGTCCTCTGAGAGAGAGAAAGAGAGAAAAAGAGAGCGAGAATTAGAGAGAGCATACTTAAATTCACACAGGACACCAGATAAGACAGGAGAAATACTCCAGATATAAACAGACTGACCCTAGCCCTCCCGACACATAAACTACTGTGGCATAAAGACTGGAGGCTGAGACAGGAGGGGCCGGGAGACACAATGGTTCCATCCGACAATATCCCTGGACAGCGCCAAACAGGCAGGATATAACCCCACCCACGTTGCCAAAGCACAGCCCCCACACCACTAGGGGGATATCTTCAACCACCAACTTACTGTTCTAAGACAAGGCGAAGTATAGCCCACAAAGATCTCTGCCACGGCACAACCCAGGGGGGGGGGCGCCAACCCGGACAGGAAGATCATGTCAGTGACAAAACCCACTCAAGTGACACATCCCTCCTAGGGATGGCATGGAAGAACACCAGTAAGCCAGTGACTCAGCCCTGTAATAGGGTTAGAGGCAGTGAATCCCAGTGGAGAAAGGGGAACCGGCCAGGCAGAGACAGCAAGGGCGGGTTCGTTCCTTTCCGTTCACCTTCACACTCCTGGGCCAGACTACACTCAATCATAGGACCTACTGAAGAGATGAGTCTACAATAAAGACGTAAAGGTTGAGACCGAGTCTGCCTCTCTCACATGGGTAGGCAGATCATTCCATAAAAATGGAGCTCTATAGGAGAAAGCCCTGCCTCCAACTGTTTGCTTAGAAATTCTAGGGACAATTAGGAGGCCTGCGCCTTGTGACTGTAGTGTACGTATGTACGGCAGGACCAAATCGGAAAGATAGGTAGGAGCAAGCCCATGTAATGCTTTGTAGGTTAGCAGTGAAACCTTGGAATCAGCACTTGCCTTAACAGGGGAAGCCAGTGTAGATAGGCTAGTACTAGAGTAATATGATCAAAGTTTTTGGTTCTAGTCAAGATTCTAGCAGCCGTGTTTAGCACTAACTGAAATTTATTCAGTGCTTTATCCGGGTAGCCGGAAAGTAGAGCATTGCAGTAGTCTAACCTAGAAGTGACAAAATCATGGATACATTTTTCTGCATAGTTTTTGGACAGAAAGTTTCTGATTTTTGCAGTGTTACATAGATGGAAAAAAGCTGTCTTTGAAACAGTCTTGATATGTTCGTCAAAAGAGAGATCAGGGTCCAGAGTAACGCAGAGGTCCTTCACAGTTTTATTTGAGACGACTGTACAACCATCAAGATGAATTGTCAGATTCCAAAGAAAATCTCTTTGTTTATTGGGACCTAGAACAAGCATCTCTGTTTTGTCCGAGTTTAAAAAAGTAGAACATTTGCAGAATATTATCTGCCATGACTACAAGGTTCGATAGGAATTCAGTGAACTCAGTGAGGAACGCTGTATATGGCCCAGGAGGCCTGTAAACAGTAGCTATAAAAAGTGATTGAGTAGGTTGCATAGATTTCACGACTAGAAGCTCAAAAGACGAAAACGTTTTTTTTTGTAAATTGAAATTTGCTATCATAAATGTTACCAACACCTCCGCCTTTGCGGGATGCGCAGGGGATATGGTCGCTAGTGTAACCAGGAGGTGAGGCCTCATTTAACACAGTAAATTCATCAGGCTTAAGCCATGCTTCAGTCAGGCCAATCACATCAAGATTATGATCAGTGATTAGTTCATTGACTATAATTGCCTTTGAAGTCAGGGATCTAACATTCAGTAGCCCTATTTTGAGATGTGAGGTATCACAATCTCTTTCAATAATGTCAGGAATGGAGGTCTTTATTCTAGTGAGATTGC
This sequence comes from Oncorhynchus gorbuscha, assembly GCF_021184085.1. Lineage (NCBI taxonomy): Eukaryota > Metazoa > Chordata > Actinopteri > Salmoniformes > Salmonidae > Oncorhynchus > Oncorhynchus gorbuscha. Next base: position 59,925,858 of record NC_060177.1, on the reverse strand, counting down.
TAAGGCGAACACCGCCATGTTGAGGTTTGCCCAAAATAGGTCGAGGCACAGACACGGTCTCAATGGGTACAGCTGAGCTGACTACACTGACTGTGCTAGTGGCAGACTCCACTAATCTGGCAGGCTGGTTAACAGCCTGCTGCCCTTGCCTGCACCCTATCTCATTGTGGAGCTAGGGGAGTTAGAGCCCTGTCTATGTTCGTAGATAAGATGAGAGCACCCCCCCAGCTAGGATGGAGTCTGTCACTCCTCAACAGGCCAGGCTTGGTCCTGTTTGTGCGTGATTCCCAGAAAGAGGGCCAATTAACTACAAATTCTATCTTTTGGGATTGGCAGAAAACAGTTTTCAACCAGAGATTGAGTTGTGAGACTGCTGTAGAGCTCATCCCTCCCCCTAACTGGGAGGGGGCCAGAGACCATTACCTACACATCTTTCTAGCTGATTTACATGCTGAAGCTATGTTGCGCTTGGTGACCTCTGACTTTTATCCTAACATCATTGGTGCCGACGTGGATCCCTATACTCTCTACACTCGCCAGTTTTAGCTTTGGCCAGCACCATCTTCAGATTAGCTTTAACGTCGGTAGCCCTGTCCCCTGGTAAACATTGTATGATCTCTGGATGATTTGTTTTAAGTCTAATAAAATAGTGGAGTCGTGGTAATGGAGTCGCCAATGACTAGGGTTTTCAATTTGTCAGAGCTAATGGTGGGAGGATTCGGTGTCTCAGACCCCATAACAGGAGGAGTAGAGACCAGAGAAGGCTCAGCCTCTAACTCCGACTCCCTGCTTAATGGGGAGAACCGGTTGAAAGTTTCTGTCGGCTGAATAAGCGACACTGGTTGAGCATTCCTACAGCATTTCCTTCCAGAAGCCATGAGAAAGTTGTCGTGGAGGCTGTACTACCATCACCATCACTGGTCGTGATGCTCCAGGTACTCAACTAGTCTAAAGAAGGCCAGTTTTATTGCCTCTTTAACCCGAACAACAATTTCCAGCTGTGTTAACATAATTGCAAAAGGGTTTTCTAATGATCAATTAGCCTTTTAAAATTAGAAACTTGGATTAGCTAACACAATGTGCCATTGGAACACTGGAGTGATGGTTGCTGATAATGGGCATTTGTACGCCTATGTAGATATTCCATTAAAAAATTGGGCGTTTCCTGCTGCAATAGTCATTTATAACATTAACAATGTCCACACTGTATTTCTGATCAATTTTATGGTGTTTTTTTTATTTTCAAAACAAGTACATTTCTAAGTGACCCCCAAACTTTTGCACAGTAGTGTATATTTTTCCATCCTTAGATAAAACCATGGCCAGAAACTCAAATCAATGAAATCCAACCTCAGTAAATGGACTAACAGGCAGAATATCTACTGTCAAAATGAATGTATTGCCACTGCTGAATATCTGTAGTTCAATGATGTCCTTATCTCCCCCTTCTGGCTATTGGGATACAAATCCATGGTGCAGTTTCAAAATGGATATGGCAAGGTAAGCAAGCACGGATAAAATAAACACATTTTCGAAGAGGGAAATATGTAGGAGGGCTATCCGTATCAAATTTTCAATTGTATTTTCAGGCACTAGTATTTCGTCCTGAATTAGTTCAGATATGATTCGTCCGCCCCTGGCTGAGTATAGAGATAAATATGGTGTCTCCTATTACCCTTCACTGATATACCCCTTAAACAATGTCAACTACGCTTTGGTCCTATTATTGCTCACTCAATTTCTATTTGCCGCAAAATTGAAAAACAATGTAACTGTGAATCAAAATGGGATGCCCATATTCCAATATTTCACAATAATGCCTTACGATCTGGAGGGCAGCCTTTAGCGTCCCCCAATGGTCCAAATGAGGAATCTGTATCCTTGCCGATATCAAGGGCAGTAATCCTTTGAGATTATTCCAAGACTTGAAAGACACATACACATTACCAAGAAAATCCTTTTTTCTATATGTACAACTTAAGTCAGCTATGCTGGCCTGTGGAGTCCCTTGGGAAACCCAACTATCGAACCATCCAAGGAGTCATCTCTACAATATATGAACAGCTTTTGGAACACTCATATTCTGAGCCATTAAAAAAGTATGGTCCACAGATCTAATTGAATCTGAACAACCCTTTAACTGGAACAGAATATGGGAGAATATTACCTTGGCATCCAGTTAACCGAACAACCAACTTATACATTTTAAGTTTGTTCACAGACTGTATTTAACATCAAGGAAATGTTTTACGATGAAATTGGCCCCAACTCCCAACTGTTCACTGTTTCCCCTTTCAGAGACGATTACTCCAATCACCTCACTCTCTCCCAATTCAACAGTGGATACAATTACTATTAGAAGTTATAACATTGGAATTATCAACAGAGAGAATTGCTGGTGCTAATCAATGAACAATTGATACCTGGACAAATATACTTAACTCTGTAATGAATAATCTCAACTAAAACTCAACACATACAAATAAACAATCCATAAAGTTCAACACATACATACAAATCAAATCAACTGTTATTAGTCACATGCGCCGAATACAACAGGTAGACCTTACAGTGAAATGCTTACTTACGAGCCCCTAACCAACAATGCAGTTTAAAAAAAATATGAGTAAGAATAATAAATAAAAGTAACAAGTAATTAAAGAGCAACAGTAAAATAACATTAGCGAGACTATACACAGGGGGGTACCGGTACAGAGTCAATGTGTGGGGGCACCGGTTAGTTGAGGTAATATGTACATATAGGTAGAGTCATTAAAGTGACAATGCATAGATGATAGCAACAGAGTAGCAGCGGTGTAAAAGAGTGGGGGGGCAATGCGAGAGAGAGAGAGAGAGAGAGAGAGAGAGAGAGAGAGAGAGAGAGAGGAAGAATCTCCTGGGTTCCCTCCAGAAAACGATAGAGAGAGAGAGAGAGAGAGAGAGAGAGAGAGAGAGAGAGAGAGAGAGAGAGAGAGAGAGAGAGAGAGAGAGAGAAAAAGAGCAAATGACTGAGCAAATGACTGGGGTCTTATAACCCCTCCCCTTGCTTTTAATAAAACATAAGCATAATAAATTATTCTAATACATCAAACATTTTGGTACAACCCTTTTCATGACCCCTAGGTGAACCTGACAAACCTTTTGAGGATCTGAGGACCATTGCAAAATATTTTCAGTTTCCTGAGGGGGAATAGGTTTTGTCGTGCCCTCTTCACGACTGTCTTGGTGTGTTTGGACCATGTTAGTTTGTTGGGGATGTGGACACCAAGGAACTTGAAACTCTTAATCTGCTCCACTACAGCCCCGTCGATGAGAATGGGGGTATGCTCGGTCCTCTTTTTCCTGTATTCCACAATTATCTCCTTTGCCTTGATCACGTTAAGGGAGAGGTTGTTGTCCTGGCACCACACGGTCAGGTCTCTGACCTCCTCCCTATAGGCTGTATATATAACAATATATATACAGTGCATTCAGAAATTATTCAGACCCTTTCACTTTTTCCACATTTTGTTACATTACAGCCTTATTCTAAAATTGTTTTTAAATGTTTTTTCCCCTCATCAGTCTAAACACAATACTCCATAATGACAACGCAAAAACAGGTATTTTACTAAAAATAAAAACCTGAAATATCACATTTACATAAGTATTCAGACCATTTACAGATTACTTTATTGAAGCACCTTGGCCGAAATTACAGCCACAAGTTTTCTTGGGTATGACGCTACAAGCTTGGCACACCTGTATTTGGGGAGCTTTTCCAATTCTTCTCTGCAGATTCTCTCAAGCTCTCTCAGGTTGGATGGGGAGTGTTGCTGCACAGCTATTTTCAGGTCTCTCCAGAGATGTTCGATTGAGTTCAAGTCTAGACTCTGGCTGGGCCACTCAAGGACACTCAAGGACATTCAGGCCACTCAAGGACATGTCCCGAAGCCACTTCTGCATTGTTTTGGCTGTGTGCTTAGGGTTATTGTCCTGTTGGAAGGTGATCCTTCGCCCCAGTCTGAGGTCCTAAGCGCTCTGGAGCAGGTTGTCATCAAGGATCTCTCTGTACTTTGCTCCGTTCCTCTTTCCATCAATCCTGACTAGTCTGCCAGTCCCTGCCGCTGATGGTGCCAGGTTTCCTCCAGAGGTGACGATTGGCATTCAGGCCAAAGAGTTCAATCTTGTTTCCATCAGACCAGACAATCTTGTTTCTCACCGTCTGAGAGTCCTTTAGGTGCCTTTTGGCAAACTCCAAGCAGAATGTCATGTGCCTTTTACTGAGGAGTGGCTTCCGTCTGGCCACTCTACCATAAAGGCCTGATTGGTTGAATGCTGCAGAGATGGTTTTCCTTCTGGAAGGTTCTCCCATCTCTACAGAAGAACTCTGGAGCTCTGTCAGAGTGACCATTGGGTTCTTGTTCACCTCCCTGACTAAGGCCCTTCTCCCCCGATTGCTCAGTTTGCTCAGTTTGGCCGGGCGGCCAGCTCTAGGAAGAGTCTTGGTGATTCCAAACTTCTTCTATTTAAGAACGATGGAGGCCACTGTGTTCTTGGGGACCTTCAATGCTGCAGAAATGTTTTGGTACGATTCCCCAGATCTGTGCCTCGACACAATCCTTTCGGAGCTCTACGGACAATTCCTTCAACCTCATGGCTTGGTTTTTGCTCTGACGTCCACTGTCCACTGTGGGACCTTATATAGACAGGTGTGTTCCTTTACAAATTATGTCCAGTCAATTGAATTTACCACAGGTGGACTCCAATCAAGTTGTAGAATCATCTCAAGGATGCACCTGAGCTCAATTTCTAGTCTCATAGAAAAGGGTCTGAATAGTTTTGTAATAAGGTATTTGTTTTTTTAAATATATATAATTTAATCATTTTTAGAATAAGGCTGTACTGTAACAAAATGTGGAAAAAGGGAATGGGTCTGAAAATATTCACACCCCTTGGCTTTTTCCACATTCTGTTGTGTTACAGCCTGAATATAAACAGATTAAATTGAGATTTTTTTTGTCACTGGCCTACATGCAATACCCTGTAATGTCAAAGCAATTATAAATGAAAAGCTGAAATGTCTTGATTCAATAAGTATTCAACCCCTTTGTTATGGCAAGCCTAAAAAAGTCCCGGAGTAACAATTTGCTTAACAAGTCACATAATAATTTGCATGGACTCCGTGTGCAATAATAGTGTTTAACATGATTTTTGAATGACTACCTCATCTCTGTATCCCACACATGCAATTATCTGTAAGGTCCCTCAGTTGAGCAGTGAACTTCAAACACCGATTCAACCACAAAGACCAGGGAAATGTTAATTTAATAACTCGCAAAGAAGGGCCCCTAATGGAAGATGGGTAAAAAAAAGACATGGTGAATTTATAAATTATACTTTGGATGGTGTATCAATATACCCATAGGAAGGACATCGCTCAGGGATTTCACCATGAGGCCGATGGTGACTTTAAAACAGTTACACAGTGTAATGGCTGTGATTGGAGAAGCCTGAGGATGGATCAATTGTAGTAACTTGTAGTTGTAGTTACTCCACAATACTAACCTAATTGTCAGAGTGAAAGGGGAAAGCCTGTACAAAACACAAATATTCCAAAACATGCATCCTTTTTTCAACAAGGGTCTAAAGTAATACTGCAAGAAAAATTGGAGACATGTTGGCTGGGTGGGGTTGGGGGATGGGATGGGATGGGATAGGAGGTTCTGTTTTCTTTTCCTGTTTATACAGAATTTGTATCACTTAAACTTTGTATGTATTTCTTACATTTTTTGGGGAGGCTTGGTATCCGATGGGTACATGTTTTTAAACGTATAATTTGAAATGGATAATGTACTTGTAACTCCCTGCAACAAAAAGTAACAAAATAAAATCTAGAAAAACATGCCAAAATGCTATACGAAATTTGCCCTGAAGCACTTAATAGTGCCATTAAAAAAAACAAAAAGAGGTTGGAGATTTGCATTACATGCTTGAATAACCTAATGTTAGAATTAAACAGTTAAGGCCTTGCTCTGACCTTGTGGGGGCCCCGCAAAACTGTGCTATGCCACTGATGAGAAAGTGTTGAATTACGTGAGGTATATTTAATGGAATATACGTTTTGTAATGTTTAGGCTGTTACAAATGTACTGTTATAAGTGGATACTCGTGGCATTCCGGCAACTTTGAGAAAATTTACTTGCAGTGCATTTCAACATAACACGTTGGAGGCGATGAAACAACAGACCCCCATTCATTTTCAATTTGAGGAAGTGAGGACCAAAGTTGGGGAAAGCTGAACTTTATGCAAATACTCTGCGATATTGCAACGCTATTGACCAATCGAAGTTCACTATAGCTTCCAGCCCCTACTGGATTGGCTGTTGATGCCTAGCACTACCTAGCCTGTTTGCTAGCACCCACATGAGAGTGAAGCAAGAGTGACTATCCGAATTAAAGTGCATTTCCACATACACATTAGGAGAGATAAAACAATGGAGCCCTATTCATTTTCAATGGAGGGAAGTGAAGTGGGCGGGGGAACTCTGGGCTATACGATTTTAATTCACAAGGTTGGCAGTGTTGTTAAGGTTAGGGTTAAAGTTAAGGTTAATTGTAGAAATAGGCGGGGTTTAGCCATAATTATGACTTTGTGGCTGTGGTAACTAATGACGACCCTCAGATGTGCCTGTTGTTCACACAATTATCTGCCGTCTCATTGGTGAGAAGGGTCCCATCTGATCTTGCCTCCTCCTGCCTGCATTCCATATTTGGGGACATGTTTTTCCATTGTTAGAGCGGTCACTTGACTATCTGGTCAATATAATAGAACATCTTTGCTGCTGTTAGTTTTTTACATTTTGCTAAATTGATTAGGGCCTAATTATGATTAACATGTAATAATAAACTTGTAGCATACCTAGATAAAGAGTTCACTAGCTGCTTGGTGACATGGTAAACCTGTAGGCTAGTCTAGATATCTTTCAAAACCATGAAAATTGGGTGAGTTATTATTAATATTATTATTATCATCATCATTATTATTATTTCGAATATCATTATGTTGTAGTTTTTGTTTTTATGCGCTACAAGTGTAAGTGGCAGATTGTTAATACACAGTGTGAATCCCTGAACATCTGTCGTGGTTTTATGCGAGTGAATCATGATACGATGGCGGACTAACTACAGCTTTATGTATGCAGGTTTATGGGCATTAGATGCAGGAATATTGGAGAAATTGAGAGTGGGAGGGAGGGAGGGAGAGAGAGAGACAGACAGACAGACAGACAGACAGACAGACACGAGTGTTATGGATCGTTGCCCCCATTCAGGGTTTGTTCAGTTACGACAGTTCCTCAATTCAAGGCAGCAGACAGCGAGCGAACTGTGTATTCGTGCTAGAGAGGTTCTATGGGGGCGTGCGTCTCGGCGGACTGTCATCTGGGCTGTGTTCACGAGAGGAGATGGCTGTTCTGTCTTTCCAAGCAGGTTTGCCGGACCATTTTTGGTGAGATGGTTGTGCAGGAGAAGCATAGGAAGGTCTGTACAGTGCGAGCTTTGCTTATGTGTGTTTATGTTTACTGCATAGTTTGCTTGTTACAGTGTATCTTTTCGTCTATGTAAGTGTAAGTTAGTATGTTCATGTATCTATGATGCTTATCCTTCCTACAATACATTTAAAAAGCGCTATTCTAGAAAAGGAATTTCGTTTTGTATACATAGCCTTAGAGCCACACTCATACATTTCACAGGAGGTTAGGAAGTGCAGCTCCGTTTTCATCTAATTTTGTGGGCTGTGTGCACATAGCCTGTCTTCTCTTGAGAGCCATGTCTGCCTTTCTCAATAGCAGGGTAATGCTCACTGAGCCTGTACATAGTCAAAGCTTTTCTTAAGTCTGGGTCAGTCATTCTACCACAGTGCAGTCTCTGTTTAGGGCTAAATAGCATTCTAGTTTGCTCAGTTTTTTTGTTAACTCTTTCCAATGTGTCAAGTAATTATCTTTTTGTTTTCTCGTGATTTGGTTGGGTGTAATTGTGTTGCTGTCCTGGGGCTCTGTGGGTCTGTTTTTGAACAGAGCCCCAGGACCAGCTTGCCGAGGAAACTCTTCTCCAGGTTAATCTATGTAGATGATGGCTTTGTTGTGGAAGGTTTGGGAATCACCTTTTTTTATTTTTCATTTATTTTACAAGGCAAGTCAGTTAAGAACAAATTCTAGGAACAGTGGGCTAACTGCTTGTTCAGAGGTAGAACGACAGATTTGTACCTTGTCAGCTCGGGGGTTTGAACTTGCAACCTTTCGGTTACTAGTCCAATGCTCTAACCACTAGGCTACCATGCCGCCCGTTTTCGGTGGTTGTAGAATTTTGGATAATTAGCGGGTATCGGCCTAATTCTGCTCTGCATTCATTATATGGTGTTTTACGTTATATACTGAGGATATTGGTGTTCGTCCCATTTTGTGAATTATTGGTTGGTGAGCAGACCGCACAACCATAAAGGGCAATGGGTTCTATAACTGATTCAAGTATTTTTAGATCGTTCACAGCTTTGTGGAAGTTTTCCTGTGGCGCTGATGTTTAGGCCGAGGTATGTATCGTTTTTTGTGTGCTCTAGGGCAACGGTGCCTAGATGGAATTTGTATTTGTGGACCTGGCAAATTGACCTTTTTTGGAACACCATTATTTTTGTCTTACTGAGATTTTGTGTGTGTGTGTGTGTGTCAGAAAGACAGGTTTTGGTGTTTGAATGCAGCAATGTGACTCATGGCTTTCTACAGTGCAGTGCGGAGGTGTGTGGAGAACTGAATTTTAAATGCCATCTGTGTGTGTGTGCGCGCATGGTGCACTGTGTGTGTCCAGAGCTGAGTGTGGGGGTGGGAGTTTGTGTAAAGGGTGGCGCAGAGGGTGGGAGTTAGTTCCGTATTAAACCAGCTAAGTGAGGGAGGTAATGTGGAAAACTGAGCTTGCAATGAGATCTGCATGTTGGTACTCTGCTTCTTTATTAGATGCTGTGTGTATCTGGCTGTGCAGTGCCTATGTCTAATGACCTTTTCCCTGTCCCCCCCCCCCCCCCTCTCCGATGCAGAGACCAGATACCCTGAGGTGTGTTGTCTGTCTGCATTTGTCGAAAATGAACAAAGGAGTGAGCTGCACAAATATCAGACAGCCAGGCACCATGCAGGGGGAACCCTCCCCTCATCCCTGAGTGCTGATATTTCAGGACTGGAGCCTGAGTGTGTCATATCAGATAGTGTCAGACTGCATCCAGAAGGGGGGGATGATAAGAGCTTCCTGAAAGTAGCCTTTGAGAAACCCTGTGGAACATTTTCCTCTAATAGCCATTTTCAAGCAGTGTCAGACAGAGTTGGTTATTGACCTTCTCAACGGTAGTTTCTTCAGACCAAACTCAGTGGTTTTAGCGAGGAGCCAGTATGGAGTGGTCACTAGAAAGGGTGAGGGAGATGGTGGCTGGAGGGATGCAGTCTATGAGGGACTGTGAGTCCAGTGCCTTTGGCACAGCCATGTGCCTGCTGCTGCTCTTTGTGTGGTACTGTTACAGGGTAGGTCGTGAGCACAGCTCCTCTCCCCTGCGTGGGGGGTACAGCACTGAGCCCAGTCGAGTAGGAGGGGGTGGGGGGGCCTTGATCAGCACAGATGGGGATGGTAGGGCTAAAGGCAGGCCGGTGTCAGGGGTGGAGGAGCAGAACGGCTTTGCTTACTGCCAGTCCGCTGAGTCCTTTCGCTGCACCAACACAGGGGACGGTCTCAATCAGAAGCTGTACCACAGCCTGCAAGATTACGCCAAACGCTACACCTGGTCGGGCATGGGCAGGGTACACAAAGGGGTACGAGACCAGGGTCGCTACCTTACCAGCCGGCCCACCATCCAGAGGCCAGAGGTGTTCTTCCTCCCTGACCTGCCCTCAGCACCCTTCTTCTCCCGGGACGCACAGAAGCACGACGTGGAGCTGCTGGAGAGGAGCTTCCCTGCTCTGCTGGCTGAGTTTGAGAGCATCTACCACTCCCCCCCAGCAAGGGCTGGCTCCTCCCTTCCTTTGGGCTGGAAGTCCAACAGCACCCCCCATGGTCAGTGGTGGACCTTCTACTTGTTGAACCAGGGCACTCCACTGGCCCTCAATGCCAGGAGGTGCCCCCGGGCCTGGAGGGTGCTGGGTCAGCTGCGCACCTTTATCGCCAACAACGTGTTTGGAAACGCCTGCTTCTCTGTGCTGACCCCGGGAGCCCTGATCACTGAGCATTACGGCCCAACCAACGTCAGGCTGCGCTGCCACCTGGGTAAGAGGGGGAGGGAGCTGCCTGGAGGGCTACAACACTGTTAAATATAGGGATTTCAAAGATGCACCTGGCTCCCTGTGTGTGTTCACCTGTGTCTCTGAAACTATTACAATGATAATAATGGTGTTTACTATTATAGGGTTGATGTAAAGCTTTCTTTGCATGACAACATATACAGTTGACATTTTAGAATATATTCATACAGTATGTGTTTGTGTCATGTAGTATTTTCCCTGGTTTCCTTGGTAATTACTGTATATAGACTGACTTGCTGCCTGTCTTCCGTAGGTCTTAGAGTGCCCTCTTCCTGTGAGCTGGTGGTTGGCGGCGAGCCACAGTGCTGGTCTGAGGGGAGCTGTCTTCTGTTTGATGACTCCTTCCTCCACAGGGCCTTCCATGAGGGTGAGAGGGAGACTGTTGTGTGTGTGGAGGGGTTGAAAGGGTTCGCCTTTTTCTACCCGGGTTCTGTCTGTGTGTGTGTGTGTGTGTGTGTGTGTGTGTGTGTGTGTGTGTGTGTGTGTGTGTGTGTGTGTGTGTGTGTGTGTGTGTGTGTGTGTGTGTGTGTGTGTGTGTGTGTGTGTGTGTGTGTGGAGGGGTTGAAAGGGTTTGCCTTTTTCTACCCGGGGTGTGTGTGTGTGTGTGTGTGTGTGTGTGTGTGTGTGTGTGTGTGTGTGTGTGTGTGTATTCTTGTGAGAAAGTGTTATTAAGCTGTTATAAAGGGTTGATTGGAGGAAGACATGAATCTGTGTTTTTTTCTATGTTCAGGTGGCCCAGAGGACGGCCCCAGGGTGGTCTTCATGGTGGATCTCTGGCACCCTAATGTGGCAGCTGCTGAGAGACAGGCTCTGGACTACATCTTCACCCCTGGGCGCTGAGAAGACAAGGAGTTTGTTGGGGGGGGGGGTGAAGAGAAACAGAGCTACAGAGAGAAAAACAGAGGTAAAGGCAACGGAGAGAATGTCTTTCAAAATTTGGTGAAAAAAGAGAGTTGGTGAAAAAAGTAGAGAAGAACAGTGCGAGTGGAGTGGGAGGGAGCATTTCTCTTGTCCTGTTCCCTTTTGGCACTGTGTACATATTCTCTGTCTTGTTCGAATCTGCTTTCTCCCTGTAACTCTTAGCACCTGCTGACTTTGACCAAACAGCCATAATGTAAAATGTTATATTTGAATGTTTACAGCCCCAATCCTTATCTCCGTGATTATCCCTGCCCATGTGTGATACTTTACTGTGCTCTCCTTTAGAAATCAATACAGCTTTCACAAAAACATGGTTGGATAAGCACATAGAAACATTTTTTTAGAGATCAAATGATTTGCTTGAAACAGTCTGTGTTGTTGCTACACAGATGAAAGGCTTGTATTTGGTAAATTATCTAATTGATTAATGGTTGTAATATGGTTGTATTTGATATCTTTGTATTTCTGTAAATAGAGTTGGAGTACAAAACATATCAGAGGTTTTGAAATATAATTGTCTTACAATCAATAGTTAAGTTATTGTGTGGTCTTAATATACTGGTACTGTAATGTCATCTTCTCTTCTGAGCATTTGTCATTTTGATACATTCAGTTTTAGATATCTGAAATGTTTGGCTATTGTTCAGTGACATTTTATATAATGCTGTGATTTTTTTCAGCTGTATATCAAATTTATGGTGATATTCTACCCCAATAGATTCATATTTGTGGCATTTGTACTCATTTTGAACAGTATTTAATAAATGGCAAATTATCTGAATCAGCCTACTTCTGTCTTGAATTCAGAATTTCATTTGTGCATGGTAACACTGTTGTAACAGCTTGTGTATTCAGTGGGTATGTATGTCAATTCCCTTGGGTATGATGTTGTTCTGCAGTTTCATATTACTGGCACCAGGGGGCGTAGGTGTGCCATATTTCAGTATGAGCAGATGGAGATGAGGTAAATATGGATCAGCAACCTGCTGTTAGGGCAAATGTGTTACCTCCTGTGCCACAAAGGTTAGTTGCACAGTTGTAAAACTGAATGCCTTCAACTGAAAAGTGTCTTCCCATTTAACCCAACCCCTCAATCAGAGAGGTGTGGGCGGCTGCCTTAATTGACATCCACGTCTTCGGCGCCTGGAGAACAGTGGGTTAACTGCCTTGCTCAGGGGCAGAATGACAGATCTTTACCTTGTCATCTCGGGGATTTGATCCAGCAACCTTTCGGTTATTAGCCTAACGCTCTAACCACTAGGCTACCTGCCGTGAATTTGAGTACCCTTTTGGCAAGATAATCTAATCAATTTTTGCATAGCAACATCAGTATTCATGAAAGTAGACAATTATTATCTACATTCATATTGGAGTTTTGATGTCTTGTTAAATCATTAGAGATGTACAGTAGAAATTGACTGCGGAATTATGACCCTTTCCATTTTGAAGACATCATAGCCTACCACCAGCGGTGGAAAAAGTACCCAATTGTCCTACTTGAGTAAAAGTAAAGATACCTTAATAGAAAATGACTCAAGTAAAAGTCACCCAGTAAAATCCTACTTGAGTAGTAGTCTAAAAGTATTTGGTTTTAAATATACTTAAGTATCAAAAGTAAATGTAATTGCTAAAATATACTTAAGTATCTAAAATATAAATCATTTCAAATTCCTTATATTAAGCAAACCAGATGGAACCATTTTCTTATTATTTTTTACATATAGCCAGGGGCATACTCCAACACAGACATAATTTACAAGCGAAGCATGTGTTGAGGAGTGCTGGTGGAGCATCATGTCTCAGCTTCCTAAAGAAAAATCTGGCTTCCAAAAAACGAAAAGAAAGAAAAGAAATACAGGAGAGAGAAGAAAGGGCGACATTATGTCACCCAATGTTTCACAACGGAAGGTGGGTGTAGTCCGTGAGAGGTGGAAATGAACCTGTTAGCTTAGTCCATCGTGAAATAGGCTAATTTTGCTCCCCTAACATTAGTTACTTAATATCTTAATATCTTCTCAGAGAATTCAGTGTTTACATTTCACTCTTTTAGTTGACATGACATTTTAATCAATGCAGGCAAACTTTTAGCAAGCTATTCATTCTAAATCAGTTGTCCCTGTCCCCCCCCCCCCTGCTTGGTGCCAGGCCCAACAGATGCAGCTTCAGGCTCAGCAGCCTTGTCTCCCCATCCCCACTCCCCTGAACCAGCCCTTCTCTCAACTGTAGAAGGAGGTGAGCAGCATTGTGTTGAATGACATGTCAGTTGGCATAATTGCAGGTACTGCAATGCATTGAGGACAGGAATGTGATTCTCCAGGCAGGAAAAAGCTCAGTTGACACAGAGGCAGCCAATATCAGAGCCTTAAAGGAAGAGATGCCCGGCTCTTAGAGATGGATGGGAGTCTCTCCTGTCTGAGGCAATACTGACAAATGGATGTTGCAACTCAATTTAGCAAGGAACACAGCCGCCAGAGGAAAAGGAAGAGATTCCATGGAGATCTCTCAAGAGGAGACAGCTCAGGACAGTGCAGCAACGGTGTTTCAGAACAGTGTTTTTTACTGCTTTCGACAACATCATAAGTGACTTGGACATTAGGTTCCAGAACACTGCAATAATTGTAGAATCATTTTCTGCTGTTCTGAAAGTTGGGCAGATTAGTGAGAGTAAAGTCCCTTCTGTGTGCCAACCACTGATCATGAAGTATTCCAGAGATCTGACACCGGAGTTTCATCATGAAGTAAGACACCTGAACACTGTATATGCTGCCACTTTCCCCCCTAACGTGTCCCCTCCCCTCTTGGTCTCCTGAATGCAATTTGTAAGATGCAGCTGCAAAGCATTTTTGGAGAAGTGCGAGTTGCTTTACATATATTTTGCACACTGCCTGTGACTGTTTCTGGTGGCGAGAGAGCTTTCAGTAAGCTAAAACTGATTTTTTTTAAACGAATTGAGCTCCACTATGTCCCAGGACAGCCTTTGCAGTCTTGCCATGCTGTTAAATGGCATGGCTATGGATATTGGATCACTACACACATGATGCCCACAGGCTGAGAACAAGACTGAGAACAAGATATATCTCAAAATAATGGCTGGATTGCCATAAAATTTATTGTGCACAATCAAGACCCCAAGTGGGTGGTGACCTTTTGACCTTTCCTCTAGCGCCACCATCAGGCCTTTTCATTTCCATTTCCACTTTTACAGCTGCTTATTTTCTAGTTGGTATGTAATACTTAGTTCAAAAATCTGCTGCTGATTTTATTATTTTGTTTGTTATGTTAATTTATTTTAATTGAAGAGGTTAATATATATTTATTTTCAGTTATTCATTAATGTTAAGAGAATTTTCCATTCAAGAACGTTTACGTTTAGACTGTAAAAAGATGGCCTTTAGCACATTTCTTATAGAGGGTATCAGTCCTGCATCAAATAGTGAATTCCACAGAACGTTGCATGTCTGCACAATGTTACATTTTCACAGCTCACTGTCAGTAAATACCATACAGTAAATATTGGACTACAAGCAACTACATGCAAAGGTAGTTATTTAAAGCTTTGAATGGGTCGATTGGGTTCTGGAGGTGTGTGGTTACAACAATTGCGCAGGGTTGGTGTGGCCTGTGGTGGTGGTGGGGCCCAATGTGATGTCTTTTCATGGGGCCCAAAATCCCTGGCGGCTCCCCAGGGATGTTCTCTCAGTAAGTGTGTGAATTAGGCCATTTTCCAGTACTGCTAAGCATTCAAACTGTAACGAGTACTTGTGGGTGTCAGGGAAAATGTATGGGGGAAAAATGTTGTGAAAATAATAATAATACGGTACAGATACCCAAAAAAAACTACTTAAGTAGTATTTTCAAGTATTTTTACTTAAGT
Organism: Oncorhynchus gorbuscha; assembly: GCF_021184085.1. Lineage (NCBI taxonomy): Eukaryota > Metazoa > Chordata > Actinopteri > Salmoniformes > Salmonidae > Oncorhynchus > Oncorhynchus gorbuscha. The sequence continues at coordinate 59,910,750 of NC_060177.1, read as the reverse complement.
ACTTTACACCACTGCCTACAACAATCATTTATGGGCACGGTGTTGCATCTTCCCACAACGAAACACTGTAGATGTCTAGGTGCCAGGGACTTTCATAGTAGTGACAGGTGACGCGACGTGAACATGATTTTCGTTACGCGTCTGCGCGCGTCCTGCATCAGCGCCACATAGCAATCAGGTGATAAATGCAACTTTTAAGAACAGCTTTTGAAGGCAGCTATGGTTTTGTTGTTACCGTTCGAAGGCCGACAATGTGAGAAAATACACAACCAAACGTCAATGAGTAGGCCTACTGCTGAAACGAGACTATGAGCAAGACTCAAGCATGAGTTCCTCTTTTCCCAAATCCGAATCTAGGACGTCCTTGCTGAAATCATCCTCGGTAAGCGGTAGATCGACATACTTCCCTGAACGCACGACAGGAACCGACCGAAGTCATCATCATCGTCCAGCTGCAATTCAAGTGAGCAGCAAAGTCGCAGAGGAGTCATTCTTGTCCGCAGAGTGCGACGTTACTGCGCGGAGACCCCTGTGGCATCCTTCGCTACTCCGCAACGTTACCCAGAATAGGGAAACGACCCGAGCTAGTAAGAGCCAGCCCCACGCCTCGAACAGCCAGATACCCGCTGCCAACTTCCAGGGTGACCCATCTGAACAACATGGTTTGGGCCGAGGTGTGAGAAAACACTGCAAGTCATCCAAGCATCACCGACACCACCGGAAAACGACCCGGGACGACCCACCGCCTGCAAACCACCACAGCCACACTCAACCTACCCACTTGGACCCCAGAATACAGCCCCACTCTGATTGCAGAGATGACACCTCGCTATTTTTTGAGTCGAGGGACCATACAAGGCCAAGTTCGTCCACAAGCGGGAATGCCAGCATGCCTTCCCCACCTTTCTCATCGCCTATCCCCGTGTCCAGCCGATCCTCTCACCGCTCCGGAAGGTCCAGTGCGGCATCCTTTGAATCCGACTTCAATTTGCGCCCAATTCTCGGCTCGGTTTTTGGGCAGGTAAGGCCCAATTAAAAGTATTTCTTAATTATGAAAAATAATGATTAACAATGAAAATCTGATTTATAAGCATACGCTTCTTCAAATAGTTGGTCATTATGATTAAACATATTACATTGTGGGCCTTACCACAATGCTATATTTCATCATCAAGGCCTATCTCGACCTGTAATCTATTCCTTAAGAGGAAGTAATAGGGCTACCTTTATCAGGGTATTGATCTCAGATAGAGGTAGTAGTCTGAATGTAATTGATAGTGCATGAAAACTAATATTTGAGGGTCACAATTAACATCTTGTAGCGGAATCTTACAGCTATTTAACATGCCTCACGAGCCTAGTAAATCAATTACATTAATAATGGCTGAGCTTGTCTGTGAAAGTGCGGAGGGCTTCAGTGAGTCCTCTTATCAGAGCTCCTCTGTCAGGGAACCGTGAATAGGAAACCATATAGGCTATCCTCATTGTAAGTTTCACATCAAGTCATCCCGAAAAGCAATGCACACATTTGGAGGGCACACATCAGCTATACATATCAGATTTTTCTGGCATTGTAATAACTTCACAGCGACACACATTGCTGTATAAAGCCATGTCTGGATTGATGGTTTCTCAGCATGGATGTACAATGCATTCTGAAAGTATTCAGAACTTTTTCCACATTTTGTTATGTTACAGCCTTATTCTGAAATGGATTAAATAATTCAAAATATATATATTTAAAAATCAATATACACACAATAGCCCATAATGAAAGTGAATACAGGTTTTCAGAAAAATGTACAAATGTATAATACAAATAAAAAAACAGACCCTTTACTATGTATGAGACTCGAAATTGAGCTCAGGTGTATCCTGTTTCCATTGATCATCATGTTTCTACAAATTGATTAGAGTGCACCTGTGGTAAATTCAATTGATTGGACATGATTTGTAAAGGCACACACCTGTCTCTGAGGTCCCACAGTTGACAGTGCACGTGAGAGCAAAAACCAAGCCATGAGGTCGAAGGAATTGTCCATAGAGCTCAGAGACAGGATTGTGTCGAGGCACACATCTGGGGAATGGTACCTGCAGAATTGAAGGTCCCCAAGAACACAGTGGCTTCCATTATTCTTAAATGGAAACGATTTGGAACCACCAAGACACTTCCTAGAGCTTGCCGCCCGGCCAAACTGAGCAATCGAGAGAGAAGGGCCTTGGTCAGGAAGGTGACCAAGAACCCAATGGTCACCCTGACCGGGCTCCAGAGTTCCTCTGTGGAGATGGAAGAACCTTCCAGAAGGAGAACCATCTCTGCAGCACTCCACCAATCAGGCCTTTATGGTAGAGTGTCCAGGTGGAAGCCACTCCTCAGTAAAAGGCACATGACAGCCTGCTTGAAGCCACTCCTCAGTAAAAGGCACATGACAGCCTGCTTGAAGTTTGTCAAAGGGCACTTAGAGACTCGGACTATGAGAAATAAGATTCTCTGGTTTGATGAAACCAAGTTGTAACTCTTTGGCCTGAATGCCAAGCTTCACATCTGGAGGAAACCTGGCACCATCCCTACGATGAAGCATAGTGGTGGCAGCATCATGCTGTGTGGATGTTTTTCAGCGGCAGGGACTGGGAGACTAGTCAGGATTGAGGGAAAGATGAACAGAGCAGAGTACAGAGAGATCCTTGATGAAACCTGCTCCAGAGTACTCAGGACCTCAGACTGGAGGCGAAGGTTCACCTTCCAACAGGACAACGACACTAAGCACACAGCCCAGACAATGCAGGAGTGGTTTTGGGACAAGTCTCTGAATGTCCTTGAGTGACCCAGCCAGAGCCCGGACCTGAACCTGATCAAACATCTCTGGAGAAACTTGAAAATAGCTAGGCAGCAACGTTCCCATCCATCCTGACAGAGCTTGAGAGGATCTGCAGAGAACAATGTGAGAAACTCCCCAAATACAGGTGTGCCCAGCTTGTAGCATCATACCCAAGAAGACTCGAGGCTGTAAACTCTGCCAAAGGTGCTTCAACAAAGTACTGAGTAAAGGGTCTGAATTCTTATGTAAATGTGATATTTCAGTTTTCTATTTTGTATAAATTTGCAAAAATGATTAAAAAAAACGGTTTTTGCTTTGTCTAATGAGGGGCAAAACAGTTTAATCCATTTTAGAATAAGGCTGTAATGTAACAAAATGTGGAAAAATTCAAGGGGTCGGAATACTTTCAGAATGCACTGTACAGTAGTTCACATGGGAATGAAAGTCAGAGACAGCGGAGAGAGAGAGAGAGCAGAATGGTTCTGAAGTGTTAATTTGTATTAGACTGAAATCAATTCTATTTGCATATTCATATATACATTGATCAAAAACCTATGATGATATCTGTTTTGTATTTTACTCTTTGAAGGTAGCCTAGTCACTCTGAAGTATCTCGTCAAGATTAAAGGATCTTAGATGTTCCACACATCACTGCACCCAGAGCAGGTGTTTTCCAAACATGTGTCGGATGTGTTTTATAGATATTGTAATTATTGCCCAGAAATAAATAGCCAATTATTATTATTCATACACAGAGCTTAAACTACATAGTGACATAAGCCTTCACATAGTCGATTTACTAATGTTTAGATAGGCCTGTCTATGGAGCTTAAGGGAATGGTTTAGCAAGGTTGTTAAAGCACCTACATTCAGGCATGATCATTACACTTTACACTGAGGCCACTCTGATAATGTACAGCATTCCTCAAAATAGAACATGCTGAGATCAGAAAACATTCCTATAGTGGGGAATGACTTGTGTCCCTGCTCCGTAAACATAATAATGTGCTTCTGCAGACTGGGGTCTTTAGTGTTCATAAAGTGGAGGTTGGTACTGGTCTCTTAATGGGAGTGTGGCATCATGGAGTGGGCTCTTGACTTGTATAGTAATGGGGTGTTGTGACATGCTATTTCTCATACTTTGGTTATCATTTCAATAAGTATCCTGCGGAATAGGTGCTCTATAGTGAATTAGTTTCCTTTTTAATGTGTTTTCTCAGAGTGTTTGCATACTGAAGCTTTGGTGCTTCTAACAAGGAAGTCAGTGAGTCGGTATGCCAACCCTCAGCTCAGCAGCCAATCTATGTTCTCTGTCATCTGGACTCCGAGTCAGTCAGGAAGTGTGTGCCAGTGAAATATAAGTTGAATATGAATCAGCTCTTTATGACACAGTAATTGAGAGGTAGTGAGACACAGGAAGAAGCATAACACATGGACTATCAGATCCCCAAATAGCAGGTGTTATTTGGACACAATGTTTCTGAGACAAATAAAGCAAACATCTCCTTCTACTGATTCACTTTAAAAAAATAACAGACCATTAGAGAATGTTGTAAAATGAATGCAAAGCTACAATGCTCTCCCTGTTTCCCTCCCTCTCTCTTCTTCTGTGATTTTCTCTGTGAAATTACCTCTGTATATCTGTTAGGTTAGTGTGACCTAGTCATAGTCTACAGAGGGGATGTGATGGGAGAGGGGAGGACATGGGAGGGGAGAGGGGAGGAGAATGGAGGATAGATGGGGAAAATAGAGCCAGGTGACAGTTGAGCAGAAAAATGTATTAATCTCTGACCTGTACATTTACCATGAATTTAGAACAGGGGCATCATGCACCCCAAAATTCTGAATGAGAATATTGCAGTATTAATTTTTTTCATCTCACTTTCTATCTATGAACTAAATATACTTTCCTGCAACCTGCCTCACCCAATGTGGTACGGATCTGCTATTTTTATTTTATTTTCCATCGGGAGCTAGGCAGCTAACTAGCTTCTAGTCTTTGCTAGCCACGGCTAGCGGTCTTCACCTTTAGGTCGGACACCGCCAGCTTTAGCTAGGACAATACAGGCCTGTCTTTACAGCACGATATCAACACAGAGCATATCGGACTGCTTCTCTCTACCACATCACCAGATTCCTGCCGCTCTGGATCATTAGACCGGATCATCGCAGCTAGCTGCTACCGAGTGGCTACTGTTAGCTAACGCCTCCCACATCAACACCTGTGACTGCTTTATGCCTCTCTCTAATGTCAATATGCCTTGTCTACTGCTGTCTCGGCTAGTTCTTATTGTTTTATTTCACTGTAGAGCCCTCAGTCCCACTGACCTTGCCTTAGATAGCTCTTTTGTCCCACCCCCCACACAAGACCTTAACTGGTGCCACCAGGGATGAATTTTTTGTATTTTTGTTAATTTTTTTATTTCACCTTTATTTAACCAGGTAGGCTAGTTGAGAACAAGTTCTCAATTGCAACTGCGACCTGGCCAAGATAAAGCATAGCAGTGTGAACAGACAACACAGAGTTACACATGGAGTAAACAATTAACAAGTCAATAACACAGTAGGGAAAAAAGGGGGAGTCTATATACATTGTGTGCAAAAGGCATGAGGAGGTAGGTGAATAATTACAATTTTGCAGATCAACACTGGAGTAATAAATGATCAGATGGTCATGTACAGGTAGAGATATTGGTGTGCAAAAGAGCAAAAAAGTAAATAAATAAAAACAGTATGGGGATGAGGTAGGTAAAGATGGGTGGGCTATTTACCGATAGACTATGTACAGCTGCAGCGATCGGTTAGCTGCTCAGATAGCAGATGTTTGAAGTTGGTGAGGGAGATAAAAGTCTCCAACTTCAGCGATTTTTGCAATTCGTTCCAGTCACAGGCAGCAGAGAACTGGAACGAAAGGCGGCCAAATGAGGTGTTGGCTTTAGGGATGATCAGTGAGATACACCTGCTGGAGCGCGTGAAACGGATGGGTGTTGCCATCGTGACCAGTGAACTGAGATAAGGCGAAGCTTTACCTAGCATGGACTTGTAGATGACCTGGAGCCAGTGGGTCTGGCGACGAATATGTAGCGAGTGCCAGCCGACTAGAGCATACTGTATGCTCTCGTTGGCTGGTCCTCACTTCATATTCATCACCAAACCCACTGGCTCCAGGTCATCTATAAGTCTTTGCTAGGTAAAGCCCTGCCTTATCTCAGCACACTGGTCACCAGGGCATGCCCACCCGTACCATGCGCTCCAGCAGGTGTGTTTCACTGGTCATCCCCAAAGCCAACTCCCCCTTTGGCCGCCTTTCATTACAGTTCTCTGCTGCCAATGACTGGAACGAATTGCAAAAAAAATCACTGAAGCTGGAGACTTAATCTCCCTCACTAACTTTAAGCATCAGCTGTCAGAGCAGCTTACCGATCACTGTACTTGTACACAGCCCATCGGTAAATAGCCCACCCAACTACCTCATCCCCATGTTATTTATTTTTGCTCTTTTGCACCCCAGTATCTCTACTTGCACATCATCATCTGCACATCTATCATTCCAGTGTTAATGCTAAATTGTAATTATTTCACCACTATGGCCTATTTATTGCTTTACCTCCCTACTCTTATTACATTTGCACACACTGTATCTAGATTTTTCTACTGTGTTATTGACTGTACGTTTGTTTATCCCATGTGTACCTCTGTTGTTTTTGTCACACTACTTTGCTTTATCTTGTCCATGTCACAGTTGTATATGAGAACTTGTTCTCAACTGGCCTATCTGGTTAAATAAAGGTGAAATAAAAACATTTAAAACATGGATAGCCTGAAATGGCATCTTGGTAGCTAGTCATGAGGTTGGGAACCTATCTGGTCTAGCTAAAGCCATCGTCATAACATTGCTAGGTGGCTAGTAGTATTACAGAGAAACAACAACAAAAATACACAGTACCAGTAGAAAGTTTGGACACAGATACTCATTCCAGGGTTTTTCTTTATTTGTACTATTTTCTACATTGTAGAAATTACATGATAATATTACAATATGACAGATGACAGACAACTTCCGGCGCCAACAGAGATGGCCGCCTCGCTTCGCGTTCCTAGGAAACTATGCAGTTTTTTGTTTTCTTTACGTGTTATTTCTTACATTAGTACCCCAGGTCATCTTAGGTTTCATTACATACAGTCGAGAAGAACTACTGAATATAAGATCAGCGTCAACTCACCATCAGTACGACCAAGAATATGTTTTCCGTGACGCGGATCCTGTGTTCTGCCTTACAAACAGGACAACGGAATGGATCGCATGCAGCGACCCAAAAAAACGACTCCGAAAAAGAGGGAAACGTAGCGGTCTTCTGGTCAGACTCCGGACAAGGGCACATCGCGCAACACTCTCCAGCATTCTTCTTGCCAATGTCCAGTCTCTTGACAACAAGGTTGATGAAATCCGAGCAAGGGTAGCATTCCAGAGGGACATCAGAGACTGCAACGTTCTCTGCATCACGGAAACATGGCTTACTGGGAAGACGCTATCCGATGCGGTGCAGCCAACGGGTTTCTCCACACAACGCGCCGACAGAAACAAACATCTTTCTGGTAAGAAGAGTGGCAGGGGCGTATGCCTCATGACTAACGAGACATGGTGTGATGAAAGAAACATACAGGAACTCAAATCCTTCTGTTCACCTGATTTAGAATTCCTCACAATCAAATGTAGACCGCATTATCTTCCAAGAGAATTCTCTTCGATTATAATCACAGCCGTATATATCCCCCCCCAAGCAGACACATCGATGGCTCTGAACAAACTTTATTTAACTCTTTGCAAACTGGAAACCATTTATCCGGAGGCTGCATTCATTGTAGCTGGGGATTTTAACAAAGCTAATCTGAAAACAAGACTCCCTAAATTTTATCAGCATATCGATTGCGCAACCAGGGGTGGTAAAACCTTGGATCATTGTTACTCTAACTTCCGCGACGCATATAAGGCCCTGCCCCGCCCCCCTTTCGGAAAAGCTGACCACGACTCCATTTTGTTGATCCCTGCCTACAGGCAGAAACTTAAACAAGAGGCTCCCACGCTGAGGTCTGTCCAACGCTGGTCCGACCAAGCGGACTCCACACTCCAAGACTGCTTCCATCACGTGGACTGGGACATGTTTCGTATTGCGTCAGATAAAAATATTGACAAATACGCTGATTCGGTGTGCGAGTTCATTAGAATGTGCGTTGAAGATGTCGTTCCCATAGCAACGATAAAAACATTCCCTAACCAGAAACCGTGGATTGATGGCAGCATTCGCGTGAAACTGAAAGCGCGAACCACTGCTTTTAATCAGGGCAAGGTGTCTGGCAACATGACCCGAATACAAGCAGTGCAGCTATTCCCTCTGCAAGGCTATTAAACAAGCTAAGCGTCAGTACAGAGACAAAGTAGAATCTCAATTCAACGGCTCAGACACAAAAGGCATGTGGCAGGGTTTACAGTCAATCACGGACTACAAGAAGAAACCCAGCCCAGTCACGGACCAGGATGTCTTGCTCCCAGGCAGACTAAATAACTTTTTTGCCCGCTTTGAGGACAATACAGTGCCACTGACACGGCCTGCAACGAAAACATGCGGTCTCTCCTTCACTGCAGCCGAGGTGAGTAAGACATTTAAACGTGTTAACCCTCGCAAGGCTGCAGGCCCAGACGGCATCCCCAGCCGCGCCCTCAGAGCATGCGCAGGCCAGCTGGCCGGTGTGTTTACGGACATATTCAATCAATCCCTATACCAGTCTGCTGTTCCCACATGCTTCAAGAGGGCCACCATTGTTCCTGTTCCCAAGAAAGCTAAGGTAACTGAGCTAAACGACTACCGCCCCGTAGCACTCACTTCCGTCATCATGAAGTGCTTTGAGAGACTAGTCAAGGACCATATCACCTCCACCCTACCCGACACCCTAGACCCACTCCAATTTGCTTACCGCCCAAATAGGTCCACAGACGATGCAATCTCAACCACACTGCACACTGCCCTAACCCACCTGGACAAGAGGAATACCTATGTGAGAATGCTGTTCGACTACAGCTCGGCATTCAACACCATAGTACCCTCCAAGCTCGTCATCAAGCTCGAGACCCTGGGTCTCGACCCCGCCCTGTGCAACTGGGTACTGGACTTCCTGACGGGCCGCCCCCAGGTGGTGAGGGTAGGCAACAACATCTCCTCCCCACTGATCCTCAACACGGGGGCCCCACAAGGGTGCGTTCTGAGCCCTCTCCTGTACTCCCTGTTCACCCACGACTGCGTGGTCACGCACGCCTCCAACTCAATCATCAAGTTTGCGGACAACACAACAGTGGTAGGCTTGATTACCAACAACGACGAGACGTCCTACAGGGAGGAGGTGAGGGCCCTCGGAGTGTGGTGTCAGGAAAATAACCTCACACTCAACGTCAACAAAACTAAGGAGATGATTGTGGACTTGAGGGAACACCCCCCTATCCACATCGATGGAACAGTAGTGGAGAGGGTAGCAAGTGTTAAGTTCCTCGGCATACACATCACAGACAAACTGAATTGGTCCACTCACACTGACAGCGTCGTGAAGAAGGCGCAGCAGCGCCTCTTCAACCTCAGGAGGCTGAAGAAATTCGGCTTGTCACCAAAAGCACTTACAAACTTCTACAGAAGCACAATCGAGAGCATCCTGGCGGGCTGTATCACCGCCTGGTACGGCAACTGCTCCGCCCTCAACCGTAAGGCTCTCCAGAGGGTAGTGAGGTCTGCACAACGCATCACCGGGGGCAAACTACCTGCCCTCCAGGACACCTACACCACCCGATGTTACAGGAAGGCCATAAAGATCATCAAGGACATCAACCACCCGAGCCACTGCCTGTTCACCCCGCTATCATCCAGAAGGAGAGGTCAGTACAGGTACATCAAAGCTGGGACCGAGAGACTGAAAAACAGCTTCTATCTCAAGGCCATCAGACTGTTAAACAGCCACCACTAACATTGAGTGGCTGCTGCCAACACAGTCATTGACACTGACCCAACTCCAGCCACTCTAATAATGGGAATTGATGGGAAATGTAAATATATCACTAGCCACTTTAAACAATGCTACCTTATATAATGTTACTTACCCTACATTATTCATCTCATATGCATACGTATATACTGTACTCTACATCATCGACTGCGTCCTTATGTAATACATGTATCACTAGCCACTTTAACTATGCCACTTTGTCTACATACTCATCTCATATGTATATACTGTACTCGATACCATCTACTGTATGCTGCTCTGTACCATCACTCATTCATATATCCTTATGTACATATTCTTTATCCCCTTACACTGTGTATAAGACAGTAGTTTTGGAATTGTTAGTTAGATTACTTGTTGGTTATCACTGCATTGTCGGAACTAGAAGCACAAGCATTTCGCTACACTCACATTAACATCTGCTAACCATGTGTATGTGACAAATAAAATTTGATTTGATTTGATGCAGTATGACATAATTAACAGGTCGAAGGCAGGGCCCTAATCACATTGAACAGGTCATTCATATATATATTTTTAATTATTTGACAGGGACACTGCACATCAATTAACATTTCTGCTGGATAGTTTTCAGCTGTAGTCCCTGGGCAAATAGATAAACATTAGCGTCACAATTTTTCCCTAAGAAAATTAAATATATTCAAGAAATAACTTTTTTCTAAAGTCCCTAGATGGGCTAGCTAGAAGGAAGACGTTAAAAATAATTATAATAATAAATAATAATTGTGAAGAAACAAAATACAAACAATCAAATAGACAAATGTCAAATAGATATTATGCACTGCAGCCCTTACAACATTTTTAAAGAAATTAGAGAATTACAGACAGGTGTCCATCTTTGGTTTTAGAAATGAGGGGACATAATAATAATGATGAAACCTACACTCGATCCCTCCGATGTTAACAACTACAGACCAGTATCCCTTCTTTCTTTTCTCTCCAAAACTCTTGAACGTGCCGTCCTTGGTCAGCTCTCCCGCTATCTCTCTCAGAATGACCTTCTTGATCCAAATCAGTCAGGTTTCAAGACTAGTCATTCAACTGAGACTGCTCTTCTCTGTATCACGGAGGCGCTCCGCACCGCTAAAGCTAACTCTCTCTCCTCTGCTCTCATCCTTCTAGACCTATCGGCTGCCTTCGATACTGTGAACCATCAGATCCTCCTCTCCACCCTCTCCGAGTTGGGCATCTCCGGCGCGGCCCACGCTTGGATTGCGTCCTACCTGACAGGTCGCTCCTACCAGGTGGCGTGGCGAGAATCTGTCTCCTCACCACGCGCTCTCACCACTGGTGTCCCCCAGTGCTCTGTTCTAGGCCCTCTCCTATTCTCGCTATACACCAAGTCACTTGGCTCTGTCATAACCTCACATGGTCTCTCCTATCATTGCTATGCAGACGACACACAATTAATCTTCTCCTTTCCCCCTTCTGATGACCAGGTGGCGAATCGCATCTCTGCATGTCTGGCAGACATATCAGTGTGGATGACGGATCACCACCTCAAGCTGAACTTCGGCAAGACGGAGCTGCTCTTCCTCCCGGGGAAGGACTGCCCGTTCCATGATCTCGCCATCATGGTTGACAACTCCATTGTGTCCTCCTCCCAGAGCGCTAAGAACCTTGGCGTGATCCTGGACAACACCCTGTCGTTCTCAACTAACATCAAGGCGGTGGCCCGTTCCTGTAGGTTCATGCTCTACAACATCCGCAGAGTACGACCATGCCTCACACAGGAAGCGGCGCAGGTCCTAATCCAGGCACTTGTCATCTCCCGTCTGGATTACTGCAACTCGCTGTTGGCTGGGCTCCCTGCCTGTGCCATTAAACCCCTACAACTCATCCAGAACGCCGCAGCCCGTCTGGTGTTCAACCTTCCCAAGTTCTCTCACGTCACCCCGCTCCTCCGCTCTCTCCACTGGCTTCCAGTTGAAGCTCGCATCCGCTACAAGACCATGGTGCTTGCCTACGGAGCTGTGAGGGGAACGGCACCTCAGTACCTCCAGGCTCTGATCAGGCCCTACACCCAAACAAGGGCACTGCGTTCATCCACCTCTGGCCTGCTCGCCTCCCTACCACTGAGGAAGTACAGTTCCCGCTCAGCCCAGTCAAAAAATCTGTTCGCTGCTCTGGCCCCCAGCCTAAAACCCCAAACAGCAAACAATGGTGGAACAAACTCCCTCAGTCCTCTTCTGGCTGTGCCAGGACAGAAAATGACCAAGATGTTCAAATGTCAATCACCACCTTCCGGAGACACCTGAAACCCCACAAACTCCCTCTTTAAGGCATACCTAGGATAGGATAAGTAATCCTTCTCACCCCCCCCTTTAAGATTTAGATGCACTATTGTAAAGTGACTGTTCTACTGGATGTCATAAGGTGAATGCACCAATTTGTAAGTCGCTCTGGATAAGAGCGTCTGCTAAACGACTTAAATGTTAAATGTATAATTTTTTATCCAGTCAGTTAAACACTCCAAACAGCCTACCTGACCACTCGGAATCGTCCGCATGGTCCTAAAGCCCCTGGGGTGCATGCTTAGTCCCCCCCTGTACTCCCTGTTCACCCACGACTGCGTGGCCATCATTAAGTTTGCCGACTACAAAACGGTGCTAGGCCTGATCACCGACAGGCTATAGGGAGGAGGTCAGAGATGTGGCAGTGTGGTTCCAAGACAACAACCTCTCCCTCAACATGAGCAAGACAAAGGAGCTGATTGTGGACTACAGGAAAAGGAGGGCCAAGCATGCCCCCATTTACATCGATGGAGCTATAGTGGAGCGAGTTGAGCGCTTCAAGTTCCTTGGTGTCCACATCACCAACAAACTATCATAGTCCAAACACACCAAGACAGTTGTGAAGAGGGCACGACAATGCCTATAGTGCATTCGTAAAGTATTCAGACCCCTTGACTTTTTCCACATTTCCCTCATCAATCTACACCCCCATAATGACAATGCAAAAACTGAAATATCACATTAACATAATTATTCAGACTAGAGGTCGACCGATTTAATCGGAATGGTCGATTAATTAGGGCCGATTTCAAGTTTTCATAGCAGTCAGAAATCTGTCTTTTTGGGCGCCGATTTGCCGATTTAAAACAAATAAAATTAAAATAATAATTACACCTTTATTTAATCTTTATTTAACTAGGCAAGTCAGTTAAAAACACATTCTTATTTTCAATGGCGGCCTAGGAACGGTGGGTTAACTGCCTCGTTCAGGGGCAGAAAGACAGATTTTCACCTTGTCAACTCTGGGTATCCAGTCTTGCAACCTTACAGTTAACTAGTCCAACGCAATAATGACCTGCCTCTCTCTCATTGCACTCCACAAGGAGACTGACTGCCTGTTACGCAAATGCAGTAAGCCAAGGTAAGTTGCTAGCTAGCATTAAACAATCAATCATAATCACTAGTTAACTACACATGGTTGATGATATTACTAGATATTATCTAGCGTGTCCTGTGTTGCATATAATCTGACTGAGCATACAAGTATCTGACTGAGCAGTGGTAGGCAGAAGCAGGCGCGTAAACATTCATTCAAACAGCACTTTCGTGCGTTTTGCCAGCAGCTCTTCCTTGTGCGTCAAGCATTGCGCTGTTTATGACTTCAAACCTATCAACTCCCGAGATTAGGCTGGTGTAACCGATGTGAAATGGCTGGCTAGTTAGCGCTCGCTAATAGCGTTTCAAACTTCACTCGCTCTGAGCCTTGGGGTGGTTGTTCCCCTTGCTCTGCATGGGTAACGCTGCGGGTGGAGCGAGGAGAGGGACGGAAGCTATACTGTTACACTGGCAATACTAAAGTGCCTATAAGAACATCCAATAGTCAAAGGTTAATGAAATACAAATGGTATAGAGGGAAATAGTCCTATAATAACTACAACCTAAAACTTCTTACCTGGGAATATTGAAGACTCATGTTAAAAGGAACCACCAGTTTTCATATGTTCTCATGTTCCGGGCAAGGAACTGAAACGTTAGCTTTCTTACATAGCACATATTGCACTTTTACGTTCTTCTCCAACACTTTGTTTTTGCATTATTTAAACCAAATTGAACATGTTTCATTATCTACTTGAGGCTAAATTGATTTGATTGATGTATTAAATTCATTAAAAATAAGTGTTAATTCAGTATTGTTGTAATTGTCATTATTACCAAAAAAAACAAAAAAATAAATCGGCCGAGTAAATCGGTATCGGATTTTTTTGGTCCTCCAATAATTGGTATCGGTCGACCTCTAACTCAGACCCTTTACTCAGTGCTTTGTTGAAGCACCTTTAGCAGCGATTACAGCCTCGCATCTTCTTTGGTATGACGCTAAAAAGCTTGGCACACCTGTATTTGGGAAGTTTCTCCCATTCTTCTCTGCAGATCCTCTCAAACTCTGTCAGGTTGGATGGGGAGTGTCGCTGCACAGCTATTTTCAGGTCTCCAGAGATGTTAGATCGGGTTCAGGTCCGGGCTCTGGCTGGGACACTAAAGGACATTCAAAAACACGTCCCAAAGCCACTCCTGCATTGTCTTGGCTCTGTGCTCAGGGTTGTTGTTCTGTTGGAAGGTGAACTTTCGCCACAGTCTAAGGTCCTGCGCTCTCTGGAGCAGGTTTTCACCATTCATCTTTCCTTTGATCCTGACTAGTCTCCCAGTCACTGCCGCTGAAAAACATCCCCACAGCATGATGCTGCCACCACCATGCTTCACTATAGGGTGATGAGCGGTGCCTGGTTTCCTCCAGACATGACGCTTGGCTTTCATGCCAAAGAGTTCAATCTTGTTTTCATCAGACCAGAGAATCTTGTTTCTCATAGTCTGAGAGGCCTTTCGGTGCCTTTTGGCGGACTGTCATGTGCCTTATTGAGGAATGGCTTTCGTTTGGCCACTACCATAAAGGCCTGATTGGTGGAGTGCTGCAGAGATGGTTGTCCTTCTGGATGGTTCTACCATGTCCATGGAGGAGCTTTGTTAGAGTGACCATTGGGTTCTTGGTCACCTCCCCTGTCTATGGCCCTTCTCCCCCGCTTGCTCAGTTTGGCCGGGCAGCCAGCTCTAGGATGAGTATTGGTGGTTCCAAACTTCTTCCATTTAAGAATGATGGGTGCCACTGTGTTCTTGGGGACCTCCAATGCTGCAGAAATGTTTTGGTAACCTTCCCCAGATCTGTGCTTTGCCACAATCCTGTCTTGACCTCCTGGCTTGGTTTTTGCTCTGACATGCACTTACAACTGTTCGACCTTATATAAACAGGTGTGTGTGCCTTTCCAATGTCCAATTAATCTATTTTACCACAGGTGGACTACAAGTTGTAGAAACATCACAAGGAGGATCAATGGAAACAGGATGTACCTGAGCTCAATTTCGAATCTCATAGCAAAGGGTCTGAATTCTTATGTAAACAAGGTATTTCTGTTTTCGCTTTGTCATGTGTAGATTAGTGAGAGGAAAAAATAACATCATCCATTTTACAATAAAGCTGTAACTGTGGAAAAGGGGAAGGGGTCGGAATTCTTTCCGAATGCACTGTATTCCCTCTCCGGAGACTGAAAGGATTTGGCAATGTTCCTCAGATCCTCAAAAAGTTATACGGCTGCACCATCGAGAGCATCGTGACTGGTTGCATCACTGCCTGGTATGGCAACTGCTTGGCATCCAACTGCAAGGCACTACAGAGGATAGTGTGTACGGCCCAGTACATCACTGGGGCCAAGCTTACTGCAATCTGGACCTCCATACCAAGCGGCGTCAAAGGCCCTAAAAATTGTCAAAGACACTAGCCACCCAAGTCATAGGCTATTTTCTCTGCTACCGCACGGCAAGCAGTACCGGAGCGCCACGGCTATGTCCAAAAGGCTCCTTCACAGTGTAACGGTTGTCTGTGGTGGAAGAAGGTGAAGACCAATGCGCAGCGTGGTAAGTATTCATGTTATTTAATAGAACTCAGAACACTAAATACAAAACCAACAAGAGAACGAAATGAAACGGAAACAGTTCTTTCTGGTACAGATACGAAACAGAAAATAATCACCCACAACTCAAGGGTGAAAAACAGGCTGCCTAAGTATGGTTCTCAATCAGGGACAACGATTGACAGCTGCCTCTGAGAACCATACCAGGCCAGACACAGAAATACCAAATCATAGAAAAAAAGAACAGACTGCCCACCCAACTCACGCCCTGACCATACTAAAACAAAGACATCACAAAGGAACTAAGGTCAGAACGTGACACACAGCTTCTACCCCCAAGCCATATGACTGCTGAACAGTTAATCAAATGGCTACGCGGACTATTTGCATTGACCCCCCCCCCCTGTTTTACGCTGCTGCTACTCGCTGTTTATTACCTATGCGTAGTCACTTTACCCCTACCCACATGTACATATGACCTCAATTACCTCGACTGACCCGTACCCTGGCACATTGACTCGGTACCGATACCCCCTATATATAGCCTCGTGTTTATTTAATTGTGCTACTTTTTTTTACTTTAATATTTAGCCTTTTCTTACTCTGCATTGTTTGTTAAGGGCTTGTAAGTAAGCATTTCATGGTAAGGTTGTATTTGGTGCATATGACAAATCAAATTTGATTTGATGTGTGGCATGTGTGTGTACGAATATGCTGATGAGACAATAAACATGGCCTTACCTGGGGCTACACACGCCATGTTCAACACACTTTGTTTTACATTTTATGTTTGTTGTGAATGACGTCAAAGGAAACACCTGCGGTCTGTGTGATTTAGGTTATTGGCGAAGACTTAGTTGTGGTTCCTGATGGCTGCTTGATGTTTAGCCAACAGTATCTCTTCGGGCCTCTCTGCTTTCTGTGTGAGTGGTTCTGGTCAGACAGTTCTTTGGGCCTGACATCAGAGTTGATGCTGTGTTTACACTTCTCTGCTTCTGCAGGTTAGCCCCTAAAGGGTTCTGGGATATGTCTCTCTCCCTCTCTGTCCTCTGTATCCTTTAAAGGTTGCTTTCATTGCAAGCTAGACCTTACAAAAGAACACAGCTACATTCTTTTGCAGAATGAAAGACAGGCGTTTCCCGGCTGTGCTGTGTGTCTGACGCAGGGAGCAGTCTGAACGGGTGTCATTAGATGTTTGAAAACATTCCAGTGACTTCATTCTTTACTATATTGCTATTGACTTTAGTTGCACCAGAATAAATTATCATGGAGCAGACCGCTGATTTACCTTTCAAAGTCACTTTGTTCCTGGCATTGTTAGCATCAGATAGTGTAAGAATATAATAGGAACGACTTTTGTTATTGTCACTAAATGACTTATTCATGATGTTGATTTTTATTCATTGTTAATTTTATTTCCAATTCTGATTACACTGAGACTGTCTTCTTTGCCCTAATAGGACAGAAAGTTGAGGCCAGAGGAGATTGATGGTAAGTGTTTTTTCATGTACATTCCTGTGCTTGTCTCTCTGTAGTTGTCGCTGGTAGTGGCAGTAGTACAGTCGTTTTCAGATCACTCCAGAGTAATCTTCCTCTGTATTCTCTCTGCAGAATTGCGGGATGCTTTTAAGGAGTTTGATAAGAACAAAGACGGTTTCATCAGCTGTAAAGACCTGGAAAACTGCATGAGATCCATGGGATACATGCCTACCGAAATGGAGTTGATAGAACTGAGCCAACAGATCAACATGAATTGTAAGAGTGTGAAAGTATGTGGACACTTGCTCATCAAACATCTCATTCCAACATCATGGGCATTAATATGGAGTTGGTACCCCCTTTGCTGCTATAACAGCCTCTACTCTTCTGGGAAGGCTTTCCACTAGATGTTGAAACATTGCTGCAGGGACTTGCTTCCATTCAGCCACGAGCATTAGTGGGGACGGGCCTTCCAATTCATCCCAAAGGTGTTTGATGGTGTTGAGGTCAGGGCTCTGTGCAGGCCAGTCAAGTTCTTCCACACCGATCTTGACAAGCCATTTATGTATGGACCTTGCTTTGTGCATGGGGGCATTGTAATGCTGAAACAGGAAAGGGCCTTCCCCAAACTGTTGCTACAAAGTTGGAAGCACAGAATAATCTAAAATGTCATTGTATGATGTAGTGTTAAGATTTCCCTTGACTGGAACTAAGGGGCCAAGCTCGAACAATGAAAAAACAGACCCAGACCATTATTCCTTCTGCACCAAACTTTACAGTTGGCACTATGCATTGGGGCATGTAGGGTTCTCCTGGCGTCCCCCAAACACAGATTCATCCGTACTGCCAGATGGTGAAGCGTGATTCATCACTCCAGAGAATGCATTTCCACTGCTCAAGTGTCCAATGGCGACAAACTTTACACCACTCCAACCGACGCTTGGTGATCTTAGGCTTGTGTGTGGCTGCTCAGCCATGGAAACCCATTTCATGAAGCTCCAGATGAACAGTGCTTGTGCTGACGTTGCTTCCAGAGGCAGTTTGGAACATGGTAGTGAGTGTTGCAACCGAGGACAGGCGATTTCTACGTGCTTCAGCACTCAGCGGCTGAGCCGTTGTTGCTCCTAGACGTTTTCACTTCATAATAACAGCACTTAAAGTTGACCAAGGCAGCTCTAGCAGGGTAGAAATTTGACAAACTGACTTATTGGAAAGGTAGCATCCTATGATGGTGCCACTTTGAAAGTCACCGAGCTCTTCAGTAAGGCCATTCTACTGCCAATGTTTAGCTATGGAAATTGCATGGCTGTGTGCTTGATTTTATACACCTGTCAGCAACCGGTGTGGCTGAAATAGCCAAATCCACTAATTTGAAGGGATGTCCACATACTCTTGTGTATATATAGTGTATTTGCCGGACAGGTACATTACACCATGGTTTGCTAATTCCCTCCACTAACTTCTTCTTTCTCACTCGTTTCTTCTCTTTTTGTAAAGTGGGAGGTCATGTTGATTTTGAGGATTTTGTGGAGTTGATGGGCCCCAAACTTCTCGCTGAAACTGCAGATATGATTGGTGTGAAAGAACTAAGAGATGCCTTCAAAGAGGTGAGAAACCGGATTGGCAGAGAGAGAGGGGGAGGAGAGGATGATACGGAGACAAGTAGTTATGTTGTCTCTCTCTCTAATATTTCAGGCTCTGGATTATGAATGTGATTGTTTGTTTTTTCCTCTTGAAGTTTTGACACCAATGGTGATGGAGCGATAAGCACATCTGAGCTGAGAGAAGCCATGAGGAAGTTGCTGGGACAACAGGTGTGGTTACAGAATCAAGTTTGTCAGAGTAGCTTAATCAATGTATGCATCACTACTAAAAACGGTTTGTTTTTAAACAGAGTTGTTCCTCCTATGTTACTGGACTGTAGGTTGGCCACAGGGACATAGAGGATATCCTGAGGGACATTGACTTGAATGGTGATGGGCATGTTGACTTTGAAGGTAAGCTGATGCAGATCTTGTTTATCTATACCAGCATAATAATAAAATCACAGATAATATTGTAATAGCTAGAGACTTTGCGACTTATGCTGCATGCAAGGTAGTCTCTTATCTGCTGGGACAGGAGTGCTTCATGAATGCTTGATGTCGACTGGTCTTCCTTACTCTTCGCTCTCATTATATTTCCTTCCTTTTATCCACTTTCTGGCAAAGCTTCAAATAGCTTTGATATTTGCAAACTGTGTTTCAACCATGTAAGGAAAGTGTGGTCTCCTCCATCATAAACAACTATGGGTCAAATCACTGTGAGTGAAATATAGACATATGATACTGTCAACTCCCACACAGAGCAAAAATATGCATATTTTACCACACACACACTGTCTGAACTTCTAATCTTTGACAGATCTTATCCTCTCTTTTCACAGAGTTTGTACGAATGATGTTCCGCTGAGAGGAGTGGTCAACATGGCTTCAAGTTATTTATGCTGAATGTGAACCTCTGACACTTTTTCATCATCGAATGAGAAAAGCAGAGGAAATATTAGGACTTCTGAGAAATGTTTTCCTGAAGGAAACTGGAATTAAAGCCCTTTACATCTAAGGGGAAACGGATGAACAGTTCTCCCAAAAATAGTGTTCTTCTCAAAAAGCCCCACTGTCCAACAGAGGCAAATTCTACTGTAGTTTACAGACTGACTTGCTTATGGTTTCCTGCACTTTTAACCCTCCACAAACGGTATACACTTGTGTGTAGCCTGCTATTTAGGTTTTGTTTCTCGACTGTTAAATGGCAATCCGCCATTGAAACAATAACGCTTGTGTTTTGGTAAAAAGCTAAGGAATAAGCCTGGAGAAATGGAACCACTTTGAAACTCATGGACAGCTCAAGGACTGACCATCCATGATATCAACATTCTAGTTTTAACCATGTCTGAGGCAATACCGTGTTTGTTTACGTTGAACTTGTTTATAAACATTTGCGTAAAACATGCTGATATTTTGGGTTCTGATGAGGCACGACAGTTGAACCATGCTCATGAGGCGTCTGTTATATTCTTCAGGAATCAATGGGTATACAGTATATCATTAATATATGAGTCCAAAAACTGATGTAGCAACTGTAGATTTCACCCTTTCGATGTCAATATTACTTGTGACTACTGGTAAATTCTTCAAGTTTGGGTAATAGAGTGAGAAAAGCAGAGAGTGTCATTTGTGTGACTGATCACAAATAGGTTTGTATGTATGTATGTACGTGTTATATCTAATGACCAAGAACTCCACCACCATGTTACCTGTGAGAACAGAAGAGTGCATAGTTTTGAGTGTTTATGCCCCACAGATGTGTGTGTTTGTGCACCTATTTGTACTGTCCTTGTACCCACCATCGTGTGGCTTATAAATGATTTGTTTTATACTGCTTAATTTGGATATCCTATCTGTGTGACCCTGGGTCTGAACGAAAAATCTCAGAAAGCAGCAGCAATTTTACACTTTCATTCATTTGATTAACTGGTCCCTGATACTGTGTGATCTTTTAAGTTGTGATCACCATGTTTACCCAGTACCATAAAAGCACCGGATCCTGTCTGTAATGTGATGGGACGGACAAGCAAGTGCTAAGAGGACCTCCATGAACAAGCCAACCCCAGATCTGGAAAATAGTAGCTTTATTTCACATTTATGGGCAGTGCACTCAAAACATGATGGTTTATGTGTACAGTAGCTTGTCTGTCTGTCTGTTTCCTGTATGTAAGTCATAGTTTGTCCTTTTGCTGTTGTTATGCATGCCAAAAAGACAAACATACTTGTAATCACAGTATATTGAATACATTGTCTGAAGGAATATATAGTAGGCTACAGAGTGCTAAAAATACATGTATTTTTTCAGTTATACAATATGTCCCAGGACTATGCTGTAAACCCAGGAAATAAAAGATATTACAAGACTAACGTAATAAGCGTAGCCTATACTAGGAAACTGAAGGAAAGAAGTGTCTCACAAGGACATTTGGACTGACACATCAAACCTTCCTTTTTAAATTGCATAATGTACAAACTATACCGAGCAATAAACCCAAGTCTAGGCACAATAAATACACACTGAACAAAATATAAATGCAACATGTAAAGTGTTGGTCCTATGTTTCATGAGCTGAAATAAAAGATCACAGAAATGTTCCAGAAGCACAAAAAGCTTATTTCTCGCAAACGTTGTGCACAAATTTGTTTACATCCATGTTAGTGAGCATTTCACCTTTGTCTAGATAATCCATCCATATGACAAGTGTGGCATATCAAGAAGCTGATTAAACAGCATGATCATTACACAGGTCTACCTTGTGCTGGGGACAATAAAAGGACACTCTAAAATGTGTGGTTTTGTCACAACACAATGCCACAGAAGTTTTGAGGGAGTGTGCAATTGGCATGCTGACTGAAAGAATGTCTACCAGAGCTGTTGCCAGATAATTTAATGTTAATTTCTCTACCAAACTTTGTTTTAAAGAAATTGGCAGTACATCCAACTGGCCTCCCAACCGCAGACCACGTGTAACTACGCCTGCCCAGGACCGCCACATCTGGCTTCTTCATCTGTGGGATCGTCTGAGACCAGCCACCCAGACAGCTAAGGAAACTGTGGACTTTCACAATCAAATAATTTCTGCACAAACCTTTGATGTCCACTGGCACACTGGAAAAGTGTGCTCTTCACGGCTTAATCCCAGTTTCAACTGTACTTGGCAGATGTCAATGCTGTGAACAGAGTGCCCCATAGTGACTGTGGGGTTATGGAATGGGCAAGCATAAGCTACAGACAATGAACAAATTTGCATTTTATCAATGGCAATTTGAATGTACAGAGATTCCATGACAAGATTCTGAGGCCATTTGTCATGCCATTCATCCGCCGTCATCTCATGTTTCAGGATTTTAATACACTCCTCCCGAGTGGCACAGTGGTCTAAAGCACTGCATCGCAGTGCTATCTGTGCCACCAGAGATTCTGGGTTTGAGCCCAGGCTCTGTCGCAGCAGGCCACGACCGGGAGGCCCATGGGGCACACAATTGGCCCAGCGTCGTCCAGGTTGGGGAAGATTCCTGACGGTTTGGCCGGCAGGGATATCCTTGTCTCATCGCGCACTAGCGACTCCTGTGGCGGGCCGGGTGCAGTGCACGCTGACCAGGTCGCCAGGTGTACAGTGTTTCCTCCGACACATTGGTGCGGCTGGCTTCCGGGTAGGATGTGCATTGTGTCAAGAAGCAGTGCGGCTTCGTTGGGTTGTGTTTCGGAGGACGCATGGCTCTCAACCTTCGCCTCTCCTGGGTCCGTACAGGAGTTGCAGCAATGACACAAGACTGTAACTACTACCAATTGGATACCACGAAATTGGGGAGAAAAAAAAGGGGTCAAATATTTTTTTTAATAAAAAAAGATAGTACACTACTCCATGTTGCAAAGATCTGTACACAATTCCTGGAAGCTGAAAATGTCCCTCTTCTTCCATGGCCTGCATAATCACCAGACATGTAACCCATTGAGCATGTTTGGGATGCTCTGGATCAAAGTGTACGGCAGCATGTTCCAGTTCGCGCCAATATCCAGCAACTTTGCACAGCCATAGATGAGTGGGACAACATTCCACAGGCCAAATCAACATCCTGATCAACTCTCTGCGAAGGACATGTCCTGCTGCATGAAGCAAATGGTGGTCCCACTAGATACAAACTGGTTTCTTGAGCCACGCCCCAACCTTTTTACAAAGGTATCTGTGACCAACAGATGCATATCTGTATTCCCAGTCATGTGAAATCCAAAGATTAGGGCCTAATGAATTTATTTAAATTGACTTGAAAGAGAGCAACCCAGCTCTAAGTATCTTACTGGATTGTGACACCGCCCCTGGTTAAAGGGGAATAAAGCAGCCCAAAGACAGGAACCCACACAGGAACTTTATTCATACACAGGAAAAGATGAACATAGAGATGCACATGGAGATGAAAAGTGGGAGAGGGAGTGGAATGGTAGTATTTTTTGGGGTATGACGCTACAAATATATATCTCAAGGATGTACTCTACTCGATACCATCTACTGCATCTTGCCTATGCCGTTCTGTACCATCACTCATTCATATATCTTTATATACATATTCTTTATCCCTTTACACTTGTGTGTATAAGGTAGTAGTTTTGGAATTGTTAGGTTAGATTACTTGTTGTTTACTACTGCATTGTCGGAACTAGAAGCACAAGCATTTCGCTACACTCAAATTAACATCTGCTAACCATATGTATGTGACAAATACATTTGATTTGATTTGGTAACAGGGTGTACCTGAGCTCATTTTCGAATCTCATAGCTTATGTAAAAAACATATTTCTGTTGGTGGTATTTACACATTTGCAAAATTTTCTAAAAACCTGTTTTTGCTTTGTCATTATGAGATATTGTGTGTAGATGAGGATTTTTATGTATTTAATAAATTTTAGAATAAGGCTGTAACGTAACAAAATGGGTCTGAATACTTTCCGAAGGCACTGTAGCAGTAAAGACTGTATAGATTGCATATGCCACCTCCAGAGTTTTACACGCACAGTAAACTCAGACGGGCAACATACAATAGGCAATAGTAGTAACAAACTATGAAGAACAATATATAAATGTCACACAACTCATAGACTCTCAGGCTCCGGTCATTGGGGATGGGGAGTAGAGTTTGCAGCTCAGGGTTGAGAGATGCTGATAACAGTCATCAACAATTTGTAACGTGACGGATTTCCTTATATGAGCTGTAACTCAGTAAAATCTTGGAAATTGTTGCATTTATATTTTTGTTCAGTGCATATAATTACTCCTGTCTTTACAGAAATGAATGAAATAATTGTAAATAGTACACCAGAGAGAATCATTTAGCCACAGAGGCTCAATAGCTTGTTTAAAAAAAATTGCTGTAGATTGCATTTTGTCACATTATTCGAGGCCTAACGTCGTGAATCCCATAATTGTGCAGCCCCTGCAACAAATATCAAACAGCTGGTTGTTGAGTTGTGGCTGTCAATGAACAGCAGACAGCTGCTGAAGGTCTTTCGCAATATCTCAAAATACAATTGTGGGAGAAAACTGTTTGGATAAGTGAGTGCCACCAGAAAGTTGGTGGACTTTATTTCCCTCCTCATATTGTAGGCCTGTGTATCCCTCTTTTCATTGGCCTATTGGTTGCGTTTAAGACATGCGTCAGTCGTTTTATTGATCTCAGTATGTCAATGTCAGAGTAGCTTGTCATTTTTGGTAATTTGTGTGATATAAAAAAACATTATTGTTGTAATGTCTCCAGTCATGTAAAATAATAGAATTGCAGGAAATTATTTTAGAAAATGAATTTGTTATGACAGACTGGCAAACCCCTCAGCAACTGGTCTTTAGGACTGGTGAGCGTTATGAAACTCTGGTGAGTGCCCTGCTGCTAGACGAGTGCCAGTTTCTGCAGCTCTTCACAAACTTCATCTTACAGCCACCCCCTGCATTGTGGGATCAATCATTAGGGTGTTTTTGTTTGACCCAAGCAAATGTCACCAAAGACATGACTGAAACAGGAAAGAACTTCACAGTGATTCAAACAGTGGATATATACAGTGGGGCAAAAAAGTATTTAGACAGCCACCAATTGTGCAAGTTCTCCCACTTAAAAAGATGAGAGAGGCCTGTCATTTTCATCATCGGTACACTTCAACTATGACAGACATAATGGGGAAAAAACGTACAGAAAATCACATTGTAGGATTTTCAGCTTGGTTTGAAGAAATCAACTGTGGGAGCAATTATTAGGAAATAGAAGACATACAAGACCACTGATAATCTCCATCGATCTGGGGCTCCATGCAAGATCTCACCCCGCGGGGTCAAAATTATCACAAGAACGGTGAGCAAAAATCCCAGAACCACACGGGGGGACCTAGTGAATGACCTGCAGAGAGCTGGGACCAAAGTAACAAAGCTTACCATCAGTAACACACTACGCCGCCAGGGACTCAAATCTTGCAGTGCCAGACGTGTCCCCCTGCTTAAGCCAGTACATGTCCAGGCCCGTCTGAAGTTTGCTAGAGAGCATTTGGATGATCCAGAAGAAGATTGGGAGAATGTCATATGGTCAGATGAAACCAAAATAGAACTTTTTGGTAAAACCTCAACTCGTCGTATTTGGAGGACAAAGAATGCTGAGTTGCATCCAAAGAACACCATACCTACTGTGAAGCATGGGGGTGGAAACATCATGCTTTGTGGCTGTTTTTCTGCAAAGGGACCAGGACGACTGATCCGTGTAAAGGAAAGAATGAATGGGGCCATGTATCGTGAGATTTTGAGTGAAAACCTCCTTCCATCAGCAAGGGCATTGAAGATTAAACGTAGCTGGGTATTTCAGCATGACAATGATCCCAAACACACCGCCCGGGCAATGAAGGAGTGGCTTCGTAATAAGCATTTCAAGGTCCTGGAGTGGCCTAGCCAGTCTCCAGATCTCAACCCCATAGAAAATCTTTGGAGGGAGTTGAAAGTCCGTGTTGCCCAGCAACAGCCCCAAAACATCACTGCTCTAGAGGAGATCTGCATGGAGGAATGGGCCAAAATACCAGCAACAGTGTGTGAAGACTTACAGAAAACATTTGACCTCTGTCATTTCCAACAAAGGGTATATAACAAAGTATTGAGATAAACTTTTGTTATTGACCAAATACTTATTTTCCACCATCATTTGCAAATAAATTCATTAAAAATCCTACAATGTGATTTTCTGCATTGTTTTTCTCATTTTTTCTGTCATAGTTGAAGTGTACCTATGATGAAAATTACAGGCCTCTCTCATCTTTTTAAGTGGGAGGACTTGCACAATTGCTGGCTGACTAAATACTTTTTTGCCCCATTGTATGTTATATTTGGTATGGCAAAAGGTAAGACAGGTGGTTACTTACTTTGCAGAAATGAAACAAACAGACAATCATAATATAAAAAGGTATATACAATTCCCAGTTTATGTTACAAAAGCAACTTTATAAGAGTTATTTAAAAAAGACTTTTACCCCTTTTTCTCCCCAGTATCCAACTGGTAGTCTATTCTCGCCTAAAATGACATACCAAATCTAATCTACCATTTGAAAGGAAACACTTTGAAGTTTGTGGAAATGTGAATTGAATGTAGGAGAATATAACACAAAAGATTGGGTAGAAGAAAATACTAAGAATAACAACAACCGCTTTTTCAACCACCATCTTTGAAATACAAGAGAAAGGTTCCAGTTCTAGCCATCACTCTGGTTGTATTCTGATGGTGTCCACAAGATGGCAGCAGTGTATGTGCAAAGTTTCCGACGGATAACTTGAAGTATGAGCGTTCTCTATGACATTTAGTGTGAAGTCACCCAGGTGACTGGGTAAATCGTGAAGGAGGCAGTTGCATTCCTATTATTATTATTATTTATCTTATTAAACAACACTTCATGTTATCGGTTGGACCCTTTGGATGATTAATCAGAGCAAGATTTCAGAATGTAAGTACACATTTCACCTTCAGAGGTGAATTTATCAAACCTATCGCGGTAAAAAAAAGTGTTTTGTTGTTAGGAGCTCTCCTCAAACAATAGAATGGCATTTTTTCGCAATAATAGCTACTGTAAATTGGACACTGCAGTTATATTAAGAATTTAAGCTTTCTGCCGAAATAAGACACTTATATGTACCAATATTTGTTGTTTCTCTAAAATCTGCAATCTTGACACAAGGCACTGCATGATTTACAACTGTCCCGATGGGACGCCGATCCCTAACTTAGTTTACTTACTGACTTTATTGTACACGTTTAAAGTGGCATTTAAATATCTTCCATTCCTCTCAATTTTTTTAGAAAAGGCTGTTGCGCAGTAACTCACTACCTTCCTGAAGACAAACAATGTATACGAAATGCTTCAGTCTGGTTTTAGACCCCATCATAGCACTGAGACGGCACTTGTGAAGGTGGTAAATTACATTTTAATGGCATCGGACCGAGGCTCTGCATCTGTCCTCGTGCTCCTAGACCTTAGTGCTGCTTTGATACCATCGATCACCACATTCTTTTGGAGAGATTGGAAACCCAAATTGGTCTACAAGGACAAGTTCTGGCCTGGTTTAGATCTTATCTCTCGGAACGATATCAGTTTGTCTCTGTGAATGATTTGTCCTCTGACAAATCAACTGTAAATTTCAGTGTTCCTCAAGGTTCCGTTTTAGGACCACTATTGTTTTCACTATATATTTTACCTCTTGGGGATGTTATTTGAAAAAATAATGTTAACTTTCACTGCTATGCGGATGACACACAGCTGTACATTTCAATGAAACATGGTGAAGCCCCAAAATTGGCCTTGCTAGAAGCATGTGTTTCAGACATAAGGAAGTGGATGGCTGCAAACGTTCTACTTTTAAACTCGGACAAAACAGAGATGCTTGTTCTAGGTCCCAAGAAACAAAGAGATCTTCTGTTGAATCTGACAAATTAATCTTAATGGTTGTACAGTCGTCTCAAATAAAACTGTGAAGGACCTCGGCGTTACTCTGAACCCAGATCTCTCTTTTGAAGAACATATCAAGACCATTTCAAGGACAGCTTTTTTCCATCTACGTAACATTGCAAAAATCAGAAACTTTCTGTCCAAAAATTATGCAGAAAAATTAATCCATGCTTTTGTCACTTCTAGGTTAGACTACTGCAATGCTCTACTTTCCGGCTACCCGGATAAAGCACTAAATAAACTTCAGTTACTGCTAAATACGGCTGCTGGAATCCTGACTAGAACCAAAACATTTGATCATATTACTCCAGTGCTAGCCTCTCTACACTGGCTTCCTGTCAAAGCAAGGGCTGATTTCAAGGTTTTACTGCTAACCTACAAAGCATTACATGGGCTTGCTCGTACCTATCTCTCTGATTTGGTCCTGCCGTACATACCTACACGTACGCTACGGTCACAAGACGCAGGCCTCCTAATTGTCCCTAGAATTTCTAAGCAAACAGCTGGAGGCAGGGCTTTCTCCAATAAGAGCTCCATTTTTATGGAACGGTCTGCCTACCCATGTCAGAGACGCAAACTCGGTCTCAACCTTTAAGTCTTTACTGAAGACTCATCTCTTCAGTGGGTCATATGATTGAGTGTAGTCTGGCCCAGGAGTGGGAAGGTGAACGGAAAGGCTCTGGAGCAATGAACCGCCCTTGCTGTCCCTGCCTGGCCGGTTCCGCTCTTTCGACTGGGATTCTCTGCCTCTAACCCTATTACAGGGGCTGAGTCACTGGCTTACTGGGGCTCTCTCATGCCGTCCCTGGAAGGGGTGCGTCACCTGAGTGGGTTGATTCACTGATGTGGTCATCCTGTCTGGGTTGGCGCCCCCCTTTGGGTTGTGCCATGGCGGGGAGATCTTTGTGGGCTATACTCAGCCTTGTCTCAGGATGGTAAGTTGGTGGTTGAAGATATCCCTCTAGTGGTGTGGGGGCAAAGTGGGTGGGGTTATATCCTTCCTGTTTGGCCCTGTCTGGGGGTGTCCTCGGATGGGGCCACAGTGTCTCCTGACCTCTCCTGTCTCAGCCTCCAGTATTTATGCTGCAGTAGTTTATGTGTCGGGGGGCTAGGGTCAGTTTGTTATATCTGGAGTACTTCTCCTGTCCTATTCGGTGTCCTATGTGAATCTAAGTGTGCGTTCTCTAATTCTCTCCTTCTCTCTTTCTTTCTCTCTCTCGGAGGACCTAAGCCCTAGGACCATGCCCCAGGACTACCTGACATGATGACTCCTTGCTGTCCCCAGTCCACCTGGCCGTGCTGCTGCTCCAGTTTCAACTGTTCTGCCTTATTATTATTCGACCATGCTGGTCATTTATGAACATTTGAACATCTTGGCCATGTTCTGTTATAATCTCCACCCGGCACAGCCAGAAGAGGACTGGCCACCCCACATAGCCTGGTTTCTTCCTAGGTTTTGGCCTTTCTAGGGAGTTTTTCCTAGCCACCGTGCTTCTACACCTGCATTGCTTGCTGTTTGGGGTTTTAGGCTGGGTTTCTGTACAGCACTTTGAGATATCAGCTGATGTACGAAGGGCTATATAAATACATTTGATTTGATTTAAATACAAAACAAAATTGACAATACAACTTTCAAAACAGTTACATACCAATAAATAAAAAATCAAATGTAAAGACTAGCTTGCTGGCCTTACTGAGTCGATAGGAACATTAGCCCGAGTTATTTAGGAGGGATATCACACCTGGCACAAATGATTGTCTAGTTCAAAGTCTGAGTACAGGGGGTGGCTTGGGTCTAAAATTATATAGTGAGCCTTGCAGAGGGCCCTGGCCTTAAAGATCTCATTCAGGCCTGTCTGTTTGACTCCAAGTACCTTGCTTGCTGTGGTGATAATGCTTCTCAGCATATTTCTCTGGCTAACAGTGGCATTGCCAAACCAACAAACAATACAAAAAGTTAAAATACTCTCAATGAAAGATATCTAAAACAGAGTCAGTATAGTACAGTCTACATTAAAATATCACAGCTTTTTGTAGATCAGGTCTGTACATTTACTCCACTGAAGTGTATTGTCCAAGAGGACACCCAGGTACTTGTATTCCTCTACAATCTCTATATTATGACCTCTGATAGATGTTGCAGAGGTAGGTGTTGTACACTTCACTTCCTTATTTGGTCTTGTTGGTATTGACGACCAAGTGTGAATCCCCACACCACTCTACAAAATAATCTAGAACCGGGCCATGATGTTCCTCGTCATCATGCAACAGGCTGATCAAGGCAGTGTCATCAGCGAACTTAATGAGGTGTCTGTCAGGATGGGAACTAGTACACCTATTAGTGTACAAGATGTACAGGAGTAGGGACAAAACACATCCCTGAGGAGAGCCTGTGTTGGTATTGTGTATGTCCGACACGTGGGGACCTCAGGAAGTCCAACAGCCACAAAACCAGCCCCTCATCTAAGGAGAAGTCCCGAATGAGTCTCTGTGCCAGAATATATATATGTGTTGAAGGCAGAAGAAAAGTCAACAAACAGAACCCTAACATGGGATTTGGCACCCTCTAGATGTCTATAGACCATGTTAAGGAGGGTCAGAATGGCATCATCAACTCCTCTGCTAGGTTGACAGGCAAACTGAAATGGGTCGAGAAGCTTCTGGGTGAAGCTGAGAATATGACTTTTCACAAGTTTCTCAAGGCATTTCATTAGTAAGGATGTCAAGGCGACAGGGCGGTAGACATTCAGCACAGAGTGGAATAGATGCTTTAGGAATTGGTATAATTATTGAGTTTTTCCACAGTACTGACATGTGTTGCTGGTCGAGTGAGGATTGGAAAATGTCTGTAAAATCACCAGCGGCACTGCTTCTTGACACAATGCCTGCTTAATCCAGAAGCCAGTCACACTAATGTGTCGGAGGAAACACTGTAAACCTGTGCCCGGCCGGTCGTGGCCGACTGCGACAGAGCCTGGACTCAAACCCAGAATCTCTAGTGGCACAGCTAGGACTGTGATGCAGTGCCTTAGACCAATGCTCCACTCAGGCTTTATAAGAAGTTTAAAAAATATATGTTGTATTTGACTCAAAATTCCATGACGCAGAGTTAGCAGAATAGATGGGTGCAGTTCAATGCATGATCAATATAGCTAATACACCAATACTTTTCTTGGTAGTCCAACAAACATTGCCATCAGG
Organism: Oncorhynchus gorbuscha; assembly: GCF_021184085.1. NCBI lineage: Eukaryota > Metazoa > Chordata > Actinopteri > Salmoniformes > Salmonidae > Oncorhynchus > Oncorhynchus gorbuscha. The sequence goes on along the minus strand of NC_060177.1, from coordinate 59,879,724 downwards.
TTGTAAAATACAGCTGGCCTATGCCCAGTTTCCTGATAGTGATGGAATTTAGGCTTATGAGTGTTAAAACTATGCATCTTTCCTACAACGGCCATATATGTAACATGCGTTTCCCAAAACACCACTCAGAGAGAATGTTAGCTAAGTGCGTTGTTGAGGCATGTGTCAATACTGATAGGATCAAAAGAAAGGAAGCACTGCTCTCGGATCAGCATTCTCCCTTTCCAATCTTACCTTAACATTGGAATTATTCCACAATACTGTCAATGGATCAGCTCCTAGAGAGATATTATCACCTATGGCTACAAATATTGAGGCCACTTATTCTAATGCTCACCCTATAACAATGCACTAAATCAAGATTTGGCACATCATTGCGCACATGTTACACATCATGAAATAAATTGAATAATAATAATAATATATGCCATTTAGCAGACACTTTTATCCAAAGCAACTTACAGTCATGTGTGCATACATTCTACGTATGGGTGGTCCCGGGGATCGAACCCACTACCCTGGCATTACAAGCGCCATGCTCTACCAACTGAGCTACAGAAGGACCACAATTGAAGCAAAAATGACAGACAGGAGCGTACAAATAGCTAAATAAAACCCAATTGAATTAACATTAAATAGATTTCAATATCATTCAAATATATAGGTCTATGTAGCTTACACTGTATTTATCTGTTAATACAGTCATTTCGGTTTTCATTTAAAGTGTCTTTATATCCTCATAACGTGGCTAATAGGCTAGCTTATCTATTTATGTAGCTATTTATTTAGCAAGCTAAAACATGGAGCATAACATAATGTTAGCTAGTGACCTGCTGGGAGGATATCATTGGACAAGTGGGTGAGTGCCCAACTTTTTCCCCCAATATTGTTTTCAGATGGCTACAGCTAGAGATGCAGGTATCATTTGGTTAGCTAGCAAGAAATGCTAATCACTTTCCTAGCTAGCTATGCTGAACTTGAACGACTGTTATTCACAGTTAGCCTTAATCTAAGTTGTCAATTAATTGTAGTTGTCAAAATGTGGGCAGAATGGGTTCGCAGGCTACTATTCCTCATCATTTATCAGTGCAATTTTGACTGCACTAATAAACGATTTGAGAGGGTTTATCTACTGTTCCCTCGTTAGCTCATCTTGCTCTGGCTATCATTTGTTGTGGATCTTGTTATTGTTGATGTGCACAGGCAACTAAGGGAGAGAGCCTACCTGTCCATGGTTCTTTGATCAATAAAGTTCCCAAATGTAAGATGACAACTGTGGTATTTACATATTTTCAGAAATCCATTCAGCTGGATTTTGTGGATTTTGGCAAATGCATTCTAATGTTCTAAAGTCATGCTTTAGCTACTGTCTGTCAACACAAACTCCAGTTCAAAGTGAATGATGGCAGGTCCGTGTAGCAAATGGCTTATTTATATATAAGCCTACTGTAGTTCTGATTGGCTATGGTGCACCAGTCTGTGTAGAGTCCAGTTCTGGACAAGACTGACACATTTTTATTACGTTTTATTTACTGCATTGTATATCAATTGTCCAAACGCATGGCCGCTTTCAAACACTATATTGCTATAGAATTTTCACAAATGCGTTACTCTACGACGTAATCTCCAAACATTCTATGAAAGTATGCAAATGTAAAAATTACCATATCTAAGTGCTCGCTTTTAAAAAAGCAGTCATATACTCCCTGTGGTTGTATACATTTCATGTTGCTAAAATGCTGTTTAAGGAAAAAACTCAAAGGTTGCGTGTTCGAATCTAATCAAGGACAACTTTAGCATTTTAGCTCAATAACAACTGTGTAACTACTTACAACTTTTGAACTACTTTGCATGTTACCTAACCCTAAACTTAACACTTTAACATAACTCCTAACTCAGCTAATGTTAGCCACCTAGCTAACATCAGCCACAACAAATTGCAATTAAAATATACCATACGAAACGTAACATATCATACTACTTGGAGTGTCTCGGATTTATATTTACTATGTTACGTCTACCCCTGAGTCCAGGTTGCATCACTGGAATTATAAAATGGCAAGAGTCAGACAAACGTCAACTCTCAACAGCTTGTATAGGCACGGTTTACCTGAGACTCATCTCTTGACAGGTAGGCTGGTAGTCTTTTTCTGAAATAATTATTTTCACCTGACTTAACTGAAATGTTGCTCACATACTGAACTTTCATTAGCTGGCTACGGTTAGCATGCTACCTAGTTGCACTGACAGCTGTCAGTCAGTCAGTGCCCTATTTGTTGTCATTTAGCTGCTACACGTGGAAATCACCACAACGATCCCACCCCCAATTCCTGAATATGTATTACAAGCCTTCCTCGGTCTTAGAGGGGAAATTCTCGTTTAGGTTCCACCTCGAAGACAGGAATTACTCGAAATACAGTAGGTTTGGCAACTTCCTCGAGGGTGGGCCTTTAAATAACACAATTTTCCCATTCCATCTGTGCCAGACCGTTCTTATCGCAACACAATCAGAACGATTGGAAACTATTTCACTCTGGGAAGATTTTTACATGACACCAGAGCCCTCCATGAAATATACGCGTCAAGTGTTTCTATGGAAACTTTATTTGTTCGTCATCTTTTTATTTGTATTTTATTTCACTAGGCAAGTCAGTTAAGAACACATTTTTATTTACAATGAAGGCCAAACCTGGACGACCCTGGGCCAATTGTGCACCGCCCTATGGGACTCCCAATCACAGCCGGTTGTGATACAGCCTGGAATTGAGCCAGTGACGCCTCTAGCACTTAGACTGCTGCGCCACTTAGGAGCCCACATTTTTGACAAGGTCAGTGCTATCCGAATCTTTGGAACTTCCTTACTCTAAACCCTAACTGGTGGTGACCCTTCATTCAGGACAGAGCCCCACCTGTTTTGAGCCCCACACTTTTAGCAAAAAAAAATATGAATACAAAGTTTTGCATGTTATTTTGGCATTAATAGGTGTCATGTCAGTTTGCAAACAATTTAAAAAATGTATATCTCATTGAGTTAATAAAGCTGCATACAAACATGGTCACTTTTTTGTTTTCTTGAGTAAGGCACCTCCAAAATGCAGGTGTTTCAGCCTAGCTCAATGCTTTCTGTGGTGGTGGTGCAAGCCAGCAGGAAACACGGAGCAGTGGGTCATGATTGGCTCCGTGTTCTGGTACTCATGGGGACACATTTACATTTACATTTAAGTCATTTAGCAGACGCTCTTATCCAGAGCGACTTACAAATTGGTGCATTCACCTTATGACATCCAGTGGAACAGTCACTTTACAATAGTGCATCTAAATCTTAAAGGGGGGGGGTGAGAGGGAATACTTATCCTATCCTAGGTATTCCTTAAAGAGGTGGGGTTTCAGGTGTCTCCGGAAGGTGGTGATTGACTCCGCTGTCCTGGCGTCGTGAGGGAGTTTGTTCCACCATTGGGGGGCCAGAGCAGCGAACAGTTTTGACTGGGCTGAGCGGGAGCTGTACTTCCTCAGTGGTAGGGAAGCGAGCAGGCCAGAGGTGGATGAACGCAGTGCCCTTGTTTGGGTGTAGGGCCTGATCAGAGCCTGGAGATACTGAGGTGCCGTTCCCCTCACAGCTCCGTAGGCAAGCACCATGGTCTTGTAGCGGATGCGAGCTTCAACTGGAAGCCAGTGGAGAGAACGGAGGAGCGGGGTGACGTGAGAGAACTTGGGAAGGTTGAACACCAGACGGGCTGCGGCGTTCTGGATGAGTTGAAGGGGTTTAATGGCACAGGCAGGGAGCCCAGCCAACAGCGAGTTGCAGTAATCCAGACGGGAGATGACAAGTGCCTGGATTAGGACCTGCGCCGCTTCCTGTGTGAGGCAGGGTCGTACTCTGCGGATGTTGTAGAGCATGAACCTACAGGAACGGGCCACCGCCTTGATGTTGGTTGAGAACGACAGGGTGTTGTCCAGGATCACACCAAGGTTCTTAGCGCTCTGGGAGGAGGACACAATGGAGTTGTCAACCGTGATGGCGAGATCATCTAGACAGCAAAGACAAAGACACCGCCAAGTCTAAGGGTACACCGCCAAGTCTAAGGGTACAGTCGTGGCCAAAAGTTGAGAAAGGCACAAATATTAATTTCCACAAAGTTTGCTGCTTCAGTGTCCTTATATATTTGTCAGATGTTACTATGGAAAACTGAAGTATAATTAAAAGCATCATAAGTGCCAAAGGCTTTTATTGACAATTACATGAAGTTGATGCAAAGAGTGAATATTTGCAGTGTTGACCCTTCTTTTTCAAGAACTCTGCAATCCGCCCTGGCATGCTGTCAATTAACTTCTGGGCCTCATCCTGACTGACGGCAGGTCTTGCATAATCAATGCTTGGAGTTTGTCAGACTTTGTGGGGTTTTGTTTGTCCAACCGCGTCTTGAGGATTGACCACAAGTTCTCAATGGGATTAAGGTCTGGGGAGTTTCCTGGCCATGGACCCAAAATATCAATGTTTTGTTCCCCGAGCCACTTAGTTATTATGCTGGAAAAGGCATTGTTTGTCACCAAACTGTTCCTGGATGGTTGGGAGAAGTTGCTCTCGGAGGATGTGTTGGTACCATTCTTTATTCGTGGCTGTGTTCTTAGGCAAAATTGTGAGTGAGCCCACTCCCTTGGCTGAGCAGCAACCCCACACATGAATGGTCTCAGGATGCTTTACTGTTGGCATGACACAGGACTGATGGTAAGCGCTCACCTTGTCTTCTCCGGACAAGATTTTTTCCGGATGCCCCAAACAATCAGAAAGGGGATTCATCAGAGAAAAAAGCCTTCTTCAGAACAATTGAACCGCTCTCCTTGAAGTTCTTGATGATCCGATAAATGGTTTATTTAGGTGCAATCTTACTGGCAGCAATATCCTTGCCTGTGAAACCCTTTTTGTGCAAAAAAGTGATGACGGCACGTGTTTCCTTGCAGGTAACCATGATTGACAGAGGAAGAACAATGATTCCAAGCACCTACCCTCCTTTTGAAGCTTCCAGTCTGTTTTTCGAACTCGATCAGCATGACAGAGTATTCTCCAGCCTTGTCCTCGTCAACACTCACACCTGTGTTGAGAGAATCACTGACATGATGTCAGCTGGTCCTTTTGTGGCAGGGCTGAAATGCAGTGGAAATGCTTTTTTGGGATTCAGTTAATTTGCATGGCAAAGAGGGACTTTGCAATTAATTGCAATTCATCTGATCACTCTTCATAACATTCTGGAGTATATGCAAATTGCCATCATAACAAACTGAGGTAGCAGACTTTGTGAAAATTAATATTTGTCATTCTCAAAAGTTTTGGCCACGACTGTAGAGCTTGAAAATTCAAGCCCCTTGGGTGCTGCCATAGTTACATTAGAAGTGCCTATCCATGAAGGCTCAAGGTCATTGGCCACAGATACAATTACATCAAATCACATATCTACAGTAGCTTTGAGTTGGACTGATCATGTCAACATCATACTTTCAAAATTGTGCAGTCATCATCACGAATCAAGTCAACAATCTAGTGGCAAATCCTTTTTAATCCTTGTCATATGAAGATAAATATATATATATAGATAAAACATATCGGTGCTCAACGGCTATTGGAAATAAACATTACACAATAAGTTGGAAATCGCAAATTCAACAATGAGTGGTTTGTAAGGAATCAGTGGTTAACTGCAAACATTGCAAAGCAATCATTAACCTGCTATTCAGTTGAGTGACTGTGTGGTCCCAAGTCTAAGATTAATGGTCTCTTTTCCTAGTTTAAAATTATAAACATTCAACATTTGGGAAAGCTGTCAATGAAGCATGATTTGTGCCACGCCCAAAACAACTGTTAACCCGGAAAGGCAAAATCTGACTTTAGTGAGTTCAAGACAACTGGGAACTCTGTGAAAAACAAGCTACGACTGGGAAAATACATTTTGAACTTTCATTGAACTCTGAATTGTAAATCGGGACCTCGGGCTTCTTTCTAGAGCTACGACCTGAAGATCACTGACGTCATCATGATTCAACCCCCCCAGAGTTCCAAGTTGTCTTGAAGGCACCATAAATCCAGAGAATACCAGACTTTGATGACAATTTGCCCACCAAGACCCGCCGCATCACCTTCCTGTTCAAGTGAGCACAGCACAACAAGGTGAGCCCAAACATGTCTTGTATGCTGCTGCATAAATGGTGTAATATGCCAGGGAGATATGTATACTGTAGCTAAGTATTGCTAAGTGTATGTTGTGTGGTAAGCTGTTAGTAGCCCATGTGCCTCACACTAATAATTTGGTCTATTTTCACCTCTTAATTTCACCTACTGTTCTGACTTGGTGGTGCACATGTAGCCTATAACCTGTTATTGAGAAATGTAATCATCTGATAGCCAGGTGTCTCAGTGGTATAGTGCAATTAATGTATTGTATAGTGTTGTGGCTTTGCTAGCATGCATCCCACTTGTATTTATTTTTTGCCCCACCAAGATTAACATGCTAAAAATGACCACTGACCATACATAACCCAGGGCTCTCCAACCCTGCTCCTCGAGAACTATTCTGTAGAACAATGCTGTAGATGTAAGTAACCTGATTGTTTATCAAACACTTCATTTTTAGAATCAGGTGTGCTAGATTAGGGTTGGAGTGAGAACCTACAGGACGGGAGCTCTATAGGACCAGGATTGGAGGGCCCTGCCTAAATCCCTTTCCAACCTAACCAATTGAAATGTAAACTTCAATGGTGGGTATGTACGTCCAAAGGATCCCGGATAGCAAGGGCCTTTTTTGACAAACCCATAGTGCAGTGCAAGCATGCTGCGTTGGACTCTTCTGATTGGACAATATTTCAAACATCGGTTGGTTCCAGGCTATTTTTCATTGTAGTAGCGCTGCGCCGACAATCAGATCCCAAAATGCCTGAGAAAGTGTTTTACATATTTCGGGAGCCACATTGCTTTATACAGCAACCTTCTTGTCTTGATAATGGGTTTCTCGAGAAGTTAAACACTTCGCATAGCAATGTGAGATCGGATCATTTACGCAGCACACCTACAATAAATACGACATGAAACACGGCCATTTCCATCTACCGATTTTGTGATTAGGGAAATCTGGGGAAATTAATATTACTTGAATTTAAATTTCTGCCATGTAGCAGACGCTCTTGTCCATGGCGATTTACAGGAGCACTTTCGTCATTCAAATTTGCACAAAATACATATGCAGATTTGAACTGCAAACGTTTTTTTATTGAAATTATTATCTATATATTATATCTATGTATTCTAAATGTTATTTTCGAACACACAATTAATAAAATCACGAATAACTCCCATTAGATGTAATTGTGTGTACCTTCCGCATTTTGCCAACTGAACAACGTTGCACTTAAAGCAAACCTCAGCTCGGTCTCTTTTGCATCAACTTTGACCCTCTCATTGGTAAATAAAGTGAAAGTTAATATACAGCGGTTGTATGGAACTGTATGTGATTCGTGAATCCAAAGCATTTCTATGAATATGCTAAACTTTTAATCCATATGTAGAAATACTTCAATAATGCCATGTGATTGGATGTCTCTTCAGTCATCCACTTCCTGTACAGTGAACCAGCAGTTCGTTCACACCCTCATGCAATGTGTGTTCCTCTATGGAAATCAACGTCAGTCATACCAATTTGGCAAAGAAGACCAAACGGCCATTACTGTCAATGAGAGCCGCAGTGTAGATTGTGGACTATTCGGTTTTATATTTAGCAGGAAACAGGCATAGAAGCAAGTTCCACCAAGGATTTTTCAACGTAAGAACTTCGTATTCAGCTAGCCACAGCTGCTGAGAGCTAGAGGAGGTCCTGAGATAGCTAACAAGCTAGACAGGTACTGTAGCTAACTAAATGTAGTAAAGCCCAACGAGGCAATTCGATCTAAGAGTATTTTACATTTTATATAGAGTAAACTGTGTTGACCGTACATTCTAGTTCGCGAACGTTTGCCAGCTACAACATATTCACAATCAATGTTAATCTTAGCCAGAGAGCGAACATGCTAGCTAGCTAAATATATTTGACTATCTGGGGAGGGTTTTGTGCTGTCATTTATGCTAGCTAACTACCTACTATTGATGCCTTCTCTCACACAGCTTCCTTGGGCCAACTGGTGTGTGTCTGCTTGTACCAAGCTGTGTATGGCAATGCGGTGGGTAAAAGTCCCACTGGTCCCCGGGCTGGTCGTGGCGGTGTTGTCGCTGCTGGCTGAACACTGTTGGGCGGATGGTGGGGGCCCAAACCTTGCTGAACGAGTTATTTGGGCAGTGAACGCTGGCGGGGAAGCTCACACAGACATGCATGGCATTCATTTTAAGAAGGATCCTTTGGAAGGGAAGCTTGGGAAAGGTGAGTGTCTAGGCATTGCTGAATCGCCATTTCCTCATTAGCTTCCTAGCTAACCTCTAACTTTGTATGATACTGATAGAGTTCCCTATTGCAAATGTGACTGCTAAATTTCAATTAAAAGCTAACTAGCCAGCTACACGTTAAATCTGGGTGAAATTAGCCACACGTTTAACTATTTGGCTAAAAGCAAGTGAAATATTTTCATATGGCAGAGGGTAATCGTCTGATTGCAGATGTGTATTTTTCATAAATAAGATATTTCAAGCTAATCGACTCATGCATTGTTTTGACTTCCGCAATTTAACCAGGTTAACCCAATGAAGAGTCAGCATTACTTTCTAGTGCCTCGCTCGAAAATGAAGCACCTCATGGAATAATAATTAATCCAACTGTGATAACTAATGATATTCAGAAATGTATTTCTTTAAAAGCAATAATTGGAAACTAATAACACTTTAATTAAAAGTAAAGTATGAGGTGAAGGATACCGTGAAGAAACGTCCTATTTGATGTTGTATGATAGCCACTTTGCTTAGTTCCACGGCATGTTCATCTATTCATTTGATGAAAAACACTTCACTCAGAAGCGACATTTCATATTGTTTCTTACATCCACTCTACTAAAACTAAAAACCAAATGGGTCTGTCAGGAAATATACTGAACAAAAATATAAATGCAACATGTAAAGTGTTTGTCTCATGTTTCTAAAATCGCTAGGCTACTCTTAACCGCTAGGCTATCTGCCGCTAACTTGCCAGAACAGATAAGTCATTCATATTTGAACATGCCAAACCATGGTTAGGCAGAAAGTTTGCATTTCACATTTTTTACATTACTTCATCAGGCATAAAAATGCATGCACTATTTGCCTTGTTTGCAGCATTTGTGTGCAAATACAGTACAAGAAAGTAAATGTATGCAGGCATCACTACTGTTCCAGAAGATGGGTAAGCAAATGGGTTTGTATATTGTGTAAGTTTATGTGAGTAGTGTTGGGTGCAAATGCGACTCAATTGCTTATAAATCGACAACGTAAACAATCTACTCTTTGTATTTCCCTCTAGCATCAGATTATGGAGTCCGTCTGCCCATATTGCGTTCTAGTCCTGAAGACCAGGTTCTCTACCAGACAGAACGCTACAATGAGGATACTTTTGGCTATGAAGTGCCAATTCGTGAGGAAGGAGACTATATACTAGTCATGAAGTATGCAGAAGTCTACTTTGCACAGTCTCAGCAGAAGGTATGACAGCCATCCAATCAAATCATAATAATATGTTTTCTATTTAGATCTCAAAGTTCTGTCCAGTAAACTGTTATTCCAGTAAAATGTTATTCTAATTTGGCTGCAAAGATTGTTGTTCAACTTAGATGATGATGTTGATAGTCTCAAAATTAACAAATAATTCCAACAGATGTTTTATTGCAAGGTAATGATTTATTAGTAATCTATAAATACTTCTTACTTAGGACTGAGGATTTCCCATGCTATTTTCTTTCTTTCTTTTGTATTTTCACCCCTTTTTTTCTCCCCAATTTCGTGGTATCCAATTGGTAGTAGTTAGTCTTGTCTCATCACTGCAACTCCCGTACGGACTCAGGAGAGGTGAAGGTCGAGAGCGTAGCCTATTGGTTCGAGCGTTGGACTAGTAACCGTAAGGTTGTGAGTTCAAACCCCGAGTTGACAAGGTACAAATCTGTCGTTCTGCCCCTGAACAGGCAGTTAACCCACTGTTCCCAGGCCGTCATTGAAAATAAGAATATGTTCTTAACTGACTTGCCTGGTTAAATAAAGGTTCAAAAAATTTTTTTTAAAGTGTCCTCTGAAACCCAACCAAGCCGCATTGCTTCTTGACAGTGCCCAGCCAGCCGCATCAATGTGTCAGAGGAAACACTGTACACCTGGCAACCGTGTCAGCGTGCACTGCGCCCGGTCCGCCACAGGAGTCGCGAGTGTGCAATGAGACAAGGATATCCCTGCCGGCCAAACACTCCCCTAACCCGGACGACGCTGGGCCAATTGTGCGCCGCCCCATGGGTCTCCCGGTTGTGGCCGGCTGCGGCAGAGCCTGGACTCGAACCCAGAATAGTGGCAATGCAGTGCCTTAGACCACTGCGCCACACGGGAGGCCTCCCATGCCATTTTCATGTTGCGAATCTGGTTGACTGAAATTATCCTTTCTACAGGTATTTGATGTGCGTCTTAATGACCATGTGGTGGTGAAAGACCTGGATATCTTTGAGCGGGTCGGTCACAGTACAGCTCATGACGAAATAGTGCCCTTCTCCATACGCCGCGGTAAGCTGAGTGTCCAGGGAGAGGTGTCCACCTTCAACGGCAAGCTCACTGTGGAGTTTGTCAAGGTGAGTTGAAGTGTCAGTGAATATAGTTTTTTCCTCTCCTCCTGACTCATTAAAAAATATATATATATCAGAAGTGTCCTCAAGTTAGACGATCAAGCACAAAATGTACTATTACCTACATTCAACTCTGAATGTGTGTTTGTTTAGGCTTTTTCTATGCCATTAATATTTTTGACAAATAATGGTAGGATAGTGTTTTTCAAAATGTTCATTTGACATGTGGCTTTATCTGCTGGGAACTGATAATCTGCCCTGTGTTTTCTCAGGGTTATTATGACAACCCCAAGGTCTGTGCTCTGTATGTGATGAAAGGGACATTAGATGGTGAGCCTCATCATTCTTAACAGGAGAATATTCAACAGTGCCAGTAAAAAAATGCATTTTCTAAGATGTTCTCTTTATAATTCTTAAATGAATTGTAATGGCTTGTTGTATTATTATGGAATATTTGGTCTTTATTTATCACATTCATTTTCAATAACATTTTTCATTTGCTCCTGAATCAATTAATTGTATGCACAATCCAGTCTAAAGTCATCACAATCTCTCATTGTCCTCAAGTTCTGTATGACAAAATATTTTATTACCTTTCTATTTTCACTTGCACTATCTTTAAACTCATAATCTCGGCCCCCTCTATATTTTCTGCATCTCAGATGTACCAAAACTCCAGCCTCACCCTGGACTGGAGAAACGTGAAGAACTTGAGGAGGAGGAGGAAGAAGAGACTGAGGTAGGCGAGGAGGGTGGTAAGAAGAGTACCTCGACAGCTCCCAAGTACAAGGTCCAGTCAGGCCCCAGAACGCCAAACCCGTATGCGGCCGACAATAGCAGCCTCATGTTCCCTATCCTGGTGGCGTTCGGTGTGTTCATCCCTACACTCTTCTGCCTCTGTCGGCTGTGAGAACATAAGTTTGAGGGGGAAACGGGGACATGAAGGACAAGAGACTGTGAAGAAAGGGGGGGGGGGGGGGGTTAAAGTGACATCAAAGACACAAGGCAAGCATACAGATGGGAGAGAGCACAAGATCCAAGGGGAGAATGTTGATAAGAGGACAAAAAAAAGAGACTACAAACCACATCGCAAAGAAATAAGACAGGATTTCCCACTTACAAACAAGGTTTCTCTTGTCTGGCAGAACGTGCCTGGGATTATACTGAGGGGTTCTGAAGTGTTAGTGGCTGTCCCTCTTTATAGATACACGTATTGTTATTGCTTTGGATGAGGTGTGGCTTGGAGTGAAGGGAATGCAGATAGGCTGCTATGCTGATCAACAAAAAATCAGGCCCAGTATTTAGTCAGATGAAACAGGAGGTGAAATCATGAAAATTGACAGATTATTACTAAATAAAAAATGAAAGATTTTGTTTTAGAGATTGCGTTGTTGGTGGAGGTTAGGGGGAGATGGTTACCAATTTGATCAGTTAGGCTTTAGAATGTTGTTTTTGCTTACTCTTTTTGACTTTTTATTTCTGTGTTTGGTTATCTCCCAACGTGCTGGAGTTTTAGAGCAAAAATGTACTTTAGCTTTTGATATAAGATGTGCCATAGTCTGATGAAGACAACATGCCAGTAATTTCAACAAGTTCATACTGTTACAGCCTGTTCTTTGCAGCACATTGACATTTCATGTGCTGTTTTATAAGACTGCTGATGAAGTGTTATCACATTCAAGGTGGGTTTCACAATTCTGTTGCATAATGTTTAAAAAATGCATGTGTACCTCAATGGGACTATCCCATGCTGTGCTGTTTCATATAGCTGATGCAAGTTTCCTCAAATGTGATCACAATTAAGAAGTCCACTTGTTGTGCTGGCACGCATAAATATCTGTCCTAGCAGGTAACTTTTGAGGCAACTAGACTATAATGTTATCAGAAATTGAATCCTTTGAGGGTTTACCTGGTTTTTAATCACATTGATAAAACCCTCTAACTTCTGTGTTTTCCACTTAACGGTACATGGCTTGGTTTGCAGCTGATGAAAGGTTATGTGAAATAGTTCTGAGCGATTTGAGTTACATTGCCAACAGTGAGAGACCTGATAATTTAACAAATACTCTAGTGGGACAGGTCCTAAATCAGGAACATGTCTAAATTGACTCAAAGATGCATGTCCTTTGTCATGGTCACTGCCTTTTCTGCTCATTTTATGATTGTGCATGCCTTTTTGTTTCACCAAAGAGTGTTTTGTGTTGTAAAATTTTGTTTTATAAAACTCTTAGTAATCCTCCATTCATAACATTATGTGATTAATATGATTTAGTTTTTTTACTCACATTGTTGGTGATGTAGTGATGATTAAGTACTAGGTCAAGATAGAACGTAAACATCACAAGTTATCCCGATACAATTTTGTGTCATTAGGAGTTATAATAACTGGAAGAGCCTAAGCATTTTATTTGATTTAGTATTTATGTAATGTACTCCTTTGAGATACTGCTGGATTCTTTAAAATTATTGGAACATGAATGTAGGACTTACAATGTGAAGAACAATTGTGTGTATGCATAAATAATTAGTTATCCATGGCTACCTAGAGGGTTAGAAAGTGAAATGAGTTAAAGAACTAGTTATGTTGAACATTTGTTGCTAAGCAAGATTTTCAGTGGTATGCTAAATTGAAACTGGCTGACCAGAAAGCTTGAGTGGCCTTAAGAATTATTTTATTGCAATTTTGAAATTATGATCCCAGGGAAAAGTGTTTATTTTTTTTAAGCCTGTACACTTTTTAGAACTAATTTGAGTCGCTATTAGTCAAATCAACATGATGTAAAAACAGTGTGCTTGCACCAGTCTTAATCATGATCTATAGCCTATTCACTATGCACCTGTGCGTAGATATGGGTGTGTGTATGTTTCACTGTTGAATATTTCTCCTCTTCCCCGTCTCTCCATTAAATAGTTCAGTTTAGGCCAGTATTTTTGTCTCATCAATCCCTAGCATACCTTGTCTTAAAGTAGACCGCAGCATTTTGTTATTAGTCTCTAAGGTGTCAGTGACATCCTATATTCTTCCATACAGTTAGCCTGGAAGTCAGTAGCTGCATGTTTGCATTTTTTTATGTGTCCAATTGCCTCTGTATCAAGAACGTAGCTCTTTTCAAGAATGACACGTCTTTTACCAAGCCTTGTCTTATGTTCCCCCAAGCCTCTCCACACTTGTCATTGATTTCACACTTGCTGAATACTTGACAAATAGTTGATCCAGGTGTTGTAAATCCCCTCACTCCTGAAGTTTCCCTCCATGTTCCATGCTGCTGGAAAATCAGCCAGGGGAGGTTACAATACTTGATTGTCAGCTGATAGTAGTTTGGTTTATTTGTGTTTTTTTTAATATAAAAATGAAACAATCCATAAATAATCAGAAGCACCTTTTGTTCCTTAGTTGAAAAACTGCAAAAAAATGTAAATCTTTTGTTTGTTGGCTAATCGAAATCTACACAGTTGCGTGTGTATATACTGTATGGTACAATATCACACTTATTGTAGTGTGACAGCGTTTTTTTTTTCTCATCAAAATATTGTTATTATTGAGGTGTTAGGTATTTTTTTTAATGGTTAATTGTAAAGAAGACTGGCCTTTCTGCTGAGGATGACAGTCAGGCAAACACTGACTGTCAGGAAGAGAAATGTGATTAGCATAGTATGGAATTCTTTACATTTTATATTGTATAATTTAAGTAAGAAAGTGGGGTTTAATCTTGAGATATTTGCTAAATGATTAATAAAGATTTGTAGCTTTAACATTTCTCAGGATTGGTTTAATTTTTTTTTAAATTACCATGATTTAGCTAGTTTATTGTCAAAGCATTTGTCTGTTATTTGTGTGTAATTTTGTTTTGATTGAGTCTTTGTTGCCTTGGTTTGAATACATTTGTTTTACCATTATCTGCTTTGAGGTTCCTTTTTTTGGTGTGCTTTTCATTACTTAATTGCATGGTTTTTATTTATTTATTTTTGCCCACGAAAGTCCTAGTGTGCAAAAATCCTAACCCTACATAAGCTCACCTTGGATAAGAATCAAAGGCTTGCCGCCATATAGATATGTAGGCCTAAGTCTTCAATAATTACATTTAGCTGCATCACTCTCCCATTATCCCCACTGAGGTACAGACAGACAACAATCATACACCCTTGCGCTCCACACACAGTCACAATCACAGAGTATGTATGATTTTGTGTGAATGTGTGTGAGAGTGATCAATGCCAATAAGGAATCCTACTCTCCTTATTGATTTCTCCCAGCCCTGAGAGCTTCAGGTGGACTGATGGGGTAACTTGAGATGCCCCCCCACCTTCCTCAGTTTTAGCTCTGCAAATAACATCTACAAAGTAGGAACTGCTGATAAATGCTGTCTCTTAATACATGTGCTATTTTATCTAACTGGTGTTTTAGCTAATTGTTTCTTTATAATTTATCCCATGTTCTATCCTTAGGGTTATTGCAGTACCCCGCCCTCAACTGAACGGTTCAACATGCTGTATCACTGAGATACTGCAGTCGTCACAAATAATGAGAACTACAATTATATATTTCTATGGGGGGGGGGGGGGGGAGATTGGGATATGTATGGTCAGTAAGGATGAAATGGCAGTAATGCGTTTGAGAAATGATGAATAAAAAGCATGGGCAAACTTAACTACATTGGTATAGTGAAATCATTTTCATGAAGTTGTACCATACTTAGGTGTTCCCTGGTTGGAATTCCATTTATCTGCAACCTAGGTTAAAGATGAAAAACATTTTTGAACATCCCGCCCTACTGGTAACTATGGTAACCACCTACTGTTTTCAGCCAATTACAATCGACTGTTCTCAGCATAGGTTCTCCATAGAGACGCTTCGCCATCTTGGATTTAGGGAAAGTTGCTGTTGACTAAACAAACACAGAACAACCAAGACATGAGCGACTCTAACTCTCGGAACGAGACGGCAGCCACAGTTAAAGGACCGGACACCGATATGGGGCTGGTGGCAAATTCCAGGGAGCGAAAGTCCGGTGGAGATGTGATGAAGAGACTCAAGTCGCAACGAAATCAAACGGATAAACAGCGGCCTGTTGTTACAGAGGATGAGCTCAGGGCGCTAGGACGAGACATCACACCAGATGAAATCCTTGGTCTTTGTGCTGTTACACGGGGTATGTATGGAGTTAGCTACAGATTGTTAAAGCAGATAATGTGATGTAACAATATTTCTGGTTTCCATTACCGGGAGTTACTGTTTGATGTAGAACAGTTGTCCAGTTGTAGGTGGTGCATTTGAATTTGAGGTGGACCCACCTGTCTAACGTTAAATCAATCAGTGAAGATTTTAAATAGCCAAGATGGCGGCATACACATTGTTGGATTACTTGAATGTAATTTTTGTAAATGTATTTTATTAAAATAGCTTTTTTTTTTATTCAAACGCTCCACCTGCAACTGGACTCAAACAAGTGTTGGTCCCATGTTTCATGAGCTGAAATAAGATCCCAGAAATGTTCCATATACACAAGTGTGTTTCTCTAAAATTATGTGCACAAATGTGTTTATATCCCCTTTAGTGAGTATATTTCCTTTGCCAAGATAAACCATAGACCTGACAGGTGTGGCATATCAAGAAACTGATTAAACAGCATGATTGTTACACAGGTGCACTTTGTGTGGGGGTCAAAAAAAAGGCCTCTCTAAAATGTGCAGTTGCACAAGTCAATGCCAATGATGTCTCAAGTTTTGAAAGAGTGTGCAATTGACATGCTGACTGTAGGAATGTCCACCAAAGCTATTGCCAAATAATTTAATTTTCATTTAACATTTTTGAGAATTTGGCAGTACGTGCAATTTGGCAGTACGTGCAACTGGCCTCACAACTGCAGACCTTGTGTAACCACGCCAGCCCAGGACCTCAACATCTGACTTCTTCACCTGTGGGATCGTCTGGGACCAGCCACCCGGACGCCTGATGAAACTTAGCTTGCACAACTGAAGAACCTTTGCAACAACCTTTCAGAAACTGCCTCGGGGAAGCTGATCTGCATGCTTGTTGTCCTCACCAGGGTCTTGACCTGACTGCAGTTTGGTGTCGTAAACAACTTCAGTGGGCATATGCTGACCTTTGATGGCCACTGGCATGCTGGAGATGTGTGCTTTTCATTACTGAATCCCGGTTTCAACTGTATCGGGCAGATGGCAGAGTGCCCCATTGTGGGGTTATGGTATGGGCAGGCATAAGCTATGTACAATTAACACAATTACATTTTATTGATGGCAATTTGAATGCACAGAGATACCGTGCCATTCATCCGCCTCATCACCTCATGTTTCAGCATGATAATACACGGCCCCATGTTACAAGGATCTGTACACAATTCCTGGAAGCTGAAAATGTCCCAGTTCTTCCATGGCCTGCATACTCACCAGACATGTCGCCCATTGAGCATGTTTGGCATGCGCTGGATCGACGTGTATGACAGCGTGTTCCAGTTCCCGCCAATATCCTGTGGTCCTGTGTGACTCATTTGGTAGAGTATGGCACTTGCAACACCAGGGTTGTGGGTTCGACTCCCACGGGGAACCAGTACCAATGAAAATTATGCATTCACTACTGTAAGTCACTCTGGATAAGAGCGTCTGATAAATTACTAAAATGTAAATATCCAGCAACTTCGCACAGGCCACAATCAACAGCCTGATCAACTCTATGCAAAGGAAATGTGTCGTGCTACATGAGGCAAATGGTGGTCACTCCAGTTACTAACTGGTTTTCTGATCCATGCCCCTGTCCTTATTTTTAAGGTATCTGTGACCAACGGATGCATATCTGTATTCTCAGTCATATGAAATCCATAGATTAGGGCCTAATTTATTTAAATTGACTGATTCCCTTATACTGATACCCAAGCTTTGAAGTTGTTGCGTTTTATTTTTGTTCAGTGTACATGTTTGGCCAAATCGAGAACGAAGATAGTATCGCCATGTTAAGGTTGGTCGAAAATTCTGTGTACTACACAGTACTTAACCTGTAACTCCCGGTAATGGATACCAAAAATCTTTGTGTAAATCTGGTGTAACAATCTGTAGCTAGTATGGAGTGGATTGATTGGAGATGATAATAGATGTGATTTGGATAAGATTCAAGTTAATCAATGTTGCCATCTATTTTTCTAGCTCATCTAGCTAGTTAATGTGTTAACTAGTTGGCTAACTTGATGTGGCTGCAAACACTGCATACCTCGCTTTGTAGTGAGTCAGTTGACTTTAACTAGCTAACTAAGTTTGCAACACTGTTTTGAGGAAGCCAAACAAAGAATCTGTGGACATACCAGATTCCCTGTATGTGCTGCTTACTATGAATTTCCTTCCAGATTATCTATGTAAACCTGAGGACAATGTCTACAATATTGACTTCACACGTTTCAAGATCAGAGATCTGGAAACTGGGTCAGTGCTCTTCGAGATTGCTAAACCTCACAGCTGTGGTAAGTTTAAACTTTTCCACAACACTTTGCACAACATAAGTGACAATCTTGGATAGGCCACATCTTAAAGGTATACTCAGCAATATGCCATCATAATACACACTGGGGTGACTTTCTGCTTATAGAAATCATGCTGGGGTTGCTGTCAGCTTGAACAGGGCACCAGGCTCAATCTGTGAGACACCCCAGTCGCTGAAACCATTGCAATCACTGCTAACCGGTGCACTGGTGGTGTTAGGTTGGGACACAAAACAACTGCTGAAATCTGCCACACATGACACTTGGCTCTTTACAATGTGGACTTGCCTCATTGGAAGGTATATATTGGGACAGCCCATAGTTTTGGGAGATTTGAGCATTAGTTTAGTAAGTAGGAAGTGCTTCTACACCTGCATTGCTTGCTGTTTGGGGTTTTAGGCTGGGTTTCTGTACAGCACTTTGAGATATCAGCTGATGTACGAAGGGCTATATAAATACATTTGATTTGATTTGAAGTTGCCCCGCTGTGTGTCATATTGCTGAGTCTACTCCGAAGGGCCCCAGACTAAATTAATCTGTATTATTTCAAGTAAAACAAAACAAGCCAAGTTATTTTTTCTATGATAATGAATGTAGTCCTTATGCAAATGTTGTAGCTATAATTTTAGGTTGAAATCCGAGATGACCTTTTGTCACTTATTTGGATGCCAATTACATTTGAATCCATGTTGTCTTTATCAGACCCTGAAGATGAGGAGAATGGAGATGGAGACGCCAGTGCTGGGCGCTTTGTGCGCTATCAGTTCACGCCAGCCTTCCTCAGACTGCGGAATGTTGGTGCAACGTAAGGCAGTGGATTAAACAGGAAACATCACATGCATTATTGTTAGAAGTCACATGACTCATCATTGAAAAACCACATACTTTGGTAAGGCCTAAATGTTCCATAGTATGTGTTTTCCCTTATGCTGACAAATTCTGAACTGTTTCGTTTGCTGGTGTGGCTTACCAGCACAAGAAACTAAGTCCTGCAGCTCCGGCAGCCACCTAAACTACAACAGAGAGAATTTGGCGGAGCACATAGCTGGGAACAACTATTGAAAGAATCATCCTACTTTTGGACTATAAAAAGGAATATAGATGGTCAATGAATAAATCTACAATTCAAGTAGTTGACGCAAATGAATGCAGATACCACCCACAGTTATGTTCAGCATGTCCCTGCTAGTATCTCAAGTGCCTCTTTCTAATCTGCTTTCAGTGTGGAGTTCACTGTGGGGGACCGGCCTGTTAACAGCTTTCGCATGATAGAGAGGCATTATTTCCAGAATAAAGTTCTCAAGAACTTTGACTTTGACTTCGGATTCTGCATCCCAAACAGCCGGAACACTTGCGAACACATCTATGAGTTTCCCCAGCTCCATGAGGACCTCAGTAAGTCTAATAGTAGTAGTGCGTCTTTCTCACTTCGTCTATCAACTTTGTTGTAGCCTGTATGTGTCCCTACAAGCTAAAGTTCAGACTGGCCAGAACATAGCTGGCCAAGTCTGTAAGTCTATACTATCCACATCCATACAGAGCGAGTCGGACAACTCTCGTTGTAAGGGGAGGAATGTGGATACTAGACAGTCAAATGGTTCCTCTACAGGTTGTTTGTTTTGGTGCGCTGAACAGCAGTAATTTACTTTTTTAGTCTGTGATATGTGTGTTCTGCTGTTCCTTATGAAGTCATTTGCAAACTGAATTTCCCTTATTTTTTGTCTCTTTTAAGTTGGCCTAATGGTGGAGCACCCGTATGAGACCAGGTCCGACAGCTTCTATTTTGTGGACAACAAACTGATCATGCACAATAAGGCAGACTACGCCTACGATGGGGGCCAGTAGTGTCTGAAGATTAGCTTCTTGTGTGCAATGCAACGCAGGGGTCACATTGCCCCTGAATACAACCATCATGTAGGTCTTTTGGGAACAGGAGTGTACTTTCTCCACTTCAGACATTCCAACAAACTTTACCAGCCCCAGGTTTGGGGAAAAATGACCATATCTACCTTCCAAACAGGTTGCTGCATTTATTTGATACCTCGTACCCATCTATTGCTTGGACTCATAGAATTCTCTCGTCAATCACTCTTTTGTAATGTTGAACATGTTTTCCTTTGTCTTTTCTAATGTTTCCACATTTAAATGGTTACTGCTTATTTCAATCTGCTTTGAGTTCAGTATTTGTTGTAATATCCTTGTTTTTGAGTTGTATTATGTTTAGTCAACTGTTACCAGACAGCTCTACAGAGAGCTAAGGGAACATTACATGATCCCAATCTGAATGTTAAATAGCGGTCAATTGTAGCCCGTAAGATGAACAATGATTGAAGTTGACCAGGACTTATGTTCTTTTCTACACACAAGGGTTGACAGATGGCACAATTGGATTGCAAGCAAATTACAACTGTGATACTACCTAATTTCATTGAACAATAGTTTGGTTCTGGTCATCAATTTTTAACTACTCATTCTGCTCAAGTAGCAATCGTGATCCTTTTTTATGTCTTTGTTCCTCAGATAGTGGGCTAAACTGTATATTCAGCTTTGAGACGAACAGATGCTCCATTAATTTGAAATCTTGGCACAATTGGATTGCAAGCAAATTACAACTGTGATACTACCTAATTTCGTTGAACAATAGTTTGGTTCTGGTCATCAATTTTTAACTACTCATTCTGCTCAAGTAGTAATCGTGATCCTTTGCTATGTCTTCGTTCCTCAGATAGTGGGCTAAACTGTATATTCAGCTTTGAGACGAACAGATGCTCCATTAATTTGACATCTTGCCTTGGTGTAGAAGCTGTTATTCGTTTGGGTGTCCCGTGTCACCCCTCTAGCTATATACACAGAGCAAAAAAACATTATGAACACCTGCTCTTTCCATGACTGACTAACCAGGTGAAAGCTATGATCCCTTATTGATGTCACTTAAATCCATTTCAATCAGTGTAGATGATGGTTAAAGGACTTTTAAGCTTAGACATGGATTGTCTATATGTGCCATTCAGAGGGTGAATGGACACGACAAAATATTTAAGTGCCTTTGAACGGGGTATGGTAGTAGACATCAGGTTTGTGTCACGAACACTGCTAGGTTTTTCACGCTCAACATTTTCCTGTGTGTATCAAGAATGGTCCACCACCTAAAGGACATCCAGCCAAATTGACATAAATGTGGGAAGCATTGGAGTCAACATGGGCCAGGATTCCTGTGGAATGCTTTTGACACCTTGTAGAGTTCATGTCCTGACAAATTGAGGCTGTTCTGAGGGTAATGGTGGGCAGGGGGGTAGTAAGTGACAGACAACACCCCTGGTCTGTTACGTGTTTCGCATTTGTAAATGTGCTTGTAGTATGTTCGTGCCTACTGGAGTTACACTGAGTTTTCCAAAACTAAATGAAACCTCCCACATGTGCCTTTTATTCAGACTTCTCAGCTCAAGGGGCTTTGTTGTGTGTGAGAGAATGTGAAGTCCAGCGCTGCTCCGCTACACATCTGTCCAACAACATGTCAAACTGTCTGGAAGAGATTTTTGTGAATTCATTCTAAGCAATCCCAGTCAGCTATAAAATAATATTGGTTACCCAGAAGTAAAATTAGAGCGAAAATTATTGTTTTACTTCTGGGGGAATGCCGTTAACAATTGATTACCTTGGTGCGAAGTCTCCTCCCTTGTAAACGGAAACGGCCAAATCTTCCTTCTGCTAATTTCACCTGTGTTTATCATGGTCACAAAGCACATTTTTTGTTTTCATGAATATTTATGATAGACAATTTTGAGTTTATATTTGTGGAATTTAGTGGAAACCGCTTATCATCCACACACATGCTTTAAAATCACAGCACCAATTTAAGAACCGCCTAAACCCAATCCTGCTGCTTGTAATCACATATTTGTACGTGAGTTTCGACATATTCTTGCCGTTTCCTTTGTCCACGAGAGGTTAGTTCTGAAATTATAACTATACAGTTCATAATGACAAGTGGAAGTTATGTATCAGTGGAGGCTGCTGAGGGGAGGACGGTTCAAAAATAATGGCTGGAACAGCACGAATGGAAACCATGTGTTTGATACTGTTCCACTCATTCTGCTCCAGCCTACCACGAGCCCGTCCTCCCCCATTTAAGGTATCACCAAACTCCTGTGGTATGTATGAGGATGTGGCTGTTATGTTAACCACTTTAGAGACTTGTCTTTTCTTTACCTTTACTGATGGGAAGGTCTGTTATAGCAGCCACCATTTTTTTTTCTAATAGCACCACCAAATTAACACCAATTATGCATTTTACAACACGGTTGCTACTGATTTCATTTTTCACTCTTGAAGTTAGACCCACATACTGTGTACACTGGAACCCCTTTGAATTTATTGAGCATATTGTACATTTATTGATGCATGTGTTTTAGGAAAGACACATTTCACAGTGAGATTTTATTCAACATTACTACAAAGATTACTGTCTTTTGAATGTTACATTTCAGGGACCATAGACTCAGGGACCATAGATTTGGTGAAGTAGAACTAGAAGCCCTCCTAACATTGCCTTTCATGTTCCGTTAAATGTTTCTGTTTCTGCAAGATGATATACTGCCAGGAGAGGGGGGAATAAAAAATTGAACAGATGTTCTGTATACATTTTGGCTTAAATTCACTCAAACTCTCACTACACTAACTGTGGCGTACATTTCTCCCACGAAAGACTTCATTACCCATATTGCATTGCTATGTAGCCGCAAATGTACTTGATCCAACATGTCAGCCCCCGTTGGAACGATGGTTGAAGACTCAAGCAGTGAAGATGAAGATTTGGAAAAGTTTAAGGAAGCAGCTTGGAGTTTTGGCACGTATGGAATTAATGGTACACACAATACCAACACGGCAGGTAAATTCAGCCTAAATAACATTTTGCTTTAGCTACAGGATGTAACTTAGCTAGCTAATGCTAGTCAACAACAAATGTGGGGTGGGAGATAGATTTGCTCGCTTGCTAAAGATTTCACACACTAAACTGTCTTACCCCAAAACAGCAGCAAAATCTTAACAGTAATGTAACGACTGTTGTTTTAGATGGGGAAAGCAATGGGAAGTTATCCCGTCGGTAAGTTGTTATTTTTCTCTGAATGGCATGCTATCCCCTCTGTATTATGACTCACCATCATGCATAGAGGTTCTGCCTCACGTTTGGCTTCGCCAGAACAATCGTGTTTTATGTCATACTATGGTCAACAGTGTGGCTGTATCTAAACATGAACATGATGGGAACGAGCTTCAGACGACTCCGGAGTTCCGTGCGCACGTTGCAAAGAAATTAGGTGCTATACTTGACAGGTACAGTATTTCTTCTTTGTCATGGGAAAATGTTAATGAAAGATCAGTTTTACTAGTATAGCTACGTTTAACCTTTGCCTCGTGTTACCTCCACCTATCAACTTTTCAGTCGCCAACTTTAATCTAACTATGCAATTCGATATTCAGTTGCATTTCAGTGATATCTGCAGAAACAACAAAACCCTGCACACAGGCAACCAAAGATGAAGATGAAGGTGAGGGTTTATCCAGAAATTGTTTTACATTGAAACTAATGCAGTAGTTACGAACTGTATGATGTCAAATATGATGCGATATAAATGCTGTGTGTGGTCTTGATCTTTTTTCTTGATTTTTTTAAAGAAGGTTTCCGGCTGTTCACCACATCTGTCCCAGGAGAGTTTACCATTGATCCCCCTCCTCCCCCTGTAAGGCGTCGGCCCGTCCCCAGCTCAAGGTGATGCTTGTTCTATGTAGGCCTGACCTTTTAACCTTTGGGATGTGTGAGGTGGTTTGATGTCACCTTCATAACTAACTTTGGGAATGATTGAAGTATTCCTGTATCTCATATTGTAATACTACTGTAATAAACTGTAAGTTTGTTTCTGCAATTTTCTCCTAGTGACAGTGACAGTGAGCTGGAGATGAGACTGAGAGAGGCGGCCGTGTCAGTTACAGACCTCCTATCATCTGCTCTCCCCAGCGCAGTTACACCTTCCCTGCCAGAGTCCCTCAGCTCAGATAAATTGAAGAAGAAGAAGAAGAAGAAGAAGGTTCAGGAAGGAGAGGACAGTAATAACAGCCCTGTCCCAGAGAAAAATAAGAAAATGACAGCTCCTCGTGAGGTTGAGAACTGTGGAGAAGCCTCATCTTATGCTAAAATGGAGGAGGACCAAAAGAGCCCCGAGGAGGATAGTCTACCGCTGAAGGTCAAGAAGAAGAAAAAGAAACAAAAAGGCACAGATGAAAGGGTGGAAGAGGAAGTAGAAAAGCACTGAGAGACTTCTGGACTCACTTGTTGTGTTTTGTGATATTGGCAGTTCCATGCTTGTAAGAACTATTAACCTTAGCATTCATTATAACATGTTCAGGTCATACAGTGTTATTTTCTTTAAATAATCACTGCAATGTTGTACTACAAACATTGCAGTGATTATTTAAAGAAAATTGTTTGGAATGGAATACGTTCTTTCAGAAATGTGGAATACTGTAAGTTTTACCAGATGTTTTATGACATTTTATTCTCTGCCCAAAACACAATCAGTGCTATGCCTTGTTTTGTTAAGAAAGCAGTTTACACTGATGTCAAGAATTCTGAGAGCATTTTTATTAAAACACTTTTCTATTGATAATATACATGTTTATTGTAAAACGGGGATCAATCGCTCAGCGTTCTCTGTTTGCATGGATTTAGATGTGGTTGTTTCTAATGGTTCATCTCTGACCTCAGATCAGCAGACTGACACTGAGTACAACATTATTTAATAGTAAGGCTGCTAATTCAAGTGACGAGACTGATAACTGGCAGTGAGTCTGTCCTGGATTTATGTATCTAGCAGAATGAGTTATAGTTTCTCTGGAACATTTTACTGCAGAAGTAGCTTTGGAGAATTTGCATTACATCTCTATTACAGTTCTCTACTTACTGTAAAAACTATTTTGTTTCACCCACCCTCTACTCCCACCCCTTCACATTACACAGTAGTTATATTCTGTTGCTACTGTGCGGTAGAGACCATCTGTGCAGGAATGTAGGAGTTGATGTCTGCTGGCGAAGAGGAGAGGCGGTGAGGTGGATGAGTTTCACTAGACTGAGATGAAGGATACAGCTGTAAATTCCCAGAGGAAACTAAGAAAGACACACGGTAAGTTATTAATTTACAGTTTCTCTACTGTCATTCCAATTACAACCCTGCATTTAAAGTGCCCTATTTTGACTGGCAACTAGAGAATTCCATGGGTTATACTATCTAGCTGTATTAAGATGACTTTGCAGTACAGTACCAGTCAAAAGTGTGGACACACCTAGTCATTCAAGATGTTTTCTTTATTTTTTATTATTTGCTACATTATAGAATAATATTGAAGACATCAAAACTATGAAATAACACATGGAATCATGTAGTAACCAAGAAGTGTTAAACAAATCAAAATAGATTTTTAGATTCTTCAAAGTATCCACCCTTTGCCTTGACAGCTTTGCCTTCTCAACCAGCTTCACGAGGTAGTCACCTGGAATGCTTTTCCAAAAGTCTTGAAGGAGTTCCCACATATGCTGATCACTTGTTGGCTGCTTTTCCTTCACTCTGCGGTTCAAATCATCTCAATGGCGTTGAGGTCGGGTGATTGTGGAGGCCAGGTCATCTGATGCAGCACTCCTCCTTCTTGGTAAAATAGCCCTTACACAGCCTGGAGGTGTGTTTTGGGTCATTGTCCTGTTGAAAAACAAATGATAGTCCCACTAAGCGCAAACCAGATGGGATGGCGTATCACTGCAGAATGCTGTGGTAGCCATGCTGGTTAAGTGTGCTTTGAATTCTAAATACTAAATCCTTGACATTGTCACCAGAAAAGCAACCTCACGTCATCACACCACCACCTCCATGCTTCACAGTGGGAACCACACATGCGGAGTTCGTCCTTTCACCTACTCTGCGTCTCAAAGACGGCAGTTGGAACCAAAAAATCTCAAAATTTGGCCTCATCAGACCAACAGACAGATTTCCACCGGTCTAATGGCCCAAGCAAGTCTCTTCTTATTATTGGTGTCCTTTAGTAGTGGTTTCTTTGCAGGAATTCGACCATGAAGGCCTGATTCAGAGTCTCCTCTGAACAGTTGATGTTGAGATGTGTCTGTTACTTGAACTCTGAAGAATTTATTTGGGCTGCAATTTCTGAGGCTGGTAACTTTTTAATGAACTTATCCTCTGCAGCAGAGGTAACTCTGGGTCTTCCTTTCCAGTGGTGGTCCTCATGAGAGCCAGTTTCATCATAGTGTTTGATGGTTTTTGCGACTGCTCTTGAAGAAACTTTCAAAGTTCTTGACATTTTCTGGGTTGACTGATCTTCATATCTTAAAATAATGGTCTGTTGTTTCTCTTTGCTTATTTGAGCTGTTCTTGCCATAATATGGACTTGGTATTTTACCAAATGGGGCTTTCTCATATATACCACCCCTACCTTGTCACAACACAACTGATTGACTCAAATGCATTGAGAATTTGTGGAATTTCTTACCTTAACTTTTAACAAGGCACACCTGTTTAATTTAAATGAATTCCTGGTGACTACCTCATGAAGCTGGTTGAGAGAATGCCAGGCGTGTGCAAAGCTGTCATCAAGGCAAAGGGTGGCTACTTTGAAGAATCTCAAATAGAAAATAAATGTTTTGTTGAACACTTTTGGTTACTACATGATTGCATATATACTATTTAACGTTTTGATGACTTCACTATTACAATGTAGAAAATAGTGCAAATAAAGAAAAACCCTGGAATGAGTAGGTGTGTCAACTTTTGACTGGTACTGTATGTGTTACACACTTAGTAGCTTTTTTTAGATGTCTTCAGTCTCCCCTTTAGTGTAGTGTAAGAAACGGCATCTTTTGGGAAATAGTCTACACTTGGAGTAACATGATTCATCTTACCTGGCACAGGTGAAGGGGACTGCAGGTGTAGGGAGTCCTCCTGGATGGGTTGGTCTGTCTGCTCATCAGGGTCTGTGGTCAGAATCTAACCAATGCAAAAGTCCTTAGCAGATTCAACCCACATTAATACTACTACTGATCATTAGCTAGTGAGTCTAGACTTTTCTGTACCTGTATACTCAGACTTATGCAACTGATTATTAATGGCATCACATTCATTTTAGGTGAATGTTTGGAATCACAGTACCTGTCTGACTGTGGTTAGACTGGTCAGTGTTCCAAGGCTGCTGCTGTCAGTGATGACCATTGCTTGGGACAGTAGGCTGGACGGAGGGTAGTGGGACATATCAGACTTGCTGTACACTGCAATGGAGAAATTGAGAGCAGGTGCATGGATACTTTATGAAACCCTCCTTAGTTCTAGCAGTTCTAGTTCTATTAGGTTGCTCTCACTCATTCCTTGTTTCACATATTATATTTCTGTCAAAGGGCAAATGAAGGAGTAAACATGCTGCCACTGTGGCCTTACTGTGACATGGAAGCTGTGTCATGGTTGCCATGAAAGGACTGTGGTGGCCCATGTGACTCTGGAACTGCTGTGTGAGTTGCTGCTGGGAAGTGGAATGAAGCTGCTGCTGGAAAGAGATTGGCTGAAGGGTGGTGAACCCGCCTCCCACGTTGTTGATGACAGGTACGGTTTGACCTGTTGAGCAACAGGCCAGGAAAACATGGATTATGCTAGGCTACTTTGTTAATGTCAGTTGGTTTTTATATCTGACAACTTTCTGATCATCACTGGAAAAGGATAAGATACAATACAGTGGATATGTTTTGAAATGACTGTTTTAAAAATAACTATGCTCTGACTTAGAGCTGTTTGAGTGAAGGGGACTGTGTGTAGAATCAGTTACCTATGAGGAGAGAGGACTCTCCCAGACTCATGACGCTGGGCAGGGAGGTCATGATGAGTCCATGGTGGGGAGCAGGCGAGGAAGACAGACTGTGCAGTGATGTCAGGGTGCTGACTGGGGGCAAGGGGCCACCACCTGATACCTGAGATGGGAAAAGTTGGTGGCAGAACCACAGCCATGGATTCTTGTGAGGATTGAGATGCTTTGTATACCCAAAGGTTTATGATGACGTGAAGTAATCTATGATCTCACTAGTTTAATGTGATATGGCTTGGGATTTCACTGCATTACATGATATATGGTTGGTGACCTCATGGTCTTATATAACGATGTAATATGGTTTGTGATGTAATTTGCTTATTATGATGTAATATGGTTTGTGAAATAATGGTTTGTGATCACACTGATGTGTTTTGTAGTTACTAATCGATGTAATAATGTGATTGGGATTATGTGATCATAGTTACTGATCTCTGGTTGACAATGAGTGACAATGAGAGGGTTGTTTGCTCCTATCTCACTGGTTTGTGATGGTGTAATGGGGATTATAACAATGTGTGTCGAGGTGAGATATGGTGAAGGATAATATGGTAGGTGATCTCACTGGTTTGTGATGGTGTGTTTCCAGGAGTGTGTGGCTGGGCTCCAGTTGAATGGGGCTGGCCAGGCGGCCCCCCAAGCCTCTGTCTCCATTGTGACCCCTCGATGACCCCAGATTGTCACATGTGATTTGCTGGCTATACTTCATGCCTGGAAGAGAGGAAGCCTGTTAGGATGAGTTAGGATCAGGTGTTTCCTGGGAGGAGGGAATGCTGCACCCTGTCAGTCTTGGCTCTGTTCCTCTGTGTAAGGGCACTGAAAATAGTACATAAGCAACATCTGATGACAACACTAATGATGAATTATGCTCTTTGTGGATTAAATGAAATTATATTTTGATTCACTTTGGTGAGGGTGAGTGTTACCTTGCTCAGGGCTGTGTGAGAGTGTGTGGTTGGTGGAGCTTGCTGATTGGCTGTTGTAAGGCATATCAAGAGCCAGTTTATGGCGGAAGGCCTCCTCCTTGCGGCGGTTAGCGAACCAGTTGTACACTCGTACCTCTGTCACCAGGTTAGAGCCCAGGCCAGCCAGCTGGGACGGAGACACGCCCCTCTGAAGACACTCAGCCCTGAGGGAGAGCCAGAGAGGGCCCAGAGCAAGAGAAACATCTTTAAAGGGGGACACTCTAAAATGACAGGGGCAGTTCCTCCATTGCACTGGAACTGGGAACATTTCCTGTTTTAGCTGACCTCTCCCCTCTCTCTCACCTGTTACACTCCTCCACTAATCCCTCTCTCTCCTCTTTGCTTGGGTTCCTCTGTCGTTCATAGGCGTGGAAGAGGATTTGCTGGGAGGCGGGTCCCCATTTGAACCTGTTCCTACGTCCCTTCCTCACATCCTCTCCCTGCTCCTCTCCAGACCCAAGGGCATGCCTGGCATTAGTAAACTCTGCATAGGGTGGTCAGTGAAAGCATATTTGTAGACTTTTGTATTGATATAGTATCCATATTGTTATATCAGTATTGTTAATTATTCAGATAAAACAATACTATTTTTAAAACAATAGGGCTAATTCACAGTAATCTTTTTTTATATTAGCGTTTGAGATCATTTGCAATGCAACGTGTGTGTGTGTGTGAGTGTAGGACATGCAGATATTGTGTCTCTCTACACATGGAATGTGAAAGTGGACAGTATCATGTTACCTTACATGTCTATATTTGACTCACAGTGACCAGTGGGCCTCCATAGTTGTTTACAGTTGATAGACATATTGAATACTGTATCATGATGGATTTACCAGTCTAAGGATTGGGGTACAGGGGATTGTGATTTCGCTATCATTGGGAAAACACAACAGAAGACCACACTTTCCTTACATGATTGAAATGGAAAGTTTGCAAATGTCAAAGCTATTTGAAACTTTTCCAGGAAGTGGATATAAGGAAGGACATAGAGTAAGAAAGATCCGTTGGCATAATTGTTCTTCGCATCCTGAGATTCAGTCTTGTGTAAGAGCTCCCAATCCCTAAAACCGTATAGATTTATGGCAATGTATTGTGAATATTAATGAATGAGGTAGTCACGATTTGACCTATTATAAATGTTACACTTCAGAGTCCAGACTGTAATATCATACTGTAGTGCAGTAAAGGCAGGGTCAGCTCATCAGCTGGTCAAATACTCACGCTGGCTAATCTCGCCCTGCTTCCTGACGTACCAGCTGTACAGAGCAGCCCGTTTCTGGTTCTTCATGGGCGTGCCTTTGTTGAGGTGCTGGGAGAGATGGGACTGGTTGAGGCCTGTGGACTCGACCACCTCTCTCTGGGGGAGGTTATGCTGCTGCATGTAGCTCTTCACTAGTTTTGCCACGCGCCATGGATCCTCCCTATCACACACAGACACACACACACACACACACACAGACAAAACACATATGCATAAAGAGGGGGAGGGAGAGAGGGATGTTGACAATAAGAGATAAGGGGAAACACAGCAGGGCAAAGTCCAGCTCTCTCTGGTCACTGGAATTAAAACCCATAAAGATATGGATAGCCTACTTGCTGCAACACAAACCTTGACGGCTAGCAATAGTACATTACATTTGTATTATGTATATTAACATACAAAAGCTTTATCTATGTTCGATGCATTTTATACTAAGGCGTGGTTGGTCAAGTTGTGTTTTCATGCTAGGTGTTGTAAAATGGCCAACTTTTAGCTAAATACAATTACCAGTTAAACCATAATCTTGAGATATATTTTGTAGTTTGAAATGTGGTGAAATGAAATCGGCTTTTCCAAATAGTAGTACATATTCACTCAAGCTGTTCTAACACACAGACAAACATAGCACATTTCTGTTAATCTTAACCATTGCATGTAGTTCATTCATTAAATGGACAGAGAAACCTGATGGGGTGGGTAATTAGTAACCAGGAAAGGAGGAACCCTCCTTTAAATTCACCTCAGAGGCCAAGAGAGATCTCAGAGGGAGCAGGAGAACGAGGGAGGAAGGGGGAGAGGGGGACTAAATTTGAGAAAGACGAAGAAAGGGAGTAGAAAGGATGCTGCCAGGTAAAACCGTCAATTGTTTGTCCTCTCTGGAACCTTTACTTGGTCAGAAAACGACAGGAAAAGAAAGCAGAGAAGAAAAAGAATGGAGAACAGAATCAAGTAACCATCCTAACACGTATTTGTTTTAAAGATGTTTTTTTTACAAATAAGTTGGACATTATTTTTTTTAAAGTGAGAGAATAATAGCACAGCAAAGGGGTATGGCTATGTTGTTGTTGTTGTTGTTGTTGTTGTATGGGTTTGTGTATTAATATTTGAGGTTTTATAAAAGGAAGAGATTGATATACGATAAATGTTGTTAAGGGGAGGATAGGGTGGATGGCAGACATTTGGGAGCTACTTACTGAAGCAGGTGGTCGACCAGAGCCCTCTGCCTGGCTGCCTCCTCTGGGGCTAGGGCCTCCAGCTCCTGGAATATGGGGGGTGGAAAATCCATTTCTCCCTCCTCCGAACTCTCGCCATCCCCCCTGTCCCCCTTCTCTGCTCCAGGGGTGACCCTCTCTCGCTCCAGTTCTCCCAGGGCATGGACCAGGACCTCCCGGGACAGTCCAGAGCCCAGCAGAGCCCAGATCAGCTGCTCCTGGAGAGCAGACAGACGCCCAGGGCCGGACCCTGCTTCTCCTTTCCTCTCCTCTCCCTCCATTACGCTGTTGCCTAATCTTTACCTCACTAACACAGCACACAGACTACGCAGGCCACAGGTCACAAACACACACTCACACACCAACACAGACACACTGCAGTCATGCGCTTACACAAAAAACAGAGCAATTGGCTTCTGGAATCATTGCATTTCTGTCCTTCAGTTTAGGAATAGAGAAAGTTTGCTTTCATTTTCCCCCGTTAGATTTTTCTCCTCGTTCCGTTCTGAGCTGAGCTGTCTGGTTTTAGCCCTCCACCTGCTGTTATGCTTTAAAAGGTATTTTTTTCCCTCCCCCTCCTCCCCATGCGCTTTCTGTGAACTTTGTCCTCATCTCCGTCCATCCCTAACAGTGAGCAAAGTGCAGTCAAACTATTAATGAAAATAAACTGCACATTCATACAGCCTCCTGTATAACACACAAATGCAATACATATGTGAGAGGCTACAAAAATAAGCAAACTGCATCTTCATACGCACATTAAAACCTAGCATATTTATTTTTCAATATATTCTAAACCGACACAATTCTCCATGACACTTATAGGCATTCGTTTTAGGATCCAAAAAGGATAACAGCAAAATGCATATGATGTCATTTATGGCTAGTATAACTATGCTATTCTATTTCAAATCAATTGTAATGTAAAGGCCAAATGGAATGGATGTTGTAGTTTAAACATTTATCATGAAAACCTGATAGGTGTGTTTTGAGCGGTTTGGAATGAATTGGACAGAGAAATGAAAAGTAACTGTTGTCCTGCACAGCACTAGAGGGCACTGCTGCATCATTCTAGAAAGACGAGGTATGATAGAGGTAGCTTTTAGATTCCCGAGAACACCTGCTAGTGTGCACTGACTTTGGTTTCTGTTTCTCTCTGCTCGCTTGAATATGTCTGCTGTCCCTTGACAGTCACCTAACCTTTCTTCTGACCCTCTTCCTGGGTCTTTTTCTCCCCCAGGTAACTTAAACTAAGGTTGGGTTTTCACTTTCCCAGAGCAGGAGACAATTTGGTCATAAAACCCAAACAAAAGCATAGCACCCCCCCCCCTTTGTCCAACCCTTTTCATTCCTTCCTCTGTCTCATTGAAAGTGCTTTACCTCCTGTGATTACATCAGACGTAGATGTCACATCAAAGCTTTCGCTAAAGATTTCATATATTTCAGACTCGCAGGTCGTTACTATCACACGTCTGTTCTGTATTATCCTAGATGACTTTGTCTAACTTCAAGCGTACATCTAAATCAGTAATACTTAAGAACCCCTACAGGTGGCATTGTAGCTATGCTGTGGAGGTATTGCTTTCGCAGTGTGGATTCATCTCCAATAACACTCTCTCTCTCTTTACCTGTGCTTCCTCCGGTTCAGCCTCTTTCCTCACCCCACCCTACACTAGGGAAGATGGCATTGTGCAGTATATGAAAGGGGGGAACAGGGCTCCCTCTATCTCTCTGGAACACTACTGCCCTGTAATTAAGTCCAATTGTGCCTGAATTTGCACTGTTCAGAGGACAGCCCAGTGAGGGAGGCAGGGTAGTGTGGCCTGTACTGCATTTAAATCCCATACAGTTCATTATATCACACATTCTAGCAGGCATTTGGTGTGAGAAAGTAAATATAAAGTTGTAATTTTATTATCAAAGAAAAAGTGTGTTTGCATGTGTTAGTAAGTAGCCTACAGTATCTTCTGTTCTAGAAATAAAGAACCACACTTTGTTTACTGGAAAAGTAGCTCACTAACAGAACTGCTATTTTCCCTGCTGTCCTCAGTCTCATTAATCAGCAAACCTCCGTTTCTGCCCCCTCCTCTTTCAGCCTTGTGTCCATGCCACCCAAGACCCCCTTCCCCCCTCCAATACTATTCAACCCCATTGAT
This sequence comes from Oncorhynchus gorbuscha, assembly GCF_021184085.1. Classification (NCBI taxonomy): domain Eukaryota; kingdom Metazoa; phylum Chordata; class Actinopteri; order Salmoniformes; family Salmonidae; genus Oncorhynchus; species Oncorhynchus gorbuscha. The sequence continues at coordinate 59,845,977 of NC_060177.1, read as the reverse complement.
CATGCATGCAGAAATTTAACACACCCCTTAGTTCCTGCCCGAATAAGCACTGTCCACATTTGTGTAGTTTCCTCTGCAGGGAGGAGAGGCTGTGTGCCTCCAACAATGTCCAACAGCTCACCCAGTATAAACTTAATGGACACTTCACACACAAACGGAGCTTACCATAAACAGAACAAAAATAAGTAGTCAATAGACATAGCTTTCACATATTCTTGAGTAGGCAGTGCGAATGCGTGTTTGTTCAGTCTCTCATTCTTATTGTCATCTGGTGTTAGTTTAGCGGCTTACTTTGAGAGTGCACCCCCTAATGGAATGAGCTGAGTGTGTAAAGGGGAGTCGGAAGAACCAGAGGCTTCTAGGACTATACTGTAGTTACGGTTAGTCTATTTGAAGTGTTAATACAGATTTGAAAGTCTTTCCAAAGTTCCCTCTCAGGCATTCGGAGGCATGTGAATCAACAACATTGTTCACCTTTATCACCCTAGGCATTGGTGCTAATGCATTGCCATTGCTTGAATTATTTGAGTGGCTGTTTCTTTGAGGTAACATTGTGATCGGCCTCCAATCGGTTAACAAGTCACATGATGTGTTGGAGAGGAGATTAACTGGAGCTGGTTTTGGCAATAATGAAATACTGAAGACCCAGCAGTGAATGAGCAAGTGCACTACCCAAAATCACCTCATTGTCAGCGGGTTAGAGTATGGGGGTGGATGATGCTAGAGGGAGCGACTGGATTACTGATGCTCGTGTCAGGACTGTTCAGGTGTCGGCGAACCAATGCCTGGAGACTAGCTAGGTTTCCATCCAATTAGTAACACATTTACATGTGAATATTCTAAACTCTGCATAAAGAAAATCTCCACATTTTCCCAGCAGTGGTGTTTCAACTTAACTGACTTGTTGCAGATAAAGGAAATCAGAACGTGATGACAGTGCAGACACAATGTATTTTTGTGCTTAAGTTTTCATGTACCAAATAAAAATCTAAAGTTCAATGTGTTTCCATTGCATTTTCAACTCTACAGATATTTTTTTTAATCACAAACTGTTGTGTTAAATAGCAAATGTGTCTGCTCTGGTCTTGACAGATGTGCTCTAGCCAACAGCTAACAGATATAGTGTGGGTAGACTAGTCTTCCTGATGACATTATTATGGAGAATATATTATTTTTCTTGAACGGCAGTCATATTACCCTCAATATTTATTGGAAAGCAGCATCAAGCTCATCACCGTGCACTTGCATCACTCTGAAGTTCATCATAACTTGTTTCACCTGTAGCCTAATAAACTGCATGGTTTCCCAAGTCTTAGTAAGAGGACCACACACCATATCATCGTAAATGTACTTCGATATGATGGTTATTATATTAATATTTGCGCATAAAGGCGTTTCCACCGCCGTTTCTTGTATAGCGTAATTCATTTTAGACACACCAAGATCCCACTATGTCGAGCGAAGAATTATCTGTCAGTTCTACAATTGTAGCGAAAACTTCCTGTTTCCATCACAGCTGTCGTGATTTTTCTTTATACGTTATGCCTTCACTCTAATAACTGTGGGTGGAATGTGGCTAATGACACACAGTTTAAGACAATGTGGACACTGATATGACATCTGTCCTTCAAAGAACATCAACCAAAAGTTGTATTTTCTCAATCCATTTTATTTGTTGACCAAAAACTGCACATTTTCATGAAGGCCTATACTGTAGCTGTACAATGGCATGTTTTGTGAGATTGATTGAAAGTGGAGAGCAGATATTTCAAGGCTAGCTTCATTGTTCAATATTTAGTAATGCAGTTGTCAATAAGGTAACAAATAACTATATGCTATACATGACCTACTGTCAAACAAAATAGAATTCAAAATATGTCATCTGTACAGTGTTGGATACAATTTGGATTAGTCTGAGCGTAATTTGGTGTCGTATGTTCACCAAGCTTAGTCATTTATTTTCTTGTCTATGTCTTGTAAAGTGTTGCAGCAGCCTAGAGTGTATTCGAAAAGTATTCAGACCCCTTTTTGTTACATTTACTTATTCTAAAATTGATATAGTTTTTTCCTCATCAATCTACACACAATACTCCATAATGACAAAGCAAAAAGGGTTTTTGACATTTGCAAAATGTATTGAAAATAAACCATCACATTTACAGAAGTATTTAGACTCTTTACTCAGTACTTTTGAAGCAGCTTTGGCAGAAATTACAGCCTCGAGTTTTCATGGGTATGCCACTGCAAGCTTGGCACACCTATATTTTGGTAGTTTCTCCCATTGTTCTTTGCAGAGCCTCTCAATTTCTGTCATTTTGGATGGGGAGCGTTGCTGCACAGCTATTTTCAGTTCTCTCCAGAGATGTTAGATCGGGTTCAAGTCTGGGCTCTGGCTTGGCCAATCAAGGACATTCAGAGACTTGTCCCGAAGCGTCTTGGCATTGTGCTTAGGGTCGTTGGCCTTTTAGAAGGTGAACCTTCGCCCCAGTCTGAGGTCCTGAACACTCTTGAGCAGGTTTTCATCAAGGATCTCTCTCTACCCTGCTCCATTAACCTATCCCTCGATCCTGACTAGACGCTGTCCTTGCCGCTGAAAAACATCCCCAAAGCATGACGCTGCCACCACCATGCTTTACCGTAGGAATGGTGCCTGGTTTCCTCTAGACGTGACACTTGGCATTCAGGCCAAAGAGTTCAATCTTGGTTTCATCAGACCAGAGAATCTTGTTTCTCATGGTCTGAGAGTCCTTTAGGTGCCTTTTGGCAAACTCCAAGCGGGCTTTCATGTGCCTTTTACTGAGGAGTAGCTTCCGTCTGGTCACTCTACCATAAAGGCCTGATTGGTGGAGTGCTACAGAGGTGGCTGCCCTTCTGGAAGGTTCTCCCATCTCTACAGATGAACTCTGGAGCTCTGTCAGAGTGATCATCGGGTTCTTGGTCACCTCCCTGACCAAGGCCCTTCTCCCCTGATTGCTCAGTTTGGCCAGGCGGCCAGCTCTAGGAAGAGTCTTGGTGGTTCCACTTCTTCCATGTTAGAATTATAAGAAGCCACTGTGTTCTTGGGGACATTCAATGCTGCAGAAATGTTTTGGTACCCTCCCCAGATCTGTGCTTTGACACAATCCTGTCTCAGAGCTCTACAGACAATACCTTTGTACTCATGGCTTGGTTTTTGCTCTGACATGTACTGTCAACTGTGGGACCTTATATAGACCGGTGTGTTCCTTTCTAAATTATGTCCAGTCAATTGAATTTACCACAGGTGGACTCCAATCAAGTTGTAGAATCATCTCAAGGATGCACCTGAGCTCCATTTCGAGTCTCATAGCAAAGAGTCTGAATACTTATTTTTATTTCTCATACATTTCTAAAAACCTGTTTTCATTTTGTCATTATGTAACACTGTGTGTAGATTGCTGAGGATTTTAAAAATCAATTTTAGAATAAGGCAGTAAACATAACAAAATGTGAAAAAAGTGAAGAGGTTTGAATATTTTCCAAATGCACTGTATGTCACATGAGGGAGTTGGGTGAACTCAAGCATGTGTATTAGGCCTGTGGTTCGAGACCTGTGGATCTATGCCTGTAGGACAGTTCATTCAATCCTATTATCTCAACTAAATGAAGAGATGGTGGCACGTTCATTTCAGGATTGTTTCATTGAAAACCATTTTGTCAAACTAATCAAAAAGCGTTCTCTTTTTAAAACAGGTTTTTACAACACAGGTAACTACCAAAATAATGGAAACACTTGAGTAAATGAGGGATACACACTGTAACTCAGTAAAATCTTTGAACTTGTTGAATGTTGCGTTTATATTTTTGGTCTCTGTCAACATGATCCCAAACATGAGATGTTAATTGCTTAACTCCGGAACCACACAGTTCATAGAAGGAAATCAGTCAATTGAAATAAATAAATGAGGCCCTATTCTATGGATTTCACATGACTGGGCAGGGGTGCAGCCATGGGTGGGCCTTGGAGGGCAGGGGCCCACCAACTTAGCAGCCAGGCTACCCCACTACGGAGCCAGGCCTAGCCAATCCGAATGACCCTTCCCCACAAATGGGCTTTAGCTACCATGGCTATGCCCCCCATAGGATAACAATGTGCCCATCCACAGGGTACAAGTGGTCACTGAATGGTTTGACGAGCATGAAAACCATGGAAACCAAATGCTATGGCTGTCTGTCACTAGATCTCAACCCAATTGAACACCTATGGGAGATTCTGGAGAGGTGCCAGAGACAGTGTTTTCCAGCACCAACAATAAAACCTCAAAATATGGAATTACTTGTGGAAGACTGTTGTCGGACACCTGTCCACAACCTCAAAGTCACACTCCAAACTCCACTATGGCCAAGACCAAAGAGCTGTCAAAGGACACCAGAAACAAAATTGTAGACCGCCACCAGGCTGGGAAGACTGAATCTGCAATAGGTAAGCAGCTTGGTTTGAAGAAATCAACTGTGGGGGCAATTATTAGGAAATGTAAGACGTAAGATCTCACCCCGTGGGGTCAAAATTATCACAAGAACGGTGAGCAAAAATCCCAGAACCACACGGGGGGACCTAGTGAATGACCTGCAGAGAGCTGGGACCAAAGTAACAAAGCATACCATCAGTAACACACTACGCCGCCAGGGACTCAAATCCTGCAGTGCCAGACGTGTCCCCCTGCTTAAGCCAGTACATGTCCAGGCCCGTCTGAAGTTTGCTAGAGAGCATTTGGATGATCCAGAAGAAGATTGAGAGAATGTCATATGGTCAGATAAAACCAAAATATAACTTTTTGGTAAAAACTCAACTCGTCATGTTTGGAGGACAAAGAATGCTGAGTTGCATCCAAAGAACACCATACCTACTGTGAAGCATGGGGTGGAAACATCATGCTTTGGGGCTGTTTTTCTGCAAAGGGACCAGGACAACTGATCCGTGTAAAGGAAAGAATGAATGGGGCCATGTATCGTGAGATTTTGAGTGAAAACCCCCTTCCATCAGCAAGGGCATTGAAGATGAAACGTGGCTGGGTCTTTCAGCATGACAATGATCCCAAACACACCGCCCGGGCAACGAAGGAGTGGCTTCTTAAGAAGCATTTCAAGGTCCTGGAGTGGCCTAGCCAGTCTCCAGATCTCAACCCCATAGAAAATCTTTGGAGGGAGTTGAAAGTCCGTGTTGCCCAGCAACAGCCCCAAAACATCACTGCTCTAGAGGAGATCTGCATGGAGGAATGGGCCAAAATACCAGCAACAGTGTGTGAAAACCTTGCGAAGACTTACAGAAAACGTTTGACCTCTGTCATTGCCAACAAAGGGTATATATAACAAAGTATTGAGATAAACTTTTGTTTTTGACCAAATACTTATTTTCCACCATAATTTGCAAATAAATTAATTAAAAATCCTACAATGCGATTTTCTGGATTTTTTTCTCTCACTTTGTCTGTCATAGTTGAAGTGTACCTATGATGAAAATTACAGGCCTCTCTCATCTTCTTAAGTGGGAGAACTTGCACAATTGGTGGCTGACTAAATACTTTTTTGCCCCACTGTACCTGTAGAATCTCAATTAAACCTATTGAAGGGGAGCACCCACATTGGGGTTTGAACCAGCAACCCCAAAGGTTATAAGGAAAGTGCACTACCTCCTGTGCACTAGACAATTATCTTGGAAGAGGCCAGTAAATGTTCATACATTGAGGACTGGGCACACAAGTTATACCCAATGCTTACAGATTGAATCCCACTTACAAAAAGACAAGGAACTCTTTAAATATCCCATCACTGCCACCATTGTTGCGATTGACTGGAGACAACCACCACGGTCCAGTGGTTATGCAGTAACTGGGAAAGCTCTATTCCTCATGTGACAGAAAGGTCCAGGCTTCTTGGCAGAAGGCATAGTAGCACACGTTACATGTCTACTTCTATTTCACTACATGACCAAAAGTATGTGGACATCTGCTCGTTGAACGTCATCCCAAAATCATGGGCATTAATATAGAGTTGGTCCTCCCCTTTGCTGCTATAGCCTCCACTCTTCTGGGAAGGTTTTCCACTAGATGTTGGAACATTGCTGTGGGGACTTGATTCCATTCAGCCACGAGCATTAGTGAGGTCGGTCACTGATGTTCGATGGGGTTGAGGTCAGAGTTCTGTGCAGGCCAGTCAAGTTCTTCCACGCTGATCTCGACAAACCATTTCTGTATGGACCTCACTTTGTGCATGGGGGCATAGTCATGCTGAAACAGGAAAGGGCCTTCCCCAAACTGTTGCCACAAAGTTGGAGGCACTTAATCATCTAGAATGTCATTGTATGTTGTAGCATTAAGATTTCCCTTCATTGGAACTAAGGGGCATAGCCCGCACAATGAAAAACAGACCCAGACTATTATTTCTCCTCCACCAAACTTTACAGTTGGCACTATGCATTTGGGCATTTAGTGTTCTCCTGGGATCTGCCAAACCCAGAGTCGTCCTGTCGGACTGCCAGATGGTGAAGCATGATTCATCACTCCAGAGAACACGTTTCCACTGCTCAAGTGTCCAATGGTGATGAGCTTTACACCACTCCAGCCGACGCTAGGCATTGCGTATGGGGATCTTAAGCTTGTGTGCGGCTTCTCAGCTATGGAAACCCATTTCATGAAGCTCCCGATCGGTAGCGAGTGTTGCCACCAAGGACAGGCCATTTTAATACTTTTTTTACGCGCTGCGCACTTCAGCACTCAGTGGCTGAGCCTTTGTTGCTCCTAGACGTTTCCACTTCATAATAACAGCACTTACAGTTGACCGGGGCAGCGCTAGCAAGGCAGAAATCTTACAAACTGACTTGTTGGAAAGGTGGCATCATATGATGGTGTCATGTTGAAAGTCACTGAGCTCTTAAGTAAGGCCTATTGCCAATGTTTATCTATTGAGATTGCATGGTTGTATGCTCGATTTTATACACCAGCCAGCAACGGGTGTGGCTGAAATAGCCGAATCCACTAATTTGAAGGGGTGTCCACATACTTTTGAATATATACGTGTGTATGTGCCTCGTTTAAAACCTTGAACCGGTACGAAATATCTTTAGCTCACACCAACAAAAATTATCATTCTAATGATTTCATACAGTATTATCATTTACCCAAACTAAAATACATATTGATATCTCTACTTGTTTATTTTACAAATTGTAACACATTTTTGTATTTATAAGCATGAGTAAAATGTGCGTACCGCTAGGATGAGAGGAACACGCGGGCACAGCACAAGAAGGAGGAGTCGACCAGCTCCTTGAGCCAAATGCACTCGTCCCTCCTCTCTGCAACAGCCCGTTCCTCTCTTAAACCTTGGCCAAACCCCCGCACCATCTCTCCACTCGGTCTGTTTTTCCATACCGTACAGTCTGAACACACCGGCACGAAATGGATACGGAAGGGAGCCAGAGCAGCCTGTCCTCCACGGACTCCCCTCACGACCCCTGGTAAAACCTACCTTCCTCATTCGGCTATACCTAGTCATGAGATTGATACACCTCAGAGACAAACCCTGGAGTTGAGAGAAACTACCTATTTTACTGAGACGGAGAGCGTGCTCGCACTTTTTGTGTTGTTGGTCCAAGGGCTTCTCATCTTCAAAGAGAGACCGCCCATTCATAGTATTTTTGTGAACAACAAAGTTATTCTTAGGCTTCAATAACGGTGTTATAATTTATATTAAGCGAGTTAAATATTGCTGTAACGGGTCGACCTTTCTAAATGATTGAACTGCCCTTGTTTACCACTCATCAAAGCTTACATATTACGTAGCCCTGTTTCATGTGCATTCTCACTTACGTGTTATTTCTTTTAGCAAAATGTTTATAGGCGGTCTCAGCTGGCAGACGACACAAGGTGAGCTTTTTCTCCAAACTTGATCAAACTTTTATCTGCCGTTTATTCTCGTATGTGATTCTCAGTCGTGTGTTTTTAAAGTCGCAGTGAGAGTAGGAAATAATAATCTGTAGCTATTAGCCTAAATTCTTGTTTTGATTAAAGATTTCTAAAAGTGATGAATGAGTTGTGCTACACTCGCTTGGCATCTAGATAGATTCAATCAGAGGTCCTTTCCTAAAATCAAAGTCCCTCATTCAACAAAGATCAGTAGCCTAGCATACAGGGGGATATAATACAGAATGCCAAGATAAAAATGAATCAATGCTAAAGTAATGAGACAAAACTACAACTGTCCCTAAATCTTTGGCAATAGGCTATTGTTCAAGACAATAATTGAGCACATCGCAGGAAGAAAGATCGTTGCATTCCTTGAGGGATGAGTTTTGTCTTGATTCTGTCATTGGATATTGTATCATTTCTTTTATGCGGTATGCATGTTGATATAACCGAAATATATCCGATTCTGTATAGGCTGTCATGGTCCAATTTAAATATTCCTTATTTTATGTTCTCATTACTGGAAATTAACATTGTTGACGTTTGAACCGAGTCACAGACTGCGACCATCAGAAAGTTGAACAATGGTGGCTACAATTCTACCGTAGTAGGCTGTAGCGTCACACACCACCTGCCTTAAGCAACTGACATACAAAAAAAAATAGTTTCTCAGTTTGTTGATCTTCTTTCTTTCAGAGGGATTGAAAGAGTACTTTTGCAAGTATGGCGAGGTGAAGGAGTGCATGGTGATGCGGGATCCAGTTACCAAGCGCTCTAGGTGAGGGGGGTGTGCGCGGTGCAGCGCCCTATCAGAAAAGCCCAAGCCCGCTCAAGACACATCACATCAGTTACAACTGCTCGTGACTACACAGGCCTACTTAATTCACATGATTATTATGTGTCCATGCTTTCTTTGTGTTTGAATTATTTTACAGTGCCTTCAGAAATTATTCATACCGCTTGACTTATTCCACGTTTTGTGTTACAGGCTGAGTTCAAAATGGAATAAATAGATTTGTCTCACCCATGTACACAATATCACATAATGACAGTGAAAATGGTTTAAAAAAAAACATAATAAAAAAAAACACATTTATTGAAAATAAAATATAGATATCTCATTCAGTATTCATACCCCAAATGTTAGACTCACCTTTGCCAGTGATTACAGTAGTGAGTCTTTCTGGGTACGTGTCTAAGCGCTTTCCACACCTGGATTGTATAATATTTGCCCATTTATTCTTTTTCAAAATTATTTCAGCTCTGTCAAAATGGTTGTTGACCATTGCTAGACAACCATTTTCAGGTCTTGCCATAGATTTTCAAGCATATGTAAGTCAAAACTGTAACTCGGCCACTCAGGAACATTCACTGTCTTCTTGGTAAGCAACTCCAGTCTAGATTTCAGGTTATTGTCTTGCTGAAAGGTGAATTCGTCTTCCAGTGTCTGGGGGGAAAGCAGACTGAACCAGGTTTGATCCCAGGCTTTATCTCAACCGGCTGTGATCGGGAGTCCCATAGGGCAGCGCACAATTGACTCAGCGTCGTTCTGGTTAGGGGAGGGTTTGGCCAGAGTAGGCTGTCATTGTAAATAAGAATTTGTTCTTAACTGACTTGCCTAGTTAAATAAAAAATGAAACAGTTTTCCTTTAGGATTTTGCCTGTGCTAAGTTCCATTGTGTTTATTTTTTATCCTAAAACTTCCCAGTCCTTTAACGATTACAAGTATACCCATAACATGATGCAGCCACCACTATACTTGAAAATATGAAGAGTGGTTCTCATTCATGTGTTGTATTGCCATAAAAAGGGGTTGAATACTTATTAAATAAGACATTTCAGCGTTTCATGTTTAATTATTTCTAAAAACATAACTGCACTTTGACATTATGGGGTATTAGGCCAGTGACGATCTCAATTTACTCCATTTTAAATTCAGGCTGTAACACAACAAAATGTGTAAAAAGTCAAGGGGTGTGAATACTTTCTGAAAGCACTGTATCTGCTGATATTTATTTGCAGGGGTTTTGGATTTGTCACTTTTGTTGACCAGGCCGGTGTGGATTCAGTTTTGGCAGTAACCAGGCATGAGTTGGATTCAAAAACAGTGAGTTATTAATCCACTTAAAGTATTTCTGTAGACTAGAATACTTTTCTAATATTATCACTTCTATTTTTTACCCAAAAGCCTACTCCAAAACATGTTTTTTGTTCTCAAGAATTAACTAAAACCATATTTCATATGGCTGTAGTAGTTTTATCCATTTTTAAGTCTTTTAGACATTTTCTAAAAAAAAACTTTTGTAAAGTTATGACACTATCTCTGGGAAATAAGTCAAATGTAAATACAAAATTAAGTAAATGTAGATATATTATTGCCTTTATATGGCACTATTAAAGAGTTGCCATAGCTGCCTTTTAATTGAATCTAGACTACTAAACTATGCTATTAGTAAAATACTTTGCTCTTCCCAATATGATTTGCAAGTATTCTTTACACGTGACACTTAACGTGGTCTAAAAACTACATGTTGAGCCATGGAGTAAAGTTCAGGAATAGACTGGGCTACAGAATGTGCTCTCTTTCCCTTACCCCCCCCCCCCCCCCCCCCCCCCCCACACAGTGAAACGGTCAAGAAAGTGTTACACAGCGTCAATTGCCATGGAAACTGGGGGACCCAGACAGGGTTGTGCTCAATTGCACCGTTTCTGCTTCATAGCAAGTGTAAACTCATCGTCAAACGTTCTGCATGCTGTTTTATACTTCAGTTCGCAAGTCATTTGTTCCTAGGGTGAAAATGACCTCCATAACTGTCTTCTTTAAACACATCAATTCATTAACTTGTGCCTCTGCACCCTGAAATTAGTAAGCTACAGGTGTTTATGGAGTTGGGACAAGATAGTGATATTCCCAACACTGTCATATCGGTGTTATTCAATAGGGAGGGAGTGTCAGAACAACCACTACCATATGGAGGGGCATTATGATTCCTTGTAGGAAAATCTCAGAACTCCGTTAGCCAGATCAAAGACATGCACTATTGTTTCGAACAACCTGTTTCTATGTGTACATATGCATGAGGGAGTGTGTATAACTTGCGTTTTTAAAACTCTGGGGGTTGTGTGGTTTTGTTATTAATGAATGTGGGCTGGTTTGGGAACAATGCTGCCTGTTGGTCGTCATAGGGATGGCTGAGTTCCCCCTTACTGGGTGGGAGTGGTGATGGTTGGGGGGAAGGTCAGTGTATTGAAATGTGCTGAGGCTCCTTCTTTCCTTTTGTGTTCAGAGAGGTACACCATCAACATATCGACAGATATACACAAGGAAAATGAGACTAAAGAGGACACCACTCGAGGGAGGGAGGGTCATAGTTAGGGTGGAGAGCTATATGGGAAAGAGAGCGCGAGTAAATCTCAGTAAGACAAAAATAATGGTGCGCAAAAAAAGGTCCAGTCACCAGGACCACAAATACAAATTCCATCTAGACACCGTTGCCCTAGAGCACACAAACTATACAGACCTCGGCCTAAACATCAGCGCCACAGGTAACTTCCAGAGAACTGTGAACGAGCTAAGAGACAAGGCAATGAAGGCCTTTATGCAATCAAAAGGAACATAAAATTCAACATACCAATTTATGATCTGGCTTAAAAAAAAACTTGAATCAGTTATAGAACCCATTGTTCTTTATGGTTGTGGGGTCTGCTCACCAACCAAGAATTCACAAAATGGGACAAACACCAAATTGAGACTGCATGCAGAGTTCTGCAAAAATATCCTCTGTGCAAAACACCAAATAATGCATGCAGAATTGGGTTGATACCCGCTAATTATCAATATTCAGAAAAGCCGTTAAATTCTACAACCACCTAAAAGGAAGCGATTCCCAAACCTTCCATAACAAAGCCATTGCCTACAGAGGGATGAATCTCGAGAAGAGTCCCTTAAGCAAGCTGGTCCTGGGGCTCTGTTCACAAACACACCTCACAGAGCCCCAGGACAGCAACACAATTACACCCAACCAAATCATGAGAAAACAAAAAGATAATTGCTTGACATATGGGAAAAAATTAACAAAGAAAAAACTGCAAACGAGAATGTGATTTAGCCCTAAACAGAGAATACACAGTGGCAGAATACCTGACCACTGTGACTGACCCAAACTTAAGGAAAGCTTTGACTATGTACAGACTCAGTGAGCATTGCTATTGAGAGGCCTTCGTAGGCAGACGGCTATGTGCTCACTGCCCACAAAATTAGGTGGAAACTGTGCTGCACTTCCGAACCCCCTGCCAAATGTATGACCATATTAGAGACACATATTTCCCTCAGATTACACAGATCCACAAAGAATTAAAAAACAAACCAAATTTTGATAAACTCCCATATCTACTGGGTGAAATACCACAGTGTGCCATCACAGCAGCCAGATGTGTGACCTGTTGCTGCAAGAAAAGGGCAACCAGTGAAGAACAAACACCATTGTAAATACAACGCATATTTATGTTTATTTATTTTTCCTTTTGTACTTTAACTATTTGCACTTCGTTACAACACTGTATATAGACATATTATGACATTTGAAATGTCTTTATTCTTTTGGAACTTCTGTGAGTGTAATGTTTACTCTTAATTTCGTTTTTCACCCTTGTTTATTATCCACTTCACTTGCTTTGGCAATGTTACATATGTTTCCCATGCCAATAAAGCCATAAAGCAAGTCATAGGGTGGAGGGCTTTATGGGAGTGACAGAGAGAGTCATAGGGTGGAGAGCTTTATGGGGGAGAGAGAGAGAGAGAGTCATAGGGTGGAGAGCTTTATGGGAGAGAGAGAGAGAGAGAGTCATAGGGTGGAGAGCTTTATGGGAGAGAGAGAGAGTAATTGGGTGGAGAGCTTTATGGGAGAGAGAGAGAGAGAGAGAGAGAGAGAGCGAGAGAGAGAGAGTCATTGGGTGGAGAGCTTTATGGGAGAGAGAGAGAGAGAGTCATTGGGTGGAGAGCTTTATGGGAGAGAGAGCGTCATAGGGTGGAGAGCTTTATGGGAGAGAGAGTAATAGGGTGGAGAGCTTTTTGGGAGAGAGTAATAGGGTGGAGAGCTTTTTGGGAGAGAGAGTAATAGGGTGGAGAGCTTTATGGGAGAGAGAGAGTCATAGGGTGGAGAACTTTATGGGAGAGAGAGCGTCATAGGGTGGAGAACTTTATGGGAGAGAGAGCATCGTAGGGTGGAGAGCTTTATGGGAGAGAGAGTAATAGGGTGGAGAGCTTTATGGGAGAGAGTAATAGGGTGGAGAGCTTTATGGGAGAGAGAGAGTCATAGGGTGGAGAGCTTTATGGGAGAGAGAGAGAGTCATTGGGTGGAGAGCTTTATGGGAGAGGGAGCGTCATAGGGTGGAGAGCTTTATGGGAGAGAGAGAGTCATAGGGTGGAGAACTTTATGGGAGAGAGAGAGAGTCATTGGGTGGAGAGCTTTATGGGAGAGGGAGCGTCATAGGGTGGAGAGCTTTACGGTAGAGAGAGAGTCATAGGGTGGAGAGCTTTATGGGGGAGAGAGAGAGAGGTTGGAGAGCATTATGGAAGAGAGAGAGTGTGCGTGATAGGTTGGAGAGCTTTATGAGATAGAGAGAGAGTAATAGGATGGAGAGCTTTACGGGAGAGAGAGAGTCATAGGTTGGAGAGCTTTTTGAGAGAAAGAGTCATAGGGTGGAGAGCATTATGGGAGAGAGAGTGTGTGTGATAGGTTGGAGAGCTTTATGGGAGAGAGAGAAAGAGAGTCATAGGGTGGAGAGCTTTATGGGAGAGAGAGAAAGAGAGTCATAGGGTGGAGAGCTTTATGGGAGAGAGAGAAAGAGAGTCATAGGGTGGAGAACTTTATAGGAGAGAGAGAGAGTCATTGGGTGGAGAGCTTTATGGGAGAGAGAGAGTGTGTGTGATAGGTTGGAGAGCTTTATGAGATAGAGAGAGAGTCATCGGGTGGAGCGCTTTACGGGAGAGAGAGAGAGAGAGAGTCATAGGTTGGAGAGCTTTTTGAGAGAAAGAGTCATAGGGTGGAGAGCATTATGGGAGAGAGAGAGTGTGTGTGATAGGTTGGAGAGCTTTATGAGATAGAGAGAGAGTCATCGGGTGGAGCGCTTTACGGGAGAGAGAGAGTCATAGGTTGGATAGCTTTTTGAGAGAAAGAGTCATAGGGTGGAGAGCATTATGGGAGAGAGAGTGTGTGTGATAGGTTGGAGAGCTTTATGGGATAGAGAGAGAGTCATAGGGTGGAGAGCTTTATGGGAGAGAGAGAAAGAGAGTCATAGGGTGGAGAGCTTTTAGGGAGAGAGAGAGCGAGTCATAGGGTGTAGAGCTTTATGGAGAGAGAGAAAGAGAGTCAATAGGGTGGAAAGCTTTATGGGAGAGAGAGAGTCATAGGGTGGAGAGCTTTATGGGAGAGAGAGAGTCAATAGGGTGGAGAGCTTTATGGGAGAGAGAGAGTCAATAGGGTGGAGAGCTTTATGGGAGAGAGAGAGTCAATAGGGTGGAGAGCTTTATGGGAGAGAGAGAGAGTCAATAGGGTGGAGAGCTTTATGAGAGAGAGAGAGAATCAATAGGGTGGAGAGCTTTATGGGAGAGAGAGCGAGTCATAGGGTGGAGAGCTTTATGGGAGAGAGAGAGTCAATAGGGTGGAGAGCTTTATGGGAGAGAGAGAGTCAATAGGGTGGAGAGCTTTATGGGAGAGAGAGAGTCAATAGGGTGGAGAGCTTTATGGGAGAGAGAGAGTCAATAGGGTGGAGAGCTTTATGGGAGAGAGAGTCAATAGGGTGGAGAGCTTTATGGGAGAGAGAGAGTCAATAGGGTGGAGAGCTTTATGGGAGAGAGAGAGTCAATAGGGTGGAGACCTTTACGGGAGAGACAGAGAGAGTCATCGGGTGGAGCGCTTTACGGGAGAGACAGAGCGAGTCATAGGGTGGAGAGCTTTACGGGAGAGACAGAGAGAGTCATAGGGTAGAGAGAGAGAGGTTGGAGGGCTTTATGGGAGAGAGAGGTTGGAGGGCTTTATGGGAGAGAGAGGTTGGAGGGCTTTATGGGAGAGAAAGGTTGGAGGGCTTTATGGGAGAGAGAGAGGTTGGAGGGCTTTATGGGAGAGAGAGCGAGTCATAGGGTGGAGAGCTTTATGGGAGAGAGAGAGTCATAGGGTGGAGAGCTTTACGGGAGAGAGAGAGAGGTTGGAGAGGTTTATGGGAGAGGGAGAGGTTGGAGAGGTTTATGGGGGAGAGAGAGAGAGTGATAGGTTGGAGAGCATTATGGGAGAGAGAGTGTGTGTCATCGGGTGGAGCGGGACATCGGGTGGAGCGCTTTACGGGAGAGACGGAGAGAGTCATAGGGTAGAGAGAGAGAGGTTGGAGGGCTTTATGGGAGAGAGAGGTTGGAGCGCTTTATGGGAGAGAGAGGTTGGAGGGCTTTATGGGAGAGAGAGAGTCATAGGTTGGAGCACTTTACGGGAGAGAGAGAGAGTCGTCGGGTGGAGAGCTTTACGGGAGAGACGGAGAGAGTCAACGGGTGGAGAGCTTTACGGGAGAGAGAGAGAGAGAGAAAGGTTGGAGAGCTTTATGGGAGAGAGAGATTGGAGAGCGTTATCGGAGAGAGAGAGAGTGTGATAGGTAGGAGAACTTTATGGGATAGAGAGAGAGTCATATGGTGGAGAGCTTTATGGGAAAGAGTCAATAGGGTGGAGAGCTTTATGGGAGAGATAGTCAATAGGGTGGAGAGCTTTATGGGAGAGAGAGAGTCATAGGGTGGAGAGCTTTATGGGAGAGATAGTCAATAGGGTGGAGAGCTTTATGGGAGAGAGAGAGTCATAGGGTGGAGAGCTTTATGGGAGAGATAGTCAATAGGGTGGAGAGCTTTATGGGAGAGAGAGAGTCATAGGGTGGAGAGCTTTATGGGAGAGATAGTCAATAGGGTGGAGAGCTTTATGGGAGAGAGAGAGTCATAGGGTGGAGAGCTTTATGGGAGAGATAGTCAATAGGGTGGAGAGCTTTATGGGAGAGATAGTCAATAGGGTGGAGAGCTTTATGGGAGAGATAGTCAATAGGGTGGAGAGCTTTATGGGAGAGAGAGAGTCATATGGTGGAGAGCTTTACGGGAGAGAGAGAGTCATAGGGTGGAGAGCTTTATGGGAGAGATAGTCAATAGGGTGGAGAGCTTTATGGGAGAGAGAGAGTCATAGGGTGGAGAGCTTTATGGGAGAGAGAGAGTCATAGGGTGGAGAGCTTTATGGGAGAGAGAGAGTCATAGGGTGGAGAGCTTTATGGGAGAGAGAGAGTCATAGGGTGGAGAGCTTTATGGAATGGTAGCGTCACAGTTTAACATTCTGTGCAGTAGTATAGAAGTGTAGAGCAACGTTTGTAGATAAATACTAGATTAAAGAAGTCCGACCAAGTCAAAGCTTACTACATCAGTCTGATTTGGCAAGATGATAGTTACACTGGGGCTTTAATGGTTAGTTGCCATGGCTTTTTTGTCTCCATGACGCCTCCCTCCAAAGAGATTGGACACAAACCAACATCTTTGAAAATGATCATTCATGGGATACCAGACTAGGTGACAGTTTAACCTCCTATAAAAACCTAGAGCAGTCATAGATTAGATCCATGTGTTGCCAGCTGGATGGAGCATGGCTGAGTGTGGTTGGTAACAGGGTGTGACTGTGCTCTGCGTGGCCGGTGCTCTGTTGCAGCTTTAGAGTGTGTGTCTGGGGTGGAGAAGGCTCAGTGACCAACGGCAGGGGTGGGATGGTGAGTAGGGTTGGCTTTAGTTTAGAGCAAGAACACCCGGCTCCCTCTCTTCTCTCTCACAGCCGCAGGCAGGCTCTCCTGTTAGACAGTAGAGAGAGAAACCTTCTCTAGTGGCAACCGAAAGAATTGACCATGCTGTGACTGACTAACCTGCTCCAGGACAAGAATGGAGGGGGGTTTACTCAGAAGGACTTTTTTTAATTGACTTTTATTTGTGGCTGCTAGGCACACTGTCTGCTAGTGACTTGAGTAGCCTATCTATGTGGAATTATTGTATTATGCTTTAGGATTACTCCCATCGGAGTGATGTTGCACTCTGTCGTCATGGTTTAGAAAAGGGTTTGAGGTAAAGTGAGTTTTGCAAGATGTTATGTAGTCCTACATTTCTAAAGCGTAACTTGAACACACGGATACTCCCAACAGGCTAATATATTGATGATGGCAACAGTAGTTCAATCTCAAGTTACAGAGTGTTAAAGACTCCTGCAGCTCGTAAAACATGTTCTATCTAAACATAGAGAATTGTGTCAGTCGGACTCAGTCCTTAGTATGGATGTCATTGGTGTACTCCACTAGAGGTCGACCGATATTGAGTTTTCAACGCCGATACCGATTATTGGATGACCAAAAAACCCGATACCGATTAATCGGCCGAATTTCTTTAAACTTTAATTTATTTTTTATTTTTTAATCTATTTATTTGTAATAATGACAATTACAACAATACTGAATGAACACTTCTTTTAACTTAATATAATACATCAATAAAATCAATTTAGCCTCAAATAAATAATGAAACATGTTCAATTTGGTTTAATAATAATGCAAAAACAAAGTGTTGGAGAAGAAAGTAAGAGTGCAATATGTGTAATATAAGAAAGCTAACTTTTAAGTTCCTTGCTCAGAACATGAGAACATATGAAAGCTGGTGGTTCCTTTTAACATGAGTCTTCAATATTCCCATAAGAAGATTTAGGTTGTAGTTATTATAGGAATTATAGGACTATTTCTCTCTATACCATGTTTTGGAGCGATACATGGCCCCATTCATTCTTTCCTTTACACGGATCAGTTGTCCTGGTCCCTTTGCAGAAAAACAGCCCCAAAGCATGATGTTTCCACCCCCATGCTTCACAGTAGGTATGGTGTTCTTTGGATGCAACTCAGAATTCTTTGTCCTCCAAACACAAGTTGAGTTTTTACCAAAAAGTTATATTTTGGTTTCATCTGACCATATGACATTCTCCCAATCTTCTCCTGGATCATCCAAATGCTCTCTAGCAAACTTCAGACGGGCCTGGACATGTACTGGCTTAAGCAGGGGGACACGTCTGGCACTGCAGGATTTGAGTCCCTGGCCGCGTAGTGTGTTACTGATGATAGGCTTTGTTACTTTGGTCCCAGCTCTCTGCAGGTCATTCACTAGGTCCCCCAGTGTGGTTCTGGAATTTTTGCTCAACGTTCTTGTGATCATTTTGACCCCACGGGGTGAGATCTTGCGTGGAGCCCCAGATCGAGGGAGATTATCAGTGGTCTTGTATGTCTTCCATTTCCTAATAATTGCTCCCACAGTTGATTTCTTCAAACCAAGCTGCTTACCTATTGCAGATTCAGTCTTCCCAGCCTGGTGCAGGTCTACAATTTTGTTTCTGGTGTCCTTTGACAGCACTTTGGTCTTGGCCATAGTGGAGTTTGGAGTGTGACTGTTAGAGGTTGTGGACAGGTGTCTTTTATACTGATACCAAGTTCAAACAGGTGCCATTAATACAGGTAACGAGTGGAGGACAGAGGAGCCTCTTAAAGAAGTTGTTACAGGTCTGAGAGCCAGAAATCTTGCTTGTTTGTAGGTGACCAAATACTTATTTTCCACCATAATTTGCAAATTCATAAAAAATCCTACAATGTGATTTTCTGGATTTTATTTCTCATTTTGTCTGTCATAGTTGAAGTGTACATATGATGAAAATTACAGGCCTCTCTCATCTTTTTAAGTGGGAGAACTTGCACAATTGGTGGCTGACAATACTTTTTTGCCCCACTGTATAATATAATAACACACAGAAATACGAGCCTTAGGTCATTAATATGGTCGAAAACTATCATCTCGAAAACAAGACGTTTATTCTTTCAGTGAAATACGGAACCGTTCCGTATTTTATCTAACGGGTGGCATCCATAAGTCTAAATATTCCTGTTACATTGCACAAACTTCAATGTTATGTCATAATTACGTAAAATTCTGGCAAATTAGGTGGCCCAAACTGTTACATATACCCTGACTCTGCGTGCAATGAACACACACAATTTCACCTGGTTAAAATTGCCTGCTAACCTGGATTTCCTTTAGCTAAATATGCAGGTTTAAGAATATATACTTGTGTATTGATTTTAAGAAAGGTGTTGATGTTTATGGTTAGGTACATATTGGTGCAACGACAGTTATTTTTCGCGAATACGCATCGACTATATGCAACGCAGGACACGCTAGATAAACTAGTAATATCATCAACCATCTGTAGTTAACTAGTGATTTATGATTGATTGATTGTTTTTTATAAGATAAGTTTAATGCTAGCTAGCAACTTACCTTGGCTTACTGCATTCGCGTAACAGGCAGCCTCCTCGTGGAGTGCAATGAGAGGCAAGTGGTTAGATCGTTGGACTAGTTAACTGTAAGGGTGCAAGATTGAATCCCCGAGCTGACAAGGTAAAAATCTGTCGTTCTGCCCCTGAACAGGCAGTTAACCCACCGTTCCTAGGGCCGCCAATGAAAATAAGAATGTGTTCTTAACTGACTTGCCTGGTTAAATAAAGATTAAACAAAGGTGGAAAAAAATAAAATAGGCCAAGTCGGTGTCCAAAAATACAGATTTCCGATTGTTAACCTGTCCTAGAAAATGTCCAATTCAAATCTAAACAGTTTGAGAGATCATAAAATCATTTGTTCTATTGGTTGTAGAATTGGTATGGATAAGGGGTTTCAGTTAGCCCTGACGTGAAGGGACTAGCATGCTGACCCAAGAGGTCGTCGAGGAGAGCGAGGGAGGGAGTGCGGGAAGTTGTCAGGTGGGATCACCCCATCTGTGATTAATATGGATCTTTCAGTGTCACATTTCTCGTGTTGATTCAAGAGTTACATTAACACCGTAAAGAGTTAAATTAACACTCAATAGTGTAAAAGAACGCCAGTGTTGGTGTTTCCATTATTATCATATTTCCCAGCACACTCTATTGCAGGTCGATTTTTGTTGTCGTTGTTTGTGTCAATATTTATGTTTTTACATGTACATTGATTGAATTAATCTTATGCTACTCAAATATAAATAACATTTAAAAAAACATATTTATTGGACTTATTGCACCCGTTATGGTCGTTCCAGTTTCTAGATTTAAGGTATTCTCATATCTTAGTCTTCCTAACCCTGGCAGTCATTCTGAATGCAGGTGATGTGTTAATACAAATTCCAAAAATGTTGGATATCCCAACTCTGTCTGGATTCCAATAGGAATTGCACATCACTTCACAAGCCAGCATAATGTGATTTGCAGGGCTGATGTGGCATATAAACTGAGTTTCAGGCCATTGAATTAGAGTAAAACCTGGCCCTCAAAAGAAGGACTTATGAAATATGTATTGTATTGTCTTCAATAATTAAATTTTAATGACAATATATTCAGCTAAGACTTCACTTGGTGAATGCCACAGGACTGAAAAGTAATGAATGTAACAGCCATGTCTCTGTCACTAATAAACACAGTCATGGGGGGTACTGGTAACGCTAGAATTCACCCGAAAGGCACCCTGGGAAATATGCCATGGGAAATATGCAATTAAGGCTTAAAACTACAGCAGGGCTATTCAATATTGTATGGTTTGATTTTGTATGGTTATTCAACGAACCATCTTCAAAGAACCATCCCATTTATGGTTCTTCAGAAATCCTAAAATGGTTCCCCTATAGCATCGCTCTCAAGAACCTTCTTTGGTTCCAACTTGCACCTTTATTTTAAAGAGTGCATGGTTGGACTGTAATTGGTCAAATTGATTGTCCTGATTTGATAAGCCCCCTTGCCTTTTTCTAAGGCTCAGCTCTGTGGACAGTCGGTGTGCCTAGGTTACGGCCTATCTCCCTGACACCAACACTTCTGCCACGTTTAGCATGATCTAATATATGTCATCATTACATTTTTTAAAAACAGGATGTTTTGAAGTTTGGTTATGTATTTTACTTTGTGTCATAAATATAGAAAAGGGGGGAATTTATCTTTCTCCAATCAATTCTCTATCCGGGTCATTAATTTTGTTTTCAAAAGTAATTTTATGAAAAAGTTCCCTCACCTGTCTAATGTCCATATTTTCCACCCATGGGTGTGTGTTGGTTGCTGTAAGTTGATTTTTTTGTGTGTGTGTCTGTTTGTTTGTTTTTTAATGTGCACAGGAGTGTTGGACATCAGGAGGGTTGGTGACCGGAGGTGACTATCAGAGTAGTCTAGCAACCATAGAACTAAACAGTAGACTGCATCCTATACACCATTCAGTCTAGCCGAGCCTTCTCACTCTGCTCAACAGAACCTGCCGTGATGTCGACACTATACACGTAGACATAACTGTACTTTACTCTGGTAAACGCATGTGGTGTACCACAGAGGCACTAGCTCTCTACTGTAGTTCTACTGTAGTTCCACTCTACCCTGTCATGGTTACGGACTAATATAGTGCTCTTAGCACTGTACTGTCTTACTGTCTTGTAGCATAACAGTACAGCGTGGAATAGTCTAGTTGTTCTATTAGATCAGTAGAGACTAATACTATAGAGGTCTCTAATTCCTGTACTATAGTCTCTATCGTCGCATCTTATTTGTATGGTGTAGTTACTCTTTATCCAATCTGAACAAATGACTATATTGTCAATAGGAAATGTATGAATTCAATGGTTTGGCTTTTGTTATTTATTATCGTTATATTAATTTAGTATTATCGTCTTCCTGAAAATGTCCAATATTTCAGTCTCTGCGCTGTTAATGATAGCTTAGCTCCCACGTTTACTGAAGGACTGTGTGGAAGAATGGCGATAAACACACTATGAAATGTTGGCTTTTAAATAGCTCACAAAATCATCGTAATGTCTTAGCGGGAGAGAAAAGCAAACAAAATGAGGCTGATGTGCTGTCAGTGTGTGAGGTTGACGGCTCTCTCCTCGGTCTACGTCAGTCCATTCTCCCTCCTCCTCGTCTTCCTCGTCTTCCTCTTGTTCTGTGCTGTCCCTCCCTTTATTTCACCTACTGTGTCTCTTTCGCTGTCCTTCCTTTTTTTTTTGTAGAGGTGAGATGTGTCTGTGATTGTAGTGCCTTTGTGAGATTCCAGGAGGTCACATGTTGGTGACGAGAGGAGGTGAGGGCTGTGGAAGGCAGGCAGGCATGCCGGAAAACATTCCCACTCGTTCCACCTGCACACCTATAAACCAGCACTTCAGGGGTTGGAAAAGTATTCATAGAACTGAGAGCGACCCTGGCTAGGCCAATGGGGTTATGGTTACAATGAAGTTAAAACGAGAGCTTCTTAGTTCCAAATCTAGCAGCAGATTCTTTCGGAGAGAAAGTAAATGTTATACTCATGAATGTTTTTCACCTTCTATGCCCCCCACGTTGTGAAAACAACAATCCCTCGGGTCTATCCTCTAGTTGTCTTTTACCTCTAGCTTTCAAAATGACCTAATGTACTGGTGCAGCATTGTAACCCGGACACCCATGTCAATAAGGAACCCTTACAGGATGAGGCAAGGAGCGACACCAAGGAGACCACAACCATGGACTTGGTTCACATTTACCTGATTTCATGGGCTCTGTATTGAGCTGCGTGTCTAAACTGGCCTTTCTCCTCTTTAACTCCCTCCTCTAGATTGATCCGAAAGTTGCATTCCCTCGTAGAGCCCAGCCCAAGGTGAGTGAGCCAGTCTAGTCACGGTTCGTCAGGGCTTAGTCCTGTGAGTTCAGTGTGAATGGCATTGCTGGGAGGGAGCAGGTTAGCCTGTGCTTGCCATGTTAAGCTTTTCACATTCTATCTGGCCTAATGCCTTGTCAAGAGATGAACATGACTGCTGCTGTGACATCAATGTGATCTGGACACTCTTTTGTGATCAAGTGGCTTTTGTTAACACCTTATACAGCACAATAATGTACATGAGTATATTCATAAGAGCCTGTAACCTGCAAGTTCACCGGCATTAATGCAGGTGGTGGTAGGAGTAGTAATTTCCTACGTAAGCAGTGTAATAACTATGTTAATAATGTACTGTTGGTGGTGATGACATAAATATCAACATAACACAAGTCTAAAAACATTTTGTGCTAATACTTGGGCAGAATTATTTCGTCGGACTTTATTTTTCATGCAAAGGGGTCTTTTAGGAGCTTTGAGGTAAATTGGGAGCTTTGCCTGCTGGTGGTTTTTTCATTGGCACCTGAATTTATCATAGAGATGGACAATACCAGGCTACCCATCTACAGCCACCGTTAAAGGGTCATCTTAATCCATGGTGTTATCCCAGTTATTCTCCATCCATTCATAAACGGACCCATTTCTCCTTGCAGCTAGTGACTCGGACCAAGAAGATTTTTGTTGGAGGTCTGTCGGTGAACACGACCATTGAGGATGTCAAGACGTATTTCGAGCAGTTCGGAAAGGTAAGCCGCATGGGAGCTGGTATATAGCTATTGAAATGTGAGGTAGAAGGTAGACGTCTGTGGGTCTGTGTCTCGGACTGTGTTGAGAGGGAGTGGAGATGAGTGTGATGTCGCATCATCCTCCATGCCACTGTTTTCTTCAACCCGTCTCACATCTTTATTGTTTAGATGAAACTGATTGCTGTGGTAAAATGGTAAAAATGAAGTGCAATTGAAGAGTTGTTTTGGAAGGGAGGAGAGTTACTTGTGGGAGGGGTGGAGGAGAAGGATAGAGAGGGTAGAACGGAGGTATGGAGCATTAGGCTTTAGTTAGGGAAAAGAGGGAGAAAAAAGTTTTGGTGAGTGTGGTGATGGTAGGGAAGGGGGAGGGATTATCAGAATTTGAATTAATCTGATGTAACAGCTGCTCCTACCCCCAACCCCCTCCTGGCCCGTTACCGTGGTGACCCAGCTTGCCCATTGTCCCCAAGTAATTCAGCGGGCAAGGGGTTTTGTGTTGAGGGTGGGGAGGGGCGGGGGGTTGGAGAGTGTCAACCCAGGAGTTTTGTAACAATAACACTGGTTGACCAACGGTCAAACCGACCCAAACCGGCATACGTGTCACTTCCAGTCTGTCTTCACTTCTTCAAACTTATGCTTTTGATTTTATTTGAATATCCGTATTGTACTCAGTTTTGACGCTTCCCACCATAGATTCCAAGGGCTTTGAAATGCAGAACAGAGATAATAAATGAAGAGGTAACAAAGGCAGAAGGGAGAACGGGTGCAAGGACTATTATGTCTTTGAACAAAGCTAGGCAAATATTTTGCAAGTTTGTACAGGAGTTCAATATTTAGGTGGTGTACTCTTACTCCTCTGTTGAATCTTCAAACTTTTCTTACTTTTTGTTGACACTAACTATTTTAAACAGACAACTTGAAATAGTGGTCGCAAGTAACCTATGCAAGAAAGTAAGGTGCAAATTCAGTAGGAAATCAGATAAACCAATGAGCCTGCATACTAACTAGATTAGCTTTCAACCCCAATAAAAGGCTGAGGCAAAGCTCATTTATGTAAGTTTACCATTAGCCATTGTGATTATGTAATATTAAATTCAGTCTTGATAATTTAAACTATACTTCCTGTATCTATCACATACTACTGTAAGCGGCACATTTTATTTTAGCTTTATTTAACTAGGCAAGTCAGTTAAGAACAAATTCTTATCTTCAATGACGGCCACTTCTACATGAAGTGCTTCACTCCCAATCATAAAATTGCATTAATGGAATGAGATGGAGAGAGAGAGATGGCTAGATGGAGAAATGTCAACTCTAGCCACCCATGGAAGTTTCTGATTCGACTGCCTCACTGGACCTTTTGTCTCCTGCTCTGGACAAGGGGGCGGAGAGAATGACTGGGAGGATGAGCAGTGGAAGAGAGTGTAAGAGGGGAATATTGTCCAGTGCACCATTAAAATGTCCCGTGTTTGAAATATATAGCTTTGAAGGACGGTTATTGTCTTACTAAGAAACATTTAGTTAAATGAGGACATTGATGTTTTAACTTGTGTACATTTTAATTGCACTGGGTACTTGTGGGGATGATGTGAAAAACATACCTGAAGTGTCAGGACAGTTTTATCATCCTGCTGATTGTAGATTTCAGCATATAATTCAGTATATACAGTTTGGTTAAAGTTTGGTGCTCTAAACTGTGGAGCAACATTGTCTGTGTTGTTCCATTGCTGTGTCATGGTGCTTGGACTATGAAGAGGCAGGCCTGGTTAGGGAGACAGGAGGGGTGATGGGGAAATGTCAGAGTGGAAAGAGTCAGTGATTTGAGAGAGTGAAGACTGACAGGTCTTTCACTCTGGCTGGAAGCCCTCCTCCCTCACCCTTGACCTTTCTTCCTGCAAGCTACCCAAGGGTGGACCCAAGCACGAACACACACACACACACTGACACACGCCCATTTACTAACGCAATGTGTCAGCTCTGCGTGGAACCGTATAGGCGTGTGAATAAGTGGTTCTGGCAAATAGATGGTGGAACCATGTGCACCTGCCTTTGGCTTTATTGCAAACTGAAAGGCATTAGATATTGAATGTGGAAAGCACACATTTTGCTTTACTAAAATATTAGTTAGCAATTAAATCAGGAGTTAATTTGAATGATATTAGGTGTTTGACAGTTGCTTTTTTTAATGCGATTTTATATTGAAATGTATTGGTCTGTGTTCAGCTGAAGATGAATCCTGGGCCTCTACTGTGAAGGAGGGAGGTATAGAGGGAGAGGAAGAGAGGGCACTAGGAGAATAGGAGTTATGGCTGGCTGTGCCAACAGACAAAGCCTCCACACCTCTTTGTTCTCTTGCACCCATTCTTTGTCGCTCTCTGTTCTCCTCCCTCCCAATTTAGTCCCACGTTTTCTGTCTCCACCTCTATCTCACGATAGTTTCTTTCACCTCTCTCTCTCTCTCTCTCTCTCACACACCCATCTCTACCTCACCACGGGCTGTACCTGTATTCTCTCCCCAGTCCCTCTTCCCCACATCCAACATTATACATGCCCACATTTCTATCTTACTTATTGTACCTTCTGTCTATCTACATCTCTCACTCTTCCTCTCTTTCTCTGTCTATCTGTCTGTATCTCTCTCTCAAACTCTCACACATTCTCTTTCTCTTAACAAATAATGCTTGATGCCAGATAAAGATTTTTAAGATAACTTTTTGCACAGTTGCCATGGGAATGGCAAACTTTGGAAAGTAGGGGGAGCGAGGGTAGATTATGTCCTCTTTCAGAGAGAGATTCCAATTATGCAGTTCAGAGGCAAGACATCTAACTAAGAGAAACAGGGGAATTGATTTTGTGTTTGTGAATCAAACCTTTTCTAGCGGCCATCTTGTGCCCATGCATCACTAATGTCCCCTCTTAAGATGTTTATCCTGTTTTCTTCTCCTCCTCTACTGTGCTCCCCTCCCTCCTTTGAAACCTGTCCCCCTCCTCCACCCCTCCTCTCTCTGCCCCTTTTGTCCATCTGTTGCTGAGCCTCCCTGGAGAACTTGAGGAGGGGTGAGGTCAGACAATATGGCGCGTGCGTACATTGTGTGAGGTGATGTGTGTAAAACTCTGTGTCCTCTAGGTTGATGATGCCATGCTCATGTTTGACAAGACCACCAACAGACACAGAGGTGAGACTGAGAAACCCTCTCTCTCTGTCCAGTCCCCCAGTACTCTAAGCCTTACATCTCTGTATCCTCAATAGGTTTTTACATTTAAGTCATTTAGCAGAAGCTCTTATCCAGAGCGACTTGCAGTTAGTGGGTTCATCTTAAGGTAGCTAGATAAGACAACCAAACATCAACATTTAACATTTAAGTCATTTAGCAGACGCTCTTATCCAGAGCGACTTACAAATTGGTGCATTCACCTTATGACATCCAGTGGGACAGTCACTTAACAATAGTGCATCTAAAACTTAGGGGGGGTGGGGTGAGAGGGATTACTTAACCTATCCTAGGTATTCCTTAAAGAGGTGGGGTTTCAGGTGTCTCCGGAAGGTGGTGATTGACTCCGCTGTCCTGGCGTCGTGAGGGAGTTTGTTCCACCATTGGGGGGCCAGGGCAGCGAACAGTTTTGACTGGGCTGAGCGGGAGCTGTACTTCCTCAGTGGTAGGGAGGCGAGCAGGCCAGAGGTGGATGAACGCAGTGCCCTTGTTTGGGTGTAGGGCCTGATCAGAGCCTGGAGGTACTGAGGTGCCGTTCCCCTCACAGCTCCGTAGGCAAGCACCATGGTCTTGTAGCGGATGCGAGCTTCAACTGGAAGCCAGTGGAGAGAACGGAGGAGCGGGGTGACGTGAGAGAACTTGGGAAGGTTGAACACCAGACGGGCTGCGGCGTTCTGGATGAGTTGAAGGGGTTTAATGGCACAGGCAGGGAGCCCAGCCAACAGCGAGCAGTAATCCAGACGGGAGATGACAAGTGCCTGGATTAGGACCTGCGCCGCTTCCTGTGTGAGGCAGGGTCGTACTCTGCGGATGTTGTAGAGCATGAACCTACAGGAACGGGCCACCGCCTTGATGTTAGTAGAGAACGACAGGGTGTTGTCCAGGATCACGCCAAGGTTCTTGGCGCTCTGGGAGGAGGACACAATGGAGTTGTCGACCGTGATGGCGAGATCATGGAACGGGCAGTCCTTCCCCGGGAGGAAGAGCAGCTCCGTCTTGCCGAGGTTCAGCTTGAGGTGGTGATCCGTCATCCACACTGATATGTCTGCCAGACATGCAGAGATGCGATTCGCCACCTGGTCATCAGAAGGGGGAAAGGAGAAGATTAATTGTGTGTCGTCTGCATAGCAATGATAAGAGAGACCATGTGAGGTTATGACAGAGCCAAGTGACTTGGTGTATAGCGAGAATAGGAGAGGGCCAAGAACAGAGCCCTGGGGGACACCAGTGGTGAGAGCGCGTGGTGAGGAGACAGATTCTCGCCACGCCACCTGGTAGGAGCGACCTGTCAGGTAGGACGCAATCCAAGCGTGGGCCGCGCCGGAGATGCCCAACTCGGAGAGGGTGGAGAGGAGGATCTGATGGTTCACAGTATCGAAGGCAGCCGATAGATCTAGAAGGATGAGAGCAGAGGAGAGAGAGTTAGCTTTAGCAGTGCGGAGCGCCTCCGTGATACAGAGGAGAGCAGTCTCAGTTGAATGACTAGTCTTGAAACCTGACTGATTTGGATCAAGAAGGTCATTCAGAGAGAGATAGCGGGAGAGCTGGCCAAGGACGGCACGTTCAAGAGTTTTGGAGAGAAAAGAAAGAAGGGATACTGGTCTGTAATTGTTGACATCGGAGGGATCGAGTGTAGGTTTTTTCAGAAGGGGTGCAGTAGCAGACTCACTCTCTCAGTGGTAGCCATTAGTGAAGGCTGTAGCAAACATCACAAGCATAGTAAGTAATACTTTTCCTGAATAAAGCAACTATCAGCTATCTCCTCCTCATAGCCTGAACAGGAGGAACTGAGTAGGAGGAGAGGAACAAGTCTAGGCTAATTAGTCAGTCTGTTAATCGAGGATCAGGATAAAGCCTCCTAAAGCGCCTTCTACCCACCCTGGGACTGATCGATTATGACAGCCCGCCAGCTTTACTCTGCTGAGGGAGGGAGGGAGGCTCGCTGACCTGGCCAGCAGGGAGAGGAGGAAGGAGGGGATGAGCCAGGAACAGCACCCCAGAGGGGGGGAGGGTGCGAACGTACTAAACGGCTACTACAGTACCTAATACAGAAGGTGGTTAGCAGTCGTGCATTAGCTCCACACACTAACCCCCAGAGACAGCAGAATGGATTTCCCCAAACATGGGTTTGAGATGTTCAATAATGGGCTTTAATCAATGGTGTTGCTGAGCTCTTCATGAGCTGACCCTCCTCACATACATTATTTGTATTTGTCCACTCCAGGGTTTGGCTTTGTCACGTTTGAGAATGAGGATGTGGTGGAGAAAGTGTGTGAGATGCACTTCCATGAGATAAACAGCAAAATGGTGAGCTAAGAAGGCTTTGTTATTCAATACACAATGTAACTGTTAGTTGTAATTCTTAGTTGTAATTGTTGACTGTTTTGTTCCCCCTCGTGTGTATTCATGACAGGTGGAGTGTAAGAAGGCTCAGCCCAAGGAAGTGATGTCACCCACGGGCTCGGCCAGGGGGCGCTCTCGGGTGATGCCCTACGGCATGGATGCCTTCATGCTAGGCATCGGCATGCTGGGTAAACTCATAGTGCCGAGGATGACGACAGTAATGCCGACGAAGATGTGGCCCCTCATCCTGTTACCCCATACCATCACACATCCTCTCATAATATCATATTTTATATCATGAAGAGATGATTTACCACAGAAGTTACTACCGCTAGTGGACAGATGACATACTCTTCATAACATCATCTCCCCTTAATAAGATATTTTCATATTTGCACCTGCCAAGTCTATTAAAACATGTGGTACCAAATTTGTTTGAGGTACCCTGGAATTGATGGGGAAATGACACTATCATGTACTGTTCAGTCTGAGAACTGCAATATTCCCAATGACGTTGGCAGGACAAGAGGGAATTCTAGGCAAGGGTACAGTTGTTAAGTTAGATCAACTTTAAACTGAGCATACGTACACAACATACACTGTTGGCTGATCTAGAATAAAGAATGTTATTGAGTGCATTGTTTTTGTGAACCTGTTGTTACATTGACAGTATCCTCTTTCACAGGCAGGGGGCAGCACTGTTTCACTCAAACACAGACCCATGACTGTCCTTTCACCATAGGTTACCCAGGGTTTCAGACAGCTACGTATACTAGTCGAAGTTACACTGGCATCACCCCTGGATATACCTATCAATTCCCTGGTAAGAACCCACTCCTCCACACATTCATACTCCCTTGTGTCAAGCATGGCCATTTCGTTAGGTTCCTGGACGGTCACGGTCAACCATTTAATGATGGTTGTGTGATCCTATTCATCTTTACTTGGTGTGTGTCTAGACTCGTCATAGTGTGTATAGCTCCCACAACACAGAGTCTTTAACCAACACAGCCTCCATGGAAGCTCATAAAGCACTCAGTGTCATTTGCTGCTTATAAATATCAGGGAGTGGATTACATGTGCTTTGTGTGTGACTGTATGTGTTTGTAAGAAAAAGAGTGGGTATGTTTGTGGGGGGGGCAGTATATTCTTATTCCATCCTAACGTATTCGGCTTGAACCACCAGTTAAGCTGAATCTTTATTCTATGTAAATCTGCCACTTCCCATTCGCTCTTCATTTCTTCCTCTTACGCCATCTCATTGATGTGTTCCCTTGGTGTCACCCTAGTTGTATGTTCCGTGTGTGTGTGTGTGTGTGTGTGTGTGTGTGTGTGTGTGTGTGTGTGTGTGTGTGTGTGTGTGTGTGTGTGTGTGTGTGTGTGTGTGTGTGTGTGTGTGTGTGTGTGTGTGTGTGTGTGTGTATGGATGGGTGTGTCCCTTACCTCGCTGGTGTGTTGTTTCAACAGCACTCTCTGATGTTTCTGTTCTAGAATTCCATTTAGAGAGGACCCCCCTTCTGACATCACCACACCCCTCTGAGCTCACAGGTCAGTCCCTCCTCTGGCCTTTACGAGCAGCATGCCGTCCGTCTGCTACTCACCCCTTTACTGTGCTACACACCAGTTATTACACAGTGACACCAGTTACTACACTAATTACACACCAGAGTCGTGAGTAATGTAGCCCCATATGTTAGAGGTGACATGATGTCAAGGATAATGGCCAAAATCATGTTCTGACTGACCTCTAGAGAGGTCAGAGCTGTTGGTAGCCCGAGCTGGATTTGAAACCTGCTGTACCTCCTCTGCCCTATCAGCCATTCCTCTGTCGGCATACGGACCAATGGCAGTGGCGGCAGCAGCAGTAGCAAGAGGTATGTATGAGGGGTTGAGAAATGTTTGCCAATTTGATGTACAGTATTTCCCCTGTGTAACTAATTATGTGTCTGTCTACTTATTTGCATCTGTATGTTATTTTAGGCTCCGCCCCCTCTCGCTCTGGGGGGTTCGGCAGCCCTGGGCCAATGGCAGACTTATATGCAGCAGCCAATCAGGAGTCTGCTGTCAGCAGTTACCTCAGCGCTGCAAGCCCCTCCCCAAACACTGGGTTCGGCCATAGTCTGGGGGTAAGACACAGCCCTTATCACGTAGGTATTTTAGACCCTATTCATGTTTGGAAATGCAAAATGTGTCTGCATACTATCTGTTCAGTTTGTCATAGGAAGACTATCGATGCTACAGAGCAGTGCTCCTAAGATGTTGATCTTGGCACATGTTCATAGATCCATCTTGCAATACTGCCCAATCCTGTGTTATGACCGTATACATTCAAGGGGTCTGTTATGAGCATAGAATTGTCTGTCAATGTGTGACTGTCAAGTCAAAGGAACAAGTAATGTTGCTCTTGGGTAATATACTGTCCATTTTGACAGATTTTGCTTGCACATTTGGTGAGGGTTGTAATTATTGAATGTGATATGATGTTGGGGATGTTGAGAGTGTTGGTGGTTGTGTTCTGATGACTGGGTGCTCCCTCTAATCTCTCCTGTGTCTGACTGCTCCCTACAGGGTCCTCTGATTGCTACAGCCTTCACTAATGGCTACCACTGAGAGAGTGAGTCTGCTACTATACCCACCCACAGCATCACATACTCAGAAGAGTCATGTTCCATTCAAATAAATCACTCTAATAATTTACTGTACATTTATTGTAGCAATATAATGTTGCCTATAGACACATGAACATTGTCTCAATTTCTCTGCAGAGCTGTGAACTGAGAGATGGAAAGCTTTGAACTGGTCTGACACTCCTCTCTGGCTGTGTGACCCTGCAGGTGCAGTGGGAGCACTGACCCTTGACCCCTGATGTCCACGCCCCTCCTCCCACTGAGGATCTCTTTTCTTCAGACTTCCTGTGTTCGGTCTTAACATCCCCTCCTGTCTAACATGTTACTGTAGTTAGCAGAAAGGAACAACAACCTTTAAAAAAATATATTTCTGCTTGTATTAGAAAAACATGCAGATAATTCTAGCTACTTTTAAAATTTTTATTTCACTTGACTCTTTTGTGGAAATTGTCATGCATTCTCGTATGTCTTAATTATTTTTTAAATATTTTTTTCCATTTGATTATTTTGTCAGAAGGTGTTTTATTGAGTGGCAGTGAGGGAGAAAAGGTGATCTCCAGGTACGGAATATGTGAAGGACTGGAGCAAGTATTTGTACTGATTAAATGTATATTTATCTTTTAGTACATACAGAACATTGCTGATAATACCATATTTTTTTTGTATGTATTACAATGTTGAAAAATGTATATCTTGGTATGTTTTTAACAAACATTTGTTATACTAATAATGCTAAAAGTAACAACATTGATAGTCATGAGCCTATTTCCAGTCAGATTTGAACTGTGTGATATCTGTTTTTTGTAAAATATTGTGAATATAACTGCCTTTTGGATTCTGCAAAAAAAATGAGGGGTATTGGGAAGGCAGTGATGGTATTTGTTTTCAGCAGATGTTTTTTTAAACTTTCATTCATACTGTTCGGCGTTGGCCACTCCGACTCATACATATCATAGTGTATTTGTGTGATTCCTAATCTTTAGCTGTCTGAGTTGTGAGACTGGTCCAGGTATGACAGAGTGAAAGGGTTTGCTCCTATACTGTGAATTCACGCATGAACCACTGTTATCAGCACCGGGAGTGAGAAAGCTTGTGGGGATATTCCTCTTTTGAGTAGGCCTAAAACTGTTTCTTTCATCCTTACTTGGAACTTATTTTATTGTTGTTTTTAGAATGATCATTTTGAATATGTGGTGGTTGTAAAGGAAAATGAAGGACAAACATGCAGGAACCAGTCGTAAAAACAGTTTCACAGTGGTACGATTTCACGGCGAGATTCTTTCGCAGATTGTGTTGTGTGACTGCGCGTTTGTGTGTGTGTGCATTGTATGGCTATGCGGTCACACTGGAATTAGGTGTGAAATGTATTGTCAGGGAATGGATACATTGGTGGCAAATGTGAATTGATCATCTTCATTTTGGTTTGTTAATGAACGTCCTTGTCTCTGTCGATGTGTGGAGAGGATATTCGGTCATTTGTTTCAGTGCTAAATTAACACTCTCAGAGGTGGTCCTGAGGCTCTTCCATGATGACATTGTATGTATTTCTCCTCAACCCCCCCTTCTCCACACTGACCGATACGCTGTACATCTACTGGATGAAATAGACTGGAGCCATGAAACTCATGAGAAGCTATATACTTTTTTTTTTATTGACCTTTTTGCAATGGGAGGTTAGATAAGGTGTTTTACTTTTGTGGTTAGTTTAAGAACAAGAGGTGCTGTCAATTTCTATCACCAAGTTGTAGATGTTGATATTTTTCTAAGCCTGCTGATGGATTGCCATGGTGTTGCAGCCTTTGGACTCTGTGTTTACTCTGACAGGTTCTTGTCAACACTGTAACCCTCTTAAACATTTTTACAATTCCTAATAAATTATTTTTAAACATTCTACTAATGCTTTAAGTTGTAACGGTCTTTCCAAACATGGTTTCCATGAAAAGGTTTAGAAACAGTAGAAGATGAAGAGGGGGTAGTAATGGATTGATTTTCAAGCTTGACATGACTAGTATACTGTACTGTCTGTCAGATAAAGGGAGAGCAGTCTCTCCCACTGACAGATTTACCATTACGCAGAAGAGGCAATTGCCTCAGGCCTCACGAGCTGGGCATAAAAAATCTGTCTGTTTAAACTAGAGATGTCTCAATCCCTTGCATCCGCCGATGATCTACGACGGGGTTTGTCAGACCAGGACACATCTCGACAATCTGTCTGTTTAAACTAGAGATGTCTCAATCCCTTGCATCCGCCGATGATCTACAACGGGGTTTGTCAGACCAGGACACATCTCGACAATCTGTTTAAACTAGAGATGTCTCAATCCCTTGCATCCGCCGATGATCTACGACGGGGTTTGTCAGACCAGGACACATCTCGACAATCTGTCTTCTCATGAAAACATCTGTAGTGTCCGAACGGTCTGGTCTACAAATGACTTTGACCCATCGATGGAAAGATGAAACTCTCACACATGATGGTGTAACCCGGTACCAGGCCAAAACATGAATGTCAATGTACACAGGTAATTCCACTAAAAATTTGTAGCATTTTTTCCCCCTGAGCTTTCTTACATCTCTCAGACAGACACTTAGAAATGCATTGGATAACATTTTTTTATGGGCTAATAGCAGTAAGGCCGAATTCAGTGTTTCATCAAAAATAAATGTTATGACCATCTTAAAGGAATTGCATATGTTAGCTTAGTTGTAGTTTCAATTTGCCATACATCCAAAATCATGTCACTGTCACGCCTCCCTTGGAGGTCTGGATAATTTTTGATTGCAAAAATGGTTTGAATGGTCTGCTAGCTCCCAGCGGCAAGATCTTGATTGGATGTTACATTTCAATAACCCTCCCCACACAAGCCCATTGGTGCAGCGTGTTCTGTTCGTCACTGTTTTCAGACTGGAAAGGACACATTTTGCAGAGAGTTGTTCCATATGCCAATTTGCAACATTGCAGTAAACCTGGAGGAAAAATATAATTGTGTTTTGTCAGAAGTGTGCTCTATACACACAAATATTTTGATGGGGTTTTAAAATCGACGATTTTCCAGCAATCCTCAACGTAGACTTGCACCTACGACACTAATCTAGTGAGCATTATTGGAGCTCCCCGTCCAAGCAAGGCATTTGATTGGTTTGACGTGTAGCGAGGCGTCACTGATTTACACCGGGTCTCCACCCCTATTTACCTATTTTTCTGCCATGAACTTCCCCAGGCTTACCCGTATTAGGGAAGCCTGGTTCTCGACGAGGCTCGCTTAGTAGAAACGCAGACCAACCCGCACCCAAACTTACACTCTTGGGGATCCAATACACATTTCTTCAGTAAAAAGACAGGTGTTGCTGATAATACTGTCATCATCGAGGCAGAGGACATGTATGTGAAGCCCATGTATCTGATGCTGTCTGGCAAAATAGAGTATGGCATGTTATACTCTTTTTGGCCAGACAGCATCAGATACATTGGCTACATATAGTAAGACAGAGGGGCGCTGTTTCGCTCACTCGGATGCTTTCTCTGGTGAGATAGTCCATTGTTGATTTAGTCCCAACATGTTTTGCATCTCAGCAATCAAGTTTTCAAGATATATTACTTTCAAAATACAGTTATATGTATATTTAATGTGACCAGAGTAGTCATTCATAGGTGATTTACTTTTAAGTGAGTCATCTGAGACATTTACAATGGGCAGAGGCCCACTAACATCATGATCCATAACATGACTAGAATCTCCCAACCACCATTAGCAGTTTTCACTCCTACCCCTGTGTAAAAATGGCTCAATCTTTTCCTGCTCTCTTTTTTCCATTTTCTCTATGTGGCTGATTCAGACTTTTCCTACGCATACCTTTCCGACACACTTCTCAGTATTTGGTATTCAGTCAGGCTCTGGAGTGTAGCTACCTTGCATGTGTTGAATACATTCCATTCAACCCCTGAAAACCCTCCCACTTGCTGGCCAACATATTTTCCATCCCTTTAAATACGGTGTACATTTTAGTTTGAATTTTGTCGACAGACTCACTAGAATATATCGAGGGAATGCGTTCAAAATATTAGGGATCAATGAAAGAAAGCCATCTAAATAAATGCATATTTGTCTCCGTTTCAGCACCAATTGGTCTTGTAGATTATTTAGGTTTAGGAAAGTATTTATGAATCATAAAAAACAGGTTTGGAGAGCCTTTATGCATGAAAGAAAGTAAACAGTGGTTTGATTCCTCCTGAAAATGTCCACATTCAGTTCTTTAACTCATGGTCATGTTGGAAGATTAGTGTACATAGAATGATAATAGGGAGAATAGTGTACAACAGTAGGCTGTACCCTCGTCTATTGCCTGCACTAACCATGAAACTGTGTGATGACACGGCCAGGCATTGCGCCATACGTCAAGTTCAAGCTGTTAAGAATTGGTCTGCACTCCGATTCATAACAATTGAATTAGCCTATATGTCTTTATTAAAACATGATCAACTGTTACTAATGATCCTCAGCAACAACCACACAGCCATGATGGCGTTTACAGAGGAAGAAAAGGAAGGTAAAGGAAACAGTGTAATTAAATGGACTGTATGCTATATCAACTAAAGGGAATGAACAGTAAATTGGCAGTTGAATATGTGTTATTATTAGGCCTACTGACGGTCATTTACATTACATTTAAGTCATTTAGCAGGCGCTCTTATCCAGAGCGACTTACAAATTGGTGCATTCACCTTATGACATCTAGTGGAACAGTCACTTTACAATAGTGCATCTAAATCTTAAAGGGGGGGGGGGGGGTGAGAGGGATTACTTATCCTATCCTAGGTATTCCTTAAAGAGGTGGGGTTTCAGGTGTCTCCGGAAGGTGGTGATTGACTCCGCTGTCCTGGCGTCGTGAGGGAGTTTGTTCCACCATTGGGGGGGCCAGAGCAGCGAACAGTTTTGACTGGGCTGAGCGGGAGCTGTACTTCCTCAGTGGTAGGGAGGCGAGCAGGCCAGAGGTGGATGAACGCAGTGCCATTGTTTGGATGTAGGGCCTGATCAGAGCCTGGAGGTACTGAGGTGCCGTTCCCTTCACAGCTCCGTAGGCAAGCACCATGGTCTTGTAGCGGATGCGAGCTTCAACTGGAAGCCAGTGGAGAGAACGGAGGAGCGGGGTGACGTGAGAGAACTTGGGAAGGTTGAACACCAGACGGGCTGCGGCGTTCTGGATTAGTTGAAGGGGTTTAATGGCACAGGCAGGGAGCCCAGCCAACAGCGAGTTGCAGTAATCCAGACGGGAGATGACAAGTGCCTGGATTAGGACCTGCGCCGCTTCCTGTGTGAGGCAGGGTCGTCCTCTGCGGATGTTGTAGAGCATGAACCTACAGGAACGGGCCACCGCCTTGATGTTGGTTGAGAACGACAGGGTGTTGTCCAGGATCACGCCATGGTTCTTAGCGCTTTGGGAGGAGGACACAATGGAGTCGATACTGATAGTGGATAATATTTAACGTAATAGGAAAGAGAGAATGATCGGTTAGCCTATAATTAAAGGCGCTATATGTAATATTGTTTGGGCCAGCGAATCTCTTGTCAAATTGACTGGGGGCGCTAACGGTTTGTGCCACGTTCGGTTAGTGTGAAGCTCAGGCCCGGTCTGTCTTTTGTTGACCAATAAGAAGGCTACACCATTAGAATGGGGGTGGGTCTGATACATATGAAAGTTTCTGAAATTACAATGCAAAAAGATTACATGTAGCTCCTTTAAGACATTTGAGTGCCATCCCTGCAAATGAAAAGACCATACAATTTCAATTCTGCAAAATGGCACAGCATTCAAAAACTTTACTGTTGGAAAGTTGATATGTTGATATGCTTCTGTTTGCTGCCATATGACATTTGTCTTCAGCGATTATAAGGTAAAATAGATCTAAGACAATTGTCATTTATATTTACAATTCCCTTATCCAATCGGGTTTACTTATTTACATAGCTCTTATCAAGTTGTAAATTACAGTGCATGGAGAAGAGAAGGGTGTTTTTTCTATCTGAAAAAATAAAGTAGATGCTGTTTCCACTTGGAAGTGGTTGGTTTGCTAGACCTGGTTTCCATGGTTTCCTCACGTGTAAAGGTGTTGGAATATAGTGTATCTGCAGACACACCTCCGCCACGCCTTCGATTATATATTCGATCTCCACCCCAAAAGAATAGCGGGTGGAAAGCATGCAATTCTCGTGCTTAAGTTCAAGGTTAGAATACATATAGAGAAGTGCATAAACAGGGAATTACATGCAATTTACACACGCTTGCAGGTAGCCTAGCAGTTAAGAGAGTTGAGTCAGTAACCTGAAAGGTTTGAATCCCGAGCCAGCAAGGTGGAAAAATAGGCCATTAGTCCTCTGAGCAAGGCAGTTAACCCCAGTTCCTCCTCCCTATCATCGTCCTCTCGCAGCCCTCCTCTCATAAAAGAAGGATAGTATTCACCCCTGAAAGTAATTAGGTCATCTCTCATCTCTGGCTGGAGCCCCCTGTCTGTGTCCTTCTTCCCAGGCCTAAGGCAGCCTTAAGACACTCTTCCCCAGGTTGTTACATTTCCCATACATTGGCTTACTTTTTGACCTGGGTCTTCTACCTAATTTCTGTCCATCTCTGACTGACCTGTGTGACCCGTTAAGCTGGTTCGGTGTCTCCAGGAACGCCCTGGAGGCTACCTGCAAGCGTAAACGAAGGTGAAGAACAAGCGACCACTGAATGAGAGTGCTGACCACTTGGGGGGCAGGGAGGCACAGGAGATCTCCCCTCTGAAGAACAATATCTACCTTACCATCCTCACCTGTCAACATCAAGGCTCTGACCTTCTCTGTACTGGTGAGTCGAAGCAAATGCCTCAGGCATTAAGTAATGATATGTAACCTCTTATCTCTGGGTATTTTTAAGATATTGAGGACTGGTTATTTTGAAAGTTTTGTCCAATAAAAATGTTTATTGAGAAACACTGATAATTTTGTTAGCAGTATAATATCATGAATGAAACTTCAGCCATGACATCACGGTAGTTTTGTGGCACAACAGTGTGAGTTTCACCCCCTTTTGCCCTCAGAACAGCCTCAATTTGTTGGGGCATGGACTCTACAAGGTGTCAAAAACGTTCCACAGGGATGCTGGCCCATGTTGACACCAATGCTTCCAACAGTTGTCAAGGTGGCTGGTAGAGGATCTCTACACCGATTCATCAGACCAGGCAATGTTGTTCCAATTCTCCAGTGTCTAGTGTTTTTGGTCCTTAGTCCACTGCAACTGCAGTTTCTTGTTTTCTGCTGAAAGAAGTGGAACTCTGTAAGGTCGTCAGCTGCCATACCCCATACGTGTCACAGTGCAATGAGGTGTGTATTCTTCTTATGTCTTTGGGCACCAATGTTGTACTGTACTGTCAGTTGACTAAATGTATCCTGACTGTTGCACTCCACAATTTGTGTCAGCTTCCTTTGTCCTCTTTCATCAATGACCCATTTTCAACCACTGGCCAGCCGTTGACTGGATGTCGTTTGGGTGGTGGACCATTCTTTATAAACAAATTAAACAGTAAAGCGTGAGAAACCCACTACTACCATACCCCGTTAAAAGGCACTTTTCTTGCCCATTCACTCTCTGAATAGTACACAATCCATGTCTCAAGGCTTCAAAATCCTTCTCTAGCCTGTATACAACCCCTCATCTACCCGTACGCTTATTGAAGTGGATTCAACAGGTGACATCAATAAGGGATCATAGCTTTCCCCTGGATTCACCTGGTCATGGAAAGAGCAGGTGTTCTTAATGTTTTGTACACTCAGTACACTCAGTGAATATCCCTAATTTACTAAATGTCCATTATTTTGTCAGTTACCTGTATGTAGGGTTGTTAATATGACAACTAGTTGATTCACAAATATATAGCTGATGCACTGAGAGCTTTGCATAAAGCTAATGGACTTTAAATGTGGATTTCTCCTGTTGTTGTTTGATTTTGACATTCTACCTGCTTGACCAATACGGCTCTGGATTTGAATCTCTCTCTATTCCTCTTGGTCAGACAGACACACATGTGATTATTGTACAAAACAGGAAATGAGGAAGCTTGTGGATAAGGTCTGCAGTCTCCAGCCAAGCAGAGCAGACCTGCATCAGTAGTCAAGACTCCAGACCACCTTCCAAAAGAGGCTACACCTCCGCCGTGTCCCAGAGAGCTTAGTTATCACCCTGATGGGGACTATCGCCAACCTCCTCACCAGGCCAGTGCCGCACCTTCACAGCACTACATTGGTGCAGTGAACCGACAGTATTTTCCTCCTAGG
The DNA here is from genome assembly GCF_021184085.1 of Oncorhynchus gorbuscha. Taxonomy (NCBI): domain Eukaryota; kingdom Metazoa; phylum Chordata; class Actinopteri; order Salmoniformes; family Salmonidae; genus Oncorhynchus; species Oncorhynchus gorbuscha. The sequence goes on along the minus strand of NC_060177.1, from coordinate 59,806,102 downwards.
GCTCACCCTGATGCAACAGCCTATGAGCCACGAAGCGCTGCCAGCCAAAGGCAACCCACTAGGTCGCCAATCAGGTCAGGTTCCATGGATACCTAGGCCAGACCCTCAACACCATCCACAGCCCCCTAGAGAAATCACCACCGCAGCAGCATTGCAGACCTACAGAGGCCCAAGGCCAACCATCCCTAACTTCAACAGCTTTAAGATCGCACTAGGGAACCTCCTGCCAGTTGACAGGAATGAGCTCTTCAAGTATCGGATCCTAGTGGATCACTTAAAGCTAGAAGAAGCCTGTCAAGTGGGAGATTCATACCTGAACTCCCCCATGCCTTACTCAGACATCATGGCAGCCCTGAACGAGAAGTTTGGACAGCCACACCATGTCACCCTGAAGAAGATTGCCAGTGTCTCCCAATGTCCACTGTAGAGATACAGCTGCCTTCGATAAGTTCGCACTACAGGTCCAGTCCTTAGTGGGCATGCTCCGAACACCACAGCCAGAAGGCGACATAGACCTGATGGTTGGGTCTCATGTGGCACTCCTACTCAGCAAGCTAACACCTGAGATGAGGTCAGACTTCCGCCATTGCATGTTTCATCAGCCAGGTACCACATAAACCTTACTCGAGTTCTCAGAGTGGTTACAGTATGAGTCCTGGTGTCAAGGCTACGATGGCCAGACATCAAGCAAAGGGCATAAGGACAGGCTTGGGCAGAAGTCAGAAGAGCGCACACAGGAAACATGGAGCATCCATCCTTCACAGGGCTAAAGACAACCCGGAGAGTGGAGCCGCTGCCTCAGCAATTCAACAGTTTGGCTGCCGGCAAGAAGAAAGGCAAAGCCATACTGTCCTTATTGCAACAACCCTGAGCACTATCTCAACCAGTGCTCGGCCATCCAGACGCTCACCAAGGAGAAAGTAACAGAGTGCTGGTGTTGTGGAAGGGACCTTCAGGCATCCCAGTGCACCCTGCCAGGGAACGAATCTACAAGTCCTTCACAAGATCAATGCTAGAACCCGCAAAAAGGCACCAAAAGAGGAGAGCTGCCTGGTAAGCACAGCCACAAAGGTGCTTTATCTACACAGACCACCCTGCTGAAGGTGATCACGCGTCCCTCGCGCCCTGCTGAAGGTGATCAGGGTGCTTCTACACCATGGAGACCATACCCTCAACACCTATGCTATTCTGGGCGACAGGACCGAGCGTACCATGCTCCTTCCAGATGCTGCACAGAATATTGGGTTTCAGTGTACCCCAGAGGAACTCGCCCTCAGAACCATTTGGCAGAACATCCAGACCCTCCATGGTGCATCAGTGACCTTACGCATCCCTCCTGCCTCACAATCCAAGACAAGTTTCCAGATCTAAGGGGCCTTCACTGTGACTCGCTTTGGGCTAGCAGACCGTTCCTATCCAGTGACCAGCCCTCAGAAGAGGGACAAGCACTTGGTTGGTCTCCCTTTACAGCCGTTCATCAAGCCTCTAGTCCCAAGCCTCTAGTTCTCATTGGTGCAGGTCATTCTCATTTGATCACCCCATCAAAACAGTGAGGCTGTGTCCTACCAGTTCCAGGGTCTCAACCTGAACGAGTCCCTGCTGCCAGAACTTACCTTGGGTGTGTCACTCCTGGGAGTACTGTTGCAGGTCTGCGAGCACGCTTTCAGGATCAGTAGGTACATCAAGGGGATGTTTAACCAGGTCCGCCTTCTGCCAGAAGATAGGCCCCTCCTACAGTTTGTGTGGCACGAAATGAAGAGAGAAAAGCCCCCTGATGTCTTTGAGTGGCAGGTGCTTCCCTTTGGCACCACATGCAGCCCATACTACCCAATATTTGCCCTCCAGAGGGATATTACAGAAAACAGCGAGCCTAGAATAGATATTCGGTTCTCCATAGAGAGGTGCTTCTACGTTGACAACACCCTCCAGAGCGTGTGAACACCAGCAGAAGCCAGACAGCTAGTGGACAAGCTATGAGAGCTCCTGGCATCTGGCGGGTTTGAGCTACGCCAGTGGGCCAGCTACGTGCCAAGCATCATCAATTACTTACCAAAGGAGGCCAGATCAGACAACCTCGAGCTTTGATTTGACTAAGAGAAAGAAGATTCACCCGAGTCTACCCTAGGCCTCAGCTGACAATGCCAGTCGGACACCTTGGGGTACAAGCATCGAGCCGTGGACTACGGAGTGCTGACCATGCAGAATGTGTACAAGGTTCTCGCCAGCCAGGTTGACCCCCTTGGGTTCATTTTTGGCATACACCACCCAAGCCAAAGTGTTGGTCCAGCGCCTCTGGGATTAACATCGGGACTGAGATGTCTCCCTTCTCCCTCAAGATCTACTCCAGGCTTGTAACAATTGGGAAGGAGAGCTACAGATCCTGCCACGAATCACCCTGTCTTGGTGCTACATACCAGCAGATGTCGAGTGACCAGAGAGGTCCATGTGTTCTGCGATGCGTCAAAGGCCTACGGGTCCATTGCGTACCTGAGGACAGACGATAGTCACAGCAAGGCCTACTGGTCAATCCTGATGAGTTGCTCCTAAGCGACTACATTCCATGCCAAGACTGGAGCTCTGTGCAGCTGTCACTGGAGCCCAGCTTGCCAAGCTGCTAGAGAAAGAGCTTAACTTGAAAATCGACCAGACCACCCTGTGAACAGATTCCACAACCATGCTGATGTGGCTGCAGTCCTGCTGCTTCAAAAACTTAAAGACCTCTGTGCATGGCGCTATGTGGATTTGCGAGGAATCCCGCAGATTACATCACAAGAGCCAAGACTCTGAAGAACCTTGCATAGCCGAACAGATGGAGCCAAGGACCACCGTTTCTCCTTCAAAGTCCAGACGAGTGACCAGCTAAGCCAAACGCTCATCCTGAATACAACACGTCTGAACTCTGGAAGCTCACCTTCTGCGGTGTCACTGCAGTTGCTGGTCCCCAAGACCCAGATGTGAGCCAGTGTTTCACCTGGAAGGAGCTTCTAGAAGTAACTACGCAAGTGCTACGGGGTGGGGGTGGGGGGGGGGGGGGGCAGGTCAGGGTGATGACCCTACTACCGAAGACTACCTTCCATCGCTTCCATCGCAGACCTGCACAGAATTCCGTAGATGGAAATCCAGACCTGCTGTCCCCAAGATGGCTGACCTGCCAGTTGCACACCTGTACCTTTCCAGGTCAAACTGGGGCAGCGCGTCGAGAAGAGATGGGGGATAATCTTCAAGTGTCTCACCACAAGGGGTGTATACTTGGACCTCCTGACCAACATTGATTCCAACTCCTTTCTGATGGCCTTTAGAAGATTCATCGCCTGCTGATGAGCTGAGCTGTTCTGTGATCAGGGAACAAACTTCCGGGGAGGCCTTCGCTGATTTCTCCCAACCTGCAACAGCAGCTTGCAAAACAGAAGATTGCTTTCCACTTCAACCCCCCTGCAGCACCACACTTCAGAGGGGTTTGGGAGAGCAAGATTGACTCCATTAAGACTGCCCACTACAGTGGGTGCCCAGTCAGTGACTGAAGAAGTGCTCAGAAATGTCCTCATTGAAGTGGGGTATCCTGAATTCGAAGCCCTTGGGCTCTGGGTCCTCCAGTATTGATGACCTGGACCCCATGACCCCTAACCTCCTGTTGATGGGGCAACCAAACGGATCCCTGCCGCAAGTGGTGTACCCAGAGACTGAGCTCCTCAGCAGGCGTCGATGGAGACACTGCCACACTTCTGCAGTTGCATCAGGTACTACATACCCAGCCTGAAAGCCCACCAGAAGTGGCATGCTATCCCTGGTGACCTCAAAAGGGATATGGTGGATATGTTGGTGGACCCCCAGCTTCCGAGAACACTCTGGCCCATTGGACGTGTTACTAAAGTTCACCCAATCACAGATGGTTATGCGAGGTCTGCCGAGGTCAAGATCAAGGACTGAACATACACCCGTCCTGTTGCCCGGTTGGTAGTCCTCCCAGCTATCCCAGACAGAGAAGATGATGACAGTATGCCTGCCATAACCCCTCCCAAGATCCATCACAATTTGGGGGCGGCTATACAGAAGGCTATTGAGAGTAAATATTAGTTCATCCTAGGAGAGTTGTGGTTCCACCCACTGGTGATGTGGAGCAGAGCATTCTGAGCAATCTCTTACTGAGGAGAAGAAAGTATCTAGAGAATACACAAGCCAAGTGATAAGTTCCAGCCATCTCCTGTGATTACCTTTAGTTAGCGTTCATTGTTTTAGCCAAGGCCATTGTGCGTCCTTCAGAAATGGGAGTTTATATGTGTTGTGGACGCACTCCTCTTTGTTATGCTAATTAGCATTTTTACAGCGAACTAGCAACTGTAAGTTTTCTAACCCTGTTGTTTCTGTCATCTCATTTCAGACATTTAGCGTTTCATTGTATAGCATAATGTCCATCAGTGTCTAGTCTTACATGCTCTGTGGTTGTATGGATGTATACTGTATAGGTTATGTGGGCATTTTGTTAGCAATGAGCCTTGTGGACGTAGCTAATATGCAGTTGAAGTCGGAGGTTTACATACAGCTTAGCCAAATATATTTAAACTCAGTTTTTCACTATTCCTGACATTTAATCCTAGTAAAGATTCCCTGTTTAAGGTCAGTTAGGATCACCACTTTATTTTAAGAATGTGAAATGTCAGAATAATAGTAGAGAGAATGATTTATTTCAGCTTTTATTTCTTTCATCACATTCCCAGTGGGTCAGAAGTTTACATACACTCAATTAGTATTTGGTAGCATTGCCTTTAAATTGTTTAATTTGGGTCAAACGTTTATGGTAGCCTTCCACAAGCTTCCCACAATAAGATGGGTGAACTTTGGCCCATTCCTCCATGCCTCCTTGCTCGCACACGCTTTTTCAGTTCTGCCTACACATTTTCTATGGGATTGAGGTCAGGGCTTTGTGATGGCCACTTCAATACCTTGACTTTGTTGTCCTTAAAGGCACAATCAATTTAGTGTATGTAAACTTCTGACCCTCTGGAATTGTGATACAGTGAATTATAAGTGAAATAATCTGTCTGTAAACAATTGTTGGAAAAATTACTTGTTTCATGCACAAAGTAGATGTCCTAACCGACTTGCCAAAACTATAGTTTGTTAACAAGAAATGCGTAGAGTGATTGAAAAAACAAGTTTTAATGACTCCAATCTGAGTGTATGTAAACTTGCAACTTCAACTGTACATTCAAGTTCATGCAATTGTGTGAGGATTATGTTGCTGCTCGGTAGTGCTGTGTAGTTGCACTCTTATGATCATTCATTAATGAAGTCACAGCCATGTTGTTAGGTTGTACAGGAGTGCAGCACATAAGCTATTGTAGGCATATTATTTACAGTTTATGTAATTGGAGGTTGCCTTACATTTATACCTGCCATTTACTATTGTATTTAATTTCCCCATTTTCAGAACCACACACACTCTTGGTTAACACAACTGTGAAGCCATACACTGTGCTGTGTCGTTCCGGCTTTATGTGAATCAGCGTCATTAAACTTCCTCAACTGGAATCCTACCTGTCTGTCATCTGTGCCCTTACAAGAACTTGGGAGAGAACAGTGCTAAGAAAAAGCTAAGAATATATAGGACAACAGGTCCTCCACTACACCCAGCCAGTTAATAAGCTAACTGGAACTGACCGTTTTTCTCAATGGTAAACTGCCTGAGTGAGACATCATTTTTACACCATCTTTGCTCTTGCCAAAGATTATATATTATATTCCTCAGCTCAGTCACGACTCACAAACTTGGCAGGCATTTCTAATTAATAAACAATTCCATGCTGGTGGGTGGTAACATTCAAATAAAACCCATCCCTGAAACTAAACCTAGGCAAAAAAAATATTTACACGTCATTTCATAGGAAAAGACACATTGGCACGACGAGGGCAGTTCCCTTTCAAGCCCAAATATATCATACTTTGATTAAAAAAGAATACTTATTGACTTACATCGTTGTGCAACATCATGGGTAATTGCACATCATTACCCAAGTAGCTAATTAGCCCAAATGTTAAAGTTGTCCATGATGAGATTTGAACACGCAACATTTTGGGTTGCTAGATGTTCACGTTATTCGCCCACTCATCCACCCTCCATTTGTTTTTGCCTAAAATGCCCACACCAGTGAAAATCCACTTTTTCAGCTGAAAGACGATGCCTAGAGTTTACCCATGATGTTGCACAATGATTTAAGTCAATAAGTCATTGTTTTAATCAAACTATGATATATTTGGGCTTGAAAGGGAAAACCGACACTGTTGCACAACTAAATGCATTCAGCCAAAATATGGTCTTCCGCATTTAACCCAACCACTCTCAATCCGAAATTAAATGTAGGATTTTTCCACTTGGCGAAGATGAAGTGGGCTGTGAGTCGATGATAAATTAACAGGCACTGCATTGATTAAATGCAACGCAGGACAAGCTAGTTAAACTAGTAATATCATCAACCATGTGTAGTTAACTAGTGATTATGTTAAGATTGATTGTTTTTATAAGATAAATTTAATGCTAGCTAGCAATTTACCTTGCAGCCACCAGGTCCTTTTGATGCTGCACTTGCGTAACAGGCAGTGTTGCCAATTCCTCAGTAAGGAAAGTAGCTATTGTCTGTCCTAAAAGTCGCTAGAAGTCGCTAAATGACATTTTCGCCTAATTTGCATAATTTGCCATGTGCATGTAATTGTGATGGACGCTGTAGGTGAGAGGAATAACGTCGTGGGAGAGACAAAAAGTGAGTAAAAAACACCCTAAATATGTCTAGAACTACAAATGAACTTTCTTCTGTCGATTTCTTGTTTTTTTTAATGTCACAATTCCAACCTTCCTCCTTTATTTGCAGTCTGGACGTAGAGGGGTGAACATCTCCTGCTCTGACTGCAGCTGGGAGGGACTGCTGCACGAGGACCGCCTGTCAGTGCTTTAGGACGGGGTGGGGCCCACGGCAGCACCCTCTGCTCGTTGAGAAGAGTAAGAACGTAAGAACTGTCTCCAACAGTTTTTTTTTCTTGGTACATTTTGTCATGTCTTTGGCATCATTAAAGTGAAGACTTATTTTATCAAATCAATTCTCTGTAATTATTATTATGTGATTAAACTGATCATGTAAATGTAATTAACTAGGAAGTCGGGGCACCAAGGAAAATCTTCAGATTGCAATTTTCCTAATATAACTTTTCAGATATTTTAATATCGGATCAATTAGTCTTCTAATTAATGAATTATTCTTTACCTCACGTTAGTCTAATTCCAAACATCGTAAATGGTTGGTTATCTGCACGAACCCAGTCTTTGCTATGAATCATTCATACATAAATTGTCTTAATCATTTATTTACTAAAAATAATCACAGAAATGCATAAAAACAGTAGGTATGGTTACAAGGAAATGATAGGGGATGTGCCCTAGTGGGCTAAACCGGTATGGCGGCTTGGTAGACAAAGGGACTGAGAAGGGTGCTAAAGACAAAATACACTACACAGTTGATAATTGAAATGCTAATCCTTTGCAATCAATATATATATTTACGCTCAGTGTGTCGTGATCTGTTGGAATCGTCCTTTTCTGTTGGAAAGTTAATCCGAGATTATCTCTGCGTCCCTGGAGACTTTGGTTAGAATGGATAGAGTAACATTCAGAAATGTTCTTATAGAATAGATGTTTCGGCTGTTGTCGGTCTTCGCATTCAATGGAACATAATTCCTAGCTGCAGACTAGTAATTAGTATTGAAGATTTGCTCATATTCTGTCGGTATCGATAGTCAGAGTTCAACCACGTGGTATGGTTAAGAATTCAGCAACCGAGGAATGCATGGTCTACTCAAACCTTAGCCCTCTCGGTAATCGAGGTATGCTTGGTCTGAAGGGACTTCCTCCAGGTGGGGGTTATATTCGTAACAGTAGAAAGGCTGTCTCATGACGCCAGATCGATGTCTGTGCTCATTGGGGGTAGACCAATGACTTGGTGAAACTTAAGGGAATTGGATTCTTTCATTAAAACAGTTTAAAAATCACAATTGCAAATAGTTCTTTACTCATTCTATAAAATTAGATGCAAATCTCATAACGGAGACGCTTGTATATAAACAGAGTTATGGTAATGTGGCTATATTGTCGAGGTTACAAATATTCAACATGGACCAGTCGTAGCTGGATTCTCCAACGACCGTTTATGCATTCTCCAAAACATGGATATTGTTCAGTTCAAGTTGTGAGATAGAAGTTCCTTTGTTCTGTGAACCCTCTCTCTATACTGCGTGAGGGAGAGAGTCTCCTCCAGGAATTTACAACCAGAGATGACAGAACCTGGGGGTAAGGGGGAGTGTGGGGGAAGGCACTCGCTATACCCAAAGAGGACCACGGCATGACAATTCTCTTTGGGGAAGCCTGGTTTACCTTGGCACCTATGAATACACACGACTGCAACTAGGCACTTGACAGTGAGCAATTTGACCAGTCAGTCAAATACAAGTGATATTTGCTTTAATTACCAGAACGTGCTGTTGGACTGAGCTATGTTAACACAGCCAACTACATCAACGATTTTAATTGGCTGATGCAGAACTTGTTCCAGGATATAGTCACTGCCACCTGGAAGTTAACCTTTTTATATGATGGGACCAGCTACAATTTAGCATTCTGTCAAGTGCAAGTAAAGCAACAATTTAAATTGGCTGATAAACTAACACAAATACTCAAGAGTGCCATTCAATAATTTAATCAGGTTGTCAGTTGTTAGCAAAATAAATTCCATTACAGCAAACATTATGCATTATGCATGAAACAGGATTCATAAACATTCTGTGAATCTACAGTTGGTGCTGCTTCCAGATTTGACTTGGCTCAGGAGAGACAGTGGACTTTGGGGTCCAGGTTCTTGTTCTTAGGGTTGTAGGTTGACTGGGCGAAGCAGTTGGTGGCGACACGGTCACACTCACACACTGAGACCTGGCACACGTGGTGGCTGGAGGCTGAGGAGTAAGGTCACAGGTTTAGGCTCATGAACATTAGTAGCAGACAAAGCTGAAACCTCACCTTCACAACAAAATGTCAGTGCATCTGACAATTTCATAGAGCTTGGACAGATTGCAATAAACAATACAAATGTCCAAATTATTTTGTTTCTAGAGTTCAGTCGTTACCTGAACAGGAGACCTGCCCATTAGCGCAAGAGAATCTATACAGATTGATGTAAGGGTAATCAATGACGGGACGGCAATCTGGAAGATGCCTGCTCGCTTCATAGCAGTGGTCGTGGACCTCACAACACCTGAGGAGTTAGAGGAAAAAGTAAAGAGTGAGATACACAGGGCTGTTGTGGTGACCATATTACCGCCATGAAGGCAGTCAAATTCCACATGACCGTTTAGCCACGGTAATTACGCTTCTCCAAGCTCTGATGCTGCTGATGGTCATTAGTAGCCTACCAAACGTGCTAGCTGCCTGGTACTCAGCACTCTATTGTCCCGCTAATCACTCTGACAAAGCAAATGTATTTGAAAATCTAATCAAATACTTAATGAGCTCATGTTGCGCAACATTTCAATAGGCTATGCAATTACACAAGAAAACAAAGTAATGGCCTCTACTAAAAAGAGGAGTATCAGCTTTCTATAGGGTAGGCCTACTATATTTATTTTTCAACTTTCCTAATATTAAGCATATTGCTTATCTTTACAACAGGAGTATAGCCTAACTGGCTAGCATAAAAATAAACTACAGGGAAAAGCGTACTCCAGTCGCTATTTAAGTGCATCGATTACATGTATTTTTTCCCGCTGCCCCCGTTTCGTTACAGGTGCATAACGGTCCATGCTAAATCAATTCACATATTATTTAGTATATGTAAAGACAAGATATACACTGCTCAAAAAAATAAAGGGAACACTAAAATAACACATCCTAGATCTGAATGAATGAAATATTCTTATTAAATACTTTCTTTTACATAGTTGAATGTGCTGGAAAAAACCCACAAAAAAACACAAAAATGATCAATGGAAATCAAATTTATCAACCCATGGAGGTCTGGATTTGGAGTCACTCAAAATTAAAGTGGAAACACACACTACAGGCTGATCCAACTTTGATGTAATGTCCTTAAAACAAGTCAAAATGAGGCTGAGTGGCCTCCACGTGCCTTTATGACCTCCCTACAACGTCTGGGCATGCTCCTGATGAGGTGACGGATGGTCTCCTGAGGGATCTCCTCCCAGACCTGAACTAAAGCATCCGCCAACTCCTGGACAGTCTGGATGGAGCGAGACATGATGTCCCAGATGTGCTCAATTGGATTCAGGTCTGGGGAACGGGCGGGCCAGTCCATACCATCAATGCCTTCCTCTTGCAGGAACTGCTGACACTCCAGCCACATGAGGTCTAGCATTGTCTTGCATTAGGAGGAATCCAGGGCCAACCGCACCAGCATATGGTCTCAAGGGGTCTGAGGATCTCATCTCGGTACCTAATGGCAGTCAGGCTACCTCTGGCTAGCACATTCCCCAAAGAAATGCCACCTCACACAATGACTGACCCACCGCCAAACCGGTCATGCTGGAGGATGTTGCAGGCAGCAGAAAGTTCTCCACGGAGTCTCTAGACTCTGTCACATGTGCTCAGTGTGAACCTGCTTTCATCTGTGAAGAGCACAGGGCGCCAGTGGCGAATTTGCCAATCTTGGTGTTCTCTGGCAAAGGCCAAACGTCCTGCACGGTGTTGGGCTGTAAGCAAAACCCCCACCTGTGGACCTTCGGGCCCTCATAGAGTCTGTTTCTGCCCGTTTGAGCAGACACATGCACATTTGTGGCCTGCTGGAGGTCATTTTGCAGGGCTCTGGCAGTGCTCCACCTTGCACAAAGGCGGAAGTAGCGGTCCAACTGCTGGGTTGTTGCCCTCCTCCACGTCTCCTGATGTACTGGCCTGTCTTCTGGTAGCGCCTCCATGCTCTGGACACTACGCTGACAGACACAGCAAAACCTTGCCACAGTTCACGTTGATGTGCCATCCTGGATGAGCTGCACTACCTGAGCCACTTGTGGGTTGTAGACTCAGTCTCATGCGATCACTAGAGTGAAAGCACCGCCAGCATTCAAAAGTGACCAAAACATCAGCCAGGAAGCATAGGAACTGAGAAGTGGTCTGTGGTCACCACCTGCAGAACCACTCCTTTATTGGGGGTGTCTTGCTAAATGCCTATAATTTCCACCTGTTGTCTATTCCATTTGCACAACAGCATGTTAAACTTATTGTCAATCAGCGTTGCTTCCTAAGTGGACAGTTTGATTTCACATAAGTGTGATTGACTTGGAGTTACATTGTGATGTTTAAGTGTTTCCTTTATTTTTTTGAGCAGTGTATATATAAAAAACAGGTGTATATATATATATATATATATATTAAAATCAAGAATAGTCTAATATTACCCTATCACTTAAAACAAAGCCTTTTTTTGCAACTTTTTCAAATCAGTCATACACGTCATGTAGCCTGTTTTAGTAAGATTTGTATCACAACTAAAATGGCCAAATAACTTCTTAAAAATCAAGCACATTAATCCACTTTACAATGGGTGTAGAGCCTAACTGGCATACATCAGCAGCGTGTGAGGTTCAAATTTAGGGAAGATCATTTGCCATAAAATGCACTTTTATAATAAAAGCATTACATGCATAATTGCATTTGCGGTCACTTTCGATAATGGTGTTTTCCACCAATGGAACATTGACGATTATAACCTACCACCATGTGTGCATTGCTGCGCTTATAATGTGAAGAAATAGCCTAATAGTTGATCAATATTTTAAGCTAAAAGTTCTGTTGGGTCAGCCACACTGCATTAAAAAAAGTTGATGGTAGTGGTTGTATTAATTTGGGATCTATCGCATCCCACAACTGTCCCAGTCCAGAGTGGTGCAATGCTAGCTGTGCCACTAGAGATTCTGGTTTCGAGTCCAAGCTCTGTCGCAGCCGTGAGACCCATGGGGCAGCACACAATTAGTTAAGAGGGTTTGGCCGGCAGGGATGTCCTTGTTCCATCACGCACTAGCGACTCCTGTGGAGGGCCAGGTTCAGTACACGCTGACACGGTCGCCAGGCGTACGGTGTTTCCTCCGACACATTGGTGTGTCTGGCTTCTGGGTTAAGTGGGCATTGTGTCAAGAAGCAGTGCAGCTTGGTTGGGTTGTGTTTCGGACACATGGCTCGACCGTCGCCTCGCCTGAGTCCGTACGGGAGTTGCAGTGATGAGACAACACTAACTTCCAATTGGATACCACGGAATTGGGGAGAAAGGGCTAAATCTTTATTTTGTTATAAGTATAAACTTTTTTTTATTTAAAACTGTCCCAGACTGTTTGGAATATTTATTTCTCACACAGAATAGGTCAATTTTTGTACTTTGGGGGATAGTAGATTGACACAGTGCTTTTTCTGTTCGTTAGGCCTACTCAGCTGGTTGGCTGACGAAAAGTAAAATTACATTTACATTTACATTCAAGTCATTTAGCAGACGCTCTTATCCAGAGACAGTTCTTCCAATATGCACCTCAGAATTTGTAAGGATGCACGCAGTTGCATCTCCGATGTGAGTCTTCACTTGTAGCCTGTAAGAAAAACCTGCTCACGTGATGAGCCGTGCAGCACTCAGGGACGAGGGGTCAACGGCCAAAAAAGGCCTGGATTTTTCTAGGGTGCATTACAGCCACAAAGGGGATTCCGCCATGAAATTCTAGGCATTATCAAATGCTTGTCAAATTGTGACTTATGTAGAGTCTACAGCCTGCGTATAAAACAAAGCAGAAAACTTTCAAGCAACTTCTCACAAATCATTAGAGGCGCATCATGCAGCTTGTATTAAAAATCAAAACATACAGCCCAACATTTGTAGAACAAATTAAAGTTCCATTAATAACTCTAAATTAAGCATGTAGATGTTCCAAAGGTCTGCATCAGGGGCGTGTATGCTATGTGTGGAAGCCGAGATGCTAAATGGTTTTTGTTAATTAACGGTCAATTACTATGAGACCGACAGTTATTTGCTGGCTGACGAAATTGTGACCCCCACAGTCATATATATACACACACACACAGGGGCAAAAAAAGTATTTAGTCAGCCACCAATTGTGTAAGTTCTCCCACTTAAAAAGATGAGGCCTGTAATTTTCATCATAGGTACACTTCAACTATGACAGACAAAATGATGGGGAAAAAAAAAATCCAGAAAATCACGTTGTAGGATTTTTTATGAACTTATTTGCAAATTATGGTTGAAAATAAGTATTTGGTCACCTACAAACAAGATTTCTGGCCCTCACAGACCTGTAACTTCTTTAAGAGGCTCCTCTGTCCTCCACTCGTTACCTGTATTAATGGCACCTGTCCACAACCTCAAACAGTCACACTCCAAACTCCACTATGGCCAAGACCAAAGAGCTGTCAAAGGACACCAGAAACAAAAAATGGTATACCTGTACCAGGCTGGGAAGACTGAATCTGCAATAGGTAAGCAGCTTGGCTTGAAGAAATCAACTGTGGGAGCAATTATTAGGAAATGGAAGACATACAAGACCACTGATAATCTCCCTCGATCTGGGGCTCCACGTAAGATCTCACCCCGTGGGGTCAAAATGATCACAAGAACGGTGAGTAAAAATCCCAGAACCACACAGGGGGACCTAGTGAATGACCTGCAGAGAGCTGGGACCAAAGTAACAAAGTCAACCATCAGTAACACACTACGCCGCCAGGGACTCAAATCCTGCAGTGCCAGATGTGTCCCCCTGCTTAAGCCAGTACATGTCCAGGCCCGTCTGAAGTTTGCTAGAGAGCATTTGGATGATCCAGAAGAAGATTGGGAGAATGTCATATGGTCAGATGAAACCAAAATATAACTTCTTGGAAAAACTCAACTCGTCGTGTTTGGAGGACAAAGACTGCTGAGTTGCATCCAAAGAACACCATACCTACTGTGAAGCATGGGGGTGGAAACATCATGCTTTGGGGCTGTTTTTCTGCAAAGGGACCAGGACAACTGATCCGTGTAAAGGAAAGAATGGGGCCATGTATCGTGAGATTTTGAGTGAAAACCTCCTTGCATCAGCAAGGGCACTGAAGATGAAACGTGGCTGGTTCTTTCAGCATGACAATGATCCCAAACAGACCGCCCGGGCAACGAAGGAGTGGCTTCGTAAGACGCATTTCAAGGTCCTGGAGTGGCCTAGCCAGTCTCCAGATCTCAACCCCATAGAAAATCTTTGGAGGGAGTTGAAAGTCCGTGTTGCCCAGCAACAGCCCCAAAACATCACTGCTCTAGAGGAGATCTGCATGGAGGAATGGGCCAAAATACCAGGAACAGTGTGTGAAAACCTTGTGAAGACTTACAGAAAACGTTTGACCTCTGTCATTGCCAACAAAGGGTATATAACAAAGTATTGAGATAAAATAAGTATTTGGTCATAACAAAAGTTCAATACTTTGCAAATAAATTCATTTAAAAAATCCTACAATGTGATTTTCTTTTCTCATTTTGTCTGTCATAGTTGAAGTGTACCTATGATGAACATTACAGGCAACTCACCTTTTTAAGTGGGAGAACTGGCACAATTGGTGGTTGACTAAATACTTTTTTGCCCCACTGCTTTTAATCAGGGCATGGTGTCTGGTAACATGTCCGAATATAAACAATGCAGCTATTCCCTCCGCAAGGCTATTAAACAACCTAAGCGTCAGTACAGAGACAAAGTGGAATCTCAATTCAATGGCTCAGACACAAGAGGCATGTGGCAGGGTCTACAGTCAATCACGGACTACAAGAAGAAACCCAGCCCAGTCACGGACCAGGATGTCTTGCTCCCAGGCAGACTAAATAACTTTTTTGCCCGCTTGAGGACAATACAGTGCCACTGACACGGCCTGCAACGAAAACATGCGGTCTCTCCTTCACTGCAGCCGAGATGAGTAAGACATTTAAACGTGTTAACCCTCGCAAGGCTGCAGGCCCAGACGGCATCCCCAGCCGCGCCCTCAGAGCATGCGCACACCAGCTGGCCGGTGTGTTTACGGACATATTCAATCAATCCCTATACCAGTCTGCTGTTCCCACATGCTTCAAGAGGGCCACCATTGTTCCTGTTCCCAAGAAAGCTAAGGTAACTGAGCTAAACGACTACCGCCCCGTAGCACTCACTACCGTCATCATGAAGTGCTTTGAGAGACTAGTCAAGGACCATATCACCTCCACCCTACCTGACACCCTAGACCCACTCCAATTTGCTTACCGCCCAAATAGGTCCACAGACGATGCAATCCCAACCACACTGCACACTGCCCTAACCCACCTGGACAAGAGGAATACCTATGTGAGAATGCTGTTCATCGACTACAGCTCGGCATTCAACACCATAGTACCCTCCAAGCTCGTCATCAAGCTCGAGACCCTGGGTCTCGACCCCGCCCTGTGCAACTGGGTACTGGACTTCCTGACGGGCCGCCCCCAGGTGGTGAGGGTAGGCAACAACATCTCCTCCCCGCTGATCCTCAACACGGGGGCCCCACAAGGGTGTGTTCTGAGCCCTCTCCTGTACTCCCTGTTCACCCACGACTGCGTGGCCACGCACGCCTCCAACTCAATCATCAAGTTTGCGGACGACACAACAGTGGTAGGCTTGATTACCAACAACGACGAGACGGCCTACAGGGAGGAGGTGAGGGCCCTCGGAGTGTGGGGTCAGGAAAATAACCTCACACTCAATGTCAACAAAACTAAGGAGATGATTGTGGACTTCAGGAAACAGCAGAGGGAACACCCCCCTATCCACATCGATGGAACAGTAGTGGAGAGGGTAGCTAGTTTTAAGTTCCTCGGCATACACATCACAGACAAACTGAATTGGTCCACTCACACTGACAGCGTCGTGAAGAAGGCGCAGCAGCGCCTCTTCAACCTCAGGAGGCTGAAGAAATTCGGCTTGTCACCAAAAGCACTCAAACTTCTACAGATGCACAATCGAGAGCATCCTGGCGGGCTGTATCACCGCCTTGTACGGCAACTGCTCCGCCCTCAACCGTAAGGCTCTCCAGAGGGTAGTGAGGTCTGCACAACGCATCACCGGGGGCAAACTACCTGCCCTCCAGGACACCTACACCACCTGATGTTACAGGAAGGCCATAAAGATCATCAAGGACATCAACCACCCGAACCACTGCCTGTTCACCCCGCTATCATCCAGAAGGCGAGGTCAGTACAGGTGCATCAAAGCTGGGACCGAGAGACTGAAAAACAGCTTCTATCTCAAGGCCATCAGACTGTTAAACAGCCACCACTAACATTGAGTGGCTGCTGCCAACACACTGTCATTGACACTGACCCAACTCCAGCCATTTTAATAATGGGAATTGATGGGAAATGT
The DNA here is from genome assembly GCF_021184085.1 of Oncorhynchus gorbuscha. Classification (NCBI taxonomy): domain Eukaryota; kingdom Metazoa; phylum Chordata; class Actinopteri; order Salmoniformes; family Salmonidae; genus Oncorhynchus; species Oncorhynchus gorbuscha. The sequence goes on along the minus strand of NC_060177.1, from coordinate 59,789,677 downwards.
AAATATATCACTAGCCACTTTAAACAATGCTACCTTATATAATGTTACTTACCCTACATTATTCATATGTATATACTGTACTCTACATCATTGACTGCATCCTTATGTAATACATGTATCACTAGCCACTTTAACTATGCCACTTTGTTTACTTTGTCTACACACTCATCTCATATGTATATACTGTACTTGATACCATCTACTGTATGCTGCTCTGTACCATCGCTCATTCATATATCCTTATGTACATATTCCTTATCCCCTTACACTGTGTATAAGACAGTAGTTTTGGAATTGTTAGTTAGATTACTTGTTGGTTATCACTGCATTGTCGGAACTAGAAGCACAAGCATTTCGCTACACTCGCATTAACATCTGCTAACCATGTGTATGTGACAAATAAAATTTGATTTATATATATATATAAATAAAACACATACACACGATGTCCCACATAAGTTGAATGAAATTCAGTTACCCATCCAGCTCATCCCTTGGCTTGCCAGTCCCCCCCAAGCCACACCAACAGCCGTAGTTATTATACATGAAGGGGTTGACACCAGGCTGGGTGCACTTGATCATTCTGGCAAATTGCAGCAGTGAACCATGAACCACGTAGGCTGGCAGAAGAAAGAGATGAAGCTATCAGTCACACTACTGCACATATTCCTGACATTGAGGTTCAATATAACAGAATTACAGCCCACTGGGCACAGACATCAATTCAATGCCTATTCCACATTGGTTCAACAATGTTCTAATCATTATTAGAACATGACAGTCTTACCGGTCAGCAGCAACAGGAGGGCGGTTGGATGCATGACAGAGGATACACCAACTTTACCTCTGATATTGGATGAAGGGAGGCTAAAGAGAAAAAGTGATAAGGTGAGGTGTTGTGTCATTCAGCCAGGAATCTGAATGACATCTCAGGGTTCAAATACTTTCCTCGGGTGCTAAACTGGTTTACCAAGGATTGCTGCAATCAATAGCCCCATTTATACCTGGTTCCTACATCAGTCCTTTGTCCTGATCACGTCCACATTCCGATTGTGCCCATATTTTTAGACAGGTGTAGATGATTAGAAGATGCATTGTGATCAGATATTCCTGCCCACCTCTGGAGGTAGTCAGATATGCATTGTGTCTGAATAGCGTAGGCTGCGTTTACACACAGTCCAATTCTGATATTTTTCCACTAATTGGTATTTTGACCAATCACATCAAAACTTTTCCCGTGCCGATTGGTCAAAAAAACAATTAGTGCCTGTGTAGACCAGTGTTTTCTAACTCCAGTCCTCGAGTAGCCCCAACAGTACACATTTTAGATGTAGCCCCGGACAAGCACATCGGATTCAACTTGTCATCAACCCCACAAGACATGCCAGCAGCGGTCTCTTCACACTCCCCAAATCCAGTGCAGATTGTGGGAGGCGCACAGCATTAAATAGAGCCATGACTACGTGGAACTATATTCCACTTCAGGTAACTGATGCAGTATAAATATATATTTATTTTAAACATAAAAGTACACCTTATGGACAGCGGGGACTGTGAAAGGACACACAGGTACAGACACACACATTGTAATATTGTTGTATGGTGGTATCATACATTTTGTGTTGTAGCTATATAGTGGTGTATTCGTATATGATGGATGTACTGTTATCTCTTGTTTTGTGTAAGTGCCTTAATGTGTTTGGACCTCAGGAAGAGTAGTGAGGATGGGGATCGCTAATAAATACAAAAAATTGTAACCATTGAGTTTGTCCGGGGCTACAGCAAAAATGTGTGCTATTGGGTTAATCAAGGACTGGTGTTGGGGAAACACTGGTGTAGATGAAACCTTACAAATATAGACTGATCGGAACAGTGAAAGTTTTAAACCATTTAAATCATCACCACCTGCTCTCTAAAATCATTGGTGGGTAAATGCCATTGACTTATGGCATCAATATGTGTCTTTTTAAAATAATATCTGTCAAATAACTTACATACAGGGAGGGACCAGGATATCTGGTCACAATGTGGACGGATAAGAGACATGTTTTACTATCATGTGTAGATGTATGTGGGCACAATCAGAATGTGGATCAGATCAAGACAAAGGTTGTATAGTGTAATATACTCTAGTGCAGGTGTTTCCAACCTTGTTCCTGGAGATTAATTAACCTAGTTCAGCTAATTATTAGAATCAGGTGTGCTAGATTAGGGTTGGAGTGAACCTACAGGATGGTAGCTCTCCAGGAACAGGGTTGGAGTGAACCTACAGGATGGTAGCTCTCCAGGAACAGGGTTGGAGTGAACCTACAGGATGGTTGCTCTCCAGGAACAGGGTTGGAGTGAACCTACAGGATGGTAGCTCTCCAGGAACAGGGTTGGAGTGAACCTACAGGATGGTAGCTCTCCAGGAACAGGGTTGGAGTGAACCTACAGGATGGTAGCTCTCCAGGAACAGGGTTGGAGTGAACCTACAGGATGGTAGCTCTCCAGGAACAGGGTTGGAGTGAACCTACAGGATGGTAGCGCTCCAGGAACCGGGTTGGAGTGAACCTACAGGATGGTAGCGCTCCAGGAACAGGGTTGGCGTGAACCTACAGGATGGTAGCTCTCCAGGAACAGGGTTGGAGTGAACCTACAGGATGGTAGCTCTCCAGGAACAGGGTTGGAGTGAACCTACAGGATGGTAGCGCTCCAGGAACAGGGTTGGACATTTCCATTTCATGACTCCAGTCAAGTCTTGTACAATGACTTACTGAGTCTGTCTCTATGCATATGATCCTGTCGCTTGAAAAATAGATTTTTATCACAATGAGACTTAGACCTGTTAAATAAAACATGTATCCTGTATTGAAATGTGATTCAATGCACCTTTATCACTATACACAGGTCTGTAAGTGTTTATGATAGTGTCTGTTTGTGCAGTAACCTGTGTACAATTGTGTACTTTGCATCTGGCACACTCTGTTAATCATCAAAAGCTCAACCCTCAAGGCCATGAGTCTCTATAAATAATTTGTGTGCTAGATCATTGATTCTCTTCAACATCAAAATAAGGGCTTCTCACACTGCTGCTGTTAGCCTTCTGTCTGCCAGTCTGAGTATTATTAGGTATACTGTATGTTGAGACAGGGCTTTGATGCAGACTTGATGCTTTTCAGTAACAGAGCAGTGTAAAGTATGAGTTTTCTTGTAATTCATGTCCAGTTGTCCTGTCATAGTTTCTTCTGAGGAAATATTATTTTAGTTGAGTCAATGTGCACTGCAAGGTATTTGACCCAGTACCTACACAGTACCTCATTTCAGCTGGTTATGTCAAATGCACTTACATTATGCCACAAGGGCAAAACAGTCAGTTTTCTAGAATGAGACTTTGGGTCACCTTCCCATTTCAACCATGCTGCTATACTGTTAGTAAAGCAATACGAGTATGTGGATATTTGAACGCTTTTTTAAATTTTACCTTTTATTTTACTAGGCAAGTCAGTTAAGAACAAATTCTTATTTTCAATGACTGTCTAGGAACAGTGGGTTAAACGACAGCTCGGGGATTCAAACTTGCAACCTTTCGATTACTAATCCAAAGCTCTAACCACTAGGCTTCTCTCTCTCTCTCTCTCTCTCTCTCTTTTTTAAATTTTTTATATATATATATATATGAACCCATCCCATGGAAGTTCATGATTGGGCCAACCCTGACAGCTGGACTATGCTGCTACTGTGGGAAGGGCAGCTTGGGCCACCCGTGAATCCCCTGGACAGGTATGCAGTCAAAACTTGTATTCTGCAACAGTAACCTCTTTAGGATGTTCTCATCATCTGCATCTTGTAGATTTGTAGAAATCACTCTTATTTCCCCCTTAAACTTGCCATGCCATTTACCTGGCCTTCTCTCCCCCCGCAGTGGCCCACCTCCCTGCTTTCTGTTAGTACTGTACTAGCATGTTCTTCTCTTGAACTCAATAACTGTCGTGATCCAATATGTGCCTCTGTTGGTTATTGGTCAGTTTCAAATCTCCCTTGCTATTCATATTCACCCACAATTCCCTGAAAAAAAGATGTTACATTCTAACATACCAAGCTTTAATCAAACATTCTATGACTAATGTGAAACACTGTGTGCTTCTTCTGCTCAGAAGTCTGGTACAAACCCATGCCATAATATGTGATGTTTATATACAGTCACTGAAATAAATACATCCTTTCTTCTGTACCCTGAGAATGTCATGTTATCAAGCAGCACCGGCATAGCTAACAGCGCATGGCAAACATGGGTCTACTGTTCATCATTTCCTGTTTGCCTCCGATGTCAATCTACTTCAGGGTGCAGTCGGCATAATTACAAAGCTTGTGTTGTTCATATGGACCTCTAGCACACATTTAACAGCCCACAGACCCTAACTGTCTTACCAGCTCATCCTCACAGTTAAGGACAAGCAGGTGTGCTCCCAGCTCGATACAATTTTCCTTTGCACTGTTCCAGCTGAGTTTCCTTTTTGATGCCAGGTAGCAACTACCCTGGAAGGACCACTAGTCTTCACTACAAGTCCCTGAGGACAGAGGTCAGGGGGTCATGCTGGGTAACACTCAATGTTTTGTACAATGGCTGGGGATGGTCTATCTACCAATAAGTTAATTACCTCACTGGAATCTCAAATTCATCATAATTGACATGGTTGATAGTAGCGCTTGACTTCACTTGGTGGTTAATCTAAATAGTTATTACTTCAGGTATTTTCTCCATCTCCTCATTCAGTCTCTTCCAACTTTTAGTTAGCTCTATACTCCAGCGTTTTATATTTGAGATCAAATGTTTGAGGCGACAGTACAGACGGTCACCTTTTATGAGGGTTTTTTCATGTTTTACCGTTTTAGAAATGGAAAATAATACACTTAATATATTAGTTGTCCCGTTTATTATTTGGTCTCATATTCCTAGCACACAGTGACTACGGCCTTGTGACTCTGCAAACTTGTTGGATACATTTACAGCTTGGTTGTTTCAGATTATGTTTTGCCTTATAGGAACTGACTGGTTAATGATGACTGGAATAATTATTTCTAAGTGAGCAAATAAGATGTTTCTGAACACTTCTAAATTAGTCCTGATAATGAAGAACAATCATGAATGATGAGTGAGAAAGTTAGCAGCAACAACAAAACATGCTAACCTCACCATTACCAATAACAGGGAAGGTATAATCTTTGTGCCTCTAATTTACTTACGCATCATAATCATAGAACCAATCTTCTGAGCTGAGGGGTGGAGCCTTTACTTTACCGCAGACCCTGGAGTAAAGTAGGCAAAGGTGCCATCTCTCAGTGATCACCTAGGTGACTCAATGATCCAGTCTGTGGCCTGGGGTAAAAAAAAAACTCAGGACTAGACAAAACATTCCTATGATATACGTTAACTCATGTATTTCCTTATTCTGTTAACAAATCTATTCTGAGGTAATGGAACGATAAGGGTGTATGATGAGCTCAAGTCAAGTTTTTCAGTTGTCTATACTTTATTAAGTAAAGGAACATTTCCATAGTTGAGTTAAACAGGTTGTATTCCCCAGAATGTTCATATCAATGACATGAATTGACCCTCTGTGCCAGTTCCACACCCTTTCTGTTCCAATTTGCTCACAGACAAGGCAAATACCTCCTTGAAGGCCTCCCTTCACAGGGAATAGGGATGTGCAGGTTGTCAGGGTTAGTTTTGGTCCAGGGGGTAATGCAGGTATCTGGTTTCTCTATGGGGTTCCTGCAGAGGAAAATCACATTTGTAATGTTATTTTGTTTTGCAGGCTTTGTATGGCAGAATTCATCAAGCAGATGGATATGGACGAAACCCCAGTAAAAGGGGATACAAAGGTTGAGGTCCATGTGTTTTTTTATATATTTTTTAAATCAATCACATAATTCCTCCATTTTTTTGTTGTTGTAAAAAAAAAACATCTGGGACATAAACCAAAGGCTCTGGGTCTTTCTTGTGGCAGTCCTCGTGAGCCAGTTTCATCATAGCGCCTGATGGTTTTACGACTGCACTTGAAGAAACTTTCAAAGTTCTTAATTTTCCGTATTGACTGACATTCATGTCTTTAAAATAATGGACTGTCGTTTCTCTTTGCTTATGAGCTGTTTTTGCCATAATATGGACATGGTCTTTTACCAAATAGGGCTATCTTCTGTATACTACCCCTACCTTGTCACAACAACTGATTGGCTCAAGCGCATTAAGAAGGAAATTAATTCCACAAATTAACTTAAGGCACACCTGTTTCTTTAATTTAAATGTATTACAGGTGACTACCTCATGAAGCTTTGAGGGAATGCCAAGGGTGGCTAAGAATCTCAATAGAAAATAATTGAACACTTTTTGCTTACCACATGATTCCATATGTGTTATTTCATAGTTTGTCGTCGCTACTATTCTACAAGGTAGGAAAGTAAAAAGAAAGAAACCCTTGAATGAGTGTGTGTGTACATACAGTTGAAGTCATTAACTTGTTTTTCAACCACTCCACACATTTCTTGTTAAAATATATTTTTGGAAAGATGTTTAGATGTTTCTGTACAGCACTTTGAGATATCAGCTGATGTACGAAGGGCTATATAAATAAATTTGATTTGATTTGATTTAGGACATTTACTTTGCATGACAAGTCATTTTTCAAAAAATTGTTAAGACAGATTCACTGGATCACAATTCCAGTGGGTCAGAAGTTTACATACACTAAGTTGACTGTGAATTAAACAGCTTGGGAAATTCCAGAAAATGTCATGGCTTTAGAAGCTTCTGAAAGGCTAATGGACATAATTTGAGTCAATTGGAGGTGTACCTGTGGATGTATTTCAAGGCCCGCCTTCAAACTCAGTGCCTCTTTGCTTGACATCATGGGAAATTCAAAAGAAATCAGCCAAGACCTCACAAAAGAAATTGTAGACCTCAGTCTGGTTCATCCTTGGAACAATTTCCAAACGCCTGAAGGTACCATGTTCATCTGTAGAAACAATAGTATGCAAGTATAAATACCATGGGACCACGCAGCCATCCTACTGCTCTGGAAGGAGACTCGTTCTGTCTCCTAGAGATTAATGTACTTTGGTGCGAAAAGTCCAAATCAATCCCAGAACAACAGCAAAGGACCTTGTGAAGATGCTGGAGGAAAACGTGTACAAAAGTATCTAAATCCACATAACCTGAAAGGCCGCTCAGCAAGGAAGAAGCCACTGCTCCAAAACCACCATAAAAAAGCCAGACTAAGATTTACAACTGCACATGGGGACAAACATTGTACTTTTTGGAGAAATGTCTGATGAAACAAAAATAAAACTGTTTGACCATTGTTATCAAATCACATTTATATAGTCCTTACTTCAGCTGATATATCAAAGTTCTGTACAGAAACCCAGCCTAAAACCACAAACAACAGCAAGCAATGCAGGTTTAGAAGCACGGTGGCTAGGAAAAACAACCTAACCAGGCTCTGAGGGGTGGCCAGTCCTCTTCTGGCATTGCCGGGTAATTTTAACAGATTATGGCCAAGATGTTCAAATGTTCATAAATGACCAGCATGGTCATATAATAGTAATCACAGTGAACAGGTCAGGGTTCCATAGCCGCAGGCAGAACAGTTAACTGGAGCAGCAGCACGGCCAGGTGGACTGGGGACAACAAAGAGTCATCATGCCAGATAGTCCTGAGGCATGGTCCTAGGGCAGGTCCTCCGAGAGAAAGAAAGAGAGAATTAGAGAGAGCATACTTAAATTCACACAGGACACCAGATAAGACAGGATAAATACTCCAGATATAACAGACTGACCGTAGCCCCCGACACAAACTACTGCAGCATAAATACTGGAGGCTGAGACAGGAGGGGTCAGGAGACACTGTGGCCCCATCCGATGATACCCCCGGACAGGGCCAAACAGGCAGGATGTAACCCCACCCACTTTACCAAAGCACAGCCCCCACACCACTAGAGGGATATCTTCAACCACCAACTAACCATCCTGAGACAAGGCCGAGTATAGCCCACAAAGATCTCCGCCACAGCACAACCCAAGGGGGGCGCCAAACCCAAACTGGAAGACCACGTCAGTGACTCAACCCACTCAAGTGACGCACCCCTCCTAGGGACGGCATGGAAGAGCACCAGTTAACCAGTGACTCAGCCCCTGTAATAGGGTTAGAGGCAAATAATCCCAGTGGAGAGAGGGGAACTGGCCAGGCAGAGACAGCAAGGGCGGTTAGTCACTCCAGTGCCTTTCCGTTCACCTTCACATGTACGGCAGGACCAAATCTGAAAGATGGGTAGGAGCAAGCCCATGTAATGCTTTGTAGGTTAGCAGTAAAACCTTGAAATCAGCCCTTGCCTTAACAGGAAGCCAGTGTAGGGAGGCTAGCACTGGAGTAATATGATCAAATTTTGGGGTTCTAGTCAGGATTCTAGCAGCCGTATTTAGCACTAACTGAAGTTTATTTAGTGCTTTATCCGGGTAGCCGGAAAGTAGAGCATTACAGTAGTCTAACCTAGAAGTAACAGAAGCATGGATTCATTTTTCTGCATAATTTTTGGACAGAAAATGTCTGATTTTTGCAATGTTATGCAAATGGAAAAGCTGTCCTTGAAGCAGTCTTGATATGTTCATCAAAAGAGAGATCAGGGTCCAGAGTAACGCAGATGTCCTTCAGGTTTTATTTGAGACGACTGTACAACCATCAAGATTAAATTGTCAGATTCAACAGAAGATCTCTTTGTTTATTGGGACCTAGAACAAGCATCTCTGTTTTGTCCGAGTTTAAAAGTATAACATTTTCAGCCATCCACTTCCTTATGTCTGAAACATAGGCTTCCAGCGAGGGCAATATTGGGGCTTCCCATGTTTCATCGAAATGTACAGCTGTGTGTCATCTGCATAGCAGTGAAAGTTAACATTATGTTTTTGAATGACATCCCCAAGAGGTAAAATATATAGTGAAAATTGTGGTCCTAAAAACAGAACCAATTTACAGTTGATTTGTCAGAGGACAAACCATTCACAGAGACAAACTGATATCTTTCCGACAGATAAGATCTAAACCCAGAACAGAACTTGTCCCTGTAGACCAATTTGGGTTTCCAATCTCTGTGGTGATCCATGGTATCAAAAGCAGCACTAAGGTCTAGGAGCACGAGGACAGATGCAGCGCCTCGGTCTGATGCCATTAAAAGGTAATTTACCACCTTCACAAGTGCAGTTTCAGTGCTATGATGGGGTCTAAAACCAGACTGAAGCATGTCATCTACATTGTTGGTCTTCAGGAAGGCAGTGAGTTGCTGCGCAACAGCTTTTTCTAAAATTTTAGAGAGGAATGGAAGATTCGATATAGGCCGATAGTTTTTTATATTTTCTGGGTCAAGTTTGGCTTTTTCAAGAGAGGCTTTATTACTGCCACTTTTAGTGAGTTTGGTACACATCCGGTGGATAGAAAGATGATTATTATGTTCAACATAGGAGGGCCAAGCACAGGAAGCAGCTCTTTCAGTAGTTTAGTTGGAATAGGGTCCAGTGTGCAGCTTGACGATTTAGACGCCATGATTATTTTCAGCATTCTGTCAAGAGATATAGTACTAAAACACTTGAGTGTCTCCCTTGATCCTAAGTTCTGGCATAGTTGTGCAGACTCAGGACAACTGAGCTTTGGAGGAATATGCAGATTTAAAGAGGAGTCCGTAATTTGCTTTCTAATGATCATGATCTTTTCCTCAAAGAAGTTCATGAATGTATTACTGCTGAAGTAAAAGCCATCCTCTCTTGGGGAATGCTGCTTTTTAGTTAACTTCGCGACAGTATCAAAAATACATTTTGAATTGTTCTTATTTTCCTCAATTAAGTTAGAATAATAGGATGATCGAGCTGCAGTGAGGGCTCTTCGATACTGCACGGTACTGTCTTTCCAAGCTAGTCGGAAGACTTCCAGTTTGGTGTGGCACCATTTTCTGGAAGCTTGCTTCAGAGCTCGGGTATTTTCTGTATACCAGGGAGCTAGTTTCTTATGACAAATGTTTTTAGTTTTTAGGGGTGCAACTGCATCTAGGGTATTGCGCAACATTAAATTGAGTTCCTCGGTTAGGTGGTGAACTGATTTTTGTCCTCTGACATCCTTGGGTAGGCAGAGGGAGTCTGGAAGGGCATCAATGAATCTTTGGGTTGTCTGAGAATTTATAGCACGACTTTTGATGCTCCTTGGTTGGGGTCTGAGCAGATTATTTGTTGTGATTGCAAACGTATTAAAATGGTGGTCCGATAGTCCAGGATTATGAGGAAAAACATTAAGATCCACAACATTTATTCCATGGGACAAAACTAGGTCCAGAGTATGACTGTGGCAGTGAGTAGGTCCGTAGACATGTTGGACAAAACCCACTGAGTCGATGATGGCTCCGAAAGCCTTTTGGAGTGGGTCTGTGGACTTTTCCATATGAATATTAAAGTCACCAAAAATGTGAATATTATCTGCCATGACTACAAGGTCCGATAGGAATTCAGGGAACTCGGTGAGGAACGCTGTATATGGCCCAGGAGGCCTGTAGCTATAACAAGTGATTGAGTAGGCTGCATAGATTTCATGACTAGAAGCTCAAAAGATGAAAACGTCAGGTTTTTTTGTAAATTGAAATTTGCTATCGTAAATGTTAGCAACACCTTCGCATTTGAGGGATATGGTCACTAGTGTAACCAGAAGGCGAGGACTCATTTAACACAGTAAATTCATCAGGCTTAAGCCATGTTTCAGTCAGGCCAATCACATCAAGATTATGATTAGTTCATTGACTATAACTGCCTTGGAAGTGAGGGATCTAACATTAAGTAGCCCTTATGTTTGGAGGAAAAAGGGGGAGACTTGCAAGCTGAAGAACACCATCACAACTGTGAAGCACGGGGGTGGCAGTATCATGCTGTGGGGGTGCTTTGCTGCAGGAGGGACTGGTGCACTTCACAAAATAGATGAAATCATGAGCAAAGGACAATTCTGTGGATATATTGAAGCAACATCCCAAGACATCATTCAGGAAGTTAAAGCTTGGTTGCAAATGAGTCTTCCAAATGGACAATGACCCCAAGCATAATTCCAAAGTTGTGGCAAAATGGCTTAAGGACAACAAAGTCAAGGTATTGGGGTGGCCATCAAAGCCCTGACCTCAATCTCATAGAACATTTGTGAGCAGAACTGAAAAAGCGTGTGTGAGCAAGGAGGCCTACAAACCTGACTCAGTTACACCAGCTCTGTCAGGAGGAATGGGCCAAAATTCACCCAACTTATTGTGGGAAGCTTGTGGAAGGCTACTCGAAACATTTGACCCAAGTTAAACAATTTAAAGGCAATGCTACCAAATACTAATTGACCCACTGGGAATGTGATGAAAGAAATAGAAGCTGAAATAAATCACGAATACTATTCTGACATTTCACATTCTTAAAATAAAAAGTGGTGATCCTAACTGACCTAAGACAGGGAATTCTTTACTAGAATTAAATGTCAAGAATTGTGAAACTGAGTTTAAATGTATTTGGCCAAGGTGTATGTAAACCTCCAACTTCAACTGTACATACACAGTACCTGTAATGTATTCCATTATCTCACAGGGAATAACATTAGCTTTTGTCTAGCAACCATGCAGATTTATTCTTTTTTCCCCCTTTATTAAACCAGGTAGACAAGTTGAGAACAAGTTCTCATTTACAATTGCGACCTGGCCAAGATAAAGCAAAGCAGTTCGACACATACAACAACACAGAGTTACAGTGGGGCAAAAAAGTATTGTCAGCCACCAATTGTGCAAGTTCTCCCACTTAAAACGATGAGTGAGGCCTGTAATTTTCATCATAGGTACACTTCAACTATGACAGACAAAATGAGAAAAGAAAATCACATTGTAGGATTTCTTTATGAATTTGCAAATTATGGTGCAAACAAGTATTTGGTCAAGAACAAAAGTTTCTCAATACTTTGTTATATACCCTTTGTTGGCAATGACAGAGGTCAAATGTTTTCTGTAAGTCTTCACAAGGTTTTCACACACTGTTGCTGGTATTTTGGCCCATTCCTCCTTGCAGATCTCCTCTAGAGCAATGATGTTTTGGGGCTGTTGCTGGGCAACACGGACTTTCAACTCCCTCCAAAGATTTTCTATGGGGTTGAGATCTGGAGACTGGCTAGGCCACTCCAGGACCTTGAAATTCCTCAAACATACACCTTTATACACCATTTTAAAGATAAACTTGTTGTTAATCCAACCACAGTGTCCGATTTCAAAAAGGCTTTACGATGAAAGCATACCATGTGATTATGTTAGGTCAGCGCCTAGTCACAAAAAAACTGCCATTTTCCAGCCAAAGAGAGGAGTCACAAAAAGCAGAAAGAGAAAATCAATCACTAACCTTTGATGATAATCATCAGATGGCACTCATAGGACTTCATGTTACACAATACATGTATGTTTTGTTCGATAAAGTTAATATTTATATCCAAAAATCTCAGTTTACATTGGTGCGTTATGTTCAGTAATGTTTTGCCTCCAAAACATACGGTGATTTTGCAGAGAGCCACATCAATTTTCAGAATTCTCATCATAAACGTTGATGAAAATACAAGTGTTATGCATAGTTTAAGAAACTTCTCCGCACAAGGCGCGGGCACTAAGTACAGATGAAAAGTCACAAAAGTTCCATTACAGTTCGTAGAAACATATCAAACGATGTATATAATCAATCTTTAGGATGTTTTTATCATAAATCTTCAATAATATTCCAACCGGACAACTCCTTTGTCATTAGAAATGAAAGGGAACGGAGCTCATGCTCATGGCCGTGCGTGACTAAACTAAAGGCTTTCAACCAGACCCCTGGTTGAAACAGCTCTTATTCGCTCCCCTTTCACAATATAACCCTGAAACAACGTTCTAAAGACTGTTGACATCTAGTGGAAGCCTTAGGAAGTGCAATCTGACCCCATTTACACTGTATATTGGATAGGCAATCACTTGAAAAACTAAACCTCAGATTTCCCACTTCCTGGTTGGATTTTTCTCAGGTTTTTGCCTGCCATATGACTTATGTTATACTCACAGACATAATTTTAATTAATTAATTATTTTAACAGTTTTAGGAACTTTAGAATGTTTTCTATCCAAATATACTAATTATATGCATATTCTAGCTTCTGGGCCTGAGTAACAGACAGTTTACTTTGGGCATGCTTTTCATCCGGACGTGAAAATACTGCCCCCTTGCATAAGAGGTTAATTAACTTATCTAGGGTAGGGGGCAGCTTTTGGAATTTTGGATGAAAAGTGTGCCCAAATTAAACTGCCTTCGACTCAGGCCCAGAAGATGGGATATGCATATAATTGGTAGATTTGGAGAAAAAACACTTAAAGTTTCCAAAACTGTGAAAATAGTGTCTGAGTATAACAGAACTGATTTGGCAGGTGAAAACCTGAGAAAAATCCATTCAGGAAGTATTTTTTGTTTTTGTTTTGTAGTTTTCTATTCAATGCCATTACAGTATCCATTAACTTAGGGCTCAATTTGCAGTTCCTATGCCTTCCACTAGATGTCAACAGTATTTAGAAATTGTTTCAGGCTTGTATTCTGAAAAATGAGGGAGTAAGAGCAGTCTGAATGAGTGGACCCTGCCGTGTCACAGAGCTTTTTCATGCGTGCGACCGAGAGAGTGCCTTTCTTGTTTACCTTTTATATTGACAACGTTATTGTCCGGTTGAAATATTATCGATTATTTCGGCTAAAAACAACCTGAGGATTGAATATAAACATCGTTTGACATGTTTCTATGAACTTTACGGATAGAATTTGGATTTGTTGTCTGCCTGTTGTGACTGCGTTTGAGGCTGTGGATTACTGAAGAAAACGCACAAACCAAAAGGAGGTTTTCGGATATAAAGAGAAACTTGATCGAACAAAAGGAACATTTATTGAATACATGTATGTCTTCTGAGTGCAACCATATGAAAATCATCAAAGGTAAGTGATTAATTTTCTCTCTATTTCTGACTTGTGTAACTCTTCTACTTGGCTGGTTACTGTTTGTAATGATTTGTCTGCTGGGCTATGTTCTCAAATCATTTTAAGGTATGCTTTCGCAGTAAAGCATTTTTTAAATCTGACACCGTGGTTGGATTCACATCAAGTTAATCTTTAAACCTATGTAAAATAGTTGTATCTTTTCTGAAATTTTATTATGAGTATTTCTGTATTTGAATATGGGGCTCTGCAATCTCACTGGATGTTGGCCAGGTGTACAACATACCCTAGAGAGGTTAAGACTCTCAGACCATGAGAAACAAAATTCCCTGGTCTGATGAAACCAAGATTGAACTGTTTGGCCTGAATGCCAAGTCTGAAGAAAACCTAGCAGGTGACGCACGGTTGTGGCAGCATCATGCTGTGGGGATGTTTTTCAGCGGCAGGGACTAGCAAAGATCGAGGCAAAGTTGAAGGGCGGAAAGTACAGATATCCTTGTTGAAAACCTGCTCAGGACCTCAGACTGGGGCGAAGGTTCACCTTCCAACAGGACAATGACCCCAAGCACACAGCCAAGACAATGCAGGAGTGGCTTCGGGACAAGTCTCTGAATGTCCAAGAGGCCCAGCCAGAGCCCGGATTTGAACCCGATCTCTGGAGAAACCTCAAAATAGCTGTGCAGAAACACTCCCGATCCAACCTGACAGAGCTTGAGAGGATCTGCAGAGAATGGGAGAAACTCCCCAAATACAGTTGTCAAGCTCGTAGCGTCATACCCAAGAAGACTCGAGGCTGCCAAAGGTGCTACAACAAAGCACTGAGTAAAGGGTCTGAATTCTTATGTAAATGTGATCTGTTTTTTAAAATACTTTTGCAAACATTTCTAAACCTGTTCTTTGCTAGGTCATTATGGGGTTTTAAACTATTTAATACATTTTTGAATAAGGCTGTACTGTAACAAAATGTAGAAAAAGTCAAGGGGTCTGAATACTTTCCAAATACACTAACTGGCATTCTAACACTGTGGTATAAGAACATCTTTATGACAGTGTTATAATGTATTGTTCAGGTAAGTACCTACCAAGGAATGCTGCCATATAAGTGAACAGCCTTTGTAAAAGCACAAGACCGACGGTGTTTCATCATGGACCGCTCCTGCATCACTTCCTCCTTGGACCCAATGTGATGGACCATTTTAAGTAGTCCATTTCTGTGTAGACAATGACATTAAATGCATTACAAAATGCAGTGCTAAAAGGCTTGCCACTGGCCGTACCCTGTGCGCCTAGGCAGTATATTAAGGGAGACCTATGGCAACAACACAAAAAAGGTACAAACATTGGTAAGGTCAAATAACAGCCAAGGGACAGAATAGGCTAAGACAATGCACATCAGGACAAGAGGGATATCACAACACCAGATAATGGAAAGCCTCGGTTCGCCCATGGCTAGTTACCTTGCAGCAAACGTAGCTAGTTATAGCTAATCTACTGAGTAGTTTTAGCCTTAGTTTACCATTCATTTTACAATTACGTTTTCACGTGAATATTTATTAGTGTACTTACAATCGCTAATACATGTAGGAAATGGATATAGCTAAATGTGTGCACAAGTGAAATTACTGTCGCTAGCTAGCAAGCTAGCTGCTTACCAGTTGGCTCCATGTTTATATTGTGCGGAATAAAATTCTGCGCACTGATTGGTTTGACGCTAAAAAAATAATGGTGCGCAGAGATTGGCTTGAACGCACAACCACCCAGGGTAGTTTAAAGTGACAGCTACCTTGGGTACGCGTCTACCGTGGAGCCCCATTAGAAGAGCACGTTTCCCCCTACATCACTTCCGTTCATCTGATCGGTCAGAGAGACTGCGAAAATGGTGTCTTTTGGAAGAATTTCGCAAGCTCTCCTACGGTCCTCAATAATCCAGACCCGTCAACTCTCTGCCTCAGCGGCCCATAGTCATGGGGAGCAAACAGGTAAGCCCACACAAACATTTCTCAAATTAAACGATTTAGTAATGACAAGACATAAACAGTTGTTTGAAGGACATGATAACGTAGTGACCTTGCTCGTTAGCCAACGTAACGTTAGCGTGAGGCAGCATAACAGAGCATTTTACTAATGTAACTAGCTAAGTTAACGTTAGCTACATGAACTTGGCAAATCGGGAGTTGTTGGCAAATCAACCACATACACAGGAGTTGTTGGCAAATCAACCACATACACAGGAGTTGTTGGCAATTCAAGTCCCACCTATACTAGCCAGATGGCTAGCAACACTACATAACCTAAAGTATGACACCTGCTCATCGAACATCTCATTCCACAATCATGGACCTTAATATGGAGTTGGTCCCCCCCGTTGCTGCTATATCTGCCTCCACTCTTCTGGGAAGGCTTTCCACTAGATTTTGGAATATTGCTGCTGGGACTTCCTTCCATTCAACCACAAGCATTAGTGAGGTAGGGCACAGATGTTGGGTGATTAGGCCTGGCTCGCAGTCGGCTTTCCAATTCATCCCAAAAGTGTTTGATGGGGTTGAGTTCAGGGCTCTATGCAGTTCTTCCACACTGATTGACACATTTCTGTATGGACCTCGTTTGTGCACAGGGCAATTGTCATGCTGAAACAGGAAAGGGCCTTTCCCAAACTGTTGCTACAAAGTTGGAAGCACAGAAGTGTCTAGAATGTTATTGTATGTTGTAGTTCCAGTGAAGGGAAATCTTAACGCTAAGGGGCCTAGCCCAAACAATGAAAAACAGCCCCAGACCATTATTCCTCATGCCAACTTTACAGTTGTCACTGCATTTGGGCAGGTAGCGTTCTCGTGCCATCCACCAAACACATATTTGTCCATCAGACTGCCAGATGGTGAAGTGTGATTTATCACTCCAGAGATCAATGGTGGCGAGCGTTACACCCCTCCAGCCAACGCTTGGCATTGCGGCTGGAGATCTTAGGCTTGTGTGCGGTTGTTCGGCCATGGAAACCCATTTAATGAAGCTCCAGACGAACAGTTCTTGTGCTGATGTTGCTTCCAGAGGCAGTTTGGAACTCTGTTGTGAGTGGAGAGATGATGTTTACATGCTTTAGCACTCAGCGTCCCTGTTGTGGGCTTCACAATAACAGCACTTACAGTTGACCGGGGCAGCTCTAGCTGGGCAGAAATTATTTACTAACTTGTTGAAACGGTGGCATCCTATGACGGTACCACGTTGAAAGTGACTGAGCTCTTCAGTAAGGCCATTCTACTGCCAATGTTTGTCTATGGAGATTGCATGGCTGTGTCCTCGATTATTTTGATATACAACTGTCAGCAACAAGGTGTGGCTGAAATGGCTCAATCGACTTTTTTGGGGGAAGGGGGGTATACACTACAGTTCAATAGTTTGGGGTCGCTTTGAAATGTACTTGTTTTTGAAAGAAAAACAAATATTTAATTTTAAAATGACATCAAATTGATCAGAAATACAGTGAAGACATTGTTAATGTTTGAAATGACTATTGTAGCTGAAAACGTTTTTAAATGTTTTTATTTATGTAATATCTACATAGGCGTACAGAGGCCCATTATCAGCAACCATCACTCCTGTGTTCCAATGGCACGTTGTTAGCTAATCCAAGTTTATCATTTTAAAAGACTGCCCGCACGCATCTTAGATGGAACATTGCATTCTGACCAATCATAGTTACATTGCGTTTTTTTACACTTGTAGGATGGCCAGCTTTAGGTTGAGTAAATCAACTGAGATGTCAACTGAGCACTTGAGTGTATACCAAGCTTTTTATTTTCTATACCTTACATTTTAATTCAGCTCGTCATGCTAACTTAGCTTTTTGCGACTGGCAGAAACAACTTTGAAGACAAAGACCATAAAATGTAAAATCCTCAAGTTATGAGAAACATGCACCGATATGTCAGAGCTCTGTGCTTATGAACGGATGTATTGGGTTATGAAATTTGACTATATGGATAAATTGCACTCGGAAAGTATTCAAACACCTTCCCTTTTTCAAAATGTTATATTACAGCCTTATTCTACAATTGAGAAATGTTTTATTTAAATCACACATGCTACCCCATAATGGCAAAGCGAAAACAGGTTTAGACATTTTTGCAAATGTATAAATAAAAAGTATTCAGAGCCTTCGCTATGATACTCAAATTGATCATCCTTGATATTTCTACAATTTGATTGGAATCCACCTGTGGTAGGTTCAATTGATTGGAAATTATTTTGATAGGGGCACACCGGGCTATATAAAGTCCCACTGTTGACAGTGCATTTCATAGCAAAAACCAAGCCATGAGGTCGAAGGAATTGTCAGTAGAGCTCCGAGACAGGATTGTGTCGAGGCACAGATCTGGGGAAGGGCACCAAAAAATGTCTGCAGCATTGAAGGTCCCCAAGATAAGTGGCCTCCATTCTTAAATGGAAGAACTTTGGAACCACCAAGACTCTCTTCCTAGAGATGGCCGGCCTGGCAAAACTGAGCAATCGGGAGAAGGGCCTTAGCCCAGGGAGGTGACCAAGATCCCAATGGTCACTGACATAGCTCCAGAGTTCCTGTGTGGAAAACCTTCCAGAAGGACAACCATCTCTGCAGCACTCCACCAATCAGGCCTTTATGGTAGTGGCCAGATGGAAGCCACTCCTCAGTAAAAGACACATGACAGACCACTTGGAGTTTGCCAAAAGGCACCTAAAGGACTCTCAGACCATGAGAAACAAGATTCTCTGGTCTGATGAAACCAAGATTAAACTCTTTGGCCTGAATGCTAAGTGTCACACCTGGCCCCATCCTTACGGTGACGCATGGATACTGCAGCTCTGATTGGTTATGGCTCACCAGTCTGTATAGAATATGGGCCTGAGTCATGCCTTTTTGGGGTGGCAGCGTAGCCTAGTGGTTAGAGCGTTGGACTAGTAACCGGAAGGTTGCGAGTTCAAATCCCCGAGCTGGACAAGGTACAAATCTGTCGTTCTGCCCCTGAACTGGCAGTTAACCCACAGTTCCCAGGCCGTCATTGAAAATAAGAATGTGTTCTTAACTGACTTGCCTAGTTAAATAAAAGGTTAAAAAAAAAAAAATGCAATAGAATCCTTACACTCTGAATACGAGACAATCCTTTGCATAGTTTGTTTTTGTTTTGGTATGTTATATTGAAAGTAGCTAATATTGCATTAATTCGAAGGGAAACGTTGTTAACTAAAGGGGAAAACTGAAGTGCAATCTCGTGCTTCTCTGTGTGGGCTGATATTTCTTATGCATGGCAGTCGCATGTGTGTAGCTCCCCCGGAAGTCAGAGGGAACATTGCTGTCAGGTACTTAGCGCAGTAGGAGGCCGTTCCTTCTCTTTCTAGAACAAGACGACCCTACTGCGTATCGACCTGGTGCCAACGAACATGACGTTTTCTACTTGTTGAATCACAATGCTTGTCAGTGGCCGAGAACTTGACTTTGAGCCAATCGGAGAGTACAAAGCCAGAGAAGTCACAAGAGCAATTAGAGGGCACTTTTCCCGGTATAATCCATCCCCCATTTCATCAGAATTATAACTAAGGAAATCTGCATATAGAAAAAAAAAGATGTATTTTTTAGTTGTGTTCAGTTTGATACTGTGCACATGCTCATTGGCAAGTTAACTTTAGCTAGATAACTAAACTGAGCCAGGCAGTCACACACATTTCATATGAAATTTGGGTGGTAAGTGCAGCACAATGCTTTACCAATATGGCTACCTAGCAATAAATGACAAATAAAACATTTATTTCACTCCAATTTCCAATACTGCCAGTTTACTTTCTAGCTAATGTTAGCTAAACGGTTCACATGGCCATTTAGCACAACATAGCTAGCTAATTTCTCCACTGACTCAACAGCTAACAGGCAGCTGCTTCATTCAAAAATGAATCCATTGTGATTTAATTATGTTGGTAGTTGTGATTTTAATTATGTTGCTGAAAATAAAGATCAAATAATAATAATAATAATAATAATATATGCCATTTAGCAGACGCTTTTATCCAAAGCGACTTACAAATGTATTGCTTAAGTGTAAATAAAGCCTTTGCTTCAGTGTTACTCATCAAATTAAATGTGTTCTTGTTTCTTCTCCAGCCAGAACATGGAAGATCCTCTCCTTTGTAGTTGCCCTTCCGGGGGTTGCAGTGTGCATGTTGAACATGTACCTGAAGATGCAGCAACATGCTGCACACCATGTGGAACCTGAGTTCGTACCTTACAGCCACCTTCGCATTCGCAGCAAGGTCTGATTCAAGTTTTCAAATGTTTTATGGCAAAATACTAAATGCATCCAGTTGTTGCAAAACACCTCTGATCGTATAGTTTTGGGTATTATAGTCGCTGTAATTTTGTCTAGAGTATTTACACATTTTAATGTGCCCCCTGTTAGTTGAATTTGTCATTATGTTAACTTAACTCTTGTCTCTCACCAGCGTTTCCCATGGGGTGATGGCAACAAGAGCCTGTTCCACAACCCTGAAGTAAATGCCCTCCCTGATGGCTATGAAGGACGCGAAGAATGATCACTCTTCTTCCAGATTACCTCATACACTGGGACCAGAGTCTTCCCTCAATTCTTTACTCTGTTACTAGACCACGCTCTTCAAACAGTTTACGCTCCTCTATTCCATTATGTTTAACTATACATACTTGTCACAAGGGATTCAATGATAGTAAAACCTTTCTGGACCATTTAACACAATGTGTGCTTAAACTTAACTAAAATAAATATTACCAAAATGTGTTTGTCATTATTAACTCGTGTACACTATCAAGTGGTTTCTTATGTCTCTTTCTCTACCAAATAAGTCTGCTATGTTTGGAGTTACGAAAGGAGTTTAGAAATTCGTGTTTCAGAGCAACGCACTGTTTGACACTATTTGCTTCCCCTTCTTTCACATGACTAACTTCTTGTGACTCGCATTCCTCTAGCAAGCGAGTGCTAATGTTAGTTACTCTGTTTTAAATTGAGTCTGTTAAATGGTCTGAAACAAAGGAGTGAAGTTTGGTAAAGTTAGGAAATTTGAAGGTATTGTTCGACTGAGATGGCGACTTTACATGTATTACCTTGAAGGACCTGGAGGAAGACTGCGTCAACATCATTTGGAAGCGGCTTGACGAATTTGGTAAGCTAAATGCCAGCCAGCTGGTAGTCCGCGAGACAACTTGATTTGTGAAATTAACGTTACATGCTAGTAGAAGTACTTTGGGCAATTCTGTTCAATGTGTGGTCTTACGATTTTTAATCATGCAGTCGGTAATTGCCACCAGTTGGTTCAATAGCGAAGGCATGTCCTATCAAAATGAAAAACAATAGGCCTAGTTATCTGCATTGTACCTAGCTAGGATATAACATTCACGTAATGAATGCACTTGTTTTATTAATCACGGTCTTTATAAAGGTGAGGACAGAACAATCGATGGCAGCTATGGCTGAGATCATTGTGCCTGACTCAAGAAGGTGGGACTGTCACCTCTGATCTGAGGTTTTATTGTTCTATTGAATTCCTAGCCATTGTTTTCTGCTATTCAATAGTCCTTACTTGGTTTTCTAATGTTAGTTTGGTTATTTTCACTCAATCAGATTTCTTGGTGATTTGCAGATGCATTAACTTCTTCCTGTATGATGGATCAAAGGTCAAGGGTGAGGGTGACCCTACAAGAGCTGGCATCTGCTACTTCTATCCTGAAGAGGTAGGGATGTCAAGTTTGTATGTGTTCCCTCAATGAGATTATTGATACTGTGAATTAAGAATGATTACTTGATTGCAGTAATGCTCCCCTACCAATTGGATGAGTCCATTGAATGATGGTTATTTGCCTTTTATTTCTTCCAGACACCTCTGGATAAGCAGGAGCTGCTGTGTGGACAGCTGGCAGGCGTGAGCCGCTGTGTCTCTGAGCTCTCCTCCTCCCCTGTACGTCTGCTCAGGCTACGGCGGAGCAAGTTCGCCATCCGCATGAAAGACAACTTTTTGTGGGTGAGTTAAGCCATAATCTCGTTACGACACTTCCGCCCGAGGTTATTTGCACCATAGCCTGGAACCACACCAGATCATTGTCATATGACAACTATGCACTAAGTCTATAACATATCTTCAGATGTTTGAGCAAAACCTGATTTATCTTATTGAAACATTCACCGATATCTGATGGATAGACTACTGTAATGAGACAGTTCGTCCCCTAAACCAGTTTTTGTTTTTGTCTCAATCCCCTGTGTATATGTCATAATAACTATCCATGTTGCCCTCCCTCAGGCCTTAAGCTGTTCAGTGGAAATACCAGACGTCAGTATATGTGACTTCCTGGATCAGCTGATAAATCTCTTTAGTTTCTATAACGGCCCTATCCGCCAGAGCTACCAGGTACAGTCATCTCTAACACTTCATAGTGATGGGAAGTTTGCGTATTTTTACTGACTGGTCTTTTCAATTTGTTCAGTCAAAAGAACCAATCTTAAGACTAATTTTGTTCATTTGAGTCTGTAATGCCCAGAGCACGCAGGACCCCTACCAGGGAAAGATAAACTGAGTCAAGCCTCTCGTTCACATGTCATCAGGGCAGGTTCACACGGTGGCCCTAAGCGACCTCTTATGTTGCTTATGCCTGGAACCGGCCCTGAAGACATGTGAACGAGAGGCTTGTAGAATCATGAGTTTTCCGTTTCTTTCACTGGTAGGGATCCTGCGTGCCCTCTGGTGAATGAGATGTGACCTCCAGCGCCGCCCCCCCTATTGATTTGTTAGTCATTCTCACTCCGATATCATATTAACATTGCACAAATCATTACAAAATATGTAGAATTGCAGTAAATTAACTTTAACTAAAATAATCACAGTTTAGGAGGGGGTCCACTAACATTTTTTCCGCAAGGTCGGGAGTCTCCCACAACCCAATCTCGCTTAGGGCCCCTAGAAGGCTAGAGCCGGCCCTGCATGTGGTTCACCATAGTATGCTTATTGGAGCTGTCATTTGTGACAAACATGTAAAAGTGTGCTTTAACCTCTAAGGGATCGGTTGAGCTAACGTAGGCTAATGTGATTAGCATGAGGTTGTAAGGAACAAGACATTTCCCAGGACACAGACATATCCTGTATTGGCAGAAAGATTAACAAGAACTTTAAGCTAACTGCACTGTCCAATTTACTGTACCTATTACAGTGAAAGAATACCATGCGATTGTTTGAGGGGAGTGCACGGTTATGAACTTCAAAATGTATTAATAAACCAATTATGCACATTTGGGCAGTCTTTATACAACATTTTGAACAGAATGCAATGGTTCATTGAAGAGTCTAAAACTTTGCACATACACTGCCTCCATCTAGTGGCCAAAATCGAAATTACACCTAACCTGGAATATTACATATTGGCCTTTCTCTTGCATTTCAAAGATGATGGAACTAAAAAAAGATTGCACATTTCTTTTCTTTGTATTCTCTTTAACAAGATCTAATGTCTTATTCTCCTACATTCATTTCACATTTCTACAAACTTCAGTGTTTTCGTTCAAATGGTGTCAAGAATATGCATATCTTTGCTTCAGGTCCTGAGCTACAGGCAGTTAGATTTGGGTATGTCATTTTAGGAGAAAATTTAGAAAAAAAAGTGTCTGATCCTAAAGAGGTTTTAAACAATGTACATTTGTTGATTGCTAGGAATAAAAATACGATTATTTTTTTCAAATGTTTGAAAACAGGTCTACTTGTGGCCGCAACCGGACTAGATTCTGAACTACTCTTGGCGGAAAGCATTGCTTGACTGCCGTATGGCTGATAAGCACAATATCGTTCGAACTGCAGCCCTCCAAACTATTAGTTTTCGAGTGTTGGTTCTATAAAGCTATGTCCTTCGTAACGTTCAATCAATTCATTGCATGGTGCAAGAATGAATTCGATCAATTATCAGTTATAATAAACATTTTGTTCTCTATGCTGCCTACAGCATGATCTATTTTCCTTTTGCGTATGCCTATATATGGTGGTCGGATCACATCTCAAGAGGAGCATGTATCGGTCTTGTTGTAGGACTCATTGCGGCCAGCTGATCAAATGAAAGACTCCAATGAATGAATCTCAGGAAAAACTAATCCTGACTCTCCAGTCAGTAAAAAGAGGCGCTAAAAAATAAACGATTAGTTTGTGAACAGCACATCACTAACACTTATCTTAGCTCTGTACAGGAATCTGTCATATCCATATCATGTCCTCACTTCACATAGATGTGCTTTGTTTTTTGCTAATGCCTTGCATTTAGATCTACAGTCAAGAAGATTTAGCTGTTCGATGGACCCAGTACCTCTCCCACTTACAAGGAGGTGCCACTGAACTCCACCACATCTTCAGTGTCTTGAGCACCATTGACTCTACACATGTAAGTAATAAGTCGTCTGTTGGGCATGATGTCGATAGGGTTTGCTACCTCAGGTAATATTATACGATTCCTTATTTTATTTATGTAAAGCGCTGTTACAATTACTATCTATTTCATTGATCTTTTAAGTTGATTTACTCCTAGCCTGGCAATTATCTCCTTGTTTTGATTCTCAGATTGACCCACTTCTCCTACTCAAGGCTGCCCTCATTCTGCAGGCCTGTCAACGCTGCCCCCTTGTGTTAGCTGGTTGTGTACTCTACTGTGGGAGGTAAACTGTCTGACCTTTGCTGCAGCAAAGTGCTGGAGTAGTTAACCACAGATTAGAACCAGACACAAACTGTGTGTATATAAACCTGTCTTTGCTCCACAGGGTTGTCAGCACACAGATGCCTCCTGATCTCACAGTGAAAGTCATGGTTCATGAAATGGAAACATACAAGCAGGTATATGACAATTGCTGATAATTTAGGTGCTTCTCTCATTTGAGATTTCTATTTTATCTTGTGATCGTCTTAATTTGTTGGGTTGTTGTATTATTCATCAATATCTTAATGCAAATCAAAATGTATTTGTCACGTGCGCCGAATACAACCGGTGTAGACCTTACAGTGAAATGCATACTTACAGGCTCTAACCAACAGTGCAATTTTTTTGGGGGAAAGGCATTAGGTGAACAATAGGTAAGTAAAGAATTAAACCAACAGTAAAAAGACAGTGAAAAATAACAGTAGCGAGGCTTTATACAGTAGCGAGTCTTATGGCTTGGGGGTAAAAACTGTTGAGAAGCCTTTTGGTCCTAGACTTGGCACTCCGGTACTGTTTGCCATGCGGTAGTAGAGAGAAAAGTCTATGGGTGGGGTCTTAGACAGTTTTTAGGGCCTTCCACTGACACCACCTGGTGTAGAGGTCCTGGATGGCAGGCAGCTTAGCCCTAGTGATGTGCTGGGCCGTTCGCACTACCATCTGTAGTGCCTTGCGGTCGGAGGCCGAGCAGTTGCAATAACAGGCAGTGATGCAACCAGTCAGGATGCTCTCGATGTTGCAGCTGTAGAACCTTTTGAGGATCTGAGGGCCCATGCCAAATCTTTTTAGTTTTTTGAGGGGGAATAGACTGTTGTGCCCTCTACTCACGACTGTCTTGGTGTATTTGGACAATTCTAGTTTGTTGGTGATGTGGACACCTTCAAGCTCTCAACCTGCTCCACTACAGCCCTGTCCATGAGAATGGGGGCGTGCTCAGTCCTCCTTTTCCTGTACTCCACAATCATCTCCTTAGTCTTGGTTACGTTGAGGGATAGGTTGTTATTCTGGCACCACCCGGCCAGGTCTCTGACCTCCTCCCTATAGGCTGTCTCGTCGTTGTTGGTGATCAGGCCCACCACTGTTGTGTCGTCTACAAACTTAATGATGGTGTTTGAGTCGTGCCTGGCCGTGCAGTTGTGGGTGAACAGGGACTACAGGAGGGGATTGAGCACGCACCCCTGAGGGGCTCTAGTGTTGAGGATTAGCGTGGCAGATGTGAGTCTATCCTACCCTTACCACCTGGGGGCGGCCCGTCAGTTGGTCCAGGATCCAGTTGCAGATGGAGGTGTTTAGCTCCAGGATCTTTAGCTTAGTGATGAGCTTTGAGGGTATTATGGTGTTGAACGCTGAGCTGTAGTCAATGAGTAGCATTCTCACGTAGGTGTTCCTTTTGTCCAGGTGGGAAAGGGCAGTGTGGAGTGCAATAGAGATTGCATCATCCGTGGATCTGTTTTGGCGGTATGCAAATTGGAGTGGGTCTAGGGTTTCTGGGATAATATTATGTTGATGTGTGCCATTACCAGCCTTTCACTTCATGCCTACGGACATGAGTGCTACGGGTCAGTAGTCATTTAGGCAGGTTGCCTTCGTGTTCTTGGGCACAGGGACTATGTTGGTCTGCTTGAAACATGTTGGTTTTACAGACTCAGTCAGTGCCAGTGGTTCAGCACATGCCCCCCCGGAGCACACGTCCTGGAAATCCTTCTGGCCCTGCAGCCTTATGTATGTTGACCTGTTTAAAGGTCTTTCTCACGTTTGCTATGGAGAGCGTGATCACACAGTCGTTCGGAACAGCTGATGCTCTCATGCATGCCTTAGTGTTTCTTGCCTCGAAGCGAGCATAAAAGTGATTTAGCTCGTCTAGTGGGCTCGTGTCACTTGGCAGCTCGTGGCTGTGCTTCCCCTTTGTAGTCTGTAATAGTTTGCAAGCCCTGCCACATAAGTTGAGCGTCGGAGCCGGTGTAGTATGATTCAATCTTAGTCCTGTATTGACGCTTTGCCTGTTTGATGGTTCGTCGCAGGGCATAGCAGGATTTCTTATAAGCTTCCGGGTTAGAGTCCCGCACCTTGAAAGCGGCAGATCTACCCTTTAGCTCAGTCCGAATGTTGCATGTTATCCATGGCTTCTGGTTGGGGTATGTATGTACAGTCACTGTTGGGGACAACGTCCCCGATGCACTTATTGATAAAGCCAGTGACTGATGTGGTGTACTCCTCAATACCATTGGAAGAATCCTGGAACATGTTCCAGTCTGTGATAGCAAAACAAACAGTCCTGTAGTTTAGCATCTGCATCATCTGACCACTTTTTTGTAGACCTAGTCACTGGTGCTTCCTGCTTTAATTTTTGCTTGTACGCAGGAATCAGGATAGAATTGTGGTCGGATTTACCAATTGGAGGGCGAGGGAGAGCTTTGTACGCATCTCTGTGTGTGGAATACAGGTGATCTAGAAAAAAATATCCCCCCTGGTTGCACATTTAACATGTTGATAGAAATTAGGTAGAACTGATTTAAGTTTCCCTGCATTAAATTCTCCGGCCACTAGGAGCTCCGCCTCTGGGTGAGCGATTTCCTGTTTGCTTATTTCCTTATACAGCTGATTGAGTACGGCCTTTGGTGCCAGCATCTGTCTGTGGTGGTAAATAAACAGCCACGAAAAGTATAGCTGAAAACTCTAGGCAAATAGTGTGGGATGCATTGTATCACAAAATACTTGAGACTTCCTTCCATTTCGTGCACCAGCTGTTGTTAACAGATATGCACAGACCCCCCCCCCCCCCCCCCCCCCCGTCTTAGTGTGCTGTTCTATCTTGCCGGTGCAGCATATATCCCGCTAGCAGAATATCCATGTCATCATTCAGCCACGATTCCGTGAAACATAAGAATATTACAGTTTTTGCTGTCCCGTTGGTAGGATATTCGTGATCGTACCTCGTCTAATTTATTGTCCAGTGATTTCACGTTTGCGAGTAATATTGACGGTAACAGCAGCTTTCCAACTCACCTTCTGCGGATCCTCACGAGGCACACCGCTCTGTGTCCTCTATACCTTCGTCTCTTCCTCTTGCCAATAACTGGGATGTTGGCTTGTCGGGTGTTCGGAGTATGTCCTGTGCGTCCTGCTTGTTGAAGAAAAAAATCTTTGTCTAATCCGAGGTGAGTGAACCCTGTCCTGATATCCTGAAGTTATTTTTTACCGTACGATACGTTGCAGAAACATGTACAAAATAAGTTAAAAATAACGCGGGAAAAAACACGTAATAGCACAGTTGGTTGGGCGCCCGTAAAACTGCTGCCATTTCTTCCTGCGCCAAGTTATACTATTAATTTTTTCTTCCCAAATTCGGCCGTTTTAGTTACAGGCCGTGCCATACATTTTTGCTTATACTTCTACATTGCTCTAGGAACAGAGACCCAATGGACTGAGTTCCTCCAGCTCTTCTGGCAGCACTCCTCTATCTAGCCCAGTGACCTCCACCACTGTGTTCCTGACCGCCACTGAACTACAGTATCTCCGCTCCGCTCCTGTGGACAGAGAATCCAGGTACTTCACCCACCTCTGAAAGAAACCCCCCTCCACTGTATAAATGATATCCTTTTCTGGTAAACACTCTAACTAGAGTGAGTTGTGTGTTCCGTCCTGATACAGTAAGCTCAAAGCCAAGTGAAAGTGGGGGTTAGACACGTTTTGAATGGTTGCCACACTGATATAAGGATACATTGTTGAGCCTGTCTCTGTCCTGCAGATCCAAATCTACCCAATCTACTCCAAAGGAATCAAACCGACCTAGGAAGTCCCGCCTCCTGTCAAGAACTCTATCTGACACACCAACCACTGATCCGCTTGACCCAGACCCCACCCACTACGTGCCACTATCCTTCCATTATCCCTCCACTCCCCAGTCAACTATACCTGATGAGTCGCTATTTAGCCCAAGTCCTTCATTTCACACTCCTGACCCTCTCAGCCCTTCACCAATCAAGGTCGCTCCAGAGACCTCTGGTCATAACTTGTCCAATGGAAAGCTGTACCATGAGGTGGAGGAGAGTGTCACAGGAAGTTCGTACGACCACAGTTATAACAGCATAGATGGTGGGAGAGATGAATCGGGTCTTGCAGGAGGCAGGTCAATGCAAAACAAGGACCTGCATCACATCAATGGACAGAATGGAGGTAGTATTGTACTGAGTGGAGAGAGAGCTGGAGCCCTCCGGTTCAGAGGTCAGGAGTCCCCAGAGCCTGGCAGTCAGAGGATGGGAAATGTGAAGGTGTTTAAGGAGAAGGAAGGACAGGGGAGTAAAGGTTTACTGCAGGCTGATACTTGTGATGTGCCCCCCTACTCCCCTTCGCCCGGTGAGAACTCTACAGAGGCCCCTCTGCTCCCCATGTCGTTGTACCAGCACAGGGTGAGAGGGCTCGTACTGGCCCTACTGGTGGAGCCAGACTTCCACAGCAACACTGCAGCCACGGAGGAAGTGGTGAGGAACTTTTGGGGAATATGGGAGGGATATGAATGTTTGTTCATGCATGAGTGTTTCACAATAGTTTCTGCCTTCTGGACCACCACCTGTGTTCAAAAGTTAGAACATGAAATGTATAAACTGGGTGGTTCAAGCCCTGAATGCTGATTGGCTGGCAGCCATATACCACGGGTATAGCCAGACCATATATACATACACCACGGGTATGACAAAACATGTATTTTTACTGCTCTAATTACATTGGTAACCAGTTTATAATGGCAATAAGGTACTTTGGAGGTTTGTGGTATATGGCCAATATACTGGCTAAGGGCTGTATCCAGGCACTCCACGTTGCGTCGTGTTTAAGAACAGCCTTTAGCCGTGGTATATTGGCTATATCCCCCCCCCCCCCGTGTCTTATTTCTTAAATATACTATTGCCCCACATGTTATTACAGCAGTTTGTTATTTAGTCTACTCTCACCCTGTGGTTTGCTCAGTATCACAGCAGCCTGGCATCTTTGAACGGACTGGAGGCACATCTGAGGACCACTGCTCTGGGGGCTCCCGGCCCACATGGACCGTACACCTTTGCACACTTTGACTGTATACAGAACACCCTCACAAGTGAGGCTTGAATATTCTCAGCGCTCTGTATATTCTATACTTATTTTTTCCACCTTTGCCTGACTCTTACCTTTTGCCTCTCTCTTTGTCCATTTCTGTCTATGGAACCATGTCTTTCAGTTTCCCAGTGTTCACCTTACTGCTAGAGTGAGTAGAAAGCTCAGTGCTTTGCAGTAGCTGATTGGGATGTTTTGGGGCATTTTGTGGGACTGTGGTGTTTTGTGTGAACTTTGTGTTAGCTGATGGGTATTTTGGAGTACATTTGAGCAACTAGGACCCTGTACACGATCTCAGGCTTTTTTATTGCGTGGTTGATTGCCGTTCATGTTTGTGTGGTATTTGTAACGAGAGACTGCTGTGTGTCCCTGCAGCCAACCTGTCTGGCAGGCCAGGGGGAGCCCAGGAGTGTTCCTTTGTGAGAGCCACATCGCTGCTCCACTCGCATTTCTCTCACACTGAAGCTCTGCAGGAGGCTATTGTCAGGTCAGTATGACCAGCAGTGACGGAGGGGGCTCTCACCATTCATTACTCCTCAAGGCTGATAATGGGGGGAAGTGGAACGGAGGCCATCATTATGCAGTTTGTATTATCTTTGAGTGTTTTGGCATTGAGTTGTATGTATAATGTTTAGACACAATGTTTATACCACAGGAGCGCTGGTGCAGCTGTGTACGGGACCCGCAATGTGGCCCAGGAGACGTACTTCCTGCAGAAAGGCGGAGCAGTGAGAAACTCTGGCATTCCTAACCACCAGGACAGCGCTTTCTCTCTGCCCAGCAAGGCCCGACACAGATTAATGAAACATGGGGTAAACCTGCTCTGACTGACCACGGCAAGGAGAGTTCCACCAGCACTACTCAGCACTCACTCTCTACTCAGTCACTGCTCTGAATATGATTCTCTTTAAATTCATTTCCAACACTGTACTTACACTGAACCTTTTTGCAAATTAATATAAGCACTTTGTAAAGAATTATAGGAAGTTGTATGTATTTACCTTTTTAAGAAATGTTTAAGAAATGTTTGCTTTATCTTGTTCGCTTTGCTGCATGGTTCTAGTCCTATCTTGGTCAGGTCATTATTGTATAACCGAATGTGTTCTCAATGACTTAGCTGGTTAAATAAACTATTTACAAGAATGATGATCAAGTTCTACAATGTTTTGTGTTAATGTGCAGAGGGCCATGATCTTTGTCAAGACTGCAGACATTTTGCACTATGAAATTCCAACACACCACATGATCTTGTACAGAACACAAGTGGTTTTGTGTAACAAATACTCAATGTACAAACTTTAGGACATGGCTGCTGGGTTTCCTAATCACTAATCCTCTCGGCTGCCACTAAATCGTTCACCACCACCACCCACAAATGACATGGTGTATGTAGAAAAAAATATGTATTTATTTACAGATATGTAATTATTGTGTACTCTTGGATTTCCTTATGGGGTTTATGTTGATAACTCAAAAGCCATTGCATACACTCAATGTGACAATTTTCAGTCCTTTTCCAATAATATTCGATGAGGTTGTTTGCAAAGACTGCAGTTTGCTAAAAATGAATGGGTGATTCTTGGAAAAAAATATTTTTGTCAATACATCTCGGTCTTATGGCAAGCAATTTTTCTTCCAGGTAAACTATTTCAAATGCATGTAATTCTAATGTGGTTGTTTACAATATATCAACTGATGTATGGGTGAATTAGTATATTAACTCTATCTTTAATTGTATTGTCTAAATGAGCTGCACATTGTACTCTAAATTACAGGGGGCACTGGTCCCTGTAGTGCCATATCATTAATAGGAATAGTAGCTCAATGGAACAAGAGATGGAGGCGCTCGCAGCATCTTATAAACACTCAAGTACGAACAACAACCCCACTTGTTATCATGGTAATTATATTGTTTTGGGTGAAGTGGAGGAACAATGACAAAATGTAAGTTGACATAAAATGTAAGATCATTTGGAGCTTCATAACATACAGGACTGTCTACGTGCGAACACTATCCATATAGAAAGTAATCTCGGTTTCTGTGCCTTTTGTTTGTCTTGTAAATGAAACCATTCTTGGTGGTCCAAATATAATGTAATTAGGGTCATTAGTTGCGAAGCTGAATTTGAATGACTGGAGTAGGTGTTCCCGGGTGCCTTATTATGCAAACGCATTTTATGGGCCAGTGGGGTGCAACTAGGTGGTTAGGGGCACGAAAAAAACAGGGTGTGGAGAAACAGAATTAAAATTCTAAGAGGCAGAATGCCCGGCCATTGTCAGTGTAAGGGCATACCCCTTAAACCACGGAGATAAGCGGTCCTTTTCAGTAACGCTGTACTACTGGACGGAGCTGGTACAACTCTAGTGGAGCACTCCAACTACGAACCCACCACCATGGCTTTTACAGCCTTATTTTGGATTGCCTTAATGTGTCTATCTATGACTACTCATTTAATTGGAGTACAGTGTGGCGCGGTTAAGGAGTTACTGTCAACGTCATCCACTTTTCAGGATGGACACAAGACTTTACACACAGATATCTTGAGACGGTGGCGACGGGAGAGCGAGGCGACACAGCGGCAACATTGCGCACTGTTGGCAGTGCCTTGGATGGAAACCAACGCGCTCCCGATGGATTTGGCACAGCAACATCGTCTTCGGGTGCTTTCAATGTCCCAAAGAGGTTTACGGCGTGCAGTCTATCCAGAGCAACCGCTATTCCGTTTTGTCAGACGGGTCTATCGTTGCTGTCAATTACATTTCCATTGCAGAGGCGTCAAGGGGATTCAGGGTCGTATCAGTGGAGGTAGGAATCTAAATCCAGTCATTTGAAGTAGATTATCAGCCATTTATTGTGCCTACTCTTGGACTAAATAAGTAGGCCTGTGTAGACAGACCTACAATAAAGAATCTAAATTCAAAGTGCCTTTAAGACTTAGGTTTTATAGAAGATAACATTAATTCTAGTGAGGAGGAATGGGGCCACTGTCACATTCTGAGTGGTACTTCTTTCATGTAGGCCTTACATAATGTTTCCCCCCCCCCCACCCATTAGATACAGACATGGAGTTCCTTCTCAGTCAGGATGTTCTGTCAGTGACAGTAATGAGAGCTGAGATTCATCTCTATGTGTTGAATCCTCAACACCTGAACATTGAGCCTGTCCTTTCCTACATGGCAAAACGCAAGCTTCCCACACGGTAAGAGTCCTAGTTGACATGATGATACACATACTTAGCTGTATTACCTCAACTTTTTTAATAACTATATTCCATATCTATGGAAACTGAAAGTTGTGATTATGAGGCAAAAGTACTGTGGTCCTTTTTTATTTTATTTTTTATTTCACCTTTATTTAACCAGTTGAGAACAAGTTCTCATTTACAACTGTGACCTGGCCAAGATAAAGCATAGCAGTGTGAACAGACAACAACATAGAGTTACACATGGAGTAAACAATAAACAAGTCAATAACACAGTAGGAAAAAAAGAGTCTATATACATTGTGTGCAAAAGGCATGAGGAGGTAGGCAATAAATAGGCCATAGGAGCGAACAATTACAATTTAGCAGATTAACACTGGGGTGATAAATGACCAGATGGTCATGTGCCGTGTAGAGATACTGGTGTGCAAAAGAGCAGAAAAGTAAATAAATAAAAACAGTATGGGGATGAGGTAGGTAAATTGGGTGGGCTATTTACAAGTGGGCTATGTACAGCTGCAGCGATCGGTTAGCTGCTCAGATAGTAGATGTTTAAAGTTGGTGAGGGAAATAAGTCTCCAACTTCAGCGATTTTTGCAGTCCTGACTCCACTCTTCACCTTTTTATTCCACAGATACAGTTTGCTGTCAAAGGAAAACGTTCTGGAGCTTCAAGTTGATCTGCTGTTCCTATTCCAAGGTCTTCAGGAGGCAGCTGGTGGTGCCATAGGGGGGCCAAGCCTAGTTGGCATGCGGAAAGTGGGGGAGCTTTCAAGTGGGGGCCCACGAGAAAGGCCGGGATCACCATGGTCTCTGCAGGATACCAATGTTGATCTCTGGGGGAAGGGGGTGGGCCCCCTGCTGACCAATGTGGAGTTAGGCCTTGCCCTGAACTGTGACAGGGGGGGAGTGGAGGTATCTTGTGAGCACAATGGAGTCCACCTATTACACTCTCCATTCATTGCTTTCTCCTACAGATAAAGATGACACAAACCAGGATTGTACACACTATCACATTTTACCTTGTGATGCTCCATAACCCCATCTCCATGTTGTCTCGAATGTCCTCAAGTCTATGAAGCTGCATTTATTTTTCTGAGGGCAACAACTTTTATTACTGTTATGTGAAGGCAGTGGATGTGATGTGTTCACTACCTAACATTTTTTTTTTAAATTGCAAAATCTATATATTTTTAAGATGTTATACCCCAAGGGGTTCTTTGCACTTCAGCAAATGCTTGTATATATTAAATTATCTATGTTGCTGTGTTTTGTATGAAAGATATTGATTTGTAAAGATGCAAATATTGTATATAATCACATATGTTTATTGGAAATGTGTTTGTTTTTCCTTTATTGAAACTGAATCTTATTAAATTGGTGAATCTCTGTCTCTCTTTTTTTTGTTGCATTAAACAAAAGTTGTTCATAATAGGGTACAGTCCTAAACTGTGGCAAAAATCTCATTGTCTTGTATCTTATGTATGTGTGATTCGCTTGTTGTTTTCCCTGTTTTTTCGCCTGCAGTTTTCAAGCAACAGGTGTTTTTTTTATCTCAGCTGACAGAAATACCTTCACTTGCTAGGGCTCCTGAGTGGCGCAGCGGTCTAAGGCACTGCATCTCAGTTCTAGAGACGTGATGTCCTGGGCTGTATCACAACCGTCCCGAATCAGGAGTCCCATACGGCGGCGCACAATTGGCCCAGGGTTGGCCGGGGTAGGCTGTCATTGTAAAATAAGAATTAGTTCTTAACTGACTTACCTAGTTTAATCAAAATAGGCTTCAACACCAGTTTTGACAGTTGGCGTGAAAAAAAGTGGTGGACAAAGAACCTGGACTACCAAATCATGAGAAACCAACAGCTAGCAAAAACATCTATTCTGAGTTGTTGACACTTAATTGTCCATGGGGATGGCAAATAAGAAATAGTTATGAGTTATAAATGGTAATGAGGGAAAAGGAAAAATAAGAAAAAACATGTCAACAACTTAAACTCAGTTTCATAATACAGTCAAAGGGGGAAACATTGCATATAGAGGTAAAAATGTCAGTAGTACTACAGTAGTTATATATTCTGTTGGCAGAAGCCAAGTAAAAGGGGTTTGGATTGGTTTTGATTAGAAAGGATATTAATATTTGTATTCATTAAGGATCCCCATTAGCTGCTTCCAAGGGGTACAGCAACATTAACGCAGTTATATACATTTAAAAATATTACATTTCAGAACACTTTTCACAACACATTAAGTGTGTTCCCTCAGGCCACTATCCTACTACCACATATTTACAATACCACATCCATGTATACGTGTCTTATCATGTGAAAGTGTGTCTGTGCCTGTGTGTGTGTCTCTTCACAGTCCCCACTGTTACATAAGGTGTATTTAAAAAAAATCTGATTCTACTGCTTGCATCAGTTGCCTGATGTGGAATCGAGTTCCGTGTAGCCATGGCTCTAAGCAGTACTGGGCGCGTCCCATAGTCTGTTTTTGACTTTGGGATTGTGAACAGACCTCTAGTGGCATGTCTTGTTGGGTATGCATGGGTGTCCGAGCTGTGTGTTAGTAGTTTAAACAGACACCTCAGTGCATTCAGCATGTCAACAAGAAGTGAATCTTTCCTCCACTTTGAGCCATGAAAGATTTACATGCATATTATGAATGTGTACATTTAAGGGCCAGCCGTGCTGCCCTGTTCTGAGCTAATTGTAATTTTCTGAGGTCCCTCCTTGTGGCGCTTGACCACATGCCTGAACAGTAGTCCAGGTGTGATCTGCCTTGTTGATAGTGTTGTTAAAAAGGCAGAGCAGCCTTTTATCATTGACAGACTTCTACCCATCTTAGCTACTGTTGTATCAATATGTTTTGACCATGACAGTTTACAATCCAGGGTTACTACAAGCAATTTAGTAACCTTAACTTGCTCAATTTCCACATGATTTATTACAATATTTAGTTGAGGTTTAGGGTTTAGTTTACAATTTGTCCCAAATACAATGCTTTTACTTTTTGAAATATGTAAGACTAACTTGTTCCTCCCACCCATTTTGAAACTAACTGCAGCTCTTTAAGTGTTGCAGTGATTTCATTCACTGTAGTAGTTGACGTGTATAGTGTTGTCATCCGCGCATAGGCTACATTTTTTTTGTCAGATTTGACCTTTCGTAGCAGCTTAAGATAATTAGGGTAGGACAACAGTTAAGACATAAACTGTATCCATTCTAGCCACGACAATCTGGACTCGAGCTCCTCTGAGTTTGCATCTGCGCAGTAAAGTTATTTTGGTAAAAGATCGCGATTGGTTTATCATGATGCCAATCAATCTTGAGCCCCACCACGAGTTGTCATTCGTTAAATTACCCAACACGGAAGTAGAAACATCGACATGTGTTGAGCGAAATGGTGCGACTGAAATCCAGGTAAAATAGCTCGTATTTACATGTTGCTAATGTGTACAATTATGAAGTTCTCCCCTCCTGATCAAACGCGTTTCTTCGCAGATATTTGCTGTGTGAAGTTTGCGTATCAGATCGACGCAATCTGTCACTGCTAGATGACCGAGCCATCTACACCGCCACAAAAGCAGCAGTAGCTCGAGCGCACGGTGACTATGGCGCTGCACTGTCCAGCCTCGGATTCTCAGGTATTGATAAAGGGAATCAGTCCACCTTGTGTAGCTAAGCAATGTGATTTGATCACTTAAAGTAGCGTTAATGATGCAATAGCATCACTTGAAAAGGGCTTGCAGTCCACTATGCTAGACTAGGGTTACAATAACATTTCAGATTAGTTAATTGACAGTGGCGTAAAGTTGTAAAAAAAAATTGAATTGTTCCTTCTACATTCCTGAATGTACTTTTTACTCCCTACAGCTTCATTGACTCCCAAAAGTACTCGTAACATTTACAATGCTTAGCAGAACAAGACAATTGTCCAATTCATGCACTTCAAGAGAATAAGGTCATCCCTACTGCCTCTGAGCTGGCTGACTCACTAAACCCATGCATCATTTGTAAATTGTCTTGTGTTGAAGTGTGCCCCTGGCTGTCAGTGCATTTTAAAAACAAGAAAATGGTTCCATCTGCTTTGCTTAACTTGAAATGATTTACACTTAAGTATATTTACAACCAAATACTTTGACATTTACTCAGGTAGTAATTTTACTGAGTATCTTTATTAAAAAACAAATGTTCACGCAAGTATGACAATTGGGTGCTTTTCCCACCACATAAGATAAGTGATATTGTTGGAACTCAACGTGCAGCTATGGAGATGCTGGTGGTACGAACCACTGCCGTTGTGCCCTTGAGGAAAGCACTTAACCCAGTAACCTGAACAGCTTCGACACCCAAGCCATAACTGATCAAATGGCTAACAAAAAATGATTTTTATTTAAAAAAATAATAATCGCTACCCGGACGACCTGCAATGACTCTTTGCACACAGTTTTAGGCTTATACCAACACACATACTGATGCAACACGTTTGCTGCTACTATATCAATCCTGTTGCATAGTTACTTTACCTACCCCCCCCCCCCCCCCCCCCACAGTGCATTTAGAAAGTATTCAGACCCCTTTAAAAATTGATTTAACATTTTTTTTAATCCCCTCCATGCAATACCCCATAATGACAAAGCAACAACAGATGGAGAAATGGTTAATTTATTACAAAAACAAATCACATTTACATAAAGTTCAGACCTTTACTCAGTACTTTTGTTTTAACACCTTTGGCAGCGATTACAGCCTCGTCTTCTTGGGAATGACACTAAATGCTTGGCACCTGTATTTGGGTAGTTTCTCACATTCTTACATTTACATTTAAGTCATTTAGCAGACGCTCTTATCCAGAGCGACTTACAAATTGGTGCATTCACCTTATGACATCCAGTGGAACAGTCACATTACAATAGTGCATCTAAATCTTAAAGGGGGGGGGTGAGAAGGATTACTTTATCCTATCCTAGGTATTCCTTAAAGAGGTGGGGTTTCAGGTGTCTCCGGGAGGTGGTGATTCTTCTCTGCAGATCCTCCGAATCTCTTGTCAGGTTGGATGGGGAGTGTCACTGCACAGCTAATTTCAGGTCTCTCCAGAGATTTACATTTAAGTCATTTAGCAGACGCTCTTATCCAGAGCGACTTACAAATTGGTGCATTCACCTTATGACATCCAGTGGAACAACCACTTTACAATAGTGCATCTAAATATTTTAAGGGGGGGGGTGAGAAGGATTACTTTATCCTATCCTAGGTATTCCTTAAAGAGGTGGGGTTTCAGGTGTCTCCGGAAGGTGGTGATTGACTCCGCTGTCCTGGCGTCGTGAGGGAGTTTGTTCCACCATTGGGGAGCCAGAGCAGCGAACAGTTTTGACTGAGCTGAGCGGGAACTGTACTTCCTCAGTGGTAGGGAGGCGAGCAGGCCAGAGGTGGATGAACGCAGTGCCCTTATTTGGGTGTAGGGCCTGCTCAGAGCCTGGAGGTACTGAGGTGCCGTTCCCCTCACAGCTCCGTAGGCAAGCACCATGGTCTTGTAATGGTCTTGAGATGTTTGAGTCCGGGCCTCAGACATTGAGACAAG
Organism: Oncorhynchus gorbuscha; assembly: GCF_021184085.1. NCBI lineage: Eukaryota > Metazoa > Chordata > Actinopteri > Salmoniformes > Salmonidae > Oncorhynchus > Oncorhynchus gorbuscha. The sequence continues at coordinate 59,751,071 of NC_060177.1, read as the reverse complement.
TCCCGAAGCCACTCCTGCGTTGTCTTGACTGTATGCGTAGGGTCTTTCTGTTGGAAGGTGAACCTTCACCCCAGTCTGAGGTTTTGAGTAGGTTGTCAAAGATCTCTGCGCAGTTCAGCTTTCCCTCAATGCTGAGAAGTCTCCCAGTACCTGCCGCTGATAAACATCCCCACAGCATGTTGCTGTCACCAGCATGCTTCACCGTAGGGATTGTGCCAGGTTTCCTCCAGATGTGAAGCTTGACATTCAGGCCAAAAGGTTCAATCTGGGTTTCATCAGACCAGAGAATCTCTCATGGCCGGGCCTTTTGGACGCTTTTGGCAAACGCCAAGCAGGTGGTCATGTGCCTTTTACGGAGTGGCTTCCGTCTGGCCACTCCACCATAAAGGCCTGATTTGGTGGAGTGCTGCAGAGATGGTTGTCCTTCTGGAAGGTTCTCCCATCTTCAGATGAACAGTTGGGCTCTTGGTCATCTCCCTGACCAAGGCCCTTCTCCCCAGATTGCCCAGTTTTGGCTGGGCAGTCATCTCTAGGGGGAGTCTTGGTTGTTCCAAACTTCTTCCGTTCAAGAATGGAGGCCACATTTCTTGGGCACCTTGAATGCTACAAAAATGTGTTGTTACCCTTCCCCAGATCTGTCGCTCAAAGGCTTTTGATTTTTTTTATCTGTTTTTAATCTGACATGGACTAACAACAGTGGGATTTTTTTTATATAGACAGCTGTGCCTTTCCAAATAATGTCCAATCAATTGAATTTACCACAGGTGGACTCCAATCAAGTTGTAGATACATCCTCAAGGATGATCAATGGAAACAGGATGCACCTGAGCTCAATTTCGAGTCTCATAGCAAAGGGTCTGAATACTGGTATCTTTTATTTTTAATACATTTTCTCAAATGTCTAAACCTATTTTTGCTTTGTCATGATGGGGTTGTGTGTGTAAATCAACTTTTTAAAATTTAGAATACGGCTACAACATAACAATGTGGAGATGGGGTCTGAATAATTTGAAATACACGAAACAAAAATATAACTGCAACATGTAAAGAGTTGGTTTCATGAGCTGAAATAAAAGATACCAGAAGTGTTCCACATGCACAAAAAGCTTATTTCTCTCAAATGTTGTGCACAAATTTGTTTACATCTGTTAGTGAGCATTTCTCTTTTCCAAGATAATCCATCCACCTGACAGGTTTGGCATCAAAAAGCTGATTTAAACAGCATGATCATTACACAGGTGCACCTTGTGCTTGGGGACAATAAAAGGCCACTCTAGAATGTGCAGTTTTGCCACACAACACAATGTCTTAGATGTCTAATGTTGAGGGAGCATGCTGTCTGCAGTAATGTCCACCAGAGCTCTTACCAGAGAATTTCATGTTATTTCCTCAACCATAAGCTGCCTCCAATGTCATTTTAGAGAATTTGGCAGTATGTGCATCCAGCCTCACAACCGCGGACCACGTTTGGGCGAACGGTTTGCTGATGTCAACATTGTAAACAGAGTGCCCCCTGGTGTTTTTATTCTTTGTGATGGCAGTTTGAATTAACCAAAAATAACGTAACAAGATCCTGAGGGCCATTTTTTAAACTTTTTTTTTTAGCTGACCAACAGATGCATATCTCTACTCCCTGTCATGTGAAATCCATAGATTAGGGCCTTTGAAATCCATAGATTAGGGCCTAATGCATTTATTTCAATTGACTGATCTCATGAACTGTAACTCAGTAAAATCAATTAAATTGTTGCATTTATATTTTTGCTCAGTATACATAATCAGAGTAGCTATCTGGTACCCCTGAACATCGACTCAGTACTGATACTCCCTGTTTATAGGCTAGACATGTTGTTACTCACTGTGTGTTTATTCCTTTGTCACTTTCCTTTAAAAAAGTTGTATCTTTAACTCTGCATTGTTGGAAAAGGACCTGTAAGAATTTCACTGTCAGTCTACACCTGTTGTTTACGAACCACTTGACAAATACAATTTGATTTAACCCCAAATTGCTTCCCATCCAGGGTGGGTGCTGTGGCCATGTGTCACTTAAATTACCTGGGGATAAAGTAAAAGTCAGAGGATAATTCATAAAAGTAATGAATAAATTATATTTTTCAGTGAAGTATCTGAATGCCCACACTGGAATTGTGTTCCTGCGCTGCCGGAAGAGCCACTACAGACTCATCTGGTCTGCATTGCCATTCATCACCAGTCTAGAGAACAGAGGGCAAAGAGTGCCATGTTTTCTGAACTGTTTGCATGTAGGAGGTAAGACAGACCAACTTTCCTTTGCATGAACAAGTTGCAGCTGATATTTGGGATGTAAAAGTGACACGCATGCATACATTATTTGTATTTATTTGCACATCAAAAAAGACAGGTTTCCAACTTGTTTTTAGTTGAACTGTTTTGTCTTCTGCCTAAGAGGGCTTATATGAAAAAAGTATGTTCAGTTAATCAAAGCATACTAATTACAATTTAACATTTATAAACTCAAGTGTACAATTTGTTTTAAATATACCAGCTCTAGTGCCGTCATCAACTTAACAAAGACATATATTTTGCACTGAAGGTAACTAACTGCAAATTCAATGTCTACTTATTTTCATTTTATGCAGGAACGATCCGGACATGTCAGAAATTTCTGGTCCGATACAATACTCAGCAGCTCCACCGGATGCTCCCCCTCTGTCAGAGTGAAGGTATGCAATGGTCTGCTTTATTTTTGTACATCAGTTCCTTACCCATGCATGATTTTCTCATTGCAGACAATATGCCTAGTAATCTAGTCAATTTTGAATAGGCAACAACCAGGTTACAGAGAAGCTATAATTAGGTGGGACTTCCAAAGCAAATATACTTTTTGTTATTATTTTGTATGCTACTCCTCTTACACTGTTTAAGATAGAAATGCCTTTCAAACTTTAAAATGTGCAGACAGGTCTGGAATTGTGTGCTTGCGTAACTTTTGCATATTTTTAAACTTAATTTAGCTGTTTTTGTGTCCATCTTCATTCACTTTAATGGAACTTTTTTTTCAACTTTCTAAAGCGCCTCATTGTGACATCACTTCCAATATTCACTGTAAACAATAACTTTTGACACATCAGCTTATTTGACCACTTTGCGATCAGTTTAGTTCGTAAATTCACTCTGGCGATCTACTCCGATGTCAGAGTATTCTCGTCTGAGTGTGCCAGAGCACAGAATAACGAATGCTCAACACCCGTTGAATATGGCTGGTGTCAGTAAAAGTAGGTTTAAAAAAGCATGATTGAATTGTTACCAGCAGCAGTTAAGTTAGTCACCAACACTCTGGATAACCTAAAAATAGGGTGAGTAAAATGGTCAGAGTGAGGTATTCTCACATTTGTGTCTGGAAGTAGCTAGCCAACGTTGGCCTGTTAACTTGACTGCCGTTGTGTGCCCAGAACCCTCGGATCTACCCCACTCCGCGGCCAGAGCGTCCAGTGTGCGCGCTGAACGCACCGAGAGTGAAACGCTCTGAATTTACTAACGCCCAGAGTGCACTGACCACACTCTGGCACTCCAGGTTGAAGTTATGAACGCACCCTTAGACAAAGAGTTACAGTTTATGAAATATTACTCTGCTTCTCTGCTATTCAAATCTGTCGTTTGAACAAAAATATATTTTACCAATTTAAAGGTTACAGCTGTTTGTCAGTTTAGAGTGATGAAAAGCAGCTAGCTAATGTTAGCTAGCAGCTCGTACATATTGCGTTATCGAGCAGCCCAAACGGAGCCGTTGGTATGGATACCAAATGCGTTTCAATGGCAAAAAAGGGCCATGCGTTAGAATGGTAAAAAAAAGTATAATTCTAGATCTCATCTTTTACCGCTTAAGCTATTAACTCCAAACCAACGCTGAGATGTTTTGACTGACCATACTTAGATTGCTTGTCAAAAGATTTGATACTATAATTTAACTAACCATTTTAAAATGTGCATAAATTAACATAGGTTTAAATGAGAACCAAAGAAATGCAGAGGTATCAATTGAAAATGGCCCTGCTCCTTGGCCAATTAAGCTACAAGACCAACTTTAAAACATTAAGGCTATCAACTTCAATAACTTATAAACTAGAACTAAAGACATTTGCATAAAATAACTCCCCAACAGTAATTTAACTGTTCAAGCTAGGAACACCAAACCACCTTTCAAATGCTCAGGCTATTAACTTCAAATGGTTTAAGTTTATCAACTATAACTATATAAATTAGCGTAAAATAACTCCAACATGAATTATTGAACCATTCAAGCTAGATACAGTAAATCAGCTTTCATACGTTCAGGCTATCCTAACTTTTCATCTACCTATGTTTTCAACTATAACCAGTCACCATCATTACTACTGCAGACAATACCACTACTATAAAACATTTTCAAAACCATACATACTTTAAAATGACTTTACTTTAAATGGTAAAGTAAAACTTTTAAAACTTCTACCATTACCACAAAAATACTTTTTAAAAAGGTAAAGCATGTCCCACTGCTTTTGTAATTCATGTACAATTACCATCTCGTTTGATTTCAAAACATTGAACTGAGAATTGAACGAACTATACCGTGGCTGTTTTGTTTGTCTTTCCTTGTGCAGCAGAGAGATCAGAGATCCGCAAGTCAGTACTGAGCTGCACCCTGAAAAAAGAGGCAGATGATGAAGAAGAGGAGGATGAGTGACTCCAACATCATTCTGACGCTCTTGCTACTTGCAGTGTATCTCACCTCTGGGAAGACACTGTTAATCCCAATACAGGTAGTTCTGTTACTGGGCTGATGGATTTCATGACAGAATAGAGCCCTCAAACTCAACTCTGGACCTCGAAGCCAGTTCTATGTTTTTCATTGTTCACCTCTAATTAGGGACTGATTTAGGTGAGTGCAATTAATTCAGGTAGAACAGAAAACCAGGAGGCTCCGGACCTCGCAGGTTAAGAGCTGAATACCCCCTGGAATAGAGCCTGGTGCTTCAATGCAGCTGTTTGAGTGTGATTGCAGATCAGCTGTGAGCTCATTTAAAACAAAGCAAATAAAACATTGGACATGTGTACATAAATAGTTTTATTTCTGCAATGTGTATAATTAATGTTACTTTCTGTACTGTTGTGTATACATTTTATGAAAGCAAAATAATAATAATACAATCTCTTCTAGCAAGCCAACCATTAGCCCTTATTCATAACTCCAATTCCATTACATTGAGCCATTGGATGGGCCAAATGCTCTGTCTAAACGCAAATACACGTTATACAGTTTTGGAAACATTTGGAGCGTATCTTTCATATACTGAACAAAAATAGATACAGAACATGCAACAATTTAAACAATTTTACGGAGTTACAGTTCATATAAGGAAGTCAGTCAAGTGAAATAAATTCATTAGACCCTAATCTATGGATTTCACATGACTGGGCAGTGGCGCAGCCTATGCCCTCCCAGGCCCACCCACATGGGAGCCAGGCCCAGCTAATCAGAATGAGTTTTTCCCCACAAAGGGCTTTATTATAGACAGCAATAGTCCTCAGTTTCATCAGCTGTCCGGGTGGCTGGCCTCAAAAGTTCACGCAGGTGAAGAAGCCTGATGTGCAGGTCCTGGGCTGCCGTGGTTACACATGGTTTGCGGTTGTAAGGCCGGTTGGACATACTGCCAAATTCTCTAAAACAAAGTTGTTTTAGAGAATTAAACAATTTTGCAGCAGCTCTAGTGGACATTCCTGCAGTCAGCATGCTAATTACACACTCCCTCAACTTGAGACATCTGTGGCATTGTGTTGTGTGACAACTGTCAATTTTAATTCCCAGCACGAGGTGCACTTGTGTAATGATCATGCTGTTAAATCAACTTCTTTATTTGCCACACCTGTCAGGTGGATGGATTATCTTGGCACAGGAGAAATGCTCACTAACAAGGGATGTAAACAAATTTGAGATAAATGTGTTTCTGTGCATATGGAACATTTCTGGGGTCTTTAATATTAAGCTCATGAAACATGTTTTATATTTTTGTAAAGTGTGTGTGTATAAGCAATAAACAATTTTTCAATTACAAAATATATACTTGATGTTTTAGGAAAGTTGCACCCAGCTGTATTTCCAAGAACACTGACTCCAACCATGACTACACTTCCTCCGTCCTCCAATTTCCGCTTCAAACTTTCCAATGGAGCATAACTGGGGAGGAAGTTCAGTACCTTGGCAGGGGCTGTGTTTTTGTCACCTGGATCCGGCCCTGCCTAAGGTTTCCATCAACCATATCACAAGCAAGGATTATTAACGTTAAAACATAGGGTCGGGATCATAGTTCATTGATCCAGCTATAGTCCATGCGGTACATTCAATTGGGAACTCAAGGGCTGGGTATATGTCCCCCCCCCCCCCCCCCCCCCACACACAACGAGGGGGGCGACAATTCCCTCTGAACTAGTATTCACATTTGTTACTTGTATTCTCATTTATGTTGGGTTTCTACTACATTTCCCACAATCCCACCCTGTACAAAACAACAACGCGCAAATGTCTCATCCGGGTCTCTGTGGTTCCTGTTTGGCGACCTGTCGCCATTAGTTTTTAGCTCGTCCGTACGATCATATATTTTGGGGGGGATAACTGCACAATTGTCCGTTTTCCATTCTTTGGAGAACGGTCAGCGCCTTTTTGGGGCCAAGTGTTTCCCAGAACGCGAAAACGCTCAACTTTCCTGGGTCTTGGCCCCGGTGTGAGCCTTCGCTTCGTTCTCAATTTCTACACCGCCTCCATTACTGAGACGCCAAAATTGTGTCTCTATTTTTCTTGGTTTGTTTTGTTGTCAAGATGTCGCCGTAATGGAGTCTCCCATTTGGACCGAAATTAAACAGGGCCTTCGCTGCCTGACCCGCACTCGCTACAATCTGCTCTCCTCTCCCTTTGTCCCATTTAATGATAGGGAGCTCGGACGCTCTCTGCCCGGAACTCGGCCTAAATACCTCTCGCAGAAAGGACACAACCATGGAGAAGAATCCAAACAGCAATGCCAACAGCAACAAGGTTCCGCCCCGTTCGAGTTCTACAGGCCCAACACCGGGAGAATCTAAACCGAAAACAGGTGAACATTAATCAATGGCTTTTCTCATTCGAACTAAATCCTAGCCAATCCCCCTCTGACTGGTTTAGAATTGTAGTCGTTGCGTGTCATGGAGTAGAGCGACACAAGGTCCATAGGTAACGGCTAATCAGCCTACAAAATGACCCCAAAGATTACAATTCTAAAGAGTTTACACAAATATTATCTTAGTGTGTTGCTGTGGGGTCGTTCCATGTCGTAAGCCATTTCACCCACCATCTCAGAACAGAAAATAGTAGCATTCCTGCAATATTATTTTGTTGCAATGTAATTTGATATCTGAAAAATTGAGCAAATTGATTGCACCAAGTGACAATTTTTTTGTTTTTAGGATTTATATAATCAATAAACATCCGATTTGGACCAAATGTTTTTTCTAACAATTAGTAAGACACTATGACTCCAAAGAACTGGTCAAAAGTCACCCACGGACAACCCCACACCAATCCCAACCCAACAACAAGTATACAGTATCAGTTCTTGTATGTCTGAAGTAGTATGGAGCTGTGGCTTGGAGTATTGTTTCTTCATCATGGTAATGTCTTCTCAGTGAATTTGGTGATGTCACCAACAATTACCAGCTTCTTACCACTAGAAGGAGGTGTTCCTTCTATTATGTTTTTCTGTTTAACCAAATAACATTTTGGTTTCCTTACCATGTAAATGCTCTATGGACAAGGTATGATTGCAACCCATGTTTTGGTAACATTGTCACTCTTTCAAATGCTAACAGTTTTGCATTTGTGGCACAAATCAGTGGCACTTTTGTGCTTTGTATCCAAATGATCTATAAAAGGGATGGGCAACTTTGATTGGGGTGGGGGACACATCTGAAATCATCATGAGGCTCCCCCGTCCCCACCATGTGAGCAAACATTTTAGCTACCCCCTCTTGACAGCGGGGATTGACTTTATTGATTTATATATTTAAAAAAGAATGTGCACTTCTACACTTTGCCATGGGAAGTAGATATAATGTTGTGGTTTCTAAAGCACTTTTGCTGTAATTCTACACATTTTGAAATGGGGCGGGGATAATATTCTGCAATTTTATAACTCATTTCATGTAATTCTACTAATTTTGCCATGGGGCAGAGCATTTATCTACCCACCTCGTTCCTTTTAGCATGGTGTACTTACTACGTACACATCATACTTCAGATAACTGAAAATACACTTTCCACAATGATTCTTTAGTTGTGGACACTACATCACCGCACCTTCTCCCTTGGTCCTGATCTTTATAAGTCACCTTGATTTTTATCAGTATCTTTATGAAAATATTTAGGGAACTCCATGACAGTAGCTAAAGCAAGGGGCTATAGCAGCACACAAGTAGACTACAAATGCATGCTGGGGCGGGCATGCCCTGAGCTCGTGAAGTGAGCATTGCTGGAGCGAAATTGAAGCGGGCGAGAAGGCTGATGCTCCAGCCTTTGGGAATCTCGCGCCACGCTGCAGTCACATTGTGCACGCTCCGCTCTCATACTCTGATCCACGCTATGTTGCAGGGCCTAGTGGTAGGGCTGGTTTGTTTGCGTGATATTGGAGTTGATGTAAGTCGTGCCTTTTGACAGAGCATTGACACATTCACCAAGAGTCGGGTGCATAATGATTTTTGCACATTGCATTGAATTTAATGTATTTTTGCCTTTTCAATATGTTACTGATATGTAACCACAGGTAAACTAACAAAGCCAATCTGAAAACAAGACTCCCTAAATTTTATCAGCATATCGATTGCGCAACCAGGGGTGGTAAAACCTTGGATCATTGTTACTCTAACTTCCGCGACGCATATAAGGCCCTGCCCCGCCCCCCTTTCGGGAAAGCTGACCACGACTCCATTTTGCTGATCCCTGCCTACAGGCAGAAATTAAAACAAGAGGCTCCCACGCTGAGGTCTGTCCAACGCTGGTCAGACCAAGCTGACTCTACACTCCAAGACTGCTTCCATCACGTGGACTGGGACATGTTTCGTATTGCGTCAGATGGGAATATTGACGAATACGCTGATTCGGTGTGCGAGTTCATTAGAACGTGCGTCGAAGATGTCGTTCCCATAGCAACGATAAAAACATTCCCTAACCAGAAACCGTGGATTGATGGCAGCATTCGCGTGAAACTGAAAGCGCGAACCACTGCTTTTAATCAGGGCAAGGTGTCTGGCAACATGACTGAATACAAACAGTGCAGCTATTCCCTCCGTAAGGCTATTAAACAAGCTAAGCGTCAGTACAGAGACAAAGTGGAATCTCAATTCAATGGCTCAGACACAAGAGGCATGTGGCAGGGTCTACAGTCAATCACGGACTACAAGATGAAATCCAGCCCAGTCACGGACCAGGATGTCTTGCTCCCAGGCAGACTAAATAACTTTTTTGCCCGCTTTGAGGACAATACAGTGCCACTGACACGGCCTGCAACGGAAACATGCGGTCTCTCCTTCACTGCAGCTGAGGTGAGTAAGACATTTAAACGTGTTAACCCTCGCAAGGCTGCAGGCCCAGACGGCATCCCCAGCCGCGCCCTCAGAGCATGCGCAGACCAGCTGGCCGGTGTGTTTACGGACATATTCAATCAATCCCTATACCAGTCTGCTGTTCCCACATGCTTCAAGAGGGCCACCATTGTTCCTGTTCCCAAGAAAGCTAAGGTAACTGAGCTAAACGACTACCGCCCCGTAGCACTCACTTCCGTCATCATGAAGTGCTTTGAGAGACTAGTCAAGGACCATATCACCTCCACCCTACCTGACACCCTAGACCCACTCCAATTTGCTTACCGCCCAAATAGGTCCACAGACGATGCAATCTCAACCACACTGCACACTGCCCTAACCCACCTGGACAAGAGGAATACCTATGTGAGAATGCTGTTCATCGACTACAGCTCGGCATTCAACACCATAGTACCCTCCAAGCTCGTCATCAAGCTCGAGACCCTGGGTCTCGACCCCGCCCTGTGCAACTGGGTACTGGACTTCCTGACGGGCCGCCCCAGGTGGTGAGGGTAGGCAACAACATCTCCTCCCCGCTGATCCTCAACACGGGGGCCCCACAAGGGTGCGTTCTGAGCCCTCTCCTGTACTCCCTGTTCACCCACGACTGCGTGGCCACGCACGCCTCCAACTGAATCATCAAGTTTGCGGACGACACAACAGTGGTAGGCTTGATTACCAACAACGACGAGACGGCCTACAGGGAGGAGGTGAGGGCCCTCGGAGTGTGGTGTCAGGAAAATAACCTCACACTCAACGTCAACAAAACTAAGGAGATGATTGTGGACTTCAGGAAACAGCAGAGGGAACACCCCCTATCCACATCGATGGAACAGTAGTGGAGAGGGTAGCTAGTTTTAAGTTCCTCGGCATACACATCACAGACAAACTGAATTGGTCCACTCACACTGACAGCGTCGTGAAGAAGGCGCAGCAGCGCCTATTCAACCTCAGGAGGCTGAAGAAATTCGGCTTGTCACCAAAAGCACTCACAAACTTCTACAGATGCACAATCGAGAGCATCCTGGCGGGCTGTATCACCGCCTGGTACGGCAACTGCTCCGCCCTCAACCGTAAGGCTCTCCTGAGGGTAGTGAGGACTGCACAACGCATCACCGGGGGCAAACTACCTGCCCTCCAGGACACCTACACCACCCGTTGTTACAGGAAGGCCATAAAGATCATCAAGGACATCAACCACCCGAACCACTGCCTGTTCACCCCGCTATCATCCAGAAGGCGAGGTCAGTACAGGTGCATCAAAGCTGGGACCGAGAGACTGAAAAACAGCTTCTATCTCAAGGCCATCAGACTGTTAAACAGCCACCACTAACACTGAGTGGCTGCTGCCAACACACTGTCATTGACACTGACCCAACTCCAGCCATTTTAATAATGGGAATTGATGGGAAATGATGTAAATATATCACTAGCCACTTTAAACAATGCTACCTTATATAATGTTACTTACCCTACATTATTCATCTCATATGCATATGTATATACTGTACTCTACATCATCGACTGCATCCTTATGTAACACATGTATCACTTGCCACTTTAACTATGCCACTTTGTTTACTTTGTCTACACACTCATCTCATATGTATATACTGTACTCGATACCATCTACTGTATGCTGCTCTGTACCATCACTCATTCATATATCCTTATGTACATGTTCCTTATCCCCTTACACTGTGTATAAGACAGTAGTTTTGGAATTGTTAGTTAGATTACTTGTTGGTTATCACTGCATTGTCGGAACTAGAAGCACAAGCATTTCGCTACACTCGCATTAACATCTGCTAACCATGTGTATGTGACAAATAAAATTTGATTTGATTTGATTGTTCAAACAGGCTAAGTTGGGCTGTTTCATAACTGCAATATGTGACCCTCCGTTGAGGAGAAAATTATTCCAAGTGTGTGTTTCATGCATATACAGAATACTAATTTAGTATTTTTGTACAGTCGTCCATAGAGGCTGGTGGAGTTAGCTAGTTATCGGACTTACGACAGTGGATGACACCTCATTTCATCATTGTAGATCAGTGATCACCAATCTTTTGAGTCAAGATCACTTTCGCAGTCAAAAAGCAAGCCGAGGTCTACCGCTCTGATATTGTTTTTTTAAACAAGCCTATGCAACACAAACATAAGAACAGTTCTGTAGGAATGAGTCGCTCTGGATAAGAGCGTCTGCTAAATGACTTAAATGTAAATGTAAATGAGGTTTGTGCATTAGGCCTAATACATTATCACAGCATATTGGCTATGCTTGACTTGTCAATATTCTTATCAGGCCATATTATACACTAAGTATGTGGACACCCCTTCAAATTAGTGGAGTTGCTGACAGGTGTATAAAATCAAGTGCACCGCCATGCAATCTCCATAGACAAACATTGCCAGCTGAATGGCCTTACTAAAGAGCTCAGTGACTTTCAGTGTGGCACTGTCATAGGATGCCGCTTTTCCAACAAGTCTGTTTGTCAAATATCTGCCCTGCTAGAGCTGACCCGTTCAACTGCAAGTGCTGTTATTGTGAAGTAGTAGGCTCAGGCGTGAAGTGGTAGGCCACACCACACTCACTAGCAAGTTCCAAATTGCCTCTAGATGCAACGTCCGCATAAGAACTGTTCGTGGGGAGCTTCATGAAATGGGTTTCCCCGGCCAAGCACAAGCCTAAGATCACCACGCGTAAGGCCATGCGTCGGCTGAAGTGATGTAAAGCTCGCCGCCATTAGACTCTGGAGCAGTGGAAATGCATTCTCTGGAGTAATGAATCACTTCACAATCTGGCAGCCCGACAGATGAATCTGGGTTTGGCAGATGCCAGGAGAACATTACCTGCCCCGATGCATAGTGCCAACTGTAAAGTTTTTGGCGGAGGAGGATCAATGGTCTGGGGCTGTTTTTCATGGTTTGAGCAAGGACCCTTGGTTCCAGTGAAGGAAATCCTAATGCTACATCATACAATGACATTCTAGACGATCCTGTGCTTCCAACTTTGTGGCAGTTTGGCGAAGGATCTTTCCTGTTTCAGCATGACAATGCCCCTGTGCACAAAGCGAGGTGTTACAGAAATGGTTTGAGATAGGTGTGAAAGAACTTAACTGGCCTGCACAGAGCCCTAACCTCAACCTCATCGAACATCTTTGGTATGAATTGGAACCAGGCCTAATCTCCCAACATCCGTGCCCGACCTCACTAATGCTCTTGTGGCTGAATGGAAGTAAGTCCCTGGAGCAATGTTCCATCATCTAGTGGAAAGCCTTTCTAGAAGAGTGGGGGCTGTTATAGCAGCAAAGCTCTCACTCCTTCCACTATCTGTGATCTTTGGGAAATCTCTACCTCATTTGAAGTTGAAATATAAAATGGTTTAGGTAGGGGTCGACCGGTTGCTGACCACTGTTGTAGACTGTATCTTTGCCATTCATTTGGGATTGAGGCACGTAACAGGATCTACACACATAACAGGACATTTTAGAGTGATCTATCACTTGTGTGCAAGTGTGACTTGACTTGCTCTGGCTTGTGCTGATAAGTGCACGTGACACGGCCCACTCTGTACTAGTCATGTGGGTTCTAAAGATGAGCTTTTAAAAAAAAAATTAAACGAGAGGCCCGGCAGGATGTGTTTATCATTTTACCAATATGCCTTTCTGCGTTGGTGTCTTTCAGAGAGGTATTTGGTACAACAGTAATAATATCAGCAAGATCTGCATGATCTTCACCCTTCCTTTGGTTGATTTAGGCTACAAGCTGGTACATGTTCATTTCTACTTTACATCATAGTGCCTCACGGGCAACAGTGAGCATGAGAAAAGCAATGATAATGCAAATAGAATTGCTGATGATCCTGCTGGAATGACAAATTCCCTTATTTTTTTCCCCTGTTCTCCTCAGATGGTAAGAATAATGGAGGTTCTAAGCGCTACAGCCGCAAGCGAGAGCCCTCCGTTCCCAAGAGTGACAGTTTCCCTGGCCCTCGTCGCACCAATTCACAGAAAAGCAAGAATTTTGACAAGAGACCTCCCCAGAGAGGTGGATCCCGGCAGTATTGCGTTACAGGTGAAGGAAGATGTGACGAGGTGAGCTTTCACAAGATAATAACAACAACAACATGAATCTGTCGTTGGCTATGGAATAACCTACATAAGCCTATTTTAAGAGAGCTTTGTTCGATCCTATACTTGTATATTCCCACTTTGGGATCTTGTTTCGCTCTTAAATAGCACTTATTATAGTGACATTATATGCTAGAATGATTTGAGTCACTGATCGGTAGAAACAAGGCATCAACCCATTGGAATATGATTATTTCTGCCTGTGAATCAGGAAAGTTGGGTTGTAATTATTTTCTCCCTTCCCCCAGGTAGCAGAGTGCCGCCAGGCTGAGTTCAACCCGGCTCAGTTTGCTGGACCTAAAAAGATCAGTCTAAACCACTTGCTCAACTTCACCTTTGAGCCTCGTGTGGGCCATGGTGGTCTAGGAGGAGAAGGACACTCCTGCTGGGGCCGCCGCAACAAGTGGGGCCACAAGCACAAGCCCTTCAACAAGGAGCTTTTCCTGCAGGCCAAGTGAGCGCCCTCTCAATTCAAATCTTTCTTGTGCAGTATGACATAAGGCTTGTTGAATTGTTAGATTGGTGTTTTTTTTTTTAACCTTTTGGTCTCCTTTTGCTTTAGCTGCCAGTTTGTGGTGACCGATGACCAGGACTACAAGGCTCACTTCACTGACCCAGACACTCTGGTGAACTGGGACTGTGTGCAGCAAGTGGTAGGTTCCTACATCAGCCCTCTCTTTCGCTTGAAATCTCCACCTCCTAATTGGACTTTTAATGCATCTATTATTTCCCCCCCTCTAGCGCATCTACAGTCATGAGGTGCCCTCCTGCCCCATCTGCCTCTACCCCCCCGGTAGCAGCCCATATCACCCGCTGTGGCCATATCTTCTGCTGGCCATGCATGTTGCACTACCTGTCTCTCAGTGACAAAAGCTGGTCCAAGTGCCCCATCTGTTATGAGTCTGTGCACTCTGATGACCTCAAAAGGTTAGTGAGATGTTAAATATCCCTATTAGAACATTCTCTATCGCCACCTTTGGGAAAGAAAATATAATGGTTGAAAATGGTGAATAACACACTCTATCCCATCATGTCTCACTGCAGTGTGGTTGCGATGGAAACCAGGCAGTATGCAGTCGGTGACCTCATCACCATGTGCTTAATGCGGAGGGAGAAGGGGGCTCTGGTGGCCATGCCCAGCTCTCAGTGGGTTAAAGTGGAGGAGCCTATACTCTTTGGAGGTGAGCGATGAGGAGGATGATTACCATATGTTTGTGTTGTCACGATACCAGAAGTTTGACTTCTAATACCACGTTTAGTATCACGATACCGCAGCAACAAAAGGAAAGGCAAGGAGAATCACACATTTTAATGTTTTAAGTCCACAAAAGTGATTAAATCACACCAGGGTGTGGAGGAAAACAAATACATTTTGATGTGTGTATTTCATGTGCATATGCACCAGTGTTGCCATGTTTGTGGTTTTCCTGCAGCTCGGGCTACTTTGAAAATGATGTCCTGGTGAAAATGTATTTTTTTTTGCCGGTTTTTGGGCTATTTCTAAATGGTACTTTTGCAGCCATGGCATTTCTCTTTTATAAAAACAAATAAAAAATCTAACCTCTTCTGGTTAGGACCCTTCATCTCAATATCTGCCTAAAATGACATACCCAAAACGAACTGGCTGTAGCTCAGGACCTGAGGCAAGGATCAAATCAAATTTGATTGGTCACGTACACATTTAGCAGATGTTATTGCGGGTGTAGCAAATTCTTGTTTCTAGCTCCAACGTTGCAGTAATATCTAACAATTTCACAACAATACACACATCTAAAGGAATGGAATTAAGAATATATAAATATTTGGACGAGCAATGTTGGTGCGGCATAGACTAAAATACAGTGGAGTAGAATAGTACATACATATGAGATGAGTAATGCAAAATATGTACATTTATTAGGGACCTAGTGTTCCATTATTCAGGTGGCCATTGATTTCAAGTCTATGTATATAGGGCAGCAGCCTCTAAGGTACTAGTGATGGCTATTTAACAGTCTGATGGCCTTAAGATAGAAGCTGTTTTTCAGTCTCTCAGTCCCAGCTTTGATGCACCTGTACTGACCTCGCCTTCTGGATGATAGCGGGGTGAACAGGCAGTGGCTAGGGTGGTTGTTGTCCTTGATGATCTTTTTTTGGCATTCCAGTGACATTGGGTGCTGTAGGTGTCCTGGAGGGCAGATGGTTTGCCCCCGGTGATGCGTTGGGCAGACCACACCACCCTCTGGAGAGCCCTGCGGTTGCGGGTGGTGCTACTACTGTTGTGTTGTCTGCAAACTTGATGATTAAGTTGAAGGCGTGTGTGGCCATGCAATCATGGGTGAACAGGGAGTGCAGGAGGGGACTGATCAAACCCCCTTGTGGGGCCCCTGTGTTGAGGATCAGCAAAGTGAAGGTGTTGTTTCCTAACTTCACCACCTGAGGGGCGGCCCGTCAGGAAGTCCAGGACCCAGTTGCACAGGGCGGGTTTCAGACCCAGGGCCCAGCTTAGTGATGAGCTTGGAGGGTAATATGGTGTTGAATACTGCGCTATAGTCAATGACTTTGAACGCACACTGTTGCATATTCAAGATACTTTTTGAAAGGAAACACTTTGAGGTTTGTGGAGATGTGAAATTAATGTAGGAGAATATAACACAATAGATCTGGTAAAACATAAAATAAAACAAACTTGGGCATTTTATTGCATCATCTTTGAAATGCAAAAGAAAGGCCATACATTGAGATAGGAAGCTGGGATGTTGTCCACAACAGGGCAACGGTTTATTTGCAATGTTTCAGACTGGTATATTCAGGAATGTGATTGCTAGGGCTGGGCGATATGGCCAAAATCTCACACCCTGATACAGGTCATTTCCTATAACGATACATATCACGATATACACATTTTCTGTAAATTCAATGAATAAATAGTTTATTTAAAATGACCACATGGAAAGGCCTATTTCTTATTACATTTTGAATTATACTCAACAAATTGGCATTTGGTAACTTGGTTTGAGTGTTGGCACCAACTCACGAAACCCCTGTTTCTCAACCGTGTAAATTGGGGCCATGTCTTTGCAGATGTAAGTTGTAACTGCAGCTGTTATCTCTTCCATCTTCCTGATTCTTTGCCATATGCTGTGTCGCGGGCAAAAGACTCTTCAACGTCTGAGTCGGGGGTTTGTTTTGAGCACTCGACTGTACTTGTTTGGGTCTCATCCGTAGACTCTTTCTGTAATGTTTCACTTGATTCTTGCGTAGGTGGTAAAAGAGGTTAGTGGTGTTTGAGCCTGTTGTCAGGACCGGCCTGCGGCATATTTTGCAGTGAACGGTTTTCTGACTTTTCATACCCAAACCACGTCCATGCAACCGAAGTTGTCCCTCTTTTAGGTACGAGCTCTGTGTCACGTTCACTCTCCACCATGTTTGTTTGCGTTGCAAATTTCAGAACGCAAAGCGACTTTCAATGGATGAAATGTATTGCCGTGAAGAGTGTGATTTGCGACACAACGAAATAAACGATAGAGCATAATATGAAACCATAGAAAAACGTCTATCGTCACACGATATATATCGCCCATCCCTAGTGAGAGCTACATAATATTTAGTATGAACTTTCCCAGGTGTCCCTCATGAGTTTGCCCAAATGTGGCCGAATTGGTCAATTGATTAATGTAAGTACATAACTATACAGAACATACAAAAATGTTAACTTATTTTTTAATTAACACAAAGATTAAGGGGGCTGTACTTTCTAGTAATGTCCAGCTGAGGTCCTGGCTGCTTTTTAGGTCAAAATGTTGGTGGAAGTGGCTCCAAATAATCCTCTAGCACAGTGTGCCAACGGTCCTCTCCCTCGGTGGTAGTTGTCGCTGGTGCACCGGCCCTCCTCCGCTTATTGGCTGGCCTCTTCACACCTAGATGGCTGGGTGGGTGTGGAGCCAGAGAAAGCAGCAGGGGTTAGACTGGAGGAACCAGTTCCTACTTTTGAATGAGTGGGGGATGGAGGGCTTGAATGTGGTCTATTTAGAGTTGGCTCCCAGAGGTCATCTCTACCACTTGTGGATAATTTTCTTTCTTTCTTTCAGTGAAGTAAAGTTTACTATTACTTATTTTAGTTAACCTTTATTTTATCAGTGGTGAGCCCTGCGTCAATGCATCAAATACACAAGACATATCTATAAACATGTATATAGAGTATGGGGAACACAATCACTATAATTAAATATGTAGACCAATAGGCAACATGACACTCAAACCACATCCAACATAACATACACACACAGTGCATTCAGAAAGTATTCAGACCCCTTGACTTTCTCCACATTTTGTTACATTACAGCCTTATTCAAAACCTACTTAAAAAAATAAATCCTCATCAATTTACACACAATACCCCATAATGACAGAAAAAAACAAGTTGATAGAAATGTTTGCAAATGTATTAATAATAAACAAGACCTTATTTACATAAGTATTTAGACCCTTTGCTATGAGACTCAAAATTGATCTCTGGTGCATCCTGTTTCCGTTGAACATCCTTGAGATGTTTCTACAACTTGGAGTCCACCTGTGGTAAATTCAATTAATTGGACATGATTTGGAATGGCACACCTGTCAATATAATGTCCCACAGTTGACTGTGCATGTCAGAGCAAAAACCAAGCCATGAGTCAAAGGAATTGTCCGTAGAGCTCAGAGGATTTTGTCGAGCCACAGATCTGGGGAAGGGTACCAAAATAATTCTGCAGTATTGACTGTCCTCAAGAACACAGTGGCCATCATTTTTAAATGGAAGAAGTTTGGAAGACTACCTAGAGCTGGCCGCTCGACCAAACTGAGCAATCTGGGGAGAAGGGCCTTGGTCAGGGAGATGAACAAGAACCTGATGGTCACTCTGTCAGAGTTCAAGAGTTCCTCTATGGAGATGGGAGAAACTTTCAGAAGGACAACCATCTCTGCAGCACTCCACCAATCGGGCCTTTGTGGTAGTGGCCAGACATTGTTAAAAAGCACATGACTGCTTGCGTCGAGTTTTACAAAAGGAACCTAAAGGAGATTTGATGAGAAACCATATCCTCAGGTCTGATGAAACCAAGATGGAACTCTTTGGCCTGAATGCCAACCGTCACATCTGGAAGAAACCTGGCACCATCCCTATGGTGAGGGCAGCATCATACTGTGGGGATGCTTTTCAGTGGCAGGGAATGGGAGACAAGTCAGGATTGAGGGAAATATGATTCACCTTCCAACAGGACAATGACCCTAAGCACACAGCCAAGACATGCAGGAGTTGCTATGGGACAAGTCTCTGAATGTCCTTGAGTGGCCCAGCCAGAGCCCGGACATGAACCCGATCGAACATGTCTGGGGGGACCTGAAAATAGCTGTGCAGCGACGCTCCCAATCCAACATGACAGAGCTTGAGAGGATCTGCAGAGAATGTGAGAAACTCCCCAAATGCATGTGTGCCAAGCTTGTAGCGTCATACCCAAGAAGCCAAAGGTGCTTCAACAAAGTACTGAGTAAAGGGTCTGAATACTTATGTGAATGTGATATTTCAGTTTTTTTTAAATACATTTGCATACATGTCACGAGAATTTTCAATCCCAATGATAATAACTAACAATCAATAGCTTTGACCAATCCCCGAGGTTTGTAAGACCCTGGGTTGAAGAATAATTAAGTAAAGACTCTGCTTATGCAAAAGTTTCGTACAGTTTATTCACAGGCACTTTCTAAAGTCCATAATGCAAAGTCATCCGTTTTATAACTCACTCCCTACTTGCGCACATACATACACACGAACAGTAGGTGGAATGTATCCTTCCCCATGGTTCTCACCATTGTTTATCACTACCAAACTGGCAATTCCATTCCCCCGAGATTAGAGGAACCTTGACAGGACTCCCTGTGAGTTCTAGCCAGGTCAGGTCATACACAGTTTAATTGTTCTCGGTATCTTCTTAGTCACACACACACACACATTTCTACTTGTCTCGACCCAAACCTTATTATACTGAAGTTTACCATTCTATTTCATTATACATGTTACAGAAATGAATGATTACTAATAGTTACATTTAATTATTCATAATATATGTTACATAATGTCATAATTACGTTTTGGGGTGGAATTGCTTAATCATTACCTTTAAGCATATAAATTCCCTTATCAATCCACCCCATGACTAAATAATACACACTGATACATCAATCGCCATATGGAATCATAATTGTTCTATAAAAGTAAAGAAAACCAATATATGTATTTACATCTGATACTCATCAATTACTGTTCTTGGCCTATATCCAATTATAACTCTTATTTTTAGGATTTTTATTATAATCTTCATTAAAGGAACAGTCTGTCTAAACATTGAAGATAGTCTCATCCAACATTGGCTCCTCGTGGTTGAAAGAAACGGAGCCATCTCCTAGGCCTGGAGGCCTGTATTCGTCATCCTACTGGTCGGAGCTCGGAATCGGTCCATATCTCACCATCTGTTGGTCATCGATCTCTCTAGAGTTCTGGTGATTAAACCTCTCACACATGGGACCAAACAGCATCCACACAACACCAACACACACATACAGGTGAAAACAGCCCACAATACAGTAATTAGGACATTCTTCCATTTTCCAAACATGCTATCGAACCACCCAGTCTGGGAAGTATCCACCCCAGAGTTCTCTGCTAACTCATGAACTAATGTGGTTATACCAGCTAGGTCCTTGGTCACTGATTCGTCTGGAGCTGTGTTATTACGAATGTACGTGCAATAATGAAACCCAATCATTTTACCTACCCCGCCCTTTTCTGCCAATAACATATCGAGAGCCAGCCTATTTTGCCAGATCATGAGGGAGGTGGCAGATAATTGGTCAGAGAACCCCTTTACTGCATCCCCGGTATCATTCAATAATCTCTGTTGAGCCCTAACCTCTACTACCCAGAATGGTACTTTGAGCAGCATATGGGCAAGTATGGTATCATCTGTCTGGAGGACTTGATCCATGAGATCTACTCTGTGGGGAAGAACTTCCGGGTGGTCAGCAACTTCATATGGCCGTTCAAGCTGTCTGTGGCTCGACACGCTGCCAGGGACAAGGCAGGTCTTCTGAAGGACATAGGCAACCCAGGACCCAGAGGGAAGGACATAAACTCGATAATCAGGCAGCTCAACTGAGACACTTTCACGTCAGACCTTTTCTTGGGGCCAATGGTGAACTTTTTTATTTCGTCATAGCCTACTCATTCGTTGTTCTTTAATTCCTTCCTTTAATATCAATACTCTGAATTACCCAGTATGGCATGAGGAAAGAGATCCCTTACAGATTCATAAGGATTTAATTCATTTTAGGACCCCAGGGTCCCAGCTGGCAGAATTCATATTGGACCTGATCAGAATTGAACGCCTAGTCAGACAGTGCCTTTCTGGACTATGTTGTGATTAGACGGCAGTAGTTTACCCTCCCTTTTTTTTAAAATTGGTATTCTCAATATGTTGCCACCTCTGTAGTAGCAATAAGGCCATTCTATGGAGATGCTAATTGCAACACTACTTACTTTGCCCCTGTGGTGTTCAGAGGGATGTCATTATGCTTACTATGTATGTGAGATTACAATATGTTTATGAAATAATAAACTGAAACGAGAACTTGTTTTGTACTTTGGGGTGCATCAAATGTTGCCACATGATTTGTAATGTCAAAAAAGTCTAGCAATGATAAACTGAAGCAAATATTTTCTTGAGGCCAGTCTGCAGGATTAAAAGGAGTCAGTCCCAGAGTTCAGAAGGTGATACAGATGTTAAGACTGAGAAAGTGTACATGGTTAGGCCTGATGTGATTGGCCTGTCCAATCACTTAGCACCAAGTGTAGTAATTGAGGGGGTGTCTGCTATTTATTTAGCAGTTGCATTAGTGTATATCGTTTTTTCCCTCAAAGGTTTTCCTGCCACTGGCTGTGCAGAATAACAATCAATTTAGCAAGATGTGACTCATCTAGCCCAGTGGAGGGGGAGAGACCTGGGAAACTGCAACCCAGGGTGCTGCAATGGAGGGACACGACACAAGCTAATTATGGCAGCAACATTTATGTTGAACAAAAATATAAAAAACATGCAACAATTTTATGGAGTTACAGTTCATATAAGGAAATCAGTCAATTGAAATAAATGTTTCCTTAATCTATGGATTTCACGTGACTTGGCAGTCAGTGGGTCTGGGGGGGAGCCAGGCCCAGCCAATCAGGATGAGTTTTTTCCACAAAAGGGCTTTATTATAAACAGATACACTCCTCAGTTTCATTAGCTGTCCGGGTGGCTGGTCTCAAAATAATCCCGCAGGTGAAGAAGCTGGATGTGGAGGTCCTGGGCTGACGTGGTTACACATGGTCTGGTTGTGAGGCCAGTTGGACGTACTGCCAAATTCTCTAAAATGAAGCTGGAGGCAGCTTATGGAAGAGAAAGGGTCAGGTAGCTCAGTTGGTAGAGCATGGCGCTTGTAACGCCAGGGTAGTGGGTTCGATTCCCGGGACCACCCATATGTAGAATGTATGCACACATGACTGTAAGTCGCTTTGGATAAAAGCGTCTGCTAAATGGCATATTATTATTCCAATTTGTAAGTCGCTCTGGATAAGAGCGTCTGCTAAATGACTTAAATGTAAATGTAATGTAAATGTAAATGTGTCGATGCTGGTCTGGTCGAAGCCCACCTACCATAACCCGAGATCCTCTTTCTTCACGCTTTTAATGGTCATTCGTACCTTTATGCAATACGTCCCTCGCTCCGGGTTGCAGTCAAAAACCCTGACCTTTACTATACTCCATCTATTTGTATATTGGGAATGTGGATTTACATAGCCTTCTCTCTCTCTGTGAGCTATAACCTGATTCCAGGAGTTACATGAGGATCTACACAGATATCTTCCCTAAAAAGTCCTAGACTATCAGGACGTTAAGCTGGTTGGACCAATAACCCCGGGGGCGCAAGTTCCTAACCACCCTTTTGATATGCGTCCTTTGCTGGTACAAGCCCACCCTACATCAGTTATAGGTTCTGTGAGGTTAAGAATTTTCTCCTGTACTTCCAAACCTAAGTCAGTCACATTAACTATTGCCTTACAGCCATTAAAATCACCTAAGTTCCCGGTGCCCTTCTTGTATCTATAACGCTGGTACTCATCAGGAGTTAAAGGAAACCGAGGTGGGTTGGCTGAGTACTTCCATCTGGCCAACCCAATCCCTGTACAGTTGTCTGCTTCCCCAGGAAATTGTTTAATGTTTACCTTAAATCCTACATCTTGACCTTCTTTGACTCCTATTCTGTAAGTTACTCGTCCATGATGGTCAGTATTTTATATTGTTTGTCTTTTACCTCTTATCAATGACAACGGCATCGTATGATTAGGTGGTCGATCTGAATGTATCAGAAAGACTATGATGCAGCTCAGAGCCCCTAATCTTCCCAAAAACCGCCAACCCACTACTGCCCTTAGTCTGTCTGCTAGTTACCACCCCATACTCACACTTCTAGGAGCACCCACAGTGAGGAACGGTCGGGATAGGGAATCTTCGTTAAGGAGGTAACCCCCGGACCCTGTTGGTACTCGGTTCTTCTCCTAACTCTGTGTGTGTGATCAGCAGTGCTTATATGTGTACATACCTCCTTGCAGTGGGTAACGTGGACCCGAGGGACTCTCTCAGCTAATGGCAAAGGCAGTGGTTAACAGAACCTTGTATGGGCCTTCCCAACAGGACTGCGCCCAGTCTTTTCTCCTCAGGGACTGGATCCACACCCAGTCCCCTGGTTGGATTGAATGAATCCCCTTCTCCTGTAATTCACCTGTTGGACACAAAGTCTTGGACGTACGGGTTTGGTTAACAAACAGTCTTATGTGTTCTGCTAGTATATCTTCAACTTCTATGTCTACCTGTTCTGGTCTCCCTAACTCTGGCATTCTATATGTTCTACCTGATAAGCTGAAGTGTTATCCATTGTTTAAAGAAATAGATCCTAGTAAACCAACTCTAGGGATAATATCTGGACCTAATATTTTAGCTATCCTAATCGTGTCCACCAAGTAAGTTGGGAACGCTTCTACCCATTTAATATACTTATCTATTATTGTTAAACACCCCTTCTTTCCCTCACTTCGGAATAGTTCAATGAAGTCCATTTCCAATTGTTGGAATGGATATTCTACCCCAAATTTTTTTAAAAGTAGTTATCCTTTAGGCCACTAAGTCTTTCCTAACCTGCAGTGTTTCCTAACCTGCTCTACCATCCTTCCTCCCTGTTGGCACATGGTTCTGCCCATGTGTCAATATTGCTGCATATCTGAACAATGACTTAGGTAGTATGTATTTGGCATCATGATAAGTTATCCAATCTGTAATCTACAAATAGCTAACTTTTCTGGCAAAAGTACAGCATCTAATAGATTCAAAATCAACTGAGCATGTGCAATAGATATTTACTATACCTCTGTGGCAGAATTCACAACTAGGGCTGCTTTCTTTGCCAAAACCTTGGAGAATTGCACTGTGCATCTTTCTCTAATTACACCCCCCTCTACCAAGTCCTCAAAGGTGTGAGTAATCTCTTTTATGGCCTCTGGCTTTCTGTGGGGGTGACGGCCACAGTCAATAGTCATTGTATCTCTTCCCAACAGATTAACTAGACATAACCTGGAGTTGAGGACTGGAATGCATGCCTGCCCTCCTGACTTCTCATGTTTAATCACCAATGGAGCAGACCAGTCTTTCCACTGTCTGATATCCTGAAGCTGAACTGACAATCTTTTCCCAATTTATTCTTACTCCTTCAGGCTTAAAATATGTCCTAAATACTTAACATAAATCTACCATAATTAAAACCTATTCTTACTGGCTTTATAACCTTATTCAATAAAAAAAACCTGATAATACTATAATATCAATTTTACAGCCTTGTGTTAAATTTCTTACATTACATACAACAACAGCTAAGGGAAAATAAACTTGGCTAGGTTACTAAATGTTACTTAAGCCAAAATAGTGGGATTTTTCAAAATAGCCTTATGATATTTGTTTTATAAACCCACCTCGCCCCATTTTTTAAAACACATCTTTCCACAAGAGTAGTAAAAAAATACCACTACTGGTCAAAAGATAAAACAACATTTCAATAAACAATAATCAGAAACTATCACACAACTTTTACAATTCAACTATTCAGACCTGAATCCCTTTACAGCAAAATATAGCCTGCGAGCACAACTAACTGACCTATTCTTACCAGTAGGCAAAAATATAACATTCTGCCGAACCTCTATCGTAAGATTAAAACCAAACTTCACAACTTCTCTTTCAGCTTCACACTTATGAAATGTCCCAGACTTAAAAGTAACATGTAAATCACCAAATTTATAACACACATCATTCAACCCTTTAGAATAAAAAACACATTTCGGTGGGCACAACTCTATCGCCATTACCTATCTGCTTATTATTAGGATTCATCGATTTCTGGCAACTGTCTCTTCTGTGATTCAGTTATTCTCCTATTCTCAATACGTTATTCCAGCAGACCATTTAGGCAACAGACAACGTATTACAACGAAATCGCCTTGCTATTCTTTTGGATGAATTAGGTATTCAATTTAACTTAAACAAGCTATTATTGTTCAGTTGATATCTTAAACAAACACTAACGACCGTATCTTTCCAGGAAAAACATATCAGATTTTAGTCAATTGGTGCATAGGCTGTGAAATAACCCGAGCCTCCCGTGTCCAGGCGAGAATTATACGACTGGACCACCAAAGCTAGTGAAATGACGAAGACTCCTCGCAAAGAACCCTATTTATAATTGTCTGTAGTCGTAAAATCAGGCACGTACTACTGAGACAATTCCCAGAAAATAGCCCTAATTTAAAATGTCCAAGCATTTCTCCGGCGATGATTTTCATTACTCTCGTTGTCTCTCTCTCCCGCTTGTCTCCTTATCTTCTCTCCTGCCTTACCCTTTGTTTGCAGTTGCGGTGGTTGTGTCCTACTTGGTCACAATGTTTACAGGGAGCCTTACACTCCCGGGCGAAATGTCCTGTCTCATCGCAATTGAAACACTTTCTATCGTCTGATCCTGTCCATTTTTTCCCCCGACTCTTTTAGGTCCATTTCCCTTAAAGCCTCCTTTGTGCTTATCTACAATTACCCCGATAGTAACTGTTCGATGCTCTTCTCCTTTCTGTTCTCTCTTTTTACTGTCTCTGTGATTATGACCTACTTTATTGCAGTGTTTACACGCCGCCTCACAATCTCTAGCAAAATGACCCGGTTTGTGACAGGTGCTTTATCTCCCCCTTTCTCTTGACTGTCTCTATCCACTTTTCTCGACTTTCTCACTTTCTCTACCTCTATCCACTTTCTCAATAAAGTTTCTAAATCCTGTCCTCCTTTCTGTGTCCCTCCCTCCCTCGGCTCCCTGAGGACCAGCATATGGGGGAGGTGGTGACGGGACAGGCGGCACCGGGTTTTTCTGCCCCCGTTTCATCACCACCTCGTCGTCTGGATTTTCCCTCACGCTTGATCTACCAGAGAGGCGTATCATTTGGGTTTGGGTGGTGTCTCTGTGGGAGTCCTCCCTGTCTGCTCCTGGCTACCTAATCCTTCCTCCTTAGTAGCTCCCTTTTTCTTGGCCCCCTCCGCTCTTTTTCTAGCTTCAGCCAGCCAAACGCGAGCGGTGTCGAGCCCTTCTGCCTGTTGCTTCTGTGCCTTGTCCCCACATACCCTATGTATCTGTTTAATCATTGATTCCAGTTCTTCTATATTTAAATGTCCATCAAATTCATACTTTTTTTTTCTCCATTTCTGGCCAAAATAATGTTTCTTTTATCTTTTCCCTGCATATACAGTGGAGCCCCACTGTATATCTCTCATCTCTGGTTAATTCCGGAATCCCCTTAGAGGATTTACTACCCGTGTTTATTCAATTACTATTATTGTTATTATGCTTCTTCTCACAATCTATGTGCATGTACTATTAATCTGTGTGCTTTCTATTACCCTTAACCTATGTTAACCTATACCTCCCGTTAATCTCTCCTAGAATTCCGGAATAATTATTGGGAAGACTTTTGATATATGATTTAGTTCTCACACATATACAACAATAAGTTCCTACTTTCATTTGTTGTTCCTTATGACTTTTGACTGTATCAATCTCACGCGCAAATAATGATCTTATCCTCGTTCAAAACTTTCTGTGTGTGTTTTTAAAACTGATCCAATTGCTTCTGTGTATCTCTTCTCACAGTCGATGTGTGTGCTTATTCCTTTCTTGAAACTATCTCTAGAGATGTCTTTCGATCGGACATTAGGTCTCACACGTATACAAGTATAAGCTATATCCCAGGGTTTGTAAGGTCCTAGTTAACAGCCTATTTTCCTGTTGTTCCTTGTGATTTATGACTCGTTAATATCTCACCCTGCTATATTAGGCTTCCCTCCTTCAATGGATAATCAGACCTAGATGTGCGCCTCCTAAAGACAGGTGACCTATATTACGCTGCAGTACATTTTTTTATTCAGTTTGGGGGAAGCCTTTTTCAGTTTGGGGGAAGCCTTTCCATCTACCTGAAGACGGTTAGCATTAGCATGCTAAAGGCTACACAAAGTGGTCGACATGCACGCACAGAACCCATTCCTGTGTCATATTGTCTTCAGAAAGTTGCAGGGAATATGAATCGGTGATGGATTCTGTTTGTCTTAGACTTGGGCTAATTAATACATTTTAGAATAAGTAAAATACATTTAGTTGGTTTCCAAACGTGAGACATTTGATAGACGAACCGGAAGTAACAAAATTATATCTAATAGTTTTTCGTGTTGAAGTTGTGCTGTTGCGGGGACAATATTCTCGTGACACCGCCATACCGGCAGTCATGATCACAGTCAAAGTAATCTCTTGACATGTGTTTGTAGTAACCAACTTGCTAACTACCATCAGGTTCTAATGGCCTGATATTCAGTGCTCTATTGTCTCTATTGTGCTCTATTATTAACCACTCTGACATCAATGCAAATGTTATTGAAATCACATCAACCACTTATCAAAATAATATCATGATTTTAAAACTCACCTCACTGTGACGACAGCAGGTTGAAACTGAGTGGGAAACATGGTTGTCGTGGATGTTGTTTCAAAGCCAAACAACAAAATGGACAGCGCTTTAAGGGGATTTCATTCAACGCATTTAAGACGTTGCATGTAGAACACCCATACGCATATTACAGCTTATGCATTCCCCTGTATATGAGCTCAAGCCACACCCCCAAAAAACTGAATCAAAATAATGATAAATTACCTACCGCATATAAAAAAACAACATTTAAGATGTATTTGGTACTTAATTGGTATAGCCTATAACCCAAAATTAAACAATCTAGTAATTTCCTTTGAGTGTGGACTGTATTATGATATTCTGGATGGAATGAGTACCTCATGCTACGCTCCAGTCTTTCTATCCACGAGTCTGGGAGAGAACATATAGGCCTAGGCAATGCCGTTTGGTTCACTGATTGTGCAGGGTGGCTTAGTTGGCCTACATTTTATAGTGAATTTGGTTTTGAATAACCTAGTAATGGGGCACATTTTAATATTTTCATAATTAATAGGTTGACACTACCTTTTTTAGCTATAGAATATCTCACTGCGTTTCTTCATCCTCTCCATTGCTTTCTCGATCGCGCAGAGATGGGGGGGCTGTCAACAGTTTATTGAAATGCTTTGTTGTGACAACTTGTTACTATCGACGTTTCCAAAATTAAGCATTGGGTAGCTGCAGGAACATGGTTGGGGAGCCCATGACAAACATGTGTGAAGTGAAATGAGTGTTTTTATAAACAGTCCCATGTGAAAGCAGAGTTTTGATGGTTGCCACTAAAAAGAGGATCCCAGCTGCTACTATAGTAGCCTACCCAGCATGATTTACACTGCGGGAAAGCGGCTGCCCGTCGTTATTCGAGTGCATACGGATTACAGTTTCCTCTGTCCCTGGTCCTGCCCTTTTTTGCGACTTTTTCAAATGGTTAATAGCCTGTAGTCGCGTCATGGAGCCCATATACAGTGCCTTGCGAAAGTATTCGGCCCCCTTGAACTTTGCGACCTTTTGCCACATTTCAGGCTTCAAACATAAAGATATAAAACTGTATTTTTTTTTGTGAAGAATCAACAACAAGTGGGACACAATCATGAAGTGGAACGACAATCATGAAGTGGAATGACATTTATTGGATATTTCAAACTTTTTTAACAAAT
Organism: Oncorhynchus gorbuscha; assembly: GCF_021184085.1. NCBI lineage: Eukaryota > Metazoa > Chordata > Actinopteri > Salmoniformes > Salmonidae > Oncorhynchus > Oncorhynchus gorbuscha. Next base: position 59,722,023 of record NC_060177.1, on the reverse strand, counting down.
CAAAAACTGAAAAATTGGGTGTGCAAAATTATTCAGCCCCTTTACTTTCAGTGCAGCAAACTCTCTCCAGAGAGTTTAACTCTAAATCCTGCGTATAGGAGACGTTTTTATGCTCAACATAGCCGCTTCATATGCACACCCACTCCGAAATTGATAAATATATTTATATTTTATATTTAAGTTCAATTATGTTATTAATACAATAAATAATGGCACTCATAAGCATATCGTGTCTGCTAAATAAACTAGCCTACAGCCTTTGACATGGCGCGTAGCCGGTAGTAGGCCAACTCATATTCGGTTCCTTTTGAAATACACTTTTTTCAGTTTAATGTTTCTTTAGATCTGCCTAAAATAGATGATGGATTTATTGTGATGGTGTATATTAAATGGATTTATTAGACCTTTTAAAAATGTTCCAACGGTCTGCATCAGTGACTTGTATGCCTGGAGATGCTAATCGTGTTTTTTTAATTAACGGTCAATTACCGTGGGATCAGCAGACATTTGCATGGCAATAACCGGCTAATAGAATGTCATGACTGCCACAGTCCTAGTTCGTAGTATTGAAAAAGTACCAATGTTTTAGTGTACCGTGCGACACTGTTTACCATATACCATACCACAGAAACAGGTATATGTGCGTCGTTGCTGGTATATGTGCGTCGTGACATTGCTGTACCCCTGTGCTGTAGATGTGCATCTGAGCCCGTACTCCAAACTGCTGCTGGCCTCTCGGGAGCAGGTGCTGGGCCTAGTGGCCGAGGAGAAGGCCGCTCTGCAGGGTCAGCTCACCCAGGGAGAGGATGCCACAGCCTGTTTCATCCAGAGTGCCCTGTGCAATCTGCAGGTAACACTGACAAACTAGCAGCTTGTCATTTAAAATACAGGCAGCTTCGAATGCAAGGAGTGATGTGTGTGTGAAGTTTGACTTGTTACACAAACTTAGGTCAAGTCATATAATATGCCTATATAGCATGAACTGACCCCCTCTCTTTCCTCTGCTGTGGTCCAGGAGCAAGTGGAAGCTCTGCTGAAGCACCAGAAGGCATGTGCTGAGGACAACCTGGAACTGTCAAATCTCACACTGGCAGATACCACCTCCCCTGAGGAGGAAGTGGTGACCACCTTTAGCAGTACCAAGGTAAGTGTTTGCATTTATAACCCATTAATATACTCTCCAAACTTGCCCTTGTTATTGGCTCTGAGAGATTCTCCATGTTTTACTCTTTCCAGCCAGTTCTGCAGTATTCCTCTGCATTTGATGATGAGGTGGCAGAGGTTCCAGAGGAGGACCCTGAGGAGGCCACCGGTGAGGAACCACAGCTCCCTGAAGGGCTCCTGGAGAGAGTGCTGGAGGAGTCCCCTGAGGATGCAGCGCCCCAGTCTGCTGAGGAAACGGCGCGCCCCCAAACCTCAGAGCACGGCCCCTCCTACTACTTCTACCAAGGTAGGATACCCTTTAGCAGAACTACGGTTTATCCGTGTCTCTCCACTTAACATCTACCCTGTCCTCTTTATTATTACATTCAAAAGTCCAGTCTCTGCACTTACTCCTTTGTTCTTCCAGCGGAGGACTGCCAGCAGATGTTCCTGCACCCAGTGAACGTGCGCTGTCTGCAGCGTGAGTACGGCAGCCTAGAGGCCAGCCCCCACACCATCACAGCCACTGTGGTGGAGATTGAGGGACAAACTATCACTGAGGTAAGTGATTAGATCTAAACCATGTTTGTTCTTGAAAAATGTACCAAGACTTTGTTTCTTCTGCTTCATCCCAGGAACATGTGCAATATCTGAGGTTTTGATTCTCTTGGCTACAGGAGATTCGCCGTCGACACCGCTACCTGGCTCACCTGCCGCTCACCTGTGAGTTCAGTATCTGTGAGCTGGCCCTGCAGCCCCCCACCCTGTCCAAAGAGACCCTGGACAGCTTTGCAGGTCAGAACCGAACATACGCTCTATTCTAGTCATGTACATTGCTTCTTGGAGTAAATACTAATCCAATAATGATCTTCGTTCTCCGTCACTTTTTAAAATTCTGACTCTCAGATGATTTGGAGAAAAGAAAGCGTCTCAGACAAAAGAAAGCAAGGGATGAGAAGCGCAGGGAGAGGCGTATTGAGATGGAGGAGAACAAGAAGCAGGGGAAATGTGAGTCCATATCACTTTTGGTTGTTTCTCAATGTAGAATGTGTAACTGAAAAATTGTCATCAGATAAAGTATCTTCATATGAATGTTTTTTCTCAGATCCAGAGGTGCATATTGGGCTGGAGAATCTTCAGCAGTTCCCGGCATTTGGGTCACCACCTCACAACGGCAGTCCACAAGTGTATCCTGAATTTCTGTTGGCCCCTCCTTCAGCCCTCACCAGCAGCGCTGTCTCTGGTGAGACCAGCTCTTTCAACTGTCCTTTATTTTGATAGGCTTGGAACTTTAAAGTGTCACTGTTTTATGGACTCCTGATAGTAATGTTTGTATTTTGTGCCACTAGGCAAGTCAGTTAAGAACAATTTTCTTATTTACAAGGACAGCCTAGGAACAGTGGGATAACTGCCTTGTTCAGGGGCAGAATGACAGATTTGTACTTTGTCCGCTTAGGGATTCGATCTAGCAACCTTTCTGTTACTGGCCCAACACTCTAACCACTAGGCGATCTGCCGCCCCAAATATAGCATATTACAAATGGTGTCTTGTAAACTGAAACGCCATTTCCATCTTGTTGTAGATGGGATGATGTTCCCTAGTCTGACTGGAGACAGCCCTGCGCCCAGCGTGGGCTGTGTGGAGGATGACTCTCACTGCATGTCCTTCGCTCAGGTCTGTAGGCCTAACTCATTCATTTAGTCACTCCTACATGTCTGTACCTACAATTTTTTTTTATTACAGACTGATTACCTTGGATGTCAGGATGTCACAACTTTTGGATATAGACAATTTAGATGACTTATCTCTCATCACCCCTTATTCTCCCCTGATAAGATGCTGAGGGATGGGAAAGCCAGGGCTGATGCCGGGCCATGGACCACTCCAAAGAAAGGTGACAACACCACGTCTACATCATTCATTTCTCCTCAGTTTCGGTTTGCTCAAATCAGTTGGCAAGGCGAGCATTGTCAGCTGAACCCTATGTTTGTTTGGACCATAGAGTGTCAGTATTCAACAGTGTTAGTCCATGTTTGACTCCTGTTTTTCTTGTGCTGCTCCCTCAGAAATGCTTCTGGCTCCTCCAGCGGCAGACAGCGATGGAGAGAGTGATGTGTCTGACCGGGTCCCAGTGCCCAGTTTCCAGAACTCTTTCAGCCAGGCCTTTGAGGAGGCACTCCTGCAGCTGGACCATGGTCCAACTGCTCCACCACAGCCAGTGGTCATCCCTGGTCAGTCTTTCACTGTGTTTGTCTGTGTCTTAGCTTGTGTAAGTGATGCCTTATTTGTGGAGTTAGAATACTGCATACTTATCCTATTCCTTCTCTCTCAGATGAAAAGGGGGGAAAGAAGAAGAAGAAGCAGAAACAGAAGCTTCTGTTCAGCACCTCTATGATTCACACAAAGTAGATGACACTGAAGTTGAAATGTATCCCTTCACCTGCTCAGATTTGAGTTTGATCCATCTCCCATCACTGTCATTTTTCCATGCAGCTCTATTTTAGAATGACAGACAATGGAGAATTTTTGTTGTTGTATGTAGCCCAGGTAAGTAAGGCCTCCACCACAGTCCCACTCACAATTTCTTACATTGTGCAATTGGTTTATTATGTGTTCTACAAAGATTTGTTCCAACTTCCTGCCACATTGAAAATCTTCTTTAAAAATCTGCTGTAAGGATGGGAGGGTAGAATGAGTTACATTTGTTATAGAGACCATATTAGGATCTACGTTGGGTTGAATGGAATTGTTTTGAGGGGTGCATTTTATTTGGGGTAGCAGTCAGCCAGCTGCAGGTACGTCACACCCTCTGAACCATCCCAGATTTCCAATCCCAAGTCGCAAACACTGTCAGCCCTGAATTTGGTCTTTAAAAAAAATGTCTGCTTAACAAAAAACTCATCCACTGCAAGTTGTATGTTTTACTCTGATTTGGCCTGAACATAGCACAACCTCTATGCATGAGTCTGATTCTCATACCGGTCTGGATAAAATGCATGCAATACAGTGTAGCTATTATTAAATAAATGATTGGAAATATTTTGTGTGTTGATGGCAGACAACTCAAATGCACTGTGGACCTTGTGTTAGAATTATTAGACCATGGATATGCAGTTTTCTCTTTGATCTATTCATTTTCCCCCTTCTAGCATAGTCATTTGTTTGTCCTTCCTAGTCTAATTTGTAACATTGGCACTTTACCCCCCTGGTTTCAATTCAGTGTTGCAAATATGTTTTATGTGTGAAGCTAGAGATCTGACTTTTGATTACTTGCTATATAAGGAGTGAAAAGGTGGGATGGAAAGATACTATATAGAAGTTTTGTTTGAGGGTTCCTTTTGTTCTTTTTTAAGTTTGTAGTGAACATTAAATGTCAACTGGCCTGACATTGGAATAAAGGATTATGCACAATCAAACTAATTGTCTGGTTATTTTTTGTATTGCAGCAAAATGAGAGGGTATTGATGCACAATTGTTATTTTGTTACTATTATTTTTTACTTTAGTTGACACTTGTCTGTCAGAAGGAGAAAGCTAGTTGAGTGTACTGGAAATCTTTTTTTTATTTTGTATTTTTTACATTTAACTGACTTGCCTAGTTAAATACAAATTCTTATTTTCAATGGCGGCCTAGGAACAGTGGGTTAACTGCCTTGTTCAGAGGCAGAATGACAGATTTTTACCTTGTCAGCTCAGGTTTCGATTTTGCAACCTTCCAGTTACTAGTCCAACGCTCTAACCACTAGGCGATCTGCCTAGTGAATGGTTTGATTTATGAAAAATGTATCTGAAAATGTTTTAATAAATCAGAACCTACCTATCTATCAAGAACCATTTCGAAATAAATGTAAAAAATAAATACATTGGGGGTGGGAATCCGACCGCTAGATGGCCCGTACACGCAAAGGATATTGTAATTTATCCCAGGGGTTCTTTCTGCAACGGAGCAAAGGTGTGTATTAAACGACACGTTTTTCCAAAACGTTCTTGATGATACTGAGGTACGCTTCCTCCGTTTGGTTGGTATGGCTTAATACTATGAGTGGCGTATTTAAAGGGAAGTAGTTGGCAGCGTTGCATTTTGAACCCATAACCTAATCACTCCCCGTTTTTCAACTGGTCGTTCAGAACAGCACCGTTTCCGTTTAATTAAACGAAACATACGGGTTCTTTTCCCACATTGAACGCAGCCCAGGAGGACACAAGCAGCAGCCGATTCTAACCTGTCACCGACCGTGTCAGTGTAGTAATGAAAACGGTTCAAAGGGTGGCACACCATACCTACCAATTTGTAGCTAACAGCCAGCCAAGTGCAACCAGCTACATTAACAGAATCCTAGCATTAGGCTGTTATGCTGGAATTATGATCGCGGATAAAAAAATAGTTCCCTAAAAAGACACGCTATACTCGAATATCGATTATTTTTTGCACTTGTGCGGTACAACTGATTTTCACAGCATTGCAACCTTTGAAAAAATACATGGATAATTGTACTTTTTATACCAGCATTTATTTTGAAAGTTTACACATTGGTATGTTAAAAGCTATTGTGTATGCTATATTTAAAGAAATATATTTTTAATCAAATTTAAATGTATATTATTGGAATTACTCAAGAGTGCAAAACTTAAATTGGTCTCTTGTGCTGGGCAACGGGTTTATAATAATACGGAGTGCTGGCGACTCCTTACTCCACCCACTCCATTCACTGCAATGTAATACACCACATTGTATATGGGATACTTATTGCGTTGTAAAGAGAAATTTACTACCTGTATCATATAAACTTGGGTAGGGAAATACTCAGTCGTGTCTCTGTTAATCAAATATGGTCCGTTTTATAAGGGGACTGTGTCGCACTGCCTGCTGCTGACTGTTCGCTCTGCCCCATCCATAGCCCCCAATGCAAAACACTAATATAATACATGGGATGCATATTGGCTTGTAGAGAGAACGTTTTTCTGTCTCAGCTAAAGTGGAATGAGAAATAGTCAGTACTGTCTCTACTATCCTAAGGTTAGTCTTGGAGGGGGACTGTAAAGTACAAATCATTTAAAGTACTACTTAAGGTGTTTTTTTGGGGGGTATCTGTACTTTACTATTTATTATTTTGACAACTTTTACTTCCCTACATCCCTAAAGAAGAGAATGTACTTTTTACTCCATACATTTTCCCTGACACCCAAAACTACTCGTTACATTTTGAATAGCTAGCAGGACAGGACAATTGTCAAATTCATACACTTATCAAGAGAACATCCCTGGTCATCCGTATTGCCTCTCACTAAACACAAATGCTTCGTTTGTAAATTATAGGAGTGTGCCCTTGGCTAACCATAAATAAAAACTAGAAAATGGTGCTGTCTGGTTTGCTTAATATAGGGAATTTTAAATTATTTAAACTTTTACTTTCAATACTTAAGTATATTTTAGCTATTACATTTACTTTTGACACTTAAGTATATTTAAAACCAAATACTTTTAGACTTTTACTCAAGTAGTATTTTACTTGGTGACTCACTTTTACTTGTAATTTTCTATTAAGGTATCTGTACTTTTACTCAAGTATGACAATTGGGTACTTTTTCAACCACTGGTCGTATGGCCTGCGGCTGGATTTTCACTCCACCCCTCCATAGCCCCCAATGCAATACACTGTAATACACTGTAAATGGGATACATATTGGCTTGTAAAGATACATTTCTACCTGTCTCAGCTAAAGTGGGGTGGGAAATACTCACAAGGGCCTCTACTAAACAAATATGTGAAGTTTTGGAGTGGGACTGTGTCGTAAATATCCAGAAACAAAGCTTCAAATGACCTGGTACTATCCATGGTCCATTGAAGGCCAAAACATCAATCTTTTTACCTTCCATAAAACTTACTTTATGGTGAGAATGCGTTGCTCCTTTTTCTTTTCGATGATGATTAGATTTTTTGTTTGCACTTCGACTCACATTGGTGGAGCGCCCTCCAATTCTTTCCCCTATTCATGGTCTGGAAATTAATACACACTCAACAACAAAAACACAAAAGCTAAATTTTATTATCAAAACGAAAATCTAATTTATTTACAAGTTAAATGTAAGGAATATTAACCAGGCTATTAAGGACACAGTATAATAAATCTTTCTGAACAGCAATTGATACAATTATTTACAAGTTGTAGGCCGATATGACTATATATTGCTTATCTATCAAGATGTGCTGTATACAGTGATGGCCTATTACCTAGTTGTCAAAAATAATAACAGACAAGATTATTTACAAGCTATATTGTCATGATTATCTATAAAGGCCAGCAAAGGCACTTTTTGTAGAGTGCAAAATGTATTACAAGAGACAAGGCTATCAGTACACAGTATAAACAAGCTTTCAGAGTAACAATGGAGAACATTCAACCTGGTCTCAGTGCACTTCGTATTATTCCGTCTGTAAATCCAAGGGACTCCATTTAGTATAATATGTTACCTTTCATATGGTATGTATTCATTTGTGGATGTCCATCACCCATTTCGAATGATATGTTACGAATTGTCAAAATGTACATGTTAAGAATTTGCCAAATGTATGATATGTTAAGAATTCTAGCTAGGTGGCTAGGTATCCAATGTTAGCTAGGCTAGGGGTGAGGGATACATTTAGGAGTTAGGTTAAAGGGTTATGGTTATGGGAAGTGTTAGCTAACATGCTAAGAAGTTGCAAAGTAGCTCAAAAGTAGTAAGTAGTTGAAAAGTTGCTAAAGTTGTGCGTGATGAGATTCAAATTCGCAACCTTTGAGTTGCTAGACGATAGCATTACACAATTTATTTCACACTGGAAGCAAATGGGGTAATAAAAAGTGTTAAGGTGTTTTGTCTTTCCAACTGATATTCAACACAACAGTATATTAATTTACATTTACATTTACATTTAAGTCATTTAGCAGACGCTCTTATCCAGAGCGACTTACAAATTGGTGCATTCACCTTATGACATCCAGTGGAACAACCACTTTACAATAGTGCATCTAAATATTTTAAGGGGGGGCTGAGAAGGATTACTTTATCCTATCCTAGGTATTCCTTAAAGAGGTGGGGTTTCAGGTGTCTCCGGAAGGTGGTGATTGACTCCGCTGTCCTGGCGTCGTGAGGGAGTTTGTTCCACCATTGGGGAGCCAGAGCAGCGAACAGTTTTGACTGAGCTGAGCGGGAACTGTACTTCCTCAGTGGTAGGGAGGCGAGCAGGCCAGAGGTGGATGAACGCAGTGCCCTTATTTGGGTGTAGGGCCTGAGGCTCTGGCTCCTCCTGCTCCTCCTTACACAAAGGCAGAGGTCAGAGCCTGGAGGTACTGAGGTGCCGTTCCCCTCACAGCTCCGTAGGCAAGCACCATGGTCTTGTAGCGGATGCGAGCTTCAACTGGAAGCCAGTGGAGAGAGCGGAGGAGCGGGGTGATGTGAGAGAACTTGGGAAGGTTGAACACTAGACGGGCTGCGGCGTTCTGGATGAGTTGTAGGGGTTTAATGGCACAGGCAGGGAGCCCAGCCAACAGCGAGTTGCAGTAATCCAGACGGGAGATGACAAGTGCCTGGATTAGGACCTGCGCCGCTTCCTGTGTGAGGCAGGGTCGTACTCTGCGGATGTTGTAGAGCATGAACCTACAGGAACGGGCCACCGCCTTGATGGTCCTTCTGTAGCTCAGTTGGTAGAGCATGGCGCTGGCTAGCTAACTAAGGCAGTCAACTTAGTTAGCTAGCCAGCTATTGTCGTTCTTTTAACGCAATGTAACGTAATCAACACTGCTAGCTAGCCAGCTAGCCCCCAAATAGCAGCACTGTAGAAACTATTACACTCAACGGAACGACTTGATTAGTGTAGTGTCAACAACGCAGCCACTGCCAGCTAGCCTACAAAGTCAACAACGCAGCCACTGCCAGCTAGCCTACTTCAGCAGTACTGTATCATTTTAATCATTTTAGTCAATAAGATTCTTGCTACGTAAGCTTAACTTTCTGAACATTCGAGACGTGTAGTCTACTTGTCATTCCAATCTCCTTTGCATTAGCGTAGCCTCTTCTGTAGCCTGTCAACTATGTGTCTGTCTATCCCTGTTCTCTCCTCTCTGCACAGACCATACAAACGCTCCACACCTCGTGGCCGCGGCCACCCTAATCTGGTGGTCCCAGCGCGCACGACCCACGTGGAGTTCCAGGTCTCCGGTAGCCTCTGGAACTGCCGATCTGCGGCCAACAAGGCAGAGTTCATCTCAGCCTATGCCTCCCTCCAGTCCCTCGACTTCTTGGCACTGACGGAAACATGGATCACCACAGACAACACTGCTACTCCTACTGCTCTCTCTTCGTCCGCCCACGTGTTCTCGCACACCCCGAGAGCTTCTGGTCAGCGGGGTGGTGGCACCGGGATCCTCATCTCTCCCAAGTGGTCATTCTCTCTTTCTCCCCTTACCCATCTGTCTATCGCCTCCTTTGAATTCCATGCTGTCACAGTTACCAGCCCTTTCAAGCTTAACATCCTTATCATTTATCGCCCTCCAGGTTCCCTCGGAGAGTTCATCAATGAGCTTGATGCCTTGATAAGCTCCTTTCCTGAGGACGGATCACCTCTCACAGTTCTGGGCGACTTTAACCTCCCCACGTCTACCTTTGACTCATTCCTCTCTGCCTCCTTCTTTCCACTCCTCTCCTCTTTTGACCTCACCCTCTCACCTTCCCCCCCCTACTCACAAGGCAGGCAACACGCTCGACCTCATCTTTACTAGATGCTGTTCTTCCACTAACCTCATTGCAACTCCCCTCCAAGTCTCCGACCACTACCTTGTATCCTTTTCCCTCTCGCTCTCATCCAACACCTCCCACACTGCCCCTACTCGGATGGTGTCGCGCCGTCCCAACCTTCGCTCTCTCTCCCCCGCTACTCTCTCCTCTTCCATCCTATCATCTCTTCCCTCTGCTCAAACCTTCTCCAACCTATCTCCTGATTCTGCCTCCTCAACCCTCCTCTCCTCCCTCTCTGCATCCTTTGACTCTCTATGTCCCCTATCCTCCAGGCCGGCTCGGTCCTCCCCTCCCGCTCCGTGGCTCGATGACTCATTGCGAGCTCACAGAACAGGGCTCCGGGCAGCCGAGCGGAAATGGAGGAAAACTCGCCTCCCTGCGGACCTGGCATCCTTTCACTCCCTCCTCTCTACATTTCCTCCTCTGTCTCTGCTGCTAAAGCCACTTTCTACCACTCTAAATTCCAAGCATCTGCCTCTAACCCTAGGAAGCTCTTTGCCACCTTCTCCTCCCTCCTGAATCCTCCTCCCCCTCCCCCCTCCTCCCTCTCTGCAGATGACTTCGTCAACCATTTTGAAAAGAAGGTCGACGACATCCGATCCTCGTTTGCTAAGTCAAACGACACCGCTGGTTCTGCTCACACTGCCCTACCCTGTGCTCTGACCTCTTTCTCCCCTCTCTCTCCAGATGAAATCTCACGTCTTGTGACAGCCGGCCGCCCAACAACCTGCCCGCTTGACCCTATCCCCTCCTCTCTTCTCCAGACCATTTCCGGAGACCTTCTCCCTTACCTCACCTCGCTCATCAACTCATCCCTGACCGCTGGCTACGTCCCTTCCGTCTTCAAGAGAGCGAGAGTTGCACCCCTTCTGAAAAAACCTACACTCGATCCCTCCGATGTCAACAACTACAGACCAGTATCCCTTCTTTCTTTTCTCTCCAAAACTCTTGAACGTGCTGTCCTTGGCCAGCTCTCCCGCTATCTCTCTCTGAATGACCTTCTTGATCCAAATCAGTCAGGTTTCAAGACTAGTCATTCAACTGAGACTGCTCTCCTCTGTATCACGGAGGCGCTCCGCACTGCTAAAGCTAACTCTCTCTCCTCTGCTCTCATCCTTCTAGATCTATCGGCTGCCTTCGATACTGTGAACCATCAGATCCTCCTCTCCACCCTCTCCGAGTTGGGCATCTCCGGCGCGGCCCACGCTTGGATTGCGTCCTACCTGACAGGCCGCTCCTACCAGGTGGCGTGGCGAGAATCTGTCTCCTCACCACGCGCTCTCACCACTGGTGTCCCCCAGGGCTCTGTTCTAGGCCCTCTCCTATTCTCGCTATACACCAAGTCACTTGGCTCTGTCATAACCTCACATGGTCTCTCCTATCATTGCTATGCAGACGACACACAATTAATCTTCTCCTTTCCCTCTTCTGATGACCAGGTGGCGAATCGCATCTCTGCATGTCTGGCAGACATATCAGTGTGGATGACGGATCACCACCTCAAGCTGAACCTCGGCAAGACGGAGCTGCTCTTCCTCCCGGGAAAGGACTGCCCGTTCCATGATCTCGCCATGGAACGGCGCAGGTCCTAATCCAGGCACTTGTCATCTCCCGTCTGGATTACTGCAACTCGCTGTTGGCTGGGCTCCCTGCCTGTGCCATTAAACCCCTACAACTCATCCAGAACGCCGCAGCCCGTCTGGTGTTCAACCTTCCCAAGTTCTCTCACGTCACCCCGCTCCTCCGCTCTCTCCACTGGCTTCCAGTTGAAGCTCGCATCCGCTACAAGACCATGGTGCTTGCCTACGGAGCTGTGAGGGGAACGGCACCTCAGTACCTCCAGGCTCTGATCAGGCCCTACACCCAAACAAGGGCACTGCGTTCATCCACCTCTGGCCTGCTCGCCTCCCTACCACTGAGGAAGTACAGCTCCCGCTCAGCCCAGTCAAAACTGTTCGCTGCTCTGGCCCCCCAATGGTGGAACAAACTCCCTCACGACGCCAGGACAGCGAAGTCAATCACCACCTTCCGGAGACACTTGAAACCCCACCTCTTTAAGGAATACCTAGGATAGGATAAGTAATCCCTCTCACCCCCCCACCCCCTTTAAGATTTAGATGCACTATTGTAAAGTGACTGTTCCACTGGATGTCATAAGGTGAATGCACCAATTTGTAAGTCGCTCTGGATAAGAGCGTCTGCTAAATGACTTAAATGTAATGTAAATGTGTGTATATGTATATATATAAATACATACACATATATATGTATATATAATCACACACACACATACATACAAATATATATTATTGTTTTTATTTCATAAATTACTTACTGCCTTTTCTTGTTGGCACAATAAAAGTGGCCATTGACTAAAATTCAATATATTTTGATGCTGTTTTGAAATCGGCTTTTATTTAGGTTTCCTCATTGCCGCACGAACGTGACGTCATCATCTGTGCTGCTGGCAAAATACTAGTGCTACATTACTACAATTCCCTCAGCAAGATTATTTTGGTCAAATATCTATGGCGATATACAATGGAGGAAAGCATGGAGAATTGCTAACAAATATTGTATCAGTAACCAGGTAAAGGAAGTTTAATTTTAAATTTTATATATAATTTATCCTGTGAAACTTGTTTTGGAAAGATTCAAGCTGAATATAGACTATAAATGTGATTTCTGGAATGGACGAGACTATTTTGCATTTGTTTTTTTGCCTGTATTTATGGTGGAATTTTTTGGATTGATAAACATAATTTTGTTACAAATAAAATAGGACCGGTGGTACTATTTAATTGTTTTGATATAATAATTAATTTCTGAAATTCTGACATTGATAAAGATGTGGTATATTTAATTCAACTGCTAATAATATCAGGTAAATTTCACATTCACAAATGCAAATGGTCTAATTCAAAACCTAACTTTTTTCACTTTAGAAATTAATTTAAACAATATGGCACTACAACTAAAATGAAAAACAAAAAAACAATTCAAACTTGTATTATTAATGAATATGATTTGTTTGTTTAGGATTCCTGGCAATGTAAATAGTTTGTATGTATGCTTATTTGCATGCGACTATTCCTCATTTGTTTGTTGATATTTGTTAATAAAAATAGTTCTAACATTACACTACAGTATCACGTCTACTAGCTATCATGTTAAGTGAGCCAGATGGCAAGGGTGTGAGAGCAGAGGGAAGTCAAGTCAACTACTAGATAACGTTACAGATAGCTATGAAATCAACTTGTTTAGCTAGTAACCTCAGCTTGCTAACTTGCACGTCTACCTTGTGAAAGCTCATGTCTCCGAAGTAGTCCGAACAACCTGGCTAGTGACGTGTTAGCAACAGGTTTGCCTCTGACTGACCGACCACATCGCAGTGCGATTGACCGGGTTTTGGTTGAAGAAAATAGTTATCTAGCTCGCTAGGTCCCTGGAGGGGTTAAGCATAAACACGACAGGTGGGTGGATTTTCAGTTAAGTAAGTTTGTTAGTAGCTTCTTATATTAGCTAACGTTAACGACTAACGTTAAAGGCTTAGACAGGATAAACATTCAAGCCAGACCGCTTTTGTATTTATGGTAGCTAATGTTAGCTAGCTTGCTATAACAGTTAACGTTACTAAGCTGGCTGTCTCAATTTATCTGGTGCTTGTTTAACGTTAATCTCACAGTTTCAGATGAAAACCTAAGAATATGGCTTGGTGTGTAGACTAACGTTACCGCAGTTTAAGTAAGCCAGCAGCTAACGTTAGCTAGCTACATTTAGCGAATTGTCAGCTAGTTACTGTAAATTAGCTAGTTGGTATTTTTTTATCGATCTCTGATCCGCTTATGGTTTCACATTCTACAATATTGCAATGTGTATGTTAGCTGGTTGTCTGTTTTGCTAACTCGGCGTCTTGACTTCAGTCTATATAGTAACTTGGGTCCCTGAGACTAACGTTAGACAGTCAGCTAATTCTTAGAATAACGAACGTTATTTAACAAGCTAATGTCAGAATAGCAATACGAATTGACCTGGCCTGAGACCACGTTGCAGCCAAATGACTCGTTGCTGCATTTCCAAGAATTTATTCAGGAATCGAAGTTATTTACCAAGTGTTTCAAAAAGTTGGTACGCCTGGTCAAATTTTCTTTGTACTCATGCGGTGGTGCGTAGGTAACGTTACCTAGTTAACGTTGGTGTGTCAGGGCTAGATTGGCTGTTGAAATAAGTCTTATGATAATGTTTTGATCTCTTTCCTGGGCAATGAGTGCTCCAATTAACCACCATCTGACAGGACATTCATGAAAGATAGGCTACACTTTTTTTTCTTCACCCCCCAAAAAAAAGTTTTACACTGCAACTTCTATATTCCGAGGTTGAAGTTTGTCTTTGTCCCCATAAAACAGTTTTGGAAATATTTTTCCTCTGCAAAACGGGCTAAACCAGACTGTCATTGACATAAAAGTTACCAACACACCCACACAAAACCTAGGCACAACACAGGAAATTTGGTTTTATTTGGCACATTCCAGATAACTTTTTTTACTACATGAACTCCTCTAGTGTTGCTCAGTGTGAGGCTAGCCAGTAGCCAAAGTTACTGTACTATGTGTATCTGGACCACACTGCCAAATATATCCTAATTTCCTCCTTTAGACTTAAGTCTAAAGGTGTTGTCTATACTCAGTGTTTCTTCAAGGATTTTTTTCAGCGGCGGTGGAAAAGTTAGGGGGGGGGATCTTTTGTTGTTCTGAAGCTACTTTTCTGCAACTCTACACATTTTGCAATGGGGCAGAGAGAATATTTAAGTTTTAAAATGAGTTTCCTGCAAGTCTACACATTTTGTCACGGGACTGACAGACGTGCCAACCTGCACGCATTTTGCGGATCAAGCCCACAATTTGAGGTCAAAGTAGCTGGTATGAAAAACTACCCTAAAATAAGCTGAAAGTATTCTAGTTGGGCTTCCATAGTCGTAGCATTCACAGAGTTTTCTTTAGTACTATTTTACTACACCGATCTGGATGGTAGCTCTCCACTCTCTGTTGATACCACTGATTTGTGAGCGAAAAGGGTAGGGAAAATGGAGAACGAACTGTTTGCCAAATACATTTTCCAAAATTGTATGTGTTAGTCAAGCACATATATTATTTCGTACTTAGCTCCTTAGCTAAATCGTCATTATGACAAAGGGAATTAGCTAAAGCGTTTAGTCAACTCAGCAAGAACACTATCTTTCCCGCACATGCTTTGATCTCTGCCACAGTAGTAGGCGCGAGACATTGACTAGCAAGGAAACGTGCTGCGCTGCGTGGATTGAAACAGACATGGCAGAGAGAGCTGTTCTTCTAATACCGTCCTTCACAGAAATGTGTTGGACTGTTAAAGATTAGTAGGCCTATGTTTAATGAATCAGTTCTTGATCTGTCCTCTTGATATCGGCGTGTGTCAACAGTAGGCTGCTAATTATGTGATAATAGCCTAGTCAGTTCACCAATGAATGGTAGCCTAGTAGTCAGACCTAACTGGATGGATGAGGTCAGGGATGGAGATCTGAAACAAGTTTATGGCTGTGTTCAGTTGTTTCATGTTCTAAATACAGTAGGATAAACTACTACATTGCATCTAGTAATTTAATGATTATTTTAGCCCCAATCAAAATTAAGCAGCCAGTTTACATTTTCACTAGACTATCCACATAGACTCCTATTAATTACAATAATCATTACAATAATAATTTAATATTTAACCTAGAAAAAATTGAATGTGTAATTAAGACCATCTCAATTTCATTAAGGACCATATACCTAGACTATTATGTTGGGTAACATTGTTTGATGTCATTAAAGACTATAGGTTTCAGGAAGTGGCAGTTGCAGGTTCAAAATAATTCAAAATGTGTTGTCGTGAGGTGCCACTGCAGTAATGAAGTGATACTCGTAATTATTCTTCATGGTTGGCAGTTCTGGACTGAGAGAAATTGCTGTTTTAATGCTAATTTCCTGTAATTCTACACATTTTGCCATGGGGCTTAAAGAAATTGCAGCTTCAAAGCTATACTGAACAAAAATACAGTGACCTCCCTCATTCTTAAATGGAAGAAGTTTGGAACCACCAACACTCTACCTAGAGCTGGCTGCCCGGCCAAACAGAGCAATCGGGGGAGAAGGGCCTTGGTCAGCGAGGTGGCCAAGAACCCAATGGTCACTCTGACAGAGCTCTAGAGTTCTTCTGTGGAGACGGGAGAACATTCCAGAAGGACAACCATCTTTGCAGTACTCCACCAATCAGGCCTTTATGGTAGAGTGGCCAGACGGAAGCCACTCCTCAGTAAAAGGCACAAGACAGTCCGCTTGGAGTTTGCCAAAAGGCACCTAAAGGACTCTCAGACCATTAGAAACTAGATTCTCTGGTCTGATGAAACCAAGATGGAACTCTTTGGCCTGAATGCCGAGCGTCACATCTGGTGGAAACCGGGCACAATCCCTACAGTGAAGCATGGTGGGGGCAGCATCATGCTGTAGGGATGTTTTTCAGCGGCAGGGAATGGGAGACAAGTCAGGATCCAGGGAAAGATGAACGGCGCAAAGTACAGAGAGATCCTTGATGAAAACCTGCTGCAGAGCGCTCAGGACTGCAGACTGGGGTGAAGGTTCACCTTCCAAAAAGACAACGACCCTAAGCACACAGCCAAGACAACACAGCAGTGGCTTCGGGACCAGTCTCTGAATGTCTTTGAGTGGACCAGCCAGAGCCCGGACTTGAACCCGATCAAGCATCTCTGGAGAGACCTGAAAATAGCTGTGTGGCGACGCTCCCCATCCAACCTGACAGCGCTTGAGAGGATCTGCAGAGAAGGGAGAAACTCTCCAAATACAGGTGTGCCAAGCTTGTAGCGTCATTCCCAAGAAGACTCGAGGCTGTAATCGCTGCCAAAGGTGCTTCAATTAATTACTGAGCAAAGGTTCTGAATATTTATGTAAATGTGATATTTCAGTTTTTTATTTGTAATAAATTAGCTAAAAAATAATATTTTTGTTTTGTCATTTTAAAATAAGGCTGTAAGGTAACAAAATACATTCTAGGGCTCATCTCAACCTTAGCTGTGCAGGTGTACTGTACTCTACTTGAAGACATTCTGTCAGAGCGCACAGAAGCTATGATTTCATCATTCTAAATTATGTCTACTGTATTCTCTTCCCCAGTTATGATGAACTTATTTTGAATCTCTCATAGCAGAGCTCATTCAGTTTTTTTGTCTCATTTGTCTCTATCTGAAAGGTAGTCCCTACTCAATTTAATTGAGTGAAATCTCATCCAGATTTAGAATTTGTTATTTGTCATTTAAAAGGCAAATGAGTTGTTTGCAAAGGCAATGACGGTTGTGCAATGCAATTCTTACAGCCAGTGGTTTCTCCTCCCTGCTGTTCCTGGACCCTCCATTAACAGTGCATGTTTAGCAAAGCTGTTTCCTGTCAACAACCACTGCCTCAATTTATCAGACCCCTGCTGGCTGTATAACACTCTTTCCTTTTACTCTAATTCCTTATTTTCTTCATGTTTTATTTGTTATCCAAGTTGTAAATTCTACTATTTTTGTGTTAATCTGTTTTTCGTCCTTTAAAATGTGTATTATGGTATTTCTCTGTGTCTAATTCTGTGTGTTTGCAAAAATATAAACATACTAAATGGTTTTCCGGTGGGAGGTATGAGAGTGTGGAGGTCTATGCTATACTTTGATGTATGCAGCCTCAGGGTCTACAGGAAACAGTTCCTTCCTTCGTAATGACACCAAATTGTGTTCTCTTCTCAGGCTCTTCCTACTCCTTACTCGTGTGATATGACATCACTGCATGGTTACCACAGAAACCAGGGCTCAGTTCAGACGTTTGACAGCCAGTCAGGTGAGTGAGGATGGGATTGCCCATAACAACTACTCAGAAGAAATTGCTGCCAAAGCAGAATTAGATAGTTTCGCCACCAAGTAGTTCTGTGCGTTTAGTGATGCACGGGTTGACTCATAACCCGCAGTCCCTGCAATTTTAGTGCAGGTTTAGGGTAATTGAATATTGTGTAGACGTAGGGCGGGTTGAATACAGTTCTGTTGTAAGTGCATAATTCTTACGACCGGTCAAACTGATGTCATTTGGAAATTGGGACATAAATAACTTTTTTAACTGCATTTTCTCCCAGGTCCCTAAACGTCTTTGCTCCGTGAAATAAACAGAGATGACAGAGAACTTTACAGATTGAAAGCTTCAATCTAGCTTCAGTCTAGCGATTTCTGACATTCTGCTGAGCACCAGTTTATTTAGTCTTCTAGGGCAACATATAATGACAGAAGAGAAGCTTCATGTATCTAATTATAGACAAGTTGACTAACAAATAGCCCACCAAGATGTCAGAAATTATAAGCAGAAACATATCTTTAACTCTTTGCAAACTGGAAAACATTTATCCGGAGGCTGCATTCATTGTAGCTGGGGATTTTAACAAAGCCAATCTGAAAACAAGACTCCCTAAATTTTATCAGCATATCGATTGCGCAACCAGGGGTGGTAAAACCTTGGATCATTGTTACTCTAACTTCCGCGACGCATATAAGGCCCTGCCCGCCCCCCTTTCGGAAAAGCTGACCACGACTCCATTTTGCTGATCCCTGCCTACAGACAGAAATTAAAACAAGAGGCTCCCACGCTGAGGTCTGTCCAACGCTGGTCAGACCAAGCTGACTCTACACTCCAAGACTGCTTCCATCACGTGGACTGGGACATGTTTCGTATTGCGTCAGATGGGAATATTGACGAATATGCTGATTCGGTGTGCGAGTTCATTAGAACGTGCGTCGAAGATGTCGTTCCCATAGCAACGATAAAAACATTCCCTAACCAGAAACCGTGGATTGATGGCAGCATTCGCGTGAAACTGAAAGCGCGAACCACTGCTTTTAATCAGGGCAAGGTGTCTGGCAACATGACTCAATACAAACAGTGCAGCTATTCCCTCCGTAAGGCTATCAAACAAGCTAAGCGTCAGTACAGAGACAAAGTGGAATCTCAATTCAATGGCTCAGACACAAGAGGCATGTGGCAGGGTCTACAGTCAATCACGGACTACAAGATGAAATCCAGCCCAGTCACGGACCAGGATGTCTTGCTCCCAGGCAGACTAAATAACTTTTTTGCCCGCTTTGAGGACAATACAGTGCCACTGACACGGCCTGCAACGGAAACATGCAGTCTCTCCTTCACTGCAGCCGAGGTGAGTAAGACATTTAAACGTGTTAACCCTCGCAAGGCTGCAGGCCCAGACGGCATCCCCAGCCGCGCCCTCCGAGCATGCGCAGACCAGCTGGCTGGTGTGTTTACGGACATATTCAATCAATCCCTATACCAGTCTGCTGTTCCCACATGCTTCAAGAGGGCCACCATTGTTCCTGTTCCCAAGAAAGCTAAGGTAACTGAGCTAAACGACTACCGCCCCGTAGCACTCACTTCCGTCATCATGAAGTGCTTTGAGAGACTAGTCAAGGACCATATCACCTCCACCCTACCTGACACCCTAGACCCACTCCAATTTGCTTACCGCCCAAATAGGTCCACAGACGATGCAATCTCAACCACACTGCACACTGCCCTAACCCACCTGGACAAGAGGAATACCTATGTGAGAATGCTGTTCATCGACTACAGCTCGGCATTCAACACCATAGTACCCTCCAAGCTCGTCATCAAGCTCGAGACCCTGGGTCTCGACCCCGCCCTGTGCAACTGGGTACTGGACTTCCTGACGGGCCGCCCCCAGGTGGTGAGGGTAGGCAACAACATCTCCTCCCCGCTGATCCTCAACACGGGGCCCCACAAGGGTGCGTTCTGAGCCCTCTCCTGTACTCTCTGTTCACCCACGACTGCGTGGCCACGCACGCCTCCAACTCAATCATCAAGTTTGCGGACGACACAACAGTGGTAGGCTTGATTACCAACAACGACGAGACGGCCTACAGGGAGGAGGTGAGGGCCCTTGGAGTGTGGTGTCAGGAAAATAACCTCACACTCAACGTCAACAAAACTAAGGAGATGATTGTGGACTTCAGGAAACAGCAGAGGGAACACCCCCTATCCACATCGATGGAACAGTAGTGGAGAGGGTAGCTAGTTTTAAGTTCCTCGGCATACACATCACAGACAAACTGAATTGGTCCACTCACACTGACAGCGTCGTGAAGAAGGCGCAGCAGCGCCTATTCAACCTCAGGAGGCTGAAGAAATTCGGCTTGTCACCAAAAGCACTCACAAACTTCTACAGATGCACAATCGAGAGCATCCTGGCGGGCTGTATCACCGCCTGGTACGGCAACTGCTCCGCCCTCAACCGTAAGGCTCTCCAGAGGGTAGTGAGGACTGCACAACGCATCACCGGGGGCAAACTACCTGCCCTCCAGGACACCTACACCACCCGTTGTTACAGGAAGGCCATAAAGATCATCAAGGACATCAACCACCCGAACCACTGCCTGTTCACCCCGCTATCATCCAGAAGGCGAGGTCAGTACAGGTGCATCAAAGCTGGGACCGAGAGACTGAAAAACAGCTTCTATCTCAAGGCCATCAGACTGTTAAATAGCCACCACTAACATTGAGTGGCTGCTGCCAACACACTGTCATTGACACTGACCCAACTCCAGCCATTTTAATAATGGAAATTGATGGGAAATGATGTAAATATATCACTAGCCACTTTAAACAATGCTACCTTATATAATGTTACTTACCCTACATTATTCATCTCATATGCATATGTATATACTGTACTCTACAACATCGACTGCATCCTTATGTAACACATGTATCACTAGCCACTTTAACTATGCCACTTTGTTTACTTTGTCTACACACTCATCTCATATGTATATACTGTACTCGATACCATCTACTGTATGCTGCTCTGTACCATCACTCATTCATATATCCTTATGTACATGTTCCTTATCCCCTTACACTGTGTATAAGACAGTAGTTTTGGAATTGTTAGTTAGATTACTTGTTGGTTATCACTGCATTGTCGGAACTAGAAGCACAAGCATTTCGCTACACTCGCATTAACATCTGCTAACCATGTGTATGTGACAAATAAAATTTGATTTGATTTATCTAAATTTGTCAAAAACAGTCCTGCATCCCCTGTCAAAAATGTGTTCTGCTGTCTTGGACTGTAGTTTGCAGCACATTTTCTATATTAGCGAGTTAGCGTTGGGTTCGCGTCTCAGATTTTCACTTTATCACTTATAGTCTGGTGGTTGTGGATGGTTTATTAGCAATTGCGGGCGGGTGTGGGTGAATAAAAAGCTGACCCACGCATGACTACTTTGTTCCCCTCTCAACGTAGGCGAGCAGTCAATCTGTTACAGAGTAGCCTAACTCGAGAAGAACATGTGGAATGCATTATGAGATCTGCAGGAACCTATAAAGCAGTCCACCAAAAATATCTGCTTGTTGACATTGTTGCTCTCCCTCTTCTACCCGTACTGGCCATAACCCTTGGGCTCCCGAGTGGCGCAGCGGTCTAAGGCATTGCATCTCAGTGCTAGAGGTGTCACTACAGACCCTGGTTCGATTCCAGGCTGTATCACAACCGGCTGTGATTGGGAGTCCCATAGGACGGCGCACAATTGGCCCATCGTCATCCGGGTTTGGCCGGGTAAGGCCGTCATTGTAAATAAGAATTTGTTCTTAACTGACTTGCCTAGTTAAATAAACGTAAAGTAAAATAAGAGGGAACATCTGATTTTACTCAGTGTTTATAGTTATTACATATGTATAACCACAACTCATCTCTCAAGTGAACAGTTCTCTGATAACCATTCACAACAGGAATCTAGCAAGTGTAGAGATATTGTTAGTGGGGGAGGAGCAAAATATCTTAATTACTCATATCGTTTTTCAATGGAATTCCCCTTTTACTGCCATAGGCCAGACCTGTCTTGCATTACCACACTGACTCTATGGAAAAGACTCCTAGGAGAGTGAGCCTTCCTGCATCTGCCTCTCTGATACTGTTGTCTGATGCAGCTCTGTAATCTTCAGATTACTGTTGATCCTCAAAACAACCACCAGACAGTCATTGAGCTGTCAGGATTTCTGCTGTCTCATATGTAGAAGTAGTCTGAGGTTCACTAGCTATGCTGCCAATGAACTGAACCCTTCCCATATCCAGGGAACTGAACCCTCCAGAGGAGATGGATCTCTCCCTCTCCCCCTGGCTGAGGCCTGCCATACTGATGAATGGCCTCTGTTTAACAGCACATCTGCTTCTAGAGCAGCCAGCCACAATTCAGGGTGCATGACTCCTCCAAAGGTAAAGTCTAGAGTGATGCCCAGATAGAGGAAGTAAAATCTGCCTTGGTTCTCCCATATTCCTGATGATGTGAAGGCCACTGTCCTAGTACAGTCATTACATTGCATCAGAGAGAGAAGTGGCAGTAGGACTCACTAAGTAGTACACATTTATTGGATTATGGTTTTACTGTTAGACGTACAGTTAATGGCCAAGGTTGCTGATAGAGATTTGTACATTTCTCTCTAGGTGTTTTTCACAGGGATGGCTGCACAAGTGGAGGTACAGACTGGGGAGGTGGGAAGGACAGGTGTAGGGGGGCGACTGCACCTCAGCCCTCTGGCTGACTCCAGCAACAATAGCCTAACAGAGGGCCCATCCAACACCCAGGGCTCCCTCATCATCACTCCAGAGTCCAGTAAGCCTGTCCCTGCATGCAAACCACGGCTCACTCCCAAACCTTTCGCTGTGGAGAAAACCCCCACCATCCGGCCCATACTTGCTCCTAAGCCTAATACCAAGCCCCGACCAGAGCCCACTCGCCCTACTTTTTACAAACCTGACCCTCCCAACGGCCCAAAACCTCAGCACCCGAACGTTACCAGCAAACACAGGCCAGTGTCGACCAACCATAACCGTCCTGCTCCTACCTCCTACAAACCCTCTCCCAAGTTGAGCATGGGACAAACCACCAAGCCTGTAGCCCAGCCCTTCAAACCCGCCCCTCTAACACACAGCAAACCAACTCCTTCTCAACCGATGGGGCGTCAGAAACCAGCTGCGGCAGGCTTGTCCCACTCACAAGGCCCTAAGAAACCCCCTTCAGTGGAATGGTCCGGATCCACCAAGCAGGAGAAGGAATGTGGCAAAACAGCATCCAATATCAGAGCTGGAGGAGCCTATTTGACCAGAGCCAAGTCAATGGGCTTCCTCCGTCAGATAGGGCTAGAGGGGGAGGAGAGGAAGAAGGATGAAGGGCCAGAGGTCACAGTTCAACTCCGAACCCAGTCTACAGGCTCCAGGCCTAGACCTGTGTCTGCTATCTTCCTACCCTCTCCCACTCAGGCTGAGTCGTCCACCCCAGCTGATCGCTGGGTCGGGAGACGGCCCCTTTCAGCCGACCTCACCTCCAAGTTTGAGTCCATTGGCCTGTCTCTGCACCGTGGCTCTCCTGCCAAAACTGGCAGCAAGGAAAACAGTCCAGAGGAGGGAGCACTGCTACGGAGGAGAGAGGGGGAGATGGGAGCAGAGGGGACCATTGCTACACCACAGGCCCCAAACAGCAAGCCTTCAGCCCTAGCACAGGGGAGTGAGAAGAACAAAGAGGAAGAGAAGGATGAGGGAAAGGGTGGAGGAAGCATTAAGAGACGGATCAGTCTCTTGCTCGATTCCTCTTCTTCCTCTCCTGTGGTTCCTCTCCGTGTTGCTGCCCAAGGACCGGAGTCTTCCTCTCCAGTGCAGCCAGTCCCAGAGGCAGATGTACCACAGGGTGGTGTTAAACAGCGAATCAAGAAGCTAACAGAAGATACTGTTACGCCACCTGCTCAGACCCTGGCTGTTAAACCCCGCCCTCTGCCCCCTGACCTGACCAAAAGGTAGGAGCTCCTCACCACCTTCAGTCTGCCTGTCTCTGTCATGTTTATGACTCTCCCATTGTCATTACCGTTCTTGTGGGATGTGTGTGTTTCTCTTCATCAGGTTTGGCTCTGAGAAGTCCACAGACCTCGGCAGTCCCTCTCCTAGTAAGGCGACAGACCGCCATGAGAGTGACACTGATCCTCAAGGGAGGGTAAGAGAGGTTGTGGAATTTGCTTAGATTAATATAGGTGATTTGGTGAGGGATTGCAATGAGCCTTGTGAGAATTTCTCTAACTCCTGTGCCAACCAGACAAACCCAGAGGAAACACTGCTGTCTTTAATAGGCCAACAATGAGGTTACAGTTAAATCCTTGGTCCTCAGTGAAAAAAGTGAAGTTTTCTATTTTGCTGTAAATATAGAATGAGACTGATTCCAGCAATTTACTAATTTACTGCTCTTAAAGCAAATGATCAGTTATGTTAAGTTGATGGATAAACTTAATCAGCCATCATTAGTGACGCAGCAGTCTAAGGCAATGCATCGCAATGCTATAGGTGTCACTACAGACCCGGGTTCGATCCCGGGCTGTATCACAACCGGCCGTGATTGGGAGTCCCATAGGGCGGCGCACAATTGGCCCAACATCATCCGGGTTAGGGGAGGGTTTGGCCGGGATAGGCCGTCATTGTAAATAAGAATTTTGTTCTTAACTGACTTGCCTAGATAAATAAAGGTTAAATAAAGGTTAAATAAAAAAATATGAAACAAACCAGTTAAATGATCTTGATTGAGTTAAGTGAAGTGCCTCTGTTATACCACTGGGAGGACTGGAGTGCTTGTACTGTATGTTCCCCATCTTGTTTTACACTCACTTTGTTTGATGAGCAACATCTAAAGATGGCTTTGTGAATACAGTATATTGCTTTATTTTAATTGAAAAATAAGTTGTTTAGGTTTCTGACATTTAATGTAATTAATAGTAGTTTAGTAGTGTTTTAGTTTGCCCCTGTAAGCCTGAAATGCCTAAGCAAAATGCCCATTATAAGGACTATATTCCTGGGAAAATTCTGATTTGCATTTCAAGTCTCAAACACTCTGGGCACCATTTATTTTCTCTGAATCAGTCTTTGTCTTGGAGCATACAAGCGAAGAGAACGTCACTGCCACAAAGGTACAAAGAGCTTTGAAATCAAAGCCAGGGCATTAGTCATCTCTGGTGGTTCTTTGTGGGTTATGAAACATGCTGAGAGTGAAGCACTGGGAAAAGGTCAACACAGTGAGGCTTTGATTACCACTTCAGCACCACACCCACTTTCATGGGCCCAACAAAGAGGAGTGGGATCCACTGTCTGCCCAGACACAGTTACCTCACTCAATCACTTGTCTTTGTATCACCTTCTCTTTTTATCTGTCATTATATAATACCAACAGCAAATAATACTAAGTTCATGATGATCATGCAGACAGTGTCCAGAATCTGAATTAACATGGGCCAACTCTTTGAATGACCCAATTCTAGGGGCAGGACTCAGTCTTCATCTTCAGTGACCAAAAGAAGGTAGATGAACACACCAGAGAGTTCAAAGAGCAGCCCACCCAGACCTTTTCTGACCCCTCAGCTGGAAGGACTGTGGCACAGCAGGGCTTGGAGATTGAGGCCCAGGAGAGCCACCCGAGCAGTGGGGTGCAGACTGTGCGAGCAGCCCTGTTTGAGAATGTGGTGGAGAGACACAGCGTGCTGGTGATGGAGGAGGACAGAGCGCAGAACAACACAAAGAGCTGTCCCAAGAGAAGTGTCTCTCTCAAACTGGGGGATGGGGAGAAAGGCGGCAGCCTGGTCACCTCCCCCTACCGCGAGCCTGTGTCTCCCTCCAGCCCGCTTCGTGTGGAGCATTTGTTTGACACGGTGCACGCGGTGGGAGAGAGGAGAGCCGTTAGTGAGATTGTCCCCTCGGCACAGCTGGAGGACAAGGCCATGACCCTCCGTTCCAGGCATTCTGAGGGGAACAGGCCAGCTAGGGCTGAGCCTGTGGAGAAGAGACCTGCTCAGTTCCAAGGAGACCTCAGTCCGACTCACAGGGGAGCACCAGCCTCTCAACATGAACAGGGACCACGCTACCTCAGGGTTGGAGCTCTGCAGAAGTGGAATACCTCTGAGGTGGATAGGGGGGCAGAGGTAGAGAAAGGAAGGCAAAGGGAAAAGGAGATGGAGAGAAAGGAGGAGAAAGAGAGGCAGAGGGAAGCGGAGAGGAGGATGCAAATGGCTGTAGAGCGGGAAAAGCCGACAGAGCAGGACAGGGAGAGAGAGGAAGTGGCAGCACCGAAGCGTTTGAAAATGCTGGAGGCAGATGAGCAGCCAACCAAACCCAGGGCCACCTACTTTGCTCTGACTGGTCAGATTCAGGAAGTCATATCCCATGGGGATGAGGGAACAGAGAAAGGGGACATGGAAGTGCCCTTTGATTTCTCTGTGATGTCTGGACAATGGGGTTCTCAAGGGAAGGTAAAAAGGAACCCCTCTCTAGTCAAAACTTTTGGTAAAAGCTCCCAAGGTCAAGAACAAGAAGAGGAATTGATGGAGAGGAAGCAAACGCAGGAAAGGAAAAGAGAAACGGCATGGGACAGAAAGACCGGGATGGATGAGATGGAAATAGAAAAACAGAAACAAGTTCTTGAGGAAGTAAGAGAATTGGAGAGGGAGAAAGAACGTCCGAGGGAGAGAAAGGAGTTTGAGAGGGAGAAACAGAGACAGCTGGAAATTGAGAGACAGAAACAGTTAGAATATGCTAGAAAGAGAGAGATGGAGAAGCAGAGAGAGTTAGAAAGGGAGAGACAAAATGAGTTGGAAAAGGAGACACGGAGAGAGTTGGAAAGACTGTGTGAGCTGGAGAGGGAGAAAGAGTTTAAAAGGGAGAGGCAGCGACAGTTCGACTTAGAGAGACAGAAGAAGTTGGAGAGACAGATGGTTGAAGAGTTGGAGGAAATAAAAGAAATGGAGACAAGGCAACTGTTTAGGTTTGAAAAGCAGAAGCAGGCTGAGAGAGAGAGACAACAGCTTCTGGAGCTTGAAGAGCAGATACTGAGAGAGAAGATGGAGAGAGAGGAGCAGGAGAAGATGGGACAACAAGCAATACAACAGGAGGTAGACCAGGAGAGACAGAGGGAGCTGGAGCGGGAGAGACAGAGGGAGCTGGAGCGGGAGAGACAGAGGGAGCTGGAGCGGGAGAGACAGAGGGAGCTGGAGCGGGAGAGACAGAGGGAGCTGGAGCGGGAGAGACAGAGGGAGCTGGAGCGGGAGAGACAGAGGGAGCTGGAGCGGGAGAGACAGAGGGAGCTGGAGCGGGAGAGACAGAGGGAGCTGGAGCGGGAGAGACAGAGGGAGCTGGAGCGGGAGAGACAGGGGGAGCTGGAGCGGGAGAGACAGGGGGAGCTGGAGCGGGAGAGGGAGCTGGAGCGGGAGAGGGAGCTGGAGAGACAGGGGGAGCTGGAGCGGGAGAGACAGAGGGAGCTGGAGCGGGAGAGTGTAGAAGAATTGGAGATAATAAAGGAGCTGGAGAGAAGACAACTGCTTGAGAAACAGAATGAGACAGCGAGACAACAGCTTCAAAAGCAGAGACTGAGGGAGAAGATGGAGAAAGAGGAGCAGGAAAATATGAGACAGGTAGCTAGACAACAGGAGGCAGAGAGACAGAGAATCCTGGAGAGACAGAGGAGAGAGAGCCTGGAGAGGGGTGTGCTGGACTCCTTACCTCTCAGACCTAAAGTGCTGGATCTAGACTCTGTGTCTCTGGGTGACCTGCTCTCCAGAGGCAGTCCCCACTCCCCTGGTGCCCGATGGAAGCATCCATCTCCCCGGGGAGAGGACCACTACAGGCCTGGCATCCTGGACATAGACTCATTCAGGTCCCAGACCCAGACGCAGCCCTCGCCCACTAGAGAGGTGTTCCCTATTGCTGGCATCAAGGGCTCAGACCCAGGTAGTGGGGTGAGATCCCACACTCCAGAGAGGGAAGTTAGCCGTAGGGTGGGTGCAATGGGGAGACCCAGCCCAGTGTGGGCCCCCTCTCAGCAGGAGCTGGGGGAGCAAAGGCTAGGATTCAATGAGGAATCGGTGGATAGGCCCATGGCTGGACCAGAACCACCCAGGAAGCCTGCCAATAAACCCAGCCTGGAGCAGCTCCTCCACAGGCAGTTGGACAGGGCCACGGCCCCCATTCTGGTCCCAGAGAGACGCTGGTCTGGTATGCCCAGTGAAGCATCCTTCCCCAGGAGAGAGCCCCACAGCCCTAGGTCCCCCATGGAGCAGACCTGGTTCCCGCAGGACTCAGGGCCCCAGGGGCACAGGGTAGAGGCCAGAGGACAGAGGAGATCTCAGGGCTCCCAGGTAAGAAAAGTATCTTATAGAGAGACCTAGGCTATGTGAGTGAATGGCATCTACAGAGCACAACATTCAGTGAATTCAACCAGTAATAATGGCCAATTAAAAAAGGACCATTGCTTACTTACTCCTTTTTAAAATTTGTATTGTTTTACTGCATTAGGAGAATATCATACTCAGACCTTTCGGCTTTTGCCTTCTGAGTGTAGCTTAAAATCTTTTCAATCAGGAACAACTTTTGCTTCTAACCAGGTTAGTCATCTGCCAATCTCGTTTACCTGTTTCAGGGCTCTCCAACCCAGTTCCTGGAAAGCTTCCCTCCTGTAGGTTTTCATTCGAACCCTGTTCCTGGAAAGCTACCCTCCTGTAGGTTTTCATTCAAACTCTGTTCCTGGAAAGCTACCCTCCTGTAGGTTTTCATTCAAACTCTGTTCCTGGAAAGACACCCTCCTGTAGGTTTTCGCTCTAACCCCGGTTGTAACTAACCAGATTCAGCTTATCAACCAGCTAATTATTGGAATCAGTAGCTCTCCAGGAACAGGGTTGGAGAGACAATCTACAGTATGGTAGCTCTCCAGGAACAGGGTTGGAGTGACAATCTACAGTACGGTAGCTCTCCAGGAACAGGGTTGGAGTGACAATCTACAGTATGGTAGCTCTCCAGGAACAGGGTTGGAGAGACAATCTACAGTATGGTAGCTCTCCAGGAACAGGGTTGGAGAGACAATCTACAGTACGGTAGCTCTCCAGGAACAGGGTTGGAGAGACAATCTACAGTACGGTAGCTCTCCAGGAACAGGGT
Organism: Oncorhynchus gorbuscha; assembly: GCF_021184085.1. Lineage (NCBI taxonomy): Eukaryota > Metazoa > Chordata > Actinopteri > Salmoniformes > Salmonidae > Oncorhynchus > Oncorhynchus gorbuscha. The sequence goes on along the minus strand of NC_060177.1, from coordinate 59,693,012 downwards.
TGGAGAGACAATCTACAGTACGGTAGCTCTCCAGGAACAGGGTTGGAGAGACAATCTACAGTACGGTAGCTCTCCAGGAACAGGGTTGGAGAGACAATCTACAGTACGGTAGCTCTCCAGGAACAGGGTTGGAGAGACAATCTACAGTACGGTAGCTCTCCAGGAACAGGGTTGGAGAGACAATCTACAGGAACGGTAGCTCTCCAGGAACAGGGTTGGAGAGACAATCTACAGTACGGTAGCTCTCCAGGAACAGGGTTGGAGAGACAATCTACAGTACGGTAGCTCTCCAGGAACAGGGTTGGAGAGACAATCTACAGTACGGTAGCTCTCCAGGAACAGGGTTGGAGAGACAATCTACAGTATGGTAACTCTCCAGGAACAGGGTTGGAGAGCGCTGACCTGTATACATGTTACAATCACAAAGAAAGTACAGAATTGTAAGATATGTGAGCGGGCGCAGAAGGCAGTTGGGAGTGTCAGGCGTGAACCGTTTAGTAATCAATTACCTTTAGGTGTACTTTATGAGTTAGCCCCACATATTTATGAACAGCTTGGTGTCTTTTGTGGCAAGCTGTCTCGTAAATTGTTATAAGGTATACCCAAGTAAGCGGAAACCTAAGGCAATTAAGTTGATTCTTTAATGGTTCATGATTAAAAAATTGATTCTTTAATGGTCCCTGATACTTTTGGCCATGTAGTGTGTGTGTGACTTTCAACATGGCACCGTTATAGGATGCCACCTTTCCAACAAGTCAGTTTGTTAAATTTCTGTCCTGGTAGAGCTGCCCTGGTCAACTGTAAGTCCTGTTATTGTGAAGTGGGAACATCTAGAAGCAACAATGGCTCATCCGTGAAGTGGTAGGTCACACAAGCTCACAGAACAGGTCCGGCGAGTGCTGAAGCGTGTAGCGCGTAAAAATCATCTGTCCTCGGTTGCAACACTGCCAAATTCCAAACTACCTCTGGAAGCAATATCAGCACAATAACTGTTCCCGCGGGAGCTTCATGAAATGGGTTTTCATGGCCGAGCAGCTGCACACAAGCTTAAGCTCGGCATGCGCAATGCCAAGGTCTGTTGAAGGGGTGTAAAGCTTGCCGCCATTGGACTCTGGAGCAGTGGAAACCTGTTCTCTGGAGTGATGAATCACACTTCAGTCGCTGGCAGTCCGATGGAAGAAACTGGGTTTGGCGGATGCTAGGACAATGCTACCTGCCCCAATGCATAGTGCCAACTGTAAAGTTTGGTGGAATATAGATAGTTGTCGGGCTGCTATTCATGGTTCAGGCTAGGCCCCTTAGTTCCAGTGAAGGGGAATCTCAACGCTATGGCATACAATGACATTCTAGACAATTATGTGGCAACACTTTGGGTAAGGCCCTTTCCTGTTTCAGCATGACAATGCCCCTGTGCACAAAGTGCGGTCCATGCAGAAATGGTTTGTCAGGATTGGTGTGGAAGAACTTGACTGGCCTGCGCAGAGCCCTGACCTCAACCCCATCGAACAACTTTGTGATGAATTGGAACTCCGACTGCAAGCCAGGCCTAATCGGCCAACATCAGTGCCTGACCTTGTGGCTGAATCGAAGCAAGTCCCTTCAGCAAGGTTCCAACAAATAAATAGTTGAAAGCCTTTCCAGCAGACTAGATTCTAAGATTTAAACCTGCACACTGAAGGCAAAAGCCGAAACATCTGTGTGTGTTGTTCTCCTAATGCACTAAAATAATCTTTGTGCAGACCCATCTCCCTTTTTACCTATGTGAATATAACCAGAACAAGGGCTTTCGTGTAAACATTCCATTTAATTCTACTATCCCTGTGTCTTAGGAGCTGAACCGGATGAGGTCCCGCAGTGTGTCCCGTCGATCGGCCCCGTCTGAGAGTGCTGTGGAGGGGAGCCTGTCCAGGATGAGGAGCAGGAGTGCACATAGAGAGAGGGACCGACAGAGCTGGGTGAGTCATGATGCTCTGTTTCCATGCACACGGGTATAAACACACACAATCCCCACATTTCTGACTCAAAGCTGGATGAGTTTCAGAAATTAGCTTCTGCTACAGTGATATTACACTGCTTCAACATGGTAGCGATTGGAGCCCCCTCGGTTCTATGTTTAATCAATGTTTCCTTTCGAGCTGATTCTCACAGAAGGCCCCAGTTATTTGGAAAAAAGTAAGCTTGTATATAACTTCAGTTGCTGGGTTTGTTGGTTGGTTGTGTGTGTGTTTTGTTACAGTAGGGTGGAGTAGGAATGCAGTTATTTCACTGGGAGAGTTGAGTGCTATGTGGAGCACTGGGAGTAATGAGTTGATGAGTAATGTGAAAGGCATGGTCTCACTCATCTCCACCCTCTTTCACCTCACATAGCAGAGAAATTGAGGCCAGATATGTTCTCAGGTCTGTAATTCAGGATTGTCATTAGCTAATACATGCATGTACTGCTCACTTTGACAGCATCCTGTTCGCATAGCTGAAGGAATGCTATGCTGTGAAATTGGCTGTAGTGATATTGATATTACTTTTATTTAAAGCTACAATATTTAACTTTGCGTGACCCACAAAATTCACATAAAAATGCGAGTTATAGATCTGTCATTCTCATTGAAAGCAAGTCTAAGAAGCGGTAGATGTGTTCTATGTGCGCTATTTCTATGCGTCACATTTTAAGTTGGGTTTTTCCGTCTTTAACTTTCGGTTTTGTACACAAGCTTCAAATAGCTGAAAATACAATATTTTTGCTTATGGAAAATATATTTTACAGTGGTGTAGATGGTACAATGATTCTCTACACTTTACTTGCTTGTTTTGTCACATAAACTGAAATTAGGCAAACTATTAGAATTTTAGCAACCAGAAAATGGTGGAGCGACTTCTGCGTAGTGCATCTTTAAAAGGATCGGACCCTTTTTTTCTTCTCAATTTTCACCTAAAATGACATATACCCAACTCTAACTTCCTGTAGCTCAGGACCTAAAGCAAGGATATGGATATTCTTGATACCATTTGAAGGGAAACACTTTGAAGTTTGTGGAAATGTGAAATGAATGTAGCAGAATAACAAATTAGATCTGATAATACAAAGAAGAAAAAAACATGTTTTTTATGCAAGAGAAAGGCCAATATATGACTTAGATTTGACAATTTAGATTTGACACTAGATGGCAGCAGTGTATATACAAAGTTTTAGACTGATTCAATAAACCATTGCATTTCTGTTCAAAATGTTGTATCAAGACTGCCCAAATGTGCCTAATTGGTTTATTAATACATTTTCAAGTTCATAACTGTGCACTCTCCTCAAACAATAGCATGGTATTATTTCACTGTAATAAATACTGTAAATTGGACAGGGCAGTTAAATCATTTTTAATCTAAGCTTTCTGCCCATATCAGATATGTCTGTGTCCTGGGAAATGTTCTTGTTACTTACAACCTCATGCTAATCACACTAGCCTACATTAGCTAAACCGTCCCGCTGGGGTGGGGACACTGGTCCTGTAGAGCTTTTAAGCACCTGTCTACATATCAGCCTGTGCTACAAAGGATTCCATCCAGAAACAAAACAAGTTTATATCAGCCCAAGTGTAAATGGCTGAAAGGGAAATGTTTATAAGCATACCAATATATTCATTAGATCAGAAGAAAATGAATGGGGGAACAAATTCAGCTTTGATTTGATAAGGCACAGCTGCCATCCCAGTGTTACTCCATGATGAGTTTTTGTGTGTGTTTCTGTCACCACCTGCTGGTCTGTGGTTGTTGTGTAATACAATATGTTGAGAGCCCGAGTGGTGCAATTACCACAGGGTTTCCTTGAGCCGGTAATAGCCGGCGTTTGGCCGTTTTTTGTATTATGATTTTTTATTAAAAGAAATGCCATTTGCAAAATAATTATTTTTAGCCTCTTTATTGATGGCAATATCAGCGGATGTAAGTACATATGACTGGTCATGATTAATGGTCTATAGGTTCATTTGCATAATTTAGTGGAATTAAATTGGGGCGTGTGTACAGTATATTCGTTATGTATCTTATTTATCACACACATACAGAGCCTTTAAGCGGAAAATCTGTCAGACAGCGTGAACTGCTGCTACAGCATCTCAAACAGCAAATACATAGACGACGGAAGGCAGGCCTCATCAGCACATTACACAGCACTTTACAATGAGCTGGAGGCATTATGCATTTTGAAAACACACTTAATTGTTTAAAACCTTAACGTTTTACTATATATTATGAGGCATGTCTTACCTTGCTTTAAAGTAGCCCAGTCAAAATCTATTATGTTATACAAGCTTTCTTTGGTTGCTCAGTAGCCAGAGGCACAATCCTAGTCATATTACTAAGCAACCCGTGCTAGTTGTTGCATATTAGATCTCCCTTCTTTCTAACAGATATTTTCATCTCTGTCACATGAAACCGTTCGCATGTGGTGTGCTTTTGACAACAGTGTTTTCTAGCTAATTGCATTATATTGTGTGGATTGTTGCGCTTATAATGTGAAGAAATAATAGTTTGAACATTTTAAGCTAAACATTCTGATCTGGTTCATTTTGCTTTTTAATTATTATTTTCTTTTTAATGTAGCCTACTGGTTCTATGAATTTGGGATGCAATGTCCACAACTGTCCCAGATTCTGTTTGGAATTGAGTATTTCTTTCTTAACAAGCTGACCAATAGAATAGGTACATTTCTCTATTATGGGGGATAGTGGATTGCCATTGGCTACTGATTTAGCTGTTTGTTACTCTTCTTGTTGGCGGAGGGAAAGTAAATATGGACAGTTATTCTAACATCTTCAAAGTGCACATCAGAATTCGGTAAGAAGGACCGCACATCGTTGCATCCTCGACTTGCATGTTCTGTGAAGACATTTACATTTGATTTCTGTCATTCTGAGCACCGTAGGTGCACGCCCTAATTAGGTTATACACCCAATCAATGTACATGGGTCTAGAAAATTTCTCAAATGTCCAGTAAATTAAAATGTTGCCAGTCAAATGTCAGACGCCACATTTCCTCAATGGAAACCTTGGGATTCTAGTGTTTAATTGTGTAGACCAACTGGAGACGCCAGTGTGAAATACCTGGTCTAGACTGAATTACTGACACAAGTTGTGGGAAAAGGTGTAGGTGTTTTATATCATTTCAGTTTAGAGGAACAAGGGGATTCATTAAAGATGGGAAATTGCTTTTCTATCAGCACGTGTTAATGATTTGCTGTTGTGATTAGTGTTTTTCTGTATTAGTATGGAGGTTAGGCCTGGTATGAAAGTGCACTATGGGAAATGTGTCTTATCTCTCATGAGATCACACTGGTATGATCACATCATTACTAATGCCATGGTTAGAGAGGGCAGAGGAAGTGAAGAGGGGTAAAGACAGACAGATGGTCGCCGGGCTCAGAGACATGGTGTACTACATGAGGCTGTCCTGCTGTCTGAGGCTTCTACACTGGCTGTGGGTAAGTGATGGGAGATTGTTAATCAGAGCAAGGAAGCAAGTAGGGCTATGAATTGCCAAGGACCGACCTCACAATACGATATTATCATGATACTTAGGTGCCGATATATGTCATTTGATGTTCCAAATATATTTCTCACTAAGTCTGCAGCAGAGGGACAAGAGACGGCATGAGAAAGGGAGTTTATCAGTCATGGAAATAAAAGTGGTGAAAACATGTTGGCTCATTGTTTAAAAAGATGCTGGAGAACAAGCTATAACAGCGTTTTGGCACAGGTAGTGTCGACCAGCTAGCAAAAAAAAACAATGATAATTGGAGTCCAAGTATCAATATTAAAATAATAATTGCAATATGTAAGTGTATTGATCCCCCATTACTAGAAGCAAGGGAGAGGACAGACTAAAAGAGGCCTTCGTGTAGCTAGGAATGTGTGGCTACTGGCTATTATATGTCTGAACAAAGCACGTTATATTAGCCCTATATATGCTTTGTCACGGTGGCTGGTTGTGCAAGTGTGACTTCATCATTTAAAAAAAACTGGGTGATGCATATTTGAGTCATATTTTTTGCTGGACAATTATTAGCATTTTCGTTCCTGCTGTAAAAACGTTTTCTCCGTAGTCAGTTGGTGTTGATGAAACTTGAGTCTTTGTTTTTTGTGGAGAGAACTGTGATTTTTCTAGCTATAGAATGGTTCAAGGAGGGAGACAGTTTTTTTTGGTAGCTTTAGATCAATGTTCCTCAGAACTATTCTCCAGATGCCCACCAGAGGGCACAGTTTGAGGTGCCACGGTTGTCTTGCAGAGTATATCTTACATAGGCTTAACTCAGAGAGATGACTCCGGTAGGTACGATGGAGTTCTGAAAGGGGAAAGGAGAGGCTCTGATCTGACATGCAGTTGCATGAGTCAGGGAGCAAACTCTCTGACACGCTGTCATGATTCCTCTCTTGAACCATGAGCTCACTGTGCTGCGGACAGACTGGCTGACAGCCACAGTCTCAGCTCTCACACACAGCCACACCTGTCTCATCCCCTCTCTCTCTCTGACTCTCGCTCTCTCTCAGACATGCATTCTCTATCTATTTAAAGGTATAGGCTAAACAACATAAACATCCACTCATGAACTTGAACTCTTAGTTCCTATCACACACACGTTCCCCATCCCTCCTGTCTTCCCACCCCTTCCGCCCTGTGCCGAGTGCTGACTATGCCTGTGAGAATTCTCTCTCGCACTGCAAGCAGAAACGGGCAAGAGAAACAGAGCACTGCAGAACATATATCACCCTCCTGCACTGCAAATCCAGGCCCTCCCTCTCTCCACTCCTCCCTCTGTCCACTCCTCCCTCCCTCTCTCCACTCCTCCCTCCCTTTCTGCCTCCTCTCTCCCCTCCCTCACTTAGTTCACAAAGGTTTCTCCTTGAGCGTGAGTCCTGCAGCGCTGGGGACTAGGAGCAAGAGACTGACGCATTTGTTCTCCACCTGCCCGTACCTGCAGGGGAAGAGGAACCAGAGGGTGCTGGTCTCGTTTTGTCTCTTACAGATTCAACATTAGCGTCACAATCTCCTCTCCTGTTTGTGCTTCTATACCCACGGCTCTGCTGTTGGTGTGCTGGGTACTCAGCGGGAATAGGAATGAGTACAGCTCTCCCTCAGTCTGCCTGACACCAGCTGTTCTCTTCTGGACTGTAGTTTTCCTGTAAAGTTTTCCACCAGGAAGACGACAGCAGCGTGGATACCATGGGAGAGGTAGATTCATGGATTGTCTTCCTCTGTGATTCCATACGTGTCAGAGCGACGGCTTCAGGATCCCGCTGTCAAGTTTGACGTATGAGGGGTATGTGTGTGAGATTTTGTAGTTGCTACTAAGGGTGACCATCAGTATGTGGCTGGGAAGAACCTGTTTGCAGAAGATGCAGTAGTAGATCTGCTGTGACCGGAGTCTCTACCAGCTGGGGAACTGTAGAACAGCTTTTCTATACCATTTTGGGTTCCCTGCTACATAGTCTTGCCCTTCTGTATAACTGTGTATGGAAATAGGCATCTCACAGAACAGACAGCTTAAATAGAATTCACCTTAGCCTGAGATTCTAGGGCCATTTCTGCAGATGATGGACTGAAATGGAGCCATGACGGCACCAGTGGGACTCGACAGCACAGAGGCTCACTGAGAAGCACCGAGGGACAGTGACGCTGGACTGCGAGTCTGTAGCCGGAGCCAAGTGCTGCATGTTTTTGGAGACACTAGGCTGTCTGACTGGCTGTGCCATCTCTTCCAAACAGCCCAGCTACTGCAACATTAACCTAGCTACGCACCTCCGCAGTATCCAGGACACCAGCTCTGAACCTGGACATCTATCTGGCTCAAGGACTCTCCCTTGACCATATTAACACACTGGACTGCTACTGGACCTCCGCCTGACTGAGTGTTCTGTCCAGACTTCATTCTGCAACATTGGTCCTTTAGTGATCTGATCTAAACTGAGATGGAGTACCTGGGGGACAAGTTGTCGGTGGCCCAGTCCCAGGTGTCTGGGTGGATGGGGAATGTACGCCGCTCCCTGCAGGGGGCGCTGAGCGTGGTGTCCAGTGCGGTGGAACGTGGGGGCAGGGGGGGCCGAGGACAGCCCTGGTGGCTTCAAGAGGGCCAACTCGTTACGTTCTCTGGCCTCTCGCAGCCGGGACTCTTTCCGCCGGTTCTCTCTGCGCAGCCAGCAGCGCCTGTCCCTACGCAGGCGTCCTGGGAGCAGCACCCCCAACACCCCCACCGCAGTAAGACACACTTTGTTTACACCCCTAACCCCCCCCCCAATCAATCCCTCTCACCACCAAATGGTCTCCCGTCAGTCACTACACATTCCAAGCACCTCAAACTTGTCAAGGCCTTCTCTATTTGTGTGTTTTGTGTCTGTGTCTATTTGTGTTGCCATGTGATCTCTCTCTCTGATCCTGATAGTTCCTGAATGTTCTGCTTTTTTTCGCTGCTCAGTGCTCATCCCCCTCTGCGCCTCAACTGCTTGTCTCTCTCCTCCTCTGATACCATCTTTGACATAACACTAACCTTAGTCTGTATGTCTGCACCATAGCTACCTCTCCAGCAGTGTCATAGCTTAGGTCATAGTTTACTGTGGGCTGGAGTTGGGTTTCTCCCTGACCCTCACTCCTAAACTATGGTCTGTTTTTGCCCTTTACACTCGTGAGAATTGGCCTGGATGGGGCTACATTTAAATGTTTCTTACAGAAGAAATATGATAATCATATGCATAAACATGGTATCAATTGAAAGGGAACAGTTTTGAGATTATGGGGCAATTATTAGACCAAAGTTCAGGACACAATAGTTCACCTGATATGAGACTGATTCCAAACATTACACTGTTGATTTTATGCATTTGACATTTAATGTACTTTTCGCCTCGTTTGTTGAAAATGAAATCTGAAAATACTCTGGACACATTCAGTAACATGATATTTTCCTGGAAAATATGGGGTAGGTGCAACATAAGACAACATAATAACACTGGTTTGACTGAGAGGACTAACTCCTGTCTCCAAAGTGTGCACAGTTCCTAAGTCACTTCCATGTACTTTGATGACTCAAAGAAGAGTCTTCAACTAGAAAGGTGTTTTTAGAGCTCTCCTAGCTGTGGCGTTGAGGAACTAGAGCGAACACACTTGTAGTTGTTTTATTTGGAACACAACCCTGCATCCCCGGCCTCACACAATTACTGTTTTTTTTACACAATCCAAAAACTGACCATTATGAATTGCCATTTGGGTCAGGTGGGCATCATTTCTAAGTTTATTGCCAACATGACTGGCTAAGTTATAAAATACAATCTTACAGTGTAAGTCTTTCACAAGGCAGTTCAGAGAAGCAGATAGTCATTTTGGTGATCATAGAATGGAGTCATGAGTGCATTCAGATGAGTGGTCCACAGCTCATTTTCTACACAATAGAGAAACATAGAAACACATTCTGTTCTGAACAACTCAGGGTATGACGCCATGTCATCTTGTAACTGTACATCAGAGATCATAAACGTTAACACTGTATATGACATGAGTGTTATTACATGGGAATGTAAAGTGCACATTTGGACTCACAGGGGTTTGACTTGCTTGTATGACATCAAAGTGGTATTTATTATAATCCTCAACATCTCGTCTTTCAAAATACATTGATTTCTCATCATTTACAACATTTTCTGTTGTATTTGGCGCATGTGACAAATAAAATGTGATTTGAACTTGGCACGGTGCTCACATTCAGATTGGCTGTCACTCAGGAGCCCGCTAAGGTACTGCATCGCAGTGCTAGAGGCATCACTACAGACTCTGGTTTGATTCCGGTCTGTATCACAACCGGCCGTGATTGGGAGTCGCATAGGGCGGCGCACAATTGGCCCAGTGTTGTCCGGGTTACGGTTTGGCCGGGTTAGGCAGTCATTGTAAATAAGAATTTGTTCTTAAGCCTAGTTAAATAAAGTTTAAATAAAAAAAGTTGTGATACAGTTTGATTGCATTTTATGTAAGATTTACAGATTAGGCCTAGCTTGTTTGTGTCACTGAACAGGAGAATCAGTGTGTGCTGCCTGTGAGGAGAGGTTGTGCTGAATGGTCAGAGCACTGAGGCCAGTGAGATGTGGAGAGAAAGAACCAGGGGGGTGGAGGTGGGGTTGCTGGGATGGATGGTGCATTTGCACAATTAAGGGCTGCAGTACTGCTGGGTCCCGTTTGGCCCAGTTGGTAGAGCATGGCGCTTGTGGGTTCTATGCACTCAATACTGGAAGTCGCTCTGGATAAGAACATCTGCTAAAAATGACATAAAAAATGTATTTAAAAAAAGCTGTCCCCCCCCCTCCTCTACAGCATCTAATGCCCAGAAAGTCCACACACCTGTACCCTCACATCCTAATCAGTTGCAACGCATAAACGAAACCCCACAGACACGGCAGCCCTTTACTGATTCACTCTCTCTGTCTGGTACGTGTGTCCTTTTTAGCTGGAGCCTGTGTAGTTGTCCGTACAGTACCGGAGAGTCAGCTGGTGGCTCATCCAGATACCTCTAATAGGCCCTGGTCTCCCTCAGGCTGACCTGAACCCACCACCTCTCCGTCTGGACCCAGCCCTCCAACCTGCAGCCTGTATCAGCCAGGCCTGGTCTTAAAGGGATACTTTGGGATTTTAGAAAAGAAAGAGTCAGATGAACTCGTGGCTACCATTTTTTGTGTCTCTTTGTCATGTATGAAGTAAGTTAGGGGTCGTTTTGCCAGCCAATGCTACAGATAGCATAATGACTGGAAGACCATGGTAATGCCTGTTAGCAATTGCGCTAACGCTTGTTAGCAACTTCTTTCAACTGCACACAGAGACATAAAAATGGTATCCACAAGTTCATCTGACTCTGGGGAAGTAGATTAAGGGCCTCTTTGCCAAAATCCCAAAGTATCCCTATAAAAGTTCTTAAACCAAGTCATTCAGGTTTTACTAACATTCTGTTGTGCTCTGTATTCTCAGCATTGCACTTATGTAATAATGACCTAACTAAATACCCTAAACATGTCCTTTTCAGTTCTCTATCAGAGGTCAGTGTTTTGGTAGCTCTGTAAAATGTGACTGGAGTGCTGCTCTGTTGTTGACAGGGGATTAGTGCTCATGGGATCTGTAGTCATGTTAGGATAGCTGCAGAGGGTCGTCATTGACCAGTCTGTCAATGATGAGTGTGTTAACTGTTCAACATTCCTACCCAGAGGGGTTGGAGCAGGAGAGTGGGGCTGGTGTGATGTGTGTTCTGTTGTGTTCGTGTTGGGTTCATTGTACCTGCACTAACTAACCGGCCTGCTCTGTTGTCTGCTTCCAGGCAGCATGACCATATGTTAAATGTGTCGGAGCTGCACAGCACTTCCTCATTCATAGAGAATTGTGAATGGCCATTATACGTGACAGAGATGAACTGTTCTTTTCCAGTTTGCATTAAGGAACTAGATTCATAACATGTCCAACTCACTAGGCCTTCAGTTTTAGTTTACCAGGTTGGTCTCATTGAGATTAAAAATCTTTATTTTATTAGAGACCTGGCCAAATTACCAGAACATAAAGTTTCATACAAAGGCACATTTACAACATAAAACACTACAGTTTAAAAACATGAATTTACACATTGACCAGACAAGATGCTTTGGAGAGGTTTGGTGTATTTAGGGGTCAAAACATTGAAAGCCACCCCACTTCATTGTCCACCATAGTTTTTACCCAGTTTTTAAAGTCAATTTCATGTCCTTTTGTAGCTCGTTCCAAAGCACAGTCAGCAAAATAGTCAAGTGAGCTTAGGTGAAATGTTTTGTCTGCTGGACAAAATGTGCTAGATTCTATTTTCAGCACATCAACCCAAAGTTGTTATTTTGGATTAAATTAAGAGAGTGGGTGTTATAATTAACTAGCCTACATTTACATGATTGATGAAAGGTCTCTCAGGTCATGTTGATGTCTGTGATGGTTTAATCGTGGCAGGCTGTTATTATTCAGAGCTGTGTCTGTTTGGTCTAACTTTCCAAGGTGCTGCAAATTCTTTAGCCACATGTCAGATTGACTGACAATCTCCCTTAGTGGTCAGCCCTTTCTCTCCTTCCATTCATCCGCTCATTGTTCTGTCGTTTCCCTTGACGCACCCTTCCTGTCCACAGGGGGGGCGCGCGCAAGGGCTCATGTTAAGGAAAAGTCTGCTTCACTACCATTCCGATTCAAAATCACAGCCAGAAAGAAACCTATTTACCAGATAAGGTGCCTGGCAGGCCTGCTCTGTCCCTGTATCCAGTAGATTGTTGATAGCAGAGCCGACACCATCACATTGTCAATACTGAAGGGCTTTCAGCAGCACTAGTAGTCAGCCAGTCCATGCTATTTCTTAACCCTCTCAGTCTTGCTGCTATTGTTTGGTTGACAGGTAACAGGGTAGCCTCGGGAGTGGCAAACACTAAGTGAGGGTGTGTTTGGGTGTGTTCATCCACGTAGACTGTGGATATGGTAGGTGTTCACGGAATTTAGATTACAGGAGATTTTCTTATTGAATGGTACATGCTTAGTCCTGTGCATTAGCTGTGTTCACAGACCCTTAGGGCTGAAATTCATTATATTATAAAGGGGTTTTATGAAGTGTGACTGTTTTTTTTTTTTTTTTTTACATAAATAATTCCTGCCTCAGACAAGACATGACAAGGTCTCTACTTTGTTGCTATTGTTACTCCTCTTTTTCTCAATAAAGGCCTCGAGTCGATAAAGGTAGCTGTGCTGGGGCACTGAACCAACCTGGTCTGTTTGAAAGGCTAAGCATGTATCTGGATTAACCTGCCTGTTTGTCATGTGACCAGCATGTTCAAACCCATGGTTGGAACTGGAACTCTAATACTTGTTTAACAGCTAAAGACAGATTTGGCCCTGAGAGATCACGGTGTGGATTTTAAAACCAGCCTATGCTGTGATGTGGAGAGGACTCCTATTTAGGGCTGTTAAACCTGAAGAGGAGGAAGTACACTGCTTTCTCAGATGGAGGGATTTTCTCACTGTTCACCCTGGCCTTCTTTCTTCCTGTCAGGAAAGGCATTGATGATGAATGACATCCTGTACTGTTGGTCTGTTTCTCTTGCTCGCTATTTCTCTCCATTTCTCCCTCTCTCTCTCTGGCCCTCGCGCTCACTACCGTGCAGTAACAAGAAACGAAACACCTATTACATTTCCTTCCATCATTCTCTATAGACAGCCTATTGTGTTGTGGTGCAACAGTGCATCTGTATAAACACGATGCAATGGAAGTCAATAGAGATCATGTAAGTTCAGCGAGATTTCTCTGCTTGTGCGTGAGTGCGTGCTCTCACAGTCTTGAATGCATACACAGGAGGAGTGAGTGGTATTAGGACAGTGTGCCCTCTGTAGCATCCTCATTAAAAGAGACACGGTTCAGTAGATAGCAAACGCACAGTGGCTCACCAGTCTCTGTCCCTGTCGCTATGAGCTCATCCCATTACCTCTCATTATCCTGCTCACCCACTGTAGGTCTGGCCATAGCCACACAATACATGGTTATCAGGACCAGCACCTCACTCACCGACACAGCTGGCCAATTGTCTGCTACTGGAGGCTGGGTGGGGCTTCAACCAAGATCCAATAAGAAGCCTTGATATTTTTATTCTGTCCTGCAGAGATGAATCCAGTTGTGTCATTTTGGAATCTGTTTTCTCTGACCTTCTAGTGATATTCCAATGGTACATACACTTCTACTCCTTTTTGACTGACTTGTCATTTTCTCCCTGTCCAATCTCTCTTTCAGGAGCAGTTGAAGCAGAGTGTGGATGGTGAGGAAGAGGGGCGTGACATCGACACACTGGTCCACGAGGCAGACAGCCAGTATGGGACCTGGGAGACGGGACTGCGCACTGACGATAGGTGAATACACACACACATGGCTGCTGTGGCCTGGGCCAACACTTGTGGAACATGGTCTGCTCCTGTTTTTGGTTACTAATATGCGGATCCTCATTCCTCAATATGATTACTAATTTCCCCTGAGGCTGTACCCTGGTATCAGGACATCCCGACATTGCTGGTTCTGAATGCCTCTCAAATTGTGCCGATTCATTTCTCACTCTAAATATACAATACTCGTTTGAGCTTGAAATTGAACACTGCCTGGATCGATAAGTAGTATCGAATGGGTGCACTCTATCATGTGTTCCGCCGGCGCAGCATTGACCTTTTCGACAAAGTCACTGAGTCATGTTATATCCAGCCTTCTAAATAGGGCAAAGTGGATAGTTAGCCCCAGGAACTGATTCTCTGCTGTCCTACCATTATGGCTAATGATAGTAATCTCAACATAAATCAAATAACATTTTATTTGTCACATGCTTCGTAAACAACCGGTATAGACTAACAGTGAAATGCTGACTTCCGGGCCCTTCCTAACAATGCAGAGAGAAAAAAAGGCAAATAGAAAAATAATAACACTAGGAATAAATACACAATGAGTAATGATAACTTGGCCATATACACGGGGTACCAGTACAGAGTGGATGTGCAGGGGTACGAGGTTAATGAGGTAGATATGTACATGTAGGTAGGGATAAAGTGACTAGGCAACAGGATAGATAAAACAGTAGCAGCAGTGTATGTAATGAGTTAAAAGAGCAAAAGGCTCAATGTAGATAGTCCGGTTAGCTGTTGGTTGACTATTTAGCAGTCTTATGGCTTGGGGATAAAAGAGGTTTAGAGTCCTGTTGGTTCCATACCTGCTGCATCGGAACCACTTTCCGTGCGGTAGCAGAAGGACAGTCAATAACTTCGGTGGCTGGAGACTTTGACAATTTTTAGAGCCTTCGTCTGACACCACCTGGTATAGAGGTCCTGGATGGCAGAGAGCTCGGCCCCAGTGATGTACTGGGCAGTACGCTCTACCGTCTGTAGTGCCTTCAGATGCCAAGCGATGATGCAGCCAGTCAAGAAGCTCTCATTGCTGCAACTGTAGAACTTTGAGGATCTGAGGGCCCATGCCAATTCTTTTCAGGCTCCTGAGGGGAGGATGGCGTTGTCGTGCCCTCTTCACAACTGTGTTAGTGTGTGTGGCTCATGATAGGTGCTTAGTGACGTGGACACAGAGAAACTTGAAGTTCTCGACCTTCCCCACTGCAGTCCCGTCGATGCGTGCTCGGCCCTCTGTTTCCTGTCGTCAACAATCAGTTCCTTTGTCTTGCTAACGTTAAGGAAGAGTTTGTTGTCTTGGCACCACACTACCACGTCACTGACCTCTTCACTCCTATAGGCTTTCTCGTTATCAGGCCAACCACAGTTGTTGTCAGCAAACATAATAGTGGTGTTGAAGTCGTGCGTGGCCACGCAGTCGTGGGGAACAAGGAGTACAGTAGGGGACTAGGCACGCACCCCTGAGGGGCCCTCTTGTTGAGGGTCAGCGTGTTGGATGTGTGGCCCGTCAGAAAGTCCAGGATCCAGTTGCAGAGGGAGGTGTTCAGTTCTAGGTTCCTGAGCTTAATGATGAGCTTGGAGGGCACTAAGGTATTGAACACTGAGCTTTAGTCAATGTACAGCAATCTCATGTAGGTGTTCCTCTTGTCCAGGTGGGAGAGGGCAGTGTGGAGTGCAATAGAGATTGTGTCATCTGTTGGTGCGATATGTGAATTGGACTGGGTCCAGGGTGTCTGGGATGATGGTGTTGATGTGATCCATGACCAGCTTTTCAAAGCATTTCATGGCTACAGATGTGAGCGCTATGGGGCAAAAGTAATTTAGATAGTCCATGTGCCCAAGAACATGAAGGTAACCAATGGTGGTCTGTTTGAAACATGTAGGTATTACAGACTGGGTCAGGGAGAGGTTGAAAACTAGCTAGCTGGTCAGCGCAAGCTCTCACTATGTGTCCTGGTAATCCGTCTGGCCCCGCGGCCTTGTGAATGTAAACCTGTTTAAAGGTATTACTCACATTGGCTACGGAGAGCTAGATCACAAATTCATCCGGAACAGGTGGTGCTCTCATGCATGGTTCAGTCTTGCTTTCCTCAAAGCGATAATAAATTTAGCTTGTCTGGTAGGCTCATGTCACTGGGCAACTCGCGGCTAGGTTTCCCTTTGTAATCCGTGATAGTTTGCAAGCCCTGCCACGTCCAACAAGTGTCAAACGGTATAGTAGGATTTGATCTTAGTCCTTTATTGACGTTTTGACTGTTTGGTGGCTCAGGGGGTTCGTAGCGTGATTTCTTATTAGTGTCCCGTGGCACCTCTAGCAATTAGCTCAGTGCAGATGTTGCCTGTAATCCATGGCTTCTGGTTGGGATATGTACCTACGATCACTGTGGGGACAACGTCAGTGATGCACTTATTAATAAACCCGGTGACCTGAGGTATCAGCTATTATGCTGCAAGGATTCTCTTAGAATGGCGGGGATCTATGTATTTCAGAACTACACTGTACGTTCCATGTGTGGAACCTAACCTCTTGGTTTAAACTGAGCTTTTTTGTTTAATTTCTGTTTGTAAGTTTGTTTTAAAAGGTATGTATTGAGAGACTCAATGATGGTGATGGTGTGAGAGAAGCACTGAGCGGGAAGAGGAAAATGGTGTACGTATGTATGGGTGTGTGTGCGTGCGCGTATGTATGCGTATGTGTGTGTATATGCATGGGTATATGTGTGTGTGTGTATATATATATGCACGTAGATATGTGTAAGTGGGTGCTGTTTTTCTTGTTTTTGTTCTGAGTGCATTGTCTCTGTTGTTGTATCTCTTAATATGGGTGAAAATTGTGAAATTCCAATAAAAATACTGTTACAAAAAAAAAAACGGTGACTGATGTGGTAAACTCCTCAATGTTATCAAATTAATCTCAGAACATATTCCAGTGTTTGTTAGCGAAACAGTCCTGTAGTTTAGCATTCACTTCATTGGACCACTTCCATATTGAGCGTGTTACTGGTACTTCCTGTTTTTTGGTTTTGCTTGTAAGCAGGAATCAGGAGGATAGAGTTATGGTCAGATTTGCCAGAAGGAGGGTGAGGAAGATGCGTTTCTGTGTGTGGAGTAAAGGTGATCTAGATTTTTTTGAATTTTTTTTTATTGACTAGTTGCACAGCTGTTAAATATTATGTAACACAGATTTCAGTTTCCCTGCATTAAAGTCAACGGCCATTAGGAACGCTGCCTCTGGATGTTAATTTTCTTATTTGCTTATGGCGGTGCGGTGTACAGCTCGTTGAGTGCCGTCTTAGTGCCAGCGTCGGTTTGTGGTGGTAAATAGACAGCTACGAAAAAGATGGATGAAAACTCTCTTGGTAAATAGTGTATCATAATGTATACTAACTCCGGTGAGCAAAACCTCAAGACTTCCTTAACATTAGAGATTGTGCACCAGCTGTTGCATATAACACCCACAAGCTTCTCTTTCAATTCTCAGGCACAGTTACTGATGTTGAAATAAACAGATACTATGGTATCTATAGGTACTAACTGTACAGATACAATAGCATCCCAGGCCTCCTGACACTGTGTGGTCAAGGAGCAGTAGCTCACTGAAACCTGCTTTACTTTACTCCAGCTCTCAATATAGCCTGAGTCTGTCTCGCTCAGCAGGCTGGCGTACCACTGACCTCCTGTGGCCAGGAGAAGGTATCACAGCAACAAACTCCACCCAGGTTGAAAATCTGGAAAATGTTTTGTAGAAATGAATGGATACTGTAAGAGTTTCAGATAAGATACGATATACGTGACTATTAAAAGGCAGTGGGTCATTGTCATATGAATCCAACTCTCTGGATGTAATAATCACCAAATAGTATGGTCATGTACAGTATTGTGACTCAGCAGTGTTTGCTACCTTCAATCTGAAATGAGGAGCTTGTGGTCAAGTGGAGCAGGAGTCTGCCCGGTCATCCATTGTGTCTTCCAGGACATCTTCTGAAATCTGATGCCCCTGCCTACAGTAAACCTAGACAGGAGAATATGACTCAGCCACACCAAGCTAGTAGACACTGTCACGTTGTTCTCTCAGTGGCATTGGCTGCATATAAAGACTTTAAGGAAGGTAGCCTAAAGTACTAGTCATGTCTGTCCTTCCTGTAGCCTGACTCCTGCCACGCCCACCTCAGACAGCAACCTCAGCCAGTCGCCTAGGAAACCCATTCCGCCCCACACACCACGGGAACATGCCACACACAGCGACCTGGACACTCCAGATGGCTTCTCCCCCTCGGTCCAGCCCGAGATGCAACTACTCCCCTTCCCTGAGGTAAGACTGACACCAACCTTTTGAAATGACGTATCAGTGTAACAGTCAATTTGCTTCTCGTGTGTCTGTGTGTTTATCTGTTTCTCCCTCTCTCCAGGCCTCCACCATCCTGCTGGACTCCAGTGCTCTGCGCTCCAGGGTGCAGCTGAGTAAGATGCGGGGGCCACGTTCGCGCCCCTCCAGGGTGGCTCGTCAGACTGCTGCTATGTCTGTACACCCTGAGGGACAGACCTCGCTCACTGAGGACTGGCGCTCCCGAGACTCAACAGGTCAGGCTAGGACTCTGTTCTCATGTAGACACTCTGTCATATCTCCAGGGCATAAAATGAACACCCGCCACCCACCAAATGATGGTAGATTTTGGTATACGCGGTAGGAATGTCTATTTTACCAGCCACGTTGGTTTCATATCTGCTAATCGCACAAAGGAATGTGAATCCTATATCCCACCTTCCGCAGCCACACTGCCTGTTTTTTTGGCTATTTACATTTTTGTTTTTTTGTTTGTTCTTCGATGTTTGTTAGTCAGATTCAAAATCTTAGACACACGTGACACCACTTATGTGGCCATGTTACCACGGTAACCTCCTGCCCTTAAAGGGGCAGCTGAACATTTGCCTCGTGGTGAAATTTCTGTTCAAAGGCTCGGGTCACAAACAACGAAAAGAAATTGAGCAATATCTCACATTACTTCTTACTAATACAGTCCTTGTTTTAGAAACATTACAAAGCATGGTCATTTTTATGTAATTATGGCAAACAAAAATATTTGGGCTCATGGCTCCACATTAACGCTTAAAAAAAGAAAGAAAAATGCCCGACAAGAAGAATATAGATTCGACTCGTCCGAAACGTTCACAATTCACAATATCATACAGAAAGGCCGACATTGGAATAAAATTCAAATCTATTTTTCATGTACATCAATAAAGGCCTAAGTGCTACAGCCTCATGTCCAAACTGATGCTGACATGAGGGAGGTGCCAAACTTTAATGAGACTTTTAATGACATAAATATAGGCTAAACGCCAGTCATGTTTGACACCTATAATGGAGGATAATTAACATGAACATCTAAAGGGCTGTTGACCCCATGCACGGTTTATTTAGATCAAATGATCACAAGACGGGAGAGTGAAAGACCTGTTGATCACCGCACATCACCCACCTTGAGGCTGAGTGGAGACGGTCAGCATTTTGAAACTATTTAACCATAAATCATTCAGGTTTTAAACAATTAAGTTTATGTAATTTTATTAAGCATGTCTTGCCTTGTTTCAAAGTAGCCTAGCCAAAATATGACCATAGGAATGTTGAGGGAGTTATTTTATTAACACTCAATATGACATTGAAACCAGATTATTTTTTTCATGTTCCATTGGTTCAAATCAACTTTATTTCATTGTCCTGCAGCCAAAGGCAAAATCCTAGTCATATTAGCATCCATGCTAGTTGATACATTTTTAGATCTCTCCTCTTATATTTCTAACAGATATTTTCATCTCTGTCATATGAAACTGCTAATGTGTGCGTTGCACTTTTGAGAATGGTGTTTTCCCGTTAATTGCATTTGATAACATTTTGGCATAGCCTCCAGCTATGTGCGCACTTTTGAGCTTTTAATATGAAGACGTACAACTTTTTAAGCTAAAACGGTCTGATCTGTTGCATCAGCTTTTTTAATGGGCAGTGGTTGTATGAATTTTGGATCTATCGTCCCAGAACTGTCCCAGAGTCTTGTTTTAAACCCGGAGACTAGTTTTTGGACCCGTTCCGAAATGGACCTGGGGCTTTCCCACCCAGACCCGATATGCATAAATAAAAAATGATAATATAGAGCGAGAACCATGTCCAAGGACAACTAGACACGTTCCGTATAGACCTGGTCGGACCCAGACCGGGTCCAATCCGAGTGAGGGAAGCAGTAGAAAAGTCATCTTTTTTTAAAGCTACTTTATTAACCGGAGCTGATACAGCACGAGAGGAGGGAGAGAGATGCCTCTCTAGCATGCGGGGGAGGGGCCATACTGTGAACAAGTGACATGAGGAGGGAGGGCGAGAGATAAAAATCAACCAAGCCAACTCACGCTGTAGTAGACTAATAGCTGCCACAGCTAGATTATTAATCATCAAATATGATTACAGAGTACCTGTCTTGGACTGCATCAAACCGGAACCAGAAGCTAGCTAACGTTAGCTAGCTAGGCTAATTAACGCTGCCGTGCATGTGCTTTCTCATTCTACAGTTACAAACAGGGGAGCCGCCATGGCTTTTGGGCCCCATGAAAAGATATCACATTGGGCCACACCAACCCTGCGTAATTGCTGTAACCATACACCTCCAGAACCCAATGGACCCAGTCAAAGCTTTAAATAACTCTATCTTTGCAGGCTTGCAACTCTCTTTTAGTCCAATATTTACTGTACGGTATTTACTGACAGTGAGCTGTGAAAATATAACACTGTGCATTCAACATTCTGTGGAATTCACTATTTGATGCAAGACTGATACCCTCTATAAGAAATGTGCTAAAGGCCATCTTTTTACAGTCTAAACGTAATGTTAATGTTCTTGAATGGAAAATTCTCTTAACATTAATGAATAACTGAAAATAAATATACATTAACTCTTCAATTAAAATAAATTAACATAACAAACAAAATAATAAAATCAGCAGCAGATTTTTGAACTAAGTATTACATACCAACTAGAAAATAAGCAGCTGTAAAAGGAAAGGTCAAGAGGTCACAAAATCAATAGGTTTCTTCCACTTGGTCTTGATTGTGCACAAGACATTTTATGGCAATCCAGCCATTATTTTGAGATATATCTTGTTCTCAATCTGTTCTCAGTCATTTAACAGCCATTTAACAGCATGGCAAGACTGCAAAGACTGTCCTGGGACATAGTGGAGCTCAATTTCGTTTTTTTTCAATCAGTTTTAGCTTACTGAAAGCTCTCTCGCCACCAGAAACAGTCACAAGCCGTGTGCAAAATATATGTAAAGCAACTCACACTTCTCCAAAAATGCTTTGCAGCTGCATCTTACAAATTGCATTCAGGAGACCAAGAGGGGAGGGGACACGTTAGGGGAAAGTGGCAGCATATACAGTGTTCAGGTGTCTTACTTCATGATGAAACTCCGGTGTCAGATCTCTGGAATACTTCATGATCAGTGGTTGGCACACAGAAGGGACTTTATCCTCACTAATCTGCCCAACTTTCAGAACAGCAGAAAATGATTCTACAATTATTGCAGTGTTCTGGAACCTAATGTCCAAGTCACTTATGATGTTGTCGAAAACAGTAAAAAACACTGTTCTGAAACACTGTTGCTGCACTGTCCTGAGCTGTCTCCTCTTGAGAGATCTCCATGGAATCTCTTCCTTTTCCTCTGGCGGCTGTGTTCCTTGCTAAATTGAGTTGCAACATCCATTTGTCAGTATTGCCTCAGACAGGAGAGACTCCCATCCATCTCTAAGAGCCGGGCATCTCTTCCTTTAAGGCTCTGATATTGGCTGCCTCTGTGTCAACTGAGCTTTTTCCTGACTGGAGAATCGCATTCCTGTCCTCAATGCATTGCAGTACCTGCAATTATGCCAACTGACATGTCATTCAACACAATGCTGCTCACCTCCTTCTACAGTTGAGAGAAGGGCTGGTTCAGGGGGGTGGGGATGGGGAGACAAGGCTGCTGAGCCTGAAGCTGCATCTGTTGGGCCTGGCACCAAGCAGGGGGAGGGACAGGGACAACTGATTTAGAATGAATAGCTTGCTAAAAGTTTGCCTGCATTGATTAAATGTCAACTAAGAGAGGAGCGAAATGTAAACCCTGAATTCTCTGAGAAGATATTAAGATATTAAGTAACTAATGTTAGGGGAGCAAAATTAGCCTATTTCACGATGGACTAAGCTAACAGGTTCATTTCCACCTCTCACGGACTACACCCACCTTCCTTTGTGAAACATTGGGTGACATGTGAAACAATGTCTCCCTTTCTTTTCTCTCTCCTGTATTTTCTTTCTTTTAGTTTTTTGGAAGCCAGATTTTTCTTTAGGAAGCTGAGACATGATGCTCCACCGGCACTCCTCACTCACAGTTCACTGCGAGCAAGTACCGTTCGCGCCTGGTTTGGGGTCAGGACCGAACCATTTCATGGAAATAGACAAGTCATTTAAAATTATACATATCCGTGACAATCAGATCCGACCCAGACCCATATTCTATATAATTCTGGATCCGGACCGGGTCTCGGGTATTCGGATACAGGTGGTTCCTTGAAGACCTCTACCATAGACACCTTTTTTATCCTCAAAGGGACAACGGGACACTCTTAATTTTGAGCCCTGAATGGAATTATTTTAAGAGACATAAAAACTATTTGGTTGTAATTGTAAAGTTTCAATATTTTATAGGCTATGAAGGGTGGCTCACCACCTCCCAGGAGAGCCTTAAAGGGGCTGTGTTGTATTTTGAGACAGGCTTGAATATGCAGAGTGTAGCCTACATTTTTGTTTGATTCTCCATGGTAAAAAATATGTATTTTATTTTGTAAAGTGGTTTCTTGCATCATACTATTATGTAAAAATGGTGTTGCATACCTTTTTTGCCCGAAGGACAAGTGGTTAGAAAAGTTCATTTCAAGCCCTGTGGCTGCTAAGAAATCTGAGTGGGTAGTAGATTTTACTCTTTCTGGTGTACCAAAAATAACATTTTAGGTTTATCTCTTTTCAGTACCTTTCTCCTGCACACTTTTTGAATGGATTGAGTCGACCAGTTAGACTGGAGATGTTCTTAGATGGTAAACTCCTATTCGTTATGATTGTGAAATGATATACTGAGAGAGTGTGTTGTCCTCTACAGAGGACCACATTGAGTTTTCCAAGCAGGAGGACTCAGACTCTGAGGAGCAGGAGAGGGGAGTAGACCCCCGCTCTGCTGCTGCCTCCTCCCAGCCCCAGAGAGTCGCCCTCTTTCCTGGGATGGACCCCTCCGCTCTCAAGGTGAGCCTCCCCAAGAGTAACAGATGTTTACTGGAAGGCAAATAGTTGATGTAATGTAATGTTGTCACTTATTCTGCTGTGAATAATTGGCCTTTGATATGTTCTCTTGCTGGTTTCTCCCTCTGTTTGGCAGGCCCAGCTCAAGAAGAGAGGAGACTCTGAAAATCAGACAGATGGAGCCGGAGCCGCCCCATCTCCATCTCAGCTGTCACGATCTCCTAAATCCCCCTTCCTGCCCCGGGTGTCCCGTGTGCTGCCCCCCTCTGGAGGGAAAGAAAATGGGTAAGATGGTGACCCTGTCTCTTCCCTCTGTTCAGCCTGGATCTAATAACCCAAACCAGGGATTGTTGAGATAGTCAGTCAGACCAGAAGTGTGTACCATTTGTAATGATTGTGCCTACTTTTGTCTGTCTGTGTGTCGTCTTAGGGAGGAGGCCTCACCACAGTGGCTGAGAGAACTGAAGTCTAAGAAGCGCTCGAGTCAGTATGAAAATGACAGCTAAGTGTGAATGAGCAGGTAAGCTCTTCTCACAAATGTTCCTCACATGGTGGATCATTCTGATCTACTTTCATAGGGTACTTGTGCCCTAGGCAATAGACATTTTTCCACATTTTCAGAATTATTCAATAATATTAAAGTGTGTCTGTTTTGCAAATAAATATCCCTGAAATGCTCATGGTTTGTTTCCGTTTGCATCCTCCCTGTGTAGGTTGCCTTAACTGAATAATTTGGTGGAGAATTGGAGACAGAAGCCTTAACCTTTGACCCTGAGAAGATGGAAACTCTGCTGCTGACATTGTAATTTGTTATCGGTTTGTTAATTTTATCTGTTCTCTTCCTGCCCGGGTCATATACATGTGCATGGTGCCTTTTTGCAGACAACCTCGGTCTTATGGATGAAACGACCCAGGTTAAATATCTGGCTGCTCGGCTCAGTTTGTCCATTTCCTTTGCATAGAGCCACTTTACCCTCTCACCTGACGGGAGAATACAGAAGGGGGGGAAACCCTTTTCCTCCTGTCAGGTTGCATTTCAGGACTGGTTAAACTTGTGGGACCACACGCCTCTTAACCTGGAAGTGCTTCAATAAGCTGGAGGACAGTCTAGTACCTCCACAAGATATAAATGTATTTCTTTTTTTAAATGTATTTTTCAGGTTCGTCTACACGTTACATTTCTATGTGTATCTATCAGTCAAGGGGTGTTGGTAATAGTCAACATAGGATAACATTTCTGATTTTATTTTTTTGTCATTGATCATAAAGAACAAAATACTGCTGAACTCATGTTTGGCCAGGCTGTATATTATGTGTTAGTAATAAATATGGTATCTAATCATGAAATATTATATTTGTATTGTTGCTAATTTGACAGATGAATCATAACATGTCCGAGTGTTTAGTTTTGTACGGAGAGCATTGCAAGTATCACTACAGCAGAGGCTCCCAAGCCCATTCCCCTGATGAACTGACTGGGAATCTGTTGTGTTGACCTAATGCAGCCCCTTCTAACTGATGTGTGAAGACAAATGCTGCGTGTTTGGTGTGTTTTCAATCATAATGTCTAAATATCTGTTTCTACTGGTGTTTGTATTTCTTAAGGATCCCCATTAGCTGCTGCCAAGGCAGTTCTATACAGTTAAATAATAACACTGTTCACCACACATTGTGTTCCTTCAGGCCACTACTCTACTGACACATATCTACAATACAACATCCATGTGTGTGTAGAGTGTATGCGGGGTGGAAAAGGGGAAGAGAAGGGTTAATCACATTGGAGGACTCAATTATACTCCTACACACACACACATACACAAATCAGCCTGTTCTTCCTCCCTTTACCTTCACTTACCTCTTCAGTGTAAGATCAAATCATTGTGTGTAATAGGGATGGATGAGTGTAAGGAAAATGTGATGGATGAGTGTGTAAGGAAAATGTGATGGATGAGTGTGTAAGGATTGCAAGGGAAATGGTCTAACTGTATGTGTTACCAATGAGCCATACATTCAATGTGCACTCCCTGGGCTCTGTTTTATCAGGATGTCTGGAACATCTCTCATTTAGAGGGAGACTTTACCCACCTATTATTTTATCACTACATCACTGTTGACAACATGTACGTGCGTGTAGAATCTCAGCTTCTTTTCCATCACTCTTTGCTCAGACACTGAATGGACACACCAAGTAGCAGTGGTACAATCATACAGTCTGGATATCATGGATTCATCCACACAACTGTTATGGTCCCATTGTGCACATGGTCAGTGCAGCGATGTGGATGTATAGTGGAATGGTAGGAGTATGGCTTCCACTACTCCAGTGGGGAATGTGAGTAAAGTATATGGCTTTGAGATGAGGGTGGGTGGTTATTTTCCCCTATTCTGCTGCACATTACTATTTGCACCAGTTGTTTTAGAGTGTAGAGCTGACTTAGGCCATGCCCCTGACCATGTTAGCCCTGACCATGTTAGCCATGCCCCTGACCATGTTAGCCCTGACCATGTTAGCCATGCCCCTGACCATGTTAGCCCTGACCATGTTAGCCCTGACCATGTTAGCCATGCCCCTGACCATGTTAGCCCTGACCATGTTAGCCATGCCCCTGACCATGTTAGCCCTGACCATGTTAGCCATGCCCCTGACCATGTTAGCCCTGACTATGTTAGCCATGCCCCTGACCATGTTAGCCCTGACCATATGTTAGCCATGCCCCCATGACCATGTTAGCCCTGACCATGTTAGCCATGCCCCTGACCATGTTAGCCCTGACTATGTTAGCCATGCCCCTGACCATGTTAGCCCTGACCATGTTAGCCATGCCCCTGACCATGTTAGCCCTGACTATGTTAGCCATGCCCCTGACCATGTTAGCCCTGACTATGTTAGCCATGCCCCTGACCATGTTAGCCCTGACTATGTTAGCCATGCCCCTGACCATGTTAGCCCTGACCATGTTAGCCATGTCCCTGACCATGTTAGCCCTGACCATGTTAGCCATGCCCCTGACCATGTTAGCCCTGACCATGTTAGCCATGCCCCTGACCATGTTAGCCCTGACCATGTTAGCCATGCTACTGACCATGTTAGCCCTGACCATGTTAGCCATGCCCCTGACCATGTTAGCCCTGACCATGTTAGCCATGCCCCTGACCATGTTAGCCCTGACCATGTTAGCCATGCCCCTGACCATGTTAGCCCTGACCATGTTAGCCATGCTGCACTGTCCCACTACTTCCATTACGCACTTTGTCAGTTAATGCACTACAGCACTGACCTGTGCACTGGCTATTCTGTTGTACGTCCCACCTACCACATGTTCCTAGACCGATGTTGGAATGCTAATGGAATGGAAGTGAATGTGTTGATTGGATCTTTGGAGTCGTTGTCCCTATGGTGTCCATGGCGTTTGACTTTACCATGACTTTTGTCAGTTTGAGGGTTTCTTATTTTCTCTCGTTTTATTTAAAAAAATAAAATATGTATATTTCATTGTTTTAATGCCAGTGTCCAAAATTGTAACTTCTTAATAAAATGTACTGAGTTGAGCTTCTCACTTTGATGTAATTATTGGGATAAATGTTACTTTTACATTTCAGCTCAGACCCACCCTCTCCAGTCTGCAGTATTATGAAGTTCAATTGGTGTGTCTATTTCTGGTGTGGGGTATAACAGAGGTCGATAGTGTTTGGTGTGGGGTATAACAGAGGTCGATAGTGTTTGGTGTGGGGTATAACAGAGGTCGATAGTGTTTGGGGTAGGGAAGTATAGGAGAGGTAGGTTTTTTTGGTGTGGGGTGGTATACGAGAGATGGAGGGTCAGGGTTTGGTAAATTTAAGTATTCAAAACATTAAGAACACCTGCACTTTCCACGACAGACTGACCAGATGAAAGTTATGATCCCTTATTGTCACCTGTTAAATCCACTTCAATCAGTGTAAAAAAACAAAAATGTATCCATGCTTTTGTCACTTCTAGGTTAGACTACTGCAATGCTCTACTTTCCGGCTACCCGGATAAAGCACTAAATAAAAACTTCAGTTAGTGCTAAACACGGCTGTTAGAATCTTGACTAGAACCAAAAATGATATTACTCCAGTGCTAGCCTCCCTACACTGGCTTCCTGTTAAGGCTAGGGCTGATTTCAAGGTTTTACTGCTAACCTACAAAGCATTACATGGGCTTGCCCTTACCTATCTTAACGATTTGGTCCTGCCGTACATACCTACACGTACACTACAGTCACAAGACGCAGGTCTCCTTACTGTCCCTAGAGGGTTGATTCAGGGTAGTCCAGGAAATGGTCTGGAGAAGAGAGGAGGTTGTTGGGCGGCCGGCCGTCAGGCACGCGAGATTTCATCTGGAGAGAGAGGAGAAAGAGGTAAACATTTTTATGGAATGGTCTGCCTATCCATGTGAGAGACTCGGCCTCGACCTTTAAGTCTTAATTGAAGACTTATCTCTTCAGTAGGTCCTATGATTGAGTGTAGTCTGGCCCAGGAGTGTGAAGGTGAACGGAAAGGCACTGGAGCAGCGTACTGCCTTTGATGTCTCTGCCTGGCTGGTTCTCCACTGGGATTCTCTGCCTCAAACCCTATTACAGGGGCTGAGTCACTGACTTACTGGTGCTCTTCCATGCCCCCCGGTCATGCTGCTGCTCCAGTTTCAACTGTTCTGCCTGCGGCTATGGAACCCTGACCTATTCACTGGACGTGCTACCTGTCCCAGACCTGCTGTTTTCAACTCTAGAGACAGCAGGGGCGGTAGAGATACTCTTAATGATTGGCTATGAAAAGCCAACTGACATTTACTCCTGAGGTGCTGTCCTGTTGCACCCTCTACAACCACTGTGGTTATTATTATCTGACCCTGCTGGTCATTTATGAACATTTGAACATCTTGGCCATGTTCTGTTATAATCTCCACCAGGTACAGCCAGAAGAGGACTGGCCACCCCTCAGAGCTTGGTTCCTCTCTAGGTTTCTTCCTAGGTTCTGGCCTTGCTAGGGAGTTTTTCCTAGCCACTGTGCTTCTACACCTGCATTGCTTGCTGTTTGAGGCTGGGTTTCTGTATAGCACTTTGTGACATCAGCTGATGATTGATTGATAGATGAGGGGGAGAAGACGGGTTGGAGAAGGATTTGTTGACACTACACTAATCAAGTCGTTCCATTGAGTGTAATAGTTTCTGCAGTGTTGCTACACTTTGTTGTTTACGTTACGTTGAGTCCATGCCCCTAGAAAATCGACGAATTGAGGCTGTTCTGGGGGATACAACCTGTGAATGCGACAGTGTTGGGAAGGTATACAGAGTCACCTACGTTGTATGATGTCTAAGACTACACACTAAGGATATAGTGAAAGGACGTCAATGTTAGGTTCGTTTTTGGTGAATGGTTTGGTTCCCCATTGTGGATTTGGTGATGTTATTGGGGAGACTGGTGAAGAGGTTTGGTTATGTCTAGACTGCTGGGTGTGGTTAGAGTGTATGCATGGGAGAGGTGTGAGCCTGTGCACCCATTTGTGCTGAGTGTGGCTGTTTGCTGAATCCTCTTGGCTCCCTCTCCGTATGCCCACACACCACGCACTGGCAGCCAGGCAGACGGGCAGGGGAGCGTGTGCCAACACATCTGCCTATTGAGAGGCAGCGTTATGGACACAATGTGAGCGACAGACTTGCTGTATCAACAGCTCCCCCTTTTCTGCTGTTGTGGCCAGAAATAAACCATAAATACCCCCCCCTGCCCTCCAAAGGCTCAACCCCAAACACCAAGTGACACACAGAGAGAGAGGCTACCAATACACAGCAGGCATATCCAGGTAAAAACAGCTTGGTTCTGCACAGCAGGATAACCAGGGTTTTCATTGACCTTTGAACTTTACATGAAAAGAAAAGGAGACTCCACAGCCATGGTTGTTGACAGGGATGGAGAAGGACAGGTTTAATGGAAGGGGTAGGAACCAGAGTTTAGTATTTTAGAGTGAGCTGAGTTGTTTGTGAAACGGGATTGATAGGTTTGTAGAGTTGGTTTAGACAGAATTTGCTATTCTTAAATGTTTTTATTATTAAGGTATGATTGAGCAAATGAGGAGTTTGCAGAATAGAGTATTATGTAATGTGTATTGTTTGTAGTGTTAGGTTTGATTGAGTCAGGGAGTTGCAGAACTGGTTATGATACAGACTGAGGCTTGCAGAGTTGTACATTATAGACAGGGAAAGATGGAATCACTGGAGCTGAAATGTTGTGCATTAGGGTATGAGAATAACATGTATCTTCATGGGAGATGACTCTGGGCCCTAGTTATAGCCTACAGTCAGGAAAAACCCCTGGCCCCAGGACAACGTTAGGGTAGATGAATAGTGGCCTCCTGGAGATAGAAAGGGTAGTACGCAGCCCTCAGGTCCTTATTCTCGGCTCAGTCTGCAACAAAGTGCTCTTCTGCTGTGTGAAGTGAACTCAAATGTTGACTGGTTCAAAGGAGTAAAATGATGCATTGATACTGAGAGGACTGATGGTCATCATTGTGAAATGAATCCCATGATGGTGGTCTGTGTTTCTCCTGTCTCGGTCTCTCTTGATTGTGCTCCTGAAAGAGGAGTAACCAGTGGACCAGGAGGATGTCGGAGCAGCAGAGCGCCCCTGAGCAACTGGCTGCAGGGAAGAGCCAGGGTGGAGCAGGAGCCACTTACAAGGTACTGTATCCTCCCTCTGTTGTCTGTGTATTTCTCCCTATACTCTTGTGATCTTTCTCTTCATTTCATTTTCCCTCCTTTGCCCAGTATTCTATTTTCCATCTGCCCTCTTTTGTATTCCTTACTCCCCTAACATCTTTAAATTGGCAGCTTTACTTTGTCAATATGTCTCTCTTTCCTCACTCTGATCTAGGTGGTGCTGTTTGAATTTGAGAATTTCCAGGGTCGCAAGGCTGAGTTTTCTGCCGAGTGTAAAGATGTTTCAGAGAAGGGCTTGGAGAAGGTGGGCTCTGTGCTGGTTGAGTCTGGCCCGTAAGTACTGGTACATTGGTGTCATTCACAGGCGCACACTTTCTTACACCTAATGAATGTGTTTTCAGGCTCTGTTGTGTTAACAAAAAAAAGGAATACTGCATCTCTGTTACCACATACAGCCAAATACAACATCTTACATGCTGAGGAGAGAGATTCTAACAGCCTCCTCCTTCTCCTCTCTCCTGCCAGATGGGTGGGGTATGACCGCCAGGGGTTTGCAGGTGAGCAGTTTGTCCTGGAGAAAGGAGAGTATCCACGCTGGGACACCTGGACCAACAGCCAGTACAGCTATTCTTTCTGGTCCATGCGGCCTCTCAAAGTGGTGGGTAGCACTTACACAATGTCTCAACATACTCACTGCCCATGTTAACATGTACACCATCTCACCACTCTTCATTCCCTACCAATCTCAATCAACATTCTCTTACCATTTCAGTGCATATTTAGCCTCTCGGTACTCCCGTGTTTATCTCAACACTCTTTAACCATTGCAGAACGCCATGTACATCTCAACAGTCACTTCTCAGCAGATGGCCCTCATTGACTATCTGAATACTCAGTGATTACCTCAAGCCTCTATCTCAAGAGTCAGCTTTCAGTTACCAACATAACACTGTCTGTGTGTGTACATCTCTCAATTTCTCCTCTTTAGGATAGTGCCGAACACAAGCTCCATCTGTTTGAGAGCCCAGGCTTCACTGGTAAAAAGATGGAGATTGTTGATGATGACGTTCCCAGTTTGTGGGGACATGGTTTCCAAGATCGCGTAGCAAGTGTCAAGGCTCTCAACGGAACGTAAGAGCTCCCTTTCACCCGCTCTCAAGTTCTTCCTGTTTCACCTGCCCTCTCTCACTCTCTGTCCTTTGGTATTTTGCGGTTTCTTTCATGTCTCACTTCGTCTCGTTTTTCTTCTCCTGTCTCAAATCAAATGTATTTATTTCGCCCTTTGTACATCAGCTGATGTCACAAAGTGCTGTACAGAAATCCAGCCTAAAACCCCAAACAGCAAGCAATGCAGGTGTAGAAGCACGGTGGCTAGGATAAACTCCCTAGAAAGGCCAAAACCTAGGAAGAAACCTAGAGAGGAACCAGGCTATGAGGGGTGGCCAGTCCGCTTCTGGCTGTGCCGGGTGGAGATTATTACATTTACATTTACATTTAAGTCATTTAGCAGACGCTCTTATCCAGAGCGACTTACAAATTGGTGCATTCACCTTATGACATCCAGTGGAACAGTCACTTTACAATAGTGCATCTAAAACTTAAGGGGGGGGGGGGTGAGAGGGATTGCTTATCCTATCCTAGGTATTCCTTAAAGAGGTGGGGTTTCAGGTGTCTCCGGAAGGTGGTGATTGACTCCGCTGTCCTGGCGTCGTGAGGGAGTTTGTTCCACCATTGGGGGGCCAGGGCAGCGAACAGTTTTGACTGGGCTGAGCGGGAGCTGTACTTCCTCAGTGGTAGGGAGGCGAGCAGGCCAGAGGTGGATGAACGCAGTGCCCTTGTTTGGGTGTAGGGCCTGATCAGAGCCTGGAGGTACTGAGGTGCCGTTCCCCTCACAGCTCCGTAGGCAGAACATTATAACAGAACATGGCCAAGATGTTCAAATGTTCATATATTACCAGCATGGTCAAATAATAATAATCACAGTAGTTGTCGAGGGTGCAGCAAGTCAGCACCTCAGGAGTAAATGTCAGTTGGCTTTTCATAGCCAATCATTAAGAGCATCTCTACCGCTCCTGCTGTCTCTAGAGAGTTGAAAACAGGTCTGGGACAGGTAGCACGTCTGGTGAACAGGTCAGGATTCCATAGCCGCAGGCAGAACAGTTGAAACTGGAGCAGCAGCACAGCCAGGTGGACTGGGGACAGCAAGGAGTCATCATGCCAGGTAGTCCATGCCAGGTAGTCCTGAGGCATGGTCCTACGGCTCAGGTCCTCCGAGAGAGAGAAAGAAAGAGAGAAAGAGAGAATTAGAGAGAGCATACTTAAATTCACACAGGACACCGGATAAGACAGGAGAAGTACTCCAGATATAACTAACTGACCCAAACTGGCCCTAGACACATAAACTACTGCAGCATAAATACTGGAGGCTGAGACAGGAGGGGTCAGGAGACACTGTGGCCCCATCCGATGATACCCCCGGACAGGGCCAAACAGATTCATTATGTGTAAGAAAGTGTGCGCCTGTGAATGACACCAATGTACCAGTATTTACGGGCCAGTCTCATGTCTCTCTGTTCCTTTGTTCTAGATGGGTTGGCTACATGTACCCAGGCTACAGGGGGCGGCAGTATGTGTTTGAGCGTGGAGACTTCAAGCACTGGAACGACTGGGATTCCCCTGCACCACAGATCCAGTCTGTCCGACGTGTGCGTGACATGCAGTGGCACAAGAGGGGGTGTTTCACCATCCCTGCTCCTACCCCTGACCCAGCTCCTGCCCCTGCCCCAGCACCTGAACCCCCTGCCCCCCCTGCCGCCGCTGGGGCCAGCTGAAGAGGACTCTGATCCACCTCCCCCCACTGAGCCTTTTCCATGAGCCTCTTCCTACCATCAGTGCCTGCCCTCTGCCTCATCCTAACCATGGCAAATGCTGCTCCCGCTTAGTGAGAAGTGCTATGTATGTTTTAGTGCCGAATAAAGTTTGAAATTGATTGTGTTTGTTGGTGCTGTTTCTATTGTTGGTACAGGCTGGACAAGAATGGACAGAGATCGGCCTACTTATTCATCTTATCATATTTCTCAGATGCCAAATCACTGTGTCTTGCTTGCAATGAAACGGTCCCTGTTTGCAAACAATTACATCTGAGACATCATTAGGAATCTGAGCATGGTAGTTTCAAAGGTTAGGCCTACCTTCCCACCCCAGAGTAGGTTCTAGCGTAAGCTTTAACGGATGGCTACTCTTCTTCTGTGGCTAAACCCAACGAGAGAAGGTCACAAGTATTTCCCTAAACGCTGTCTGGGTTTAAATATATTCTATTGAAAAGAAAGTGAATTGTTTACTCAA
This sequence comes from Oncorhynchus gorbuscha, assembly GCF_021184085.1. NCBI lineage: Eukaryota > Metazoa > Chordata > Actinopteri > Salmoniformes > Salmonidae > Oncorhynchus > Oncorhynchus gorbuscha. The sequence goes on along the minus strand of NC_060177.1, from coordinate 59,659,737 downwards.
TTGATTGTGGCAGAATTAGATTACTTCTCATTTTCTTGTCTCCCTAGCTATAGAAGGTTGTAACTCAGCCTTTGAATGTCAAAGAAATGAAACAATAATATCCCCATTTGCATCGGATTCACGTCTTTCCTGGGTATTTTACAGCTTGTTTCTAGCATAAAGCATCACAAACCAAAGTGCACTGAGTATACCCCCCCCCATTTGCCCTCAGAACATCCTCAAGTCGTCAGGACATGGACTCAACAAAGTGTCGAAAGTGTTCCACAGGGATGCTGGCCCATGTTGACTTCATTGCTTCCCACAGCTGTGCCAAGTTGGCTGGATGTCTTTTGGGTGGTGGACCATTCTTGATACACACGGGAAACTGTTGAGTGTGAAAAACACAGCATCTTTGGAGTTTATGACACAAACCGGTGAGCCTGTCGCCTACTACTATACCCCGTTCAAAGGCACATCAATCTTTTGTCTTGCCCATTCACCCTCTGAATGGCATACATTCACAATCCATGTCTTAATTGTCTCAAGGTTTAAAAATAATTCTTTAACCTGTCTCCTCCCCTTCATCTGCACTGACTGAAGTAGATTTAACAAGTGACATCAATAAGGGATCATAGCTTTCACCTGGATTCACCTGGTCAGTCTGTCATGGAAAGAGAAGGTCCTTAATGTTTTGTACACTCAGTGTAGATCACTTTATACACTGCTCAAAAAAATAAAGGGAACACTTAAACAACACAATGTAACTCCAAGTCAATCACACTTATGTGAAATCAAACTGTCCACTTAGGAAGCAACACTGATTGACAATAAATTTCACATGCTGTTGTGCAAATGGAAAAGACAACAGGTTGAAATTAGAGGCAATTAGCAAGACACCCCCAATAAAGGAGTGGTTCTGCAGGTGGTGACCACAGACCACTTCTCAGTTCCTATGCTTCATGGCTGATGTTTTGGTCACTTACAGCCCAACACCGTGCAGGGTGTTTGGCATTTGCCAGAGAACACCAAGATTGGCAAATTCGCCACTGGAGCCCTGTGCTCTTCACAGATGAAAGCAGGTTCACACTGAACATATGACAGGCGTGACAGAGTCTGGAGACGCCATGGAGAACGTTCTGCTGCCTGCAACATCCTCCAGCATGACAGGTTTGGCGGTGGGTCAGTCATGGTGTGGCATTTCTTTGGGGGGCCACACAGCCCTCCATGTGCTCGCCAGAGGTAGTCTGACTGCCATTAGGTACCGAGATGAGATCCTCAGACTCCTTGTGAGACCATATGCTGGTGCGGTTGGCCCTGGGTTCCTCCTAATGCAAGACAATGCTAGACCTCATGTGGCTGGAGTGTCAGCAGTTCCTGCAAGACGAAGGCATTGATGGTATGGACTGGCCCGCCCGTTCCCCAGACCTGAATCCAATTGAGCACATCTGGGACATCATGTCTCGCTCCATCCACCAACGCCACGTTGCACCACAGACTGTCCAGGAGTTGGTGGATGCTTTAGTCCAGGTCTGGGAGGAGATCCCTCAGGAGACCATCCGCCACCTCATCAGGAGCATGCCCAGGCTTTGTAGGGAGGTCATACAGGCACGTGGAGGCCACACACACTACTGAGCCTCATTTTGACTTGTTTTAAGGACATTACATCAAAGTTGGATCAGCCTGTAGTGTGGTTTACCACTTGAATTTTGAGTGTGACTCCAAATCCAGACCAGGTTAATAAATTTGATTTCCATTGATAATTTTTGTGTGATTTTGTTGTCAGCACATTCAACTATGTAAAGAAAAAAGTATTTAATATGAATATTTCATTCATTCAGATCTAGGATGTATTATTTTAGTGTTCCCTTTATTTTTTGAGCAGTGTATAATTGGATCTGTTTTATTTTATTTTAAATCTTAAACTGACGAAGAGTAGGCTTATGCTTTTTGCCATGTTCTATAATAAAAGGTAGGCCTATGGCATACCTCTCATACCCCCTCAATTCAAGTCTTGGTTTTAACTTAACTGCCCTTCACTGAAATGGAAGGAGTTAGGCTATTTAAATCTATGGACCTCTTATTTCTTAAATAGTACGAAATGGGCTCCAACACAAAGCTGTCTTATTTTTAGTAAAGTCTCATTAAAATGAAGATGGTTTAAATGTATTATGCCTTCTCAAATGTGTCTACTTTCAGCACCATGGACTGTCCATTTCCGATTGTGCCGCAGCTGCTGCTACAAGTTTCAGCACCACAATGTAAGTTCCTCGAATCTGGACAGTGGAGGCCTCAGAGGAGAAGGAGAGGACCATCTGCCTCATAAAAGATGTGAAACATTAAAAAAGTTACAGTTTTTAGATAAAAGTATAATAAATATATTCACGTCACAAATAATTGCTTAAAACACTTTTTTGCAATGAAGGTCTGAAGTAGCCTCAACAGCCATCTGTAGGGTGGCGCTATGGTGTAGCCGGAGGACAGCTACAGTGCTTGCGAAAGTATTCAGGCTTCAAACATAAAGATATAAAACTGTATTTTTTTGTGAAGAATCAACAACAAGTGGGACACAATCATGAAGTGGAACGACATTTATTGGATATTTCAAACTTTTTTAACGAATCAAAAACTGAAAAATTGGGCGGCCAAATTTATTCAGCCCCCTTAAGTTAATACTTTGTAGCGCCACCTTTTGCTGCGATTACAGCTGTAAGTCGCTTGGGGTATGTCTCTATCAGTTTTGCACATCGAGAGACTGAAACTTTTTCCCATTCCTCCTTGCAAAACAGCTCGAGCTCAGTGAGGTTGGATGGAGAGCATTTGTGAACAGCAGTTTTCAGTTCTTTCCACAGATTCTCGATTGGATTCAGGTCTGGACTTTGACTTGGCCATTCTAACACCTGGATATGTTTATTTTTGAACCATTCCATTGTAGATTTTGCTTTATGTTTTGGATCATTGTCTTGTTGGAAGACAAATCTCCGTCCCAGTCTCCGGTCTTTTGCAGACTCCATCAGGTTTTCTTCCAGAATGGTCCTGTATTTGGCTCCATCCGTCTTCCCATCAATTTTAACCATCTTCCCTGTCCCTGCTGAAGAAAAGCAGGCCCAAACCATGATGCTGCCACCACCATGTTTGACAGTGGGGATGGTGTGTTCAAGGTGATGAGCTGTGTTGCTTTTACACCAAACATAACGTTTTGCATTGTTGCCAAAAAGTTCAATTTTGGTTTCATCTGACCAGAGCACCTTCTTCCACATGTTTGGTGTGTCTCCCAGGTGGCTTGTGGTAAACTTTAAACTACACTTTTTATGGATATCTTTAAGAAATGGCTTTCTTCTTGCCACTCTTCCTTAAAGGCCAGATTTGTGCAATATACGACTGATTGTTGTCCTATGGACAGAGTCTCCCACCTCAGCTGTAGATCTCTGCAGTTCATCCAGAGTGATCATGGGCCTCTTGGCTGCATCTCTGATCAGTCTTCTCCTTGTATGAGCTGAAAGTTTAGAGGGACGGCCAGGTCTTGGTAGATTTGCAGTGGTCTGATACTCCTTCCATTTCAATATTATCGCTTGCACAGTGCTCCTTGGGATGTTTAAAGCTTGGGAAATCTTTTTGTATCCAAATCCGGCTTTAAACTTCTTCACAACAGTATCTCGGACCTGCCTGGTGTGTTCCTTGTTCTTCATGATGCTCTCTGCACTTTTAACGGACCTCTGAGACTATCACAGTGCAGGTGCATTTATACGGAGACTTGATTACACACAGGTGGATTGTATTTATCATCATTAGTCATTTAGGTCAACATTGGATCATTCAGAGATCCTCACTGAACTTCTGGAGAGAGTTTGCTGCACTGAAAGTAAAGGGGCTGAATAATTTTGCACGCCCAATTTTTCCGTTTTTGAATTGTTAAAAAAGTTTGAAATATCCAATAAATGCCGTTCCACTTCATGATTGTGTCCCACTTGTTGTTGATTCTTCACAAAAAATACAGTTTTATATCTTTATGTTTGAAGCCTGAAATGTGGCAAAAGGTCGCAAAGTTCAAGGGGCCCGAATACTTTCGCAAGGCACTGTAGTTTCCGACCTGGGTACATTGACTTCAATACAAAACCTAGGAGGCTCATGGTTCTCACCCCCTTTGATAGACTAACACAGTTATTATGACAACTTTTGGAGGACATCCTCCTACCTATCAGAGTTATTGCAGCATGAACTGACATGTTGTCCATCCAGTCAAGGGATCAGAGAATGAATCTAGTACTGAAAGCATAAGCTACAGCTAGCTAGCACTGCAGTGCATAACATGTGGTGAGTAGTTGACTCAAAGAAAGAGAAAGGCAATAATTTAACAGTTTTTAACAAATGTATTTATTTAAAAATGAAGGAGATGCAAGAGAGAGAGAGAGCTAGCTATATTTTGTTGTAATTTATTGCCATCGGGGCCCGCCGGTGTAACTGCTAAACTGCTTGCTGACTGTACACTGTACTGCATGATTGTAGCGGGTTTACTAACGCGTTAGTTCTAGCAACTATGTTGACTATGACATTAGCTAATATGGTGAAAGCAATGTAGGCTGTGTGTGGCGGTTAGCGGTTATGATATTAATGTTTGGCTTGGAAAGTTATTTTAGCCTGGTTATAGACAGCTAATGTGTTGTGCTCTGAAGTCCACACCTGAAGGGAAAAGGTGAGAGGAGGAGAGCGCGTAGATGCGAGAAGGAATTCTACAATGAGCAAAATGTTCATGATGTTTGTATGTGGCTACTATGAAAGTGAACTGTGTTTGCATGTGACCAGGGGTGTCTTCATTCCGCCGATTCTATTGAAAAATATTTCTTAAACGGAAGCAACTGTTGGACTAATGATTACACCCTAGATCAGCTTGGACGTTCTTAGACTACTTATCATATTTAAATGGTTATGAACAACATATCCACTGTCAATCAAACATGGGTATTGTCCTATCAAGGTCAAACACTTGACAGGGAGAGATGTATGTGCATTGGGTCTGAATAGAGGCCTCTATTCATAGAGGATAGACCAGCCCCTCAGTGGTGGGTCATTCTTCTCATTCTCTGTACCTGGCTCAGGTGAGGCCTGCATCAATGTGCTCTTTGCTCTCTGTGATGGAAGCAGAACTTGACACTGATACGGTGTAAAAAATAAACATTTATTTTGAGAGTATTGATGGTCATCATGGTGAAATGTTCAGGTTTCAATGAAATCCCATAATAGTTTATTTCTGTTTGAAATGTGCTATGGTAGAGTAGATGACTGTCTTGGCTGTCTTGATCCATATAAAAGCTAAGGTGTAACATTGCTATTTTAGAGTACTGCACACAGTGACAATCTTGATGGAGGGTCAGGGGCCAAGAAGACACCTGGGAGGAAATGGTCCCACCATCTTTGCACTACAACTCCTGATAATAAATGCAACCGCTTGGGACTGCCACCATGAACGTGTGTATTACACTGTTGTCCAACGTAATAAAAGAGAATCTATTCAAATTGGTACTTGCAAATTGCGATGTAGCCCATGTAAACAATCTATGCACATGTTCTAATTACAGTACCAGGAGTCGACTGTATACGTAGGAGCAGCCTATCGCCGGCTCTTACATCTAGTGCATAATTCGGACAAAATGTCCAGTATATTGGATGTGTGCAAACTCTTCTCCTCTGTCAAATACCTTCCACTGAAAAGTATGAAGTTGTCTTTTGAAAGTTGTCTGAGTGATGTGTTTTGGTGTTGCCTCTGAATACTCTACATAATGTCAGGAAGTACTGTAAGTGGCTGATGAAACTAGCTCAAGATGAAAATGATCAGACAGTGTATTCCAGGTGAAGACAGAAACAGGGCTATGGTTCAGGTAGGTGTCAAGGATCTCCATCTTGGATTCAGCCCATACAGGCCTAGGGTTGTGTAAATACCTTTGAGTGCCAATATATTTACTATTCAATAAACTACATTTCAACCACATATCTCATTTTGCTCTATTAATTGCCCCATTCCAACATGTGCATGTTGACACAACCACACAATCCATACCTTAAGCCAAGTTTATCCAGTGCAATGCATTTGATTCAATTCACAGCACCGTACAATTTCCATCTGTGCACTCAGCCTGGTCTCATACACTAGTAACATTGTAACATAGTAAATGTAAATCAGGGATTTTCAAATTAGTATGATATGTTACATCTGGTATGGTTACATAAGAGTAATACAGATTGTTACTTAAGGCAAAGACCTGAATCTCATCACAGACAATTTTAGTTTTTTAGCAACTTTTGAACTACTTACTACTTTTAGTTACTTTGCAACTACTTAGCATGTTAGCTAACACTTCCCATAATCCTAACCTTAACAATTTTAGCTAACCCTTCCCCTAACCCTAACCTTTTAACCTAATGCCTAAACTTAACCAACAATCCCTAGCCTAGCTAACGTTAGCCATCTAGCCAGAATTCGTAACATATCATACGTTTTAAAATGGGTAACGATTGTACATTTAGCAAATTAGTAACATATTGTACATTTTACAAATTCATAACATATCTTATGAATTGTAATTCATAACATATCATAAAAAATGGGTGATGGACATCCACAAATTAATACATACCATGCGAAACGTAACATATCATGGAGTGACTCCGATTTACCTGCAGAATAATCCGAAATGCTCTGAGACCAGGTTGCAGCACTAGGTCTACCTCTGATTTCTCCAACCATGGGCCTACCACTGGTTCCGGTTTACCACTGTCACATTCATTACCTCCAACCAACTACAAATACTCTACCAACAATATTAACTTCTACCAATTGACAATAATATCTACATGCAATTTCCTCCAGTCGCTGCATTCAACCAGTGAAACACTAAACCCTCTTGTTGACAGCTCACATTGGTGTGCAACTCTGCTCTTCCCTTCTGCCAACTGGAGAAAGCTGGCTTGTCAAGTCGCAACCTTTGCTCTCTCCACTACTCTCTCCTCTTCTATCCTATCATCTCTCCCTTCTGCTCAATCCTTCTGTCTACTGACGCCTCGAACATATTCTTCTCCTTTTGCGCATCATTTTACTTTAACATAGGTTGTTTTGACAGATTTTCTTGTGTTGTTACATGTACATTCTACACACATTTGACATACATGGCACTTTTATTTATTTTATTTTGTACAGTAGTTATATAACAAGAAGAAAGTCATTTGATATTTTGATATACAGTTGAAGTTGGAAGTTTACATACACTTAGGTTGGAGTCATGAAAACTCATTTTTTAACCAATCAACAAATTTCTTGTGAAACTATAGTTTTGGCAAGTCGGTTAGGACATCTACTTTTTGCATGACACGAGTCATTTTTCCAACAATTGTTTACAGACAGATTACTTCACTTATAATTCACTGTATCACAATTCCAGTGGGTCAGAAGTTTACATATACTAAGTTGACTGTGCCTTTAAACAGCTTGGAAAATTCCAGAAAATGATGTCCTGGCTTTAGAAGCTTCTGATAGGATAATTGACATAATTTGAGTCAATTGGAGGTGTACCTGTGGATCTATTTCAAGGCCTACCTTCAAACTCAGTGCCTCTTTGCTTGACACCATGGGAAAATCAAAAGAAATCAGCCAAGACCTCAGAAAAAAAATAATTGTAGACCTCCACAAGTCTGGTTCATCATTGGGAGTAATTTCCAAACGGCTGAAGGAACCACTTTCATCTGTACAAACAATAGTATGCAAGTATGAACACCATGGGACCACGCAGCTGTCATACCGCTCAGGAAGGAGACGCGTTCTGTGTCCTAGTGATGAGCGTACTTTGGTGAGAAAAGTACAAATCAATCCTAGAACAACAGCAAAGGACTTTGTGAAGATGCTGGAGGAAACAGGTACAAAAGTATCTATATCTACTGTAAAACGAGTCCTATATTGACTTAACCTGAAAGGCCGCTCAGCAAGGAAGAAGCCACTGCTCCAAAACCGCCATAAAAAAGCCAGACTACAGTTTGCAACTGCACATGGGGACAAAGATTATACTATTTGGAGAAACAAAACTGCTTGGCCATAATGACCATTGTTATGTTTGGAGGGAAAAGGGGGAGGCTTGCAAGCCAAAGAACACCATCCCAACCGTGAAGCACAGGGGTGGCAGCATCATGTTGTGGGGGTGCTTTGCTGCAGGAGGGACTGGTGCACTTCACAAAATATATGGCATCATGAGGGAGGAAAATGATGTGGATATATTGAAGCAATATCTCAAGACATCAGTTAGGAAGCTATGCTTGGTTGCAAATGGGTCTTCCAAATGGACAATGACCCCAAGCATACTTCCAAAGTTGTGACAAAATGACTTAAGGACAACAAAGTCAAGGTATTGGCGTGGCCATCACAAAGCCCTGATCTCAATCCTATAGAAGATTTGTGGGCAGAACTGGTAAGGTATGTGCGAGCAAGGAGGCCTACAAACCTGACTCCGTTACACCAGCTCTGTCAGGAGGAATGACTCCAACCAACTTATTGTGGAAGGCTACCCTAAATGTTTGACCCAAGTTAAACAATTTAAATGGCAATGCTACCAAATACTAATTGAGTGTATGTAAACTTCTGACCCACGGGGAATGTGATGAAAGAAATAAAAGCTGAAATAAATCATTCTCTCTATTATTCTGACATTTCACATTCTTAAAATAAAGTGGTGATCCTAACTGACCTAAGACAGGGAATTTTTACTTGAATCAAATGTCAGGAATTGTGAAACTGAGTTTAAATGTATTTGGCTAAGGTGTATGTAAATGTCAGACTTCAACTGTACATTACATCTAGATAGTACCTATACATCGTGTTTTCAGTCATAACTTTTATAGATCATGAGCTTTTAAACCCATCCCTCAGGTACTCTCAGTCCATCCCACCTATCTTCATAAACTACTCTCATATGATTGCCATGAGCCATATATTTTTCAACTGTGCTGTGATGTTTCACAAATTCTGAAGCTGTCTAATTGCATACTATCTAAAGATTGTAAGTTAAAGATAAATATTTTTACTAAAAGTATTATTATATTGTTGATTGATTGACTATGGTTTTCCAAATCTCCCAATAGTGCTATTTGTAAGGTTAATTTTAGATCATTGTTGTGTTTTTTTAAACCATTCCTGAACATGTGACCAGAAACAAGCTACATAGAAGCAATAGCAAAATAAGTGATCTAATGTTTCTGTCTCTTCAAAGCTGACATGGTTGTATGCCCCATATACATAACATTATGTTTGTGACAAGAATTTTGTATAATAATTTAAATAGAAAAACTCTTAAGTTTTGAATCAAGCGTTGTTTTGCATATCAGTTTATAAACCATGTACCACGGAATCGGCACATCGGAAAATCTCTTCCCAACTATTATGCCGCGGTCAACATCTTGGTCCTCAAGTAAAACTGACATTTGTATTTATTTAGTCAATGTTGGTCTTTAATAAACAAACCAGTTTCCTATCTGTCTTTTCTGGAAGATGAAACTGGAATTGCAACCAGTTTTTATGGCATGTTTAAGAAAGGGGAATATTTTGAAAAAGGGGTGAGATGTTGTAATCTGGATAAAAGGAAATAGGCCATTTCTGAAGGGATGAAATATATGTACTACTCTCCTCGAGAACCGGTTCAAGTTTAATTATAATTTTTGTATGATTTATGCTTTTCGTGATAGGTTTAATGCTTCAATATTTATGAAATGTAGCCCCCGAACTCATATTAATAATATAAATAAGCATGTTTTATTTTGTCTGGCTACCCTTCCAAATAAAGTGAAAGACAAATCGTTCAGCGTAGACAGGGCCATAAGTAAATAGGTCAACTGGGATGGATATGATTAAATAATTAATCAGGTTGAATTTTCCACAAATAGACAGGTATTTACCTGTCCATGGTAGCAAGATCGTATCTATTTTTGCAAATTTCTGTTTGAGTAAATCCCTTTATTTCTTTCGGACTATGTCCACTTCACTGTAAAACCATTTTATTGGTCAAATACACGGTAGGTTGGCAGCACAGGTCCTAATCCAGGCACTTGTCATCTCTGGTTAAGGCTACTGCAACTCTCTGTTGGCTGCGCTCCCTGCTTGTGCCATCAAACCCCTGCAATTTATCCAGAACGCCGCAGCCCACCTGGTGTTCCCATGTTTTCCAATGTCACCCAGCTTCTCTGCACACCCCTCTGGCTTCCAGTCGACACTCGCATCCACAACAAGACCATGGTATTTGCCTACAGAGCAGCAAGGGGCACCTCCCTACCTTCAGGCTATGCTCAAACCCTACACCCAAACCTGAGCACTTCATCCTTCCAGCTCTGGCCTACTAACATTGACTTTGCTGATAACTACTTTTGAGGGAAAATGTATACTGAGCAAAAATATAAACTCAACATGTAAAGTGTTGGTCCCGTGTGTTATGAGCTGAAATAAAAGATCCCAGAAATGTTAAATATGCACAAAAAATGTATTTCTCTCAGATTTTGTGCACAAATTTGTTTACATCCATGTTAGTGAGCATTTACATTTACATTTACATTTACATTTAAGTCATTTAGCAGACGCTCTTATCCAGAGCGACTTATAAATTGGTGCATTCACCTTATCTAATTTACCGTGATAATCCATCCACCTGACATGTGTGGCATATCAAAAAGCTGATTAAACAACATGATCATTACACAGGTGTACCTTGTGCTGTGGCCAATAAAATGCCCCTGAGTTTTGAGGGAGCATGCAACTGGCATGCTGAATGCCATTTCTCTACCATAAGTCACCTCCATCGTCATTTTAGAGAATTTGGCAGTATGTCCAACCGGCCTCACAACTGCAGACATGTGTAATCACACCAGCCCAATAGCTCCACACACAGTTTCTTCACCTATGGGATGGTCTGAGACGAGCCTCCCAGACAGTTGATGAAACTGTGGGTCTACACAACCGAATAATTTCTGCACAAACTCTCAGAAACCATCTCAGGGAAGCTCATCTGCCTGCTCCTCGTCCTTACCAGGTTCTTGACCTGACTGCAGTTTGGCATTGTAACCAACTTTAGTGGGCCAATGCTCACCTTCAATGGCCACTGGCATGCTGAAGAACTGTGCTCTTCATGGATGAATCCCGGTTTCAACTGTATTGGGCAGATAGCAAACATCTTGTATAACATCATGTTGGTAAGCGGTTTGCTGATGTCATTGTTGTGAACAGAGTGCCCCATGGTGGCGGTGGGGTTTTGGTATGGGCAGGCATAAGCCACAGGCAACGAACACACAACTGCATTTTCTCAATGGCAATTTGAATGCACAGAGAAACCATGACGAGATCATGAGGCCCATTGTTGTGCCATTCATTCGTCACTATCACCTCATGTTTCAGAATGATAATGAACGGCCCCATGTCACAAGGATCTGTACACAATTCATGGAAGCTGAAAATGTTCCAGTTCCTCCATGACCTGCATACTCACCCGACATGTCACCCATTGAGCATGTTTTGGATGCTCTGGATTGACGTGTGCAACAGCGTGTTCCAGTTACTGACAATATTCAGCAACTTCGCACAGCCATTGAAGAGGAGTGGGACAACATTCCACAGGCCACAATTAACAGCCTGATCAACTCTGTGCGAAGGAGATGTGTCGGGCTGCATGAGGCAAATGGTGATCACACCAGATACTGTCTGGTTTTCTAATCCACGCCCCTACCTTTTTTAAAGGTATCTGTGACCAACAGATGCATATCTGTATTCCCAGTCATTTGAAATCCATAGTTTAGGGCCTAATGAATATATTTCAATTGACTGATTTCCTTATATTAACTTTAACTCTAATTGTTTTAATGTTGCGTTTATATTTTTGTTCAGCGTACTTGCTAGGACTGTGATAGGTGGTTGTCTCTCCAAGCTATCTTAAGATTAAGAATGCACTAATTGTAAGTAACTCTGGAAAGAGCATCTGCTAAATGACTCAAATGTATAAAGTAAACTATCTCCACTAGAAATGATTGCCAATAACGACCCAATGACTGTTTACAATGTTAACCATGATTCCTATGTAAGAGTTAACTGAAATACTAGGTTTTGTGAGTTAAATCAGTCCCTTTCTATCAATTTGGCACTCTCCCTTCTCTATCTCATTCTCTTACTCTCTCCCTCTCTGGTGGTCCAGGCATACAGGCAGCTCTCATTGTAAGTGTGGGACTCTTGGCACTGGTTGTGCTGAATCATGTGGATATCGAACAATGACCGGCTGGACAAAATTGACAACTAATGAAATAACTTTGAGGGGGAGTGAGAAGGGGGGCCAGGTAGAGCGGTGACCCCACAGTCCCGTAATGCTCAGCCTATTGCAGGCTGATCAGGAGGGTGGCTTGGATGCAGAGGAGTGTTGGCAGAGTTTCCACCCCTGAGCGCGCCGTATATATTGAGCTCGGCATGCCATCAGAAACACACTGGCACAGACACGTACTGGTAAGAGATTCACATCCATCGCTCTCCACATTATTTATTTAAAAAATAATTTTGATCCAACTTTGTCTAGATTTTTTTAACAAACAGGTTAGTTTATTATTTTATGTTGGGTTAACATAATTATTTGTCATTATACATAAAACTATTTCACTTACAAACAAATCAATTAACAGGAGGACTGTTTCCATTTAACTGTTTTTGTTGGACTATATTTTGGGAGGGGACTTTTTTTTTACATACATGAGAGAACCAGCTTCGTGCAGAATTTAACTGCAGATTTTCTGGCACTATTATTGAATGTTTTTGCTACTATCCTATCAAACTGCAAACTACTGGACCCTAAAAATATGTTATTCTCTGTACAGTTTCATCATAACCCATCCGGTTCACTATGGCCACAGACCACCAGAAACCTGCATCCAAGCAGCAGCAGCCAGGCACTAGTGCTTTCAAGGTGAGGGGAGAGGGGGAGAGGGGGAGAGGGGGAGAGGGGGAGGGGGAGGCAGAGGAAGGGCAGGGCAGAGGAGGGCAGGAAAGAAGGATGGGTAATGGTGGGGCAGGGCATGATAGATCAGGGACAATGACACACTGCAAGATTTTTCAAAGCAAAAGTTACACAGTACTCAACATAATTTCCCGATACAACTTGAGATGCCGACAGGCCGAGCATTGCAAGGAGACCTAAACATACATTTTGTCTCTCCCTGTCTTCCACAGTTGACCATCTATGAACAGGAGAACTTCCAGGGGCCTTGCCATGAGCTGACTGGTCCCTGTAACAACCTCCAGGAAGCAGGCGTGGAGAAAGTGGGCTCCATACTGGTGCTGTGTGGACCGTAAGTGTGGCTCAGAGATAGTATGATAGAGAGAGGGAAAGAGAGAGAGGAAGTATGAGGATCAAGATGTTGACCGCGGCGCAAAAAAAAACAGAATGATAGACGGTCGCAAACAAAGCGGGTTAGGTAAAGGTGTGTGATTGTCTGTGTGTGTGGTGGGAGTGGGTAAATATGGTGTGATTATCAAACAATAGAAAAAGAAATGGGATTGGTGATTGGACAAATTAAAATGGTTCTGTACAGGAAAACAAACACTTCCAAACCATTCCATAACACAAATATAGTCACTTGCATTGTGCACAAGGCACAGTATGTTCATTCACCTTTAATCTTGTTTTTGTCATCCTTCACTTTCCCCCTCCATCACCTTGTGCCCTCCTCACCTTTACTTGTCTATGCTTTCTCAGATGGGTGGGATACGAGCAGGCTAACTGTAAGGGGGAGCAGTATGTGTTTGAGAAGGGGGAGTATCCTCGCTGGGATTCCTGGACTAACAGCAGACGTAGCGACAACATCTTTGCATTCCGCCCCATTAAAGTGGTAACACAGCACCCCCTTCGCTACTACAACACAAATCAGCCATTTTGTAGATTCTCTGTGACTGTTTCTTATAGTGTGTTTTCTATTCTCCTCATAGGACAGCCAGGAGCACAAGATTGTCCTTTATGAAAACCCCAGTTTTGCGGGGAAGAAGATCGAGATCATAGATGATGATGTCCCCAGCTTCCACGCACACGGATATCAAGAGAAGGTCTCCTCTGTCAGAGTTCAGAGTGGCACGTGAGTCTGTCCGCCAACAGCAGTTATATCTGCCCCAAATTTACTATATTGCTATTTTCTCCTAATTGCATGTATCTTATCTCCACGGCTTTCTTCTCTAAATACTTTTCTAATTTTTGTTTCTCTCCCATTCCATGACTCTCACGCCTCTGTTGGTTGTGTACCAGTTGGGTGGGGTACCAGTATCCTGGCTACAGAGGCTATCAGTACCTGTTTGAAAAGGGTGAATACAAGGACAGTGCTGAGTTTGGTGCCCAGTTCCCTCAGATCCAGTCTGTCAGGCGCATCCGAGACATGCAGTGGCACCAGAGGGGAGCTTTTCACCCTGCCGCCGGCGCCAACTAAGCTTAAATGACTCTTTCCTGCACCAAGCCCTGACCCCTGCAATCCTGCTACTTCACACACTTATCCCCCCTCACCTACTCAAAATTGCATTTGATGCCTATTGCCATTGTTTCCGTAGCACCATCCTTTAAAACAAACTAATAAATCCTTGTTGCTTCCATTTCATGTGGTCGTGTGACTCAACTTTGTTCTCCTGTATTGTTTATCTGAACAGAAAGTGTACCTTTCAATTACTGAGCCACAACAGCATATATTGCTTTCCAGACCAAAATATGTAGGTGGGAGAGTGATTGGATGATGAATAATTGCAATGGTATCAAATTTAAAACTGAATATGTGACTTGGTCCAATTTCATAGGAGCTCCTTAAAAGTTAATAGATACAGATAATATCGAACCTCATCATTATATGAAACAAAATGCTATTGAGGAATCCAGTAACTGGAGGACATAGTGTATTATTATAATAGTATGCTGTGATTGGTTACCCGCCAAGCATTGACATCATTTCCTGTAATGAAAATACCGGAAAAGAAAGAATAACATGAGGTAGCGTCGGTAAAATACTATTAGCAACACGTTTAGACATATTACACAGAGCTACGATCACTGCTAGATAGTCTGGGTGAGACTTTACATACTTTCAATTGGAGTTTGGTAACGCATTTCGATACTTTTAGAACCGTTTAAGTAACTGCTATCTAGCTAGCATATGTAGCTAACTTTCAAGCTGACGTTACTGTATCTATCAAGCCGCTCATCAAAGTAGGTGATACTAGCTAGATAACTAACCGAAACGGGCATATTATTGCTAGGTAGATAACTGTTATTTGCACAGGTTGTCCAGTATTCTGCAGAACACTTAGCTATCCAGTAGTCTGTTGACATCCTATAACTCGTATAACACAGATAAACACTTCAACCTTGTAAGGGGTCATTTATGCTATTGCCTTCATATAGCAAACTCTCCTGTCATCCACAGATAAGATGCCAGTCCTCTGTAGCAGTTGTGCTGAGAAGCGTGCAGTGCTGAAACGTCCAAAGACGGCCCATTCCCTGTGCAAGGAATGCTTCTTCTGGGCCTTTGAGGAGGAGGTGCATCAGACAATAGTCTCAGCGCAGCTCTTCAAACATGGAGAAACTGTGGGCATTGGTGCCTCGGGTGGGAAGGACTCCACTGTGCTGGCACATGTCATGAAAGTCCTAAATGAGCGCTATAACTACGGCCTGAAACTACTGCTACTGTCAGTGGATGAGGGCATCACAGGTTACCGTGACGACTCCTTGGAGACAGTGAAGAGGAACCAGCAGCAGTATGAGCTGCCTCTGAAGATTGTATCCTATGAGGAGCTGTATGGTTGGACCATGGATGCCATAGTGAAGCAGGTTGGACTGAAGAACAATTGCACTTTCTGTGGGGTGTTCAGAAGGCAGGCGCTGGACAGGGGAGCCATGATGCTGAAGGTTGATAAGATATGTACAGGTAATGTACAGCTTATTTGATCTCTTATTTTAGATGAAGGTGGACTTTTTAAAATAGTCCCTCCAGAGTTTTGCGGTTCTTCCATCAGCGCAACTAGAAAAAGGGGCTCTCAATTTTAACAATTGTATACTTTTACAGCACAAATGGTTTGATCAAGCAACAAGTCAACTTCGTCAGTGCATTTGTGACAAATTAGATCAAACTAGCACAAATTGCCATGCAAAATGTAATCATTGCCTCGGCAAAATAAATTATTTTGGCCTGCAACTATCACAAAAAAATCTCTGTCAAATCCTGGCGGGACTGATTTTAAAATGCTGTTCCTGTGTGTGTCTGATTCTGTTCTCAGGTCACAACGCTGACGATGTGGCAGAGACAGTTCTGATGAACGTCCTCCGAGGAGACATCGCCCGTCTGCGTCGCTGCACTGCTATAAGCACAGCGAGCGAAGGCGAAGGGGTGGTGCCACGCTGCAAGCCCCTCAAATATGCTTACGAGAAGGAGATTGTCCTCTACGCCTACTTCAAGAAGCTGGACTACTTCTCCACAGAGTGCATCTACTCCCCCAATGCTTACAGAGGCCACGCCCGCACCTTCCTGAAAGACCTGGAGGCTGTGCGGCCCAGCGCCATCATGGACGTCATCCACTCTGGCGAGAACCTGTCAGTGAGGGAGGGCGTGAAGATGCCCGTTCAGGGGACCTGCGGCCGCTGTGGCTACATCTCCAGCCAGGCGCTGTGTAAGTCCTGTGTGCTGCTGGAGGGCCTGAACCGCGGCCTGCCCAGGCTAGGAATCGGAAAGCACCACCGTCTCCACGAGAAGATCCTCTCACAGCAGCCTCTGACCCAGGAAGAGGAGAGGAAGCTCAAGGCTGTGAACTTCTGAGAGGTGAATAGGCAGAACATCTCAGTACCACCACCATTGTTTCTGTTAAGTGATACTTTGAAATGAGTGACCCTTTGAAAGGAGTGACCCAAGATGACACAACCAGATGTTGAGTTGTTTTAAAGGTTCAGCTTGGAATTGAAGTAGGGATGTTACGTTGCCTCGAATGAAAGAGTGGCCAGCATTTTCCCTTGTCAGCCACTCAAATCAAAGTTATTGGTCATGTACACAGATATCCACACCTTGCTATTGGATTTCAACATTGCAGAACCCATTTTATTTTTGGTAACTTAAGTTTGCAATTGTAATTTAGAAAATAAAGACACATGGCATGGACAAAATTATTGGCACCCTGGAGCTAGTACTTGGTTTCACTGCCCTAGGCCCAGATAGCTACAATAAGCATTGTTGGCAGTTATCAATGAGCTTGCTGCACCTTCCTACTGGCAAATTTGGCCCACTCGTCAGCAGCAAACTGCTCTAATTCTTCAATGTTTGAGGGGTTCCCTCCACCAACTGTTGTTTTCAGCTCTCGCCATAGGTTATGTATGTGATTCAGATCTTTTCTTTTCACAGGCCACTCCAGGCCCGGTTTCCCGACAGCGATGGAACTTACGAGTGTATTAACGATGCATCTTTCCGACAACGGCTGAAGATGTAACATGAGTTTCCCAAAACACCACACAGAGAGAACGTTCACTAAGTGCGTCGTTGCGGCATGTGACGGTACTGATAGAATCAAAAGAAAGGTAACACTGCTCTCGGATCAGAATTCTCCATTCAAATCTGACCTTAACATTCAAATTATTCCACAATACTGACAACGGATCAGCTCTTAGAGATATTATCACCTAAGGCTACAAATATTGAGGCGGCTTATTCTAATGCTCACCCTATAATAATGCATTAAATCAGGATTTGGCACATCATTAAATATATTGAGGAAGAAATGAGACGATGTACAAATAGCAAAATAGAAGTCAATTAATTGAACATGAAATATATTTCAATATAATTGAAAGAGGCCTATAGCCTAATGAATTTCTATTTGAGTGCAGTCATCTCAGTTGGAATGTGAAGCATCTTTGTATACGTTGATTGTTTGTATCAATTGCAAAGACATTGGCAACTTTGTATTTGTATTCAACGTTGTTCTGAAGTTATCGGTGGTTACAGAGAGATGGATAAACCATGTGATTCAAGTTTCAGCAGGGATCCTCTGTATAACGGGAGGGCAAAAAAAGTGTCTAACGACAAACTTAGCGGTCCTGCGAGTGGTCTGAGGCAGGCATTAGATTACAAGTGTTTTAAATGCAACGTTAATAACGATGGTTTTGGGAAACGGCTCAGAGATTTTAACGATGCTCCTATGAAGGTTCTAGCTATGAACTTAGCCTTAAGATGCTTTTGGGAACCGGGCCCTGAGCAGTCCAGCAACTCTCCTCGAACCATACCTGGGTACTTTTGATGTGTGTTTGGGGTCGTTGTCCTTCTATAAGACCCACAACCTTTAACAGAAATATATTTTTTGTGGACACTGGATGATTATTGGACTCTAAAACACCTTGGTAATCTGCTGATTACATGATGTCTTGCACACATTCAAGGCCCCCAGTTTCCTAGGCAGCAAAGCAAACCCACAGTATTTTTCGAACCCCCCCAATTTTTGATTGAAGGGAGGGTGTTGTTTTCTTTGAATGCTTTTGTCATTGGTAAACATAGTAAGACACGACTGCTGGGAGACGAGAAAGCCTGGTGGAACTTCTCCAAACAAGGCAAAATCCTGGGGGAAATGTTATGTGGTGTTTTTACTGACAACCAAATCAAGCATTCAATGAAAAGAACTCTCTACAATCAAAGATGAGTGACGTCTGATGATTCTGTGGGGTTGCTTTGCTGCCTCAGGTACTGGGGGCCTTGAACGTGCAGGCATCATAAAATCAGCAGATTATCAAGTGTTTTGGAGTCCAATGTACAACCCAGCATCCAAAAGCTGTCTCTGCATTGAAGGTTGTGGGTCTTCCAGCAGGGCAATGACCCCAAACACACAACAAAAAGCACCCAGAAATTGTTGAAGAAAAGATGCTGGACTGTTCTGGAGTGGCCAGTGAAAGTTCAGATCTGAAATAGGGAATCATTTAAGAAAAGTCCAAGGATGCCAATGTATATTTGGCTGCAACTGTACATGATCTGTATAGACAGTATATGAATAGAAAGGTGTGTACAGCAGTAGTTGTATATGATGAGCCATGACTAGAATGCATTGTGTAAACATTATTAAAGTGACCAGTGTTCAGTGACTATGTGCATAGGGCTGCAGTCTTTAACGTGCAGGGTAAAGTACCGGGTGGTAGCCGGCTAGTGACAGTGTCTAACGTTCAGGGCAGGGTAACGGGCTGATGGCCTGGAGATAGAAGCTGTTTTTCAGTCTCTCGGTCCCAGCTTTGATGCACCTGTACTGTCTCCACGTTCTAGAGCACGTGTCGAGCTCATTCTACGGAGGGCCGAGTGTCTGCTCCTCCCTTGTGCTTTATTGATGAATTAAGGTCACTAATTAGTTAGGAACTCCCTTTGCCTGGTTGTCTATGTCTTAATTGAAACTTAACCTGCAGACGCTCTGTCCTCTGTGGAATGAGTTTGAGACTGCTGTTCTAGGGGGTAGCGGTTGAGCAGGGTCTAAATGGTGAAGTGAGAAAGACATCATTTATCATTCTTGCAATTTCTGGAATCCAAATGCAATTTTACATTCAGCTATGTGGTCAGTGAGTCAGTGCATTATGAAACTTCTGTCAGCTGATGATTGAAATACCAGTGCATTTTGTATGGTAACTGTATATTAAAGCTATTCAACTTGTGCATGGCTTCTTCTGATTTTAGTCTCTGACACATTCTTCAAGAGTCTTCTTACACGTACTTGTTAGGATTACTTTTTTTCACAAATTGGAGGCGGGAAAACCCTACCTGAAGAAAATAAGTATGAAAATATGTGGAATTTACCTCCATACTGCCTTGTAATGTCCAATTAATAGGCTACTATGCATATAATAACAATATAGTTAGGAGTAGCTGCTTTACGTTATGTATTGACGTGTGTAACAGTGTTTCATCAGTCGCGCTTACAATGTTTTCATGTAACAATGTTTCTTTGTGGCAGCCTGTCTGATACAGTAGACTATTTTGTTATCACTCGCTAGAGGCCGCACTTTATCAAAGGAGAGTTCTTTACCCGGACCAGGTTATTTTACGCCTGCTAAATTAGGTTACTTTCATGTCGGCTATTGCGTAGGCTATATAAATGCCCGTCGCGGTGAAGTACACATGCACATCGGTCCTGTACTGTACTTCACAACCAACTTCAGCAGAGTAAACTATTGAGATTTTGAAAGGAAACCACGGACGCCGAAAAGTTGTTAAACCTTTACAGGAACTTTTCACTGGTGAAGCCAACGCTGGAATGGACGATTTAGGTAAATTTCATACCGTGTCCTTTTCTAATCTCAGCCGTTTTCTATTCAGCATAGTGGAAAGTATGGGTTGAGAAAAAGTCATGTATTTCAAGGCAGCGGGGATTTCTTTCAAGATCTTGGGATAATCGACGGCCAGAGATTTGTTTTAATATCTGAGCTCAACAGGCATAACATTGTAGGCTAAACTACATTCAATAGCTTCGAATTTAACCCCGTTTATACACTTTTCATGTCAGGTTTTTCTTCGTTGAATGGAACAATTACAATGGTCAACTCTTGCATAAATTATTTACTTTATTTTAGATAACACTTTGGCATAAATCTGTCCGATGTATCAACATCGTTGGTTTATATAGAATCGAGGTTCCAACACCACCCATGTTAATTGGCTTTACCGTCATAGGCCGCGAAGTTATCCGCGTTTTTTTTTGTACTGAAACGTTCGTATCATTACAGTTCATATAGGTGCTATGAAGTTATCTAAAGTAACACGGTACACTATAGCTTTTAGGTCCAGTGTTAGTCATATTGTAAATGGCGACACCAGCTCCATATAAGAAACTCATGTGAAATTACTAAATGATAAATAGTGTATGTCTATCCTTTAAAGAAAATGTATCATCACGCCCATTGTCGTTTCTTGTGTGTCAAATATGGAAAGGGGGAAATGTCTGACTTGTTAGAGACAATGAGGTGTAAGTATTGGTTGTGCCTTCTTAACAGGCAGGATGGAAGCTCTCCCAAATGCTGAAATTAGCAGACTTGCTACCTTTTCCTGGCATACCAGAGGTGAAACTAAATAGTTATTATATAATGGTTAGGTGCCTACTTAGATGGTCCATGCTATCAGGGGACCCTGGTTTTGGGAATGATGTCCCAGGGATCCTGACTAGCTGACCTCTTATACTGTTGTGGTAGTCCTTCTGTGGTGGGAGTAGTACCAGTAGGCCTATTTTATGGGTCTCATGACCCTTTTGACCCCTGTCCAAAGCCTAATGTTTAGAGTACATACTCAGCCATTAGAGTAGCCACCTGGGGCAATATGGTTCTTCAAAAGAATAGAGCACTTTTTGCACACAAATATGCACCAGAGATATTTACACACAGAAACACTTGGAACCGGCTTATCTCAAATAGCCGAACCTGCGATACATCAAGCTGCACCGTTCATACACACAGATCATATTCCATGGTTACATGCATCAGTGCTTTTTTGGCACCAAGTGTCTGGTTGATCATGCTGGCTGATAGGTCACCCCCCAATGCCACCATTTACCCCTCAGTCTATTTTCTGTGACAAGATAGCTGACCAGTCAACTGTTATAGTTCACTGACCCTTGATCTGTGGCACTACACTTAGAACTCAGAAAGTCTATATATATATTTTAAATAGATTTCATCAGGTTGCCAATTCACTAAACCTTCTCAGATTAGAAAGTGTGTTATTGAATAAATGCAATTGCTTTCATCTTCATGCACAGAAGGGCGTTGGCATGTAGCCAAGAGGCTAGAGGCAGGCCAGCAACCAAAGCATGACTCTCTCTCCTGTGCTTTCAAATCCTCAGGGTGTGTGTCAGCGTCTCAGTTGATTGAACTGATCAAGTGATACACATTTTCTTTCTCTCTAAGGAAATGGGACAATAAAGTAATCTTCATTAAAAAGAATAGTCCAGTAGCTGTTTGAAATAGCCTATGTTGAGTTTCAGCGATGTGTTTTTGGTTTTTGTTTAAGTAGAGGGATGAGGAGCCATATTTTGAGCTTGGCCTGATCTGAGAATACCTCCAGGGCTCATTAGCTGCTCTGGGCCAGTGAAAGGGCTGATTGTTAACTGAGGGAGAGCCTGTCGTCTCACTTAAGTCGGGAAGCCAGGCCTGAGGGAGGGGGAGAGGCTGCTGTGGAATGTCTAACATCATTGTTTGTCAGGGTCGAAGGCCAAATACTCACTGGGTCACGGCTCACCTCCTCCCACCACTCCGTTCCACTGGCACTGTAAATAAATCTCTAGGGCTCTTTACAAACAGGTACCCTCAGTCAGTCCTACTACGTCCTTCTAGTAAAACCCTATTCCATGGTCTTTGCATGGATGACCTACTGCTGCATAACCCAATCATCCCATCCTCTCTCTACTTGGCTCAGTGTACTAGATATGTCCCCATTTCAAGGGGGGTTCTGTAGTGCCGTGTAAGTAACCTAGGTTAGACGAGACCTATGAACGTTCCAGAGTCCCATCTCACGCTGCTCTGATCAGGTGGTGGCCAGGCCCAGAACCATTACTGATGTGGCTGCAGTGCAGCTGATCCTTCCTCCTGATGACTCTTTATCCACACAGGCCATCTGACACTGACTGGCACTATCTTACTGGTGTGTTTGATGTGTGAAGTCCCCACTCTCCTCTGTGAATTCCTCAGGAGCCTGTGAAATGTAGACTCCGTGCTGGGGGAGCACACAGATTGGCTGACTGACCCTTCGGTTATGTTATGACTGGTCATCAGGATAGAGCGCAGTGTGTGGGTGGTGTATAGGTTGGCAGCTGGTCAAGAGGACAACACTACAGGAGAGGCAATGTTGCAATCTGTTGAACAGTGCTCCTCTATGAGGAGATGTGGACTGCATTAGTTGATTACCTTATAGAAAAATGAAAATATCCCCTGGTTCAAGAGAGGCACATGTTAAATGGGGTGATCCTAAATGTTTACAGTGTTTGCCAGCCACACTTTTAAGTTAGACACGTAGCCATCCTTACAACTTTGGTAGTTGATCCTTAATGAGTTAATGTATTTCAGTGTGTCAGCAGTGAGGAAGTGTTACCAGGCTAGTCATCACCCCTAGGGACCTGTAGTGTTACTGACTGTATGCATATCACTACAGTGTGTTTGAGTGGGCCTGCTTTCTGTACTAATGGGATGGTCCTCTCTGTAAATGAGTCCAGTCCGTGTGCTCTCAGTGCTCTGTCCACACCCATCCTGTTCTGAGTCTGGGGAGGGGAGCTGCATGGCTGACCTCATCGCTTAGGCAACAGACCCTGCCTCACATCCCGAGGAAACGGAGAAGAAAACAATGAGCAGAATCAGCATTCAGGGTTCAGGAAACGCAGCAAGAGATACAGGCTCTGCCACCGCTGTTAAGGATGTGTTTTTGACCAATAAAAGTCCGTCGTTGTCCCCTCTCTCTCGCCTTTATTTCCTCAACTGTTTCCCTCTGTCACTCTCTTCCACCTTCTCACTCTGGCCGTGTTTCTTGGCTCTTAGAACAGTGCTGATTTATATTCCTGATGGGTCCGAAATAATGGAGCAGGAATCAGTTTGCGCTGGATTCTTCCCACATTACTCAGGCTGGGACACCCCAGGGCATGTTGTTCAAAGAGCTCAGTGTGGCTGTGGCACTCTGCTCTGTGGAGGTCTCCACAGGGTCACAGTACATGGAAGTTGGCTGGCTGTTTTTGGAGGTTGGTTGGTGTGATTCAGTGCTGAACATTGAGAGAAGAGAAACCAAACAGTCAATTCTTGATGTTTTCACACCTCCGCCCCCAACAGACACATACTCTGAATTCACAGTAGCTGCTCGATGTATTGGTGTGAGTTTGTCCTCAATGTCTAAGTGTGACTGTCTGTGTCAGAATGGTCTTTAGACTTCCCTGTCGTCTGATTTACTGACTTGTGGGGAAGCGCTTTTATTTTAGTCCAGCGATCTCTTCAGGGAGTGTCATCTTTCGGATATGGGGCTGCTTGGGCGGGTATTTTTTAGTGATGTTTCTTTTAAAGCCACTGACCCGATCTTGCTTCAAGATCCTTCTGTCTTTCTCTGAAACACCACACCACTCTGTCCCTGCTCCCTTCAGTATGTCTTTAAGCTCACTGTTCCCCCCCCTACTCTCTCTGTGGTGTAACCCCCCCCCCCCCCCCTATTCTCCTCTGGTATCTCTCCCTCCACCCCTTTCTGGCCCCAGTCTCTCCTGATTGGTATAAATATCATGTTGGGTAGGCCCGATGGGATAGTGTTTCTTCCTACATGTGGCTCTGGCCAGCTCTGCTCTCTGCCCCCCAGCTATTAACATGTGAGCTGTGAACCCTGGTGGCCCATCACTGTATCCAATGTGTCAGTAGGAAAGTTGAACTGGCTGGGCTGCCTGCTGCCTGGGAAGCATGGCTCCCTGGGCCTGCCATGGGTAATAAAAACATTGACATCTCTCTTATCCTGGACTCCAGTATATTGGACTTTGTTGATCTGGCCCTATTGTTATTATCTAATTATAGCATAGTACTTTCATTGTTTTTAAACTGACAAATGTATTTATATTTTTTCCTCACTTATCTGGAACCTTGTGGTTGTACAACTGATTGAATGATGGTTTCTGGCTGGTCAATCATATCCTGTATTGCAAAACATTATACACTGAACAAAGATATAACTGCAACAATTTCAAAGATTTGACTGAGTTACAGTTCATATAAGGAAATCAGTCAATTGAAACAAATCCATTAGGCCCTAATCTATGGATTTCACATGACTGGGAATCCAGATATGCATCTGTTGGTCACAGAACCAGTCAGTATCTGGTGTGGCCACCATTTGCCTCATGCAGCGCGACACATCTCCTTTGCATAGAGTTGATTGTGGAATGTTATCCCACTCTTCAATGGCTGTGCGACGTTACTGGATATTGGTGGGAACTGGAACATGCTGTCATACACGTTGATCCAGAGCATCTCAAACATGCTCAATGGGTGACATGCAGTGAGTATGCAGGGAAAAACTGGGACATTTCCAGCTTCCAGGAATTGTGTACAGATCCTTGCGACATGGCTGTGCATTATCATGCTGAAACATGAGGTGACGGAGGCAGATGAATGGCACAACAATGGGCCTCAGGATCTTGTCGCGGAATCTCTGTCCGTTCAAATTGCCATCCACAAAATGCAATTGTGTTCGTTGTTGGGTGGCTTATGTCTGCTCATACCATAACCCCACCTTCACAAAGGGGCACTCTGTTCACAACGTTGACATCAGCAAACCGCTCGCCCACACGAAGCCATACACGCTGTCTGCCATGTGACTGGTACAATAGAAAACGAGATTCCTCTGTGAAGAGCACACTTCTCCAGTGGCCATCGAAGGGGAGCGTTTGACCACTAAAGTCGGTTGCGACGCCAAACTGCAGTCGGGTCAAGACCCTGAGGTCAACGAGCACGCAGATGAGCTTCCCGTAAACGGTTTCTGACATTTTGTGCAGAAACTCTTTCGGTTGTGCAAACCCACAGTTTCATCAGCCGGATGTGGAGGTCCTGGCATGGCGTGGTTGCTAGGCTGGTTGGACGTACTGCCAAATTCTCTGAGACGACAACTTTATAGTAAAGAAATGAAGATTAAATTCTCTGGCAACAGGTCTGGTGGACCTTCCTGCAGTCGGCATGCCAATTGCACGCTCTCTCAAAAGATGTGGCATTGTGTTGTGTGACATAACTGCACGGTTTAGAGTGGCTTTTTATTGTCCCCAGCACAAGGTGCACCTTTGTAATGATCATGCTGTTTAATCCGCTTGTTATGCCAAACCTGGCAGGTGTATGGATTGTCTTGGTGAAGTAAAAATGCTCACTAACAGGGATGTAAACAAATGTATGCAGAACATTTGAGAGAAATAAGCTTTTTGTGCGTATGGTACATTTCTGGAATCTTTTATTTTTCAGCTTATGAAACATGGGACTATCACTGAGTTTTATATTTTTGTTAAGTGTATTTTGTTTTCTTTTCATATTTGCTACTTTCATGTAAGTTACATATTACGGTTTTTATAGTACAGATCATCCTTCTTTTGTTCTTGCCCTCCATCACATGCCTCCCCATCTCCTCTGCCACCCTCCTCTGTTTCCCTGGCTGATTTCTCTCTGAGACAAACAGTGGAATGTGTGGAATGCACCTTTCCGCCCATCAGATAAAGACTGCAGGGTTTTGGTACGGGCAGGAGGAGGGGGGGCTACAGACTGCGGCAAGAATATACACGTACACCCACCACCCAAAGACTGCCCATACAGTAAGCACACAACACTAGACTGTTGGCTTATGTTTGAACATCATGACTTTATATGAGACCCTTTTGTTGAAAGAATCACGACAGGAATGTATTGCTAATCTATTTAAGTCATTGAAGCTGCAATAAACAAAGTCCGGTGACTTGAACTCTTTTGCTAATGGCCTGCTTAGAATCCCCAAATGGCAGAATCTGCGTCTCCCATAGAAGTGGGCAGTCTTATAATTGCATTTTTCTCAGAAGTCGTCAGGATTTGCTCTGAAAAGAGTGGACTTTACCCATCTCGAAGATTTTATGTGTTACTTGGCTTACAGTACTTAGCTGTATTAAGAAGCAAAATGACCCCCCCCCCCCAAACCAACTCAAGCCACAGTCCCTTTGTCATCAACGTTTCAGACACAACGCTGCCCTCCACAGGAGGAGCAATAAACACAAATGAATGAATTTATTCCAGTGGCATTTCCTTCAGCACCCTCCAGTAAACCTGTATGTCAATGTAGCCCAGGCCTGAAGAACTATACAGGAGTGTATTGCAGCAGACCTTTAGCTATGACTAAATATCCTCCACTCATTGCTCTTAGCTTAATTAACAATCCCTTTTACAATGAAGGTGGGGTACCAGCTTCTACTAGGTACACCCTTGAGTAGTCCATACATTACCCAAATATCCATTAAAGGCATGATTGAAACACTTAGATTTTCACTGGAATCTCCAACTGATCATTACCTCGGGGGTTGGCCAGGGTCAGATGTAGTAGCAGCGCGGGGGGGTAAATCTAGTAATCTAGTCATACTAAGCAGAGAATAGACTAGAGATCCCGGTCTGGCATACTGAGGTACTTGGCGGTGTGTTCATTCCTCTCAAAGTGGGGGGTTGGTAAGGCTTGCCTGCACTGCCATGGGTAAGGTCGACATTATTTTGTGTACTAGTATATCATACCTAGCTTGCTATGTGTGATATACAGTGCCTTGCGAAAGTATTCAGCCCCCTTGAACTTTGCGACCTTTTGCCACATTTCAGGCATCAAACATAAAGATATAAAACTGTATATTTTTTGTGAAGAATCAACAACAAGTGGGACACAATCATGAAGTGGAACGACATTTATTGGATATTTCAAACTTTTTTTTAACAAATCAAAAACTGAAAAATTGGGCGTGCAAGATTATTCAGCCCCTTTACTTTCAGTGCAGCAAGCTCTCTCCAGAAGTTCAGTGAGGATCTCTGAATGTTACAATGTTGACCTAAATGACTAATGATGATAAATACAATCCACCTGTGTGTTATCAAGTCTCCGTATAAATGCACCTGCACTGTGATAGTCTCATAGGTCTGTTAAAAGCGCAGAGCGCATCATGAAGAACAAGGAACACACCAGGCAGGTCCGAGATACTTTTGTGAAGAAGTTTAAAGCTGGATTTGGATACAAAAAGATTTCCCAAGCTTTAAACATCCCAAGGAGCACTGTGCACGCGATAATATTGAAATGGAAGGAGTATCAGACCACTGCAAATCTACCAAGACCTGGCCGTCCCTCTAAACTTTCAGCTTATACAAGGAGAAGACTGATCAGAGATGCAGCCAAGAGGCCCATGATCACTCTGGATGAACTGCAGAGATCTACACCTGAGGTGAGAGACTCTGTCCATAGGACAACAATCAGTCGTATATTGCACAAATCTGGCCTTTATGGAAGAGTGGCAAGAAGACAGCCATTTCTTAAAGATATCCATAAAAAGTGTTGTTTAAAGTTTCCCACAAGCCACCTGGGAGACACACCAAACATGTGGAAGAAGGTGCTCTGGTCAGATGAAACCAAAATTGAACTTTTTGGCAACAATGCAAAACGTTATGTTTGGTGTAAAAGCAACAGCTCATCACCCTGAACACACCATCCCCACTGTCAAACATGGTGGTGGCAGCATTATGGTTTGGACCTGCTTTTCTTCAGCAGGGACAGGGAAGATGGTTAAAATTGATGGGAAGATGGATGGAGCCAAATACAGGACCATTCTGGAAGAGAACCTGATGGAGTCTGCAAAAGACCTGACTGGGACGGAGATTTGTCTTCCAACAAGACAATGATTCAAAACATAAAGCAAAATCTACAATGGAATGGTACAAAAATAAACATATATAGGTGTTAGAATGGCCAAGTCAAAGTCCAGACCTGAATCCAATCGAGAATCTGTGGAAAGAACTGAAAACTGCTGTTCACAAATGCTCTTCATCCAACCTCACTGAGCTCGAGCTGTTTTGCAAGGAGGAATGGGAAACAATTTCAGTCTCTCGATGTGCAAAACTGATAGACATACCCCAAGCGACTTACAGCTGTAATCGCATCAAAAGGTGGCGCTACAGATTATTAACTTAAGGGGGCTGAATAATTTTGCACGCCCAATTTTTCAGTTTTTGATTTGTTAAACAAGTTTGAAATATCCAATAAATTTTGTTCCCCTTCATGATTGTGTCCCACTTGTTGTTGATTCTTCACAAAAAAATACAGTTTTATATCTTTTTACGTTTGAAGCCTGAAATGTGGCAAAAGGTCACAAAGTTCAAGGGGGCCGAATACTTTCGCAAGGCACTGTAGTGTTTCAGGAATGACTTTCGTGATTATTTATTATTAAAGGGGAAGCCACACCATGTAAGATATTCACAGAATAATGGAAATTTAGAGAGAGGATAGTGATTTTCATTAGGCTTCATTGTAATTGTGATGAAGGAGACTTTAAGACCTTTGTCAGCACCATGTGCAGCTCATTTCCAGCTGGTAGTTGTAGTTCAGCACGTTTGCACTGACATACTTGCTGAGAGTACAGCTTTAAATAGGTTTTGCTCCCATGTGGTTTAACATCTTGCTACTGGTTGGGGTCTCTGCTCTAAATGAACAGTGGGGGAAGTACTGTGGAAGGAAGTTGTGGTAGAGAATAGGTTCTAATAAAGTCAAGGTTCTATAGAGATTATTTTATTTTTTACGGGCTAAAAAGTTCAGTCGGTTAACAGAAGTAGACAGACACCTAGTTCCTTTTTAATTTTTTTCTGAGAGAAAAAGGAAGCCCCGGGGTGAGTTGGAGGGAGAGGCTTTGAGTAAGGAATTGTAATAATATCCAGTGCCTGTTTCTGATTTGCCCCCGCCACCACACCCTTAGCAGATGGGTCATTAGCTAGTCGTAGTCCTCTCAGTCCCTCTGTTTTGTATACACAGTTACGCACTCGCATACGCCACCTGACGACCCAGTACCCAAGACTATCAGAAGTAATACTAAGGGGGCATTTTGCCCAGTGAAGATTAACATTTGCTCTGAACTATAACTCTCGAACTGTTAATAACATCTTAGTTTCTTGCATGTAACTTGTTTTTGCTTTGTTTGACTTAAAGAAGATTTTGTGTGTGTGTGACCTAAGATGGACTTTTTGACTGTGGTCTTAGGTGCAGTATGTATGATGGATGCCCACTTGAATTTGACTGTGGATCACCTCATGAAGTTGTTGTTGTAAAGTTGGGATCTTAGACTCTCTATTTATCAGATCATTTAGTTGAACCAATTTAATGTTCTCTAGGTTTTTACGCTTGTTTACTTAAAATAGACTGAGGATTCCCTGTGCCATCATCCCAGTATGTGCGACATTTTAACAGGCTATTCTTAACTGACTGAAGATGGATGGATAGAGTGGGTGATGTCAGGGTCTATTTTGTTCTGGTGTTCTAAGGGACACTAATGCTGTGCTGTACACTTGATAACCCTGGAGGAGATATGCTGTCTGTCTCATGCTCACACAAATCTTCTTGGAAAAGAGAGAAACTATTTCTGTTGAAGACAAATGGAACAACGGACAATCCAAGACACATAGACAGGTACTTACTGACAGCCAGGTACTTACTGACAGCCAGGTACTTACTGACAGCCAGGTACTTACTGACAGCCAGGTACTTACTGACAGCCAGGTACTTACTGACAGCCAGGTACTTACTGACAGCCAGGTACTTACTGACAGCCAGGTACTTACTGACAGCCAGGTACAGCCAGGTACTTACTGACAGCCAGGTACTTACTGACAGCCAGGTACTTACTGACAGCCAGGTATTTCCCCACCTCTTTAAGGAATACCTAGGATAGGATAAGTATTCCCTCTCCCCCCCCCCTTTAAGATTTAGATGCACTATTGTAAAGTGACTGTTCCACTGGATGTCATAAGGTGAATGCACCAATTTGTAAGTCGCTCTGGATAAGAGCGTCTGCTAAATGACTTAAATGTAAATGTAAAAAAATTTACTGACAGGAGCTATATATCTTTTAGGGCCCAATAGAAAGATATTTGATGGGAAGGGTGGAGAGAATAGTGGGTTTAGAAATGACACTGGGGATTTGTGTGTCTGTGGCGCTATGCTGATGACCTAATCTTAGCTCCTGGGGCAGGACAGGACAGGACTACTGTGGAGGGGCCCTGGGGAGCAGGCCTTTTTTTGGAATGAGGAGGCTGAGTGACCGGTTGGAATGAGGGACTGACTCATACACTTAGGAATTGTCAGTTTAGACACCCGCTACTTGGTAGACTCCAGACTGTCTTGGTACAGTTACATATCACAATGTCATTTTTGCGCTGCACCTGCACCAAAACTCCAGCATTTTTGGTGCATAGCTTGTTCTTCATCTTTTAAATAGGAAGAAAATTTGTTTTCAGTACTTTTACTTCCATGACTGAAACTCATTTTATCATGGCCCTCTTGTCAAAACCCCTGCAACTTATCCAGAACGCTGTAGCCCGCCTGGTTTTCAACCTTCATGTTTTCCCATGTCACCCTGCTCTGACGCACACTCCACTGGCTTCCAGTTGAAGCTCACATCCACTACAAGACCATTCGCGCTAACGTACGGAACAGCAAGAGGAACTGCCCCTCTCTACCTTCAGGCTATGCTCAGACCCTACACCCCGTCCCAAGCACTCCGTTCTGACACCTCAGGTCTCTTGGCCCTCATACCCCTACGGGAGGGCAGCTCAGCCCAGTCCAAGCTCTTCTCTGTCCTGGCACCCCAATGGAGAAACCCGCTTTAAGACAGCAGAGTTCCTGCCCATCTTCTGAAAACATCTGAACCCCTACCTCTTCTAACCATATCTTAAATAATCCTCCTTCGTACCATGACTTCCAGCTCGGACTCTAATGATGGCTATGCCTGTGATATGTGGTAGCCATCTTAGAATGCACTAACTGTAAGTCACTCTGGATGACATGTAAATGTCTTGTCCCTCTGCAGCAGACATACACTGAGCAGTGTACAAAACATTAAACAACTTCCTAATATTGAGTTGCACCCCCTTTTGCCCTGAGAACAGCCTCAATTCGTCAGGGCATGAACTACAAGGTGTCAAAAGTGTTCTACAGGGATGCTGGTCCATGCTGACTCCAATGCTTCCCACAGTTGTGTCAAGTTGGCTGGATGTCCTTTGGGTGGTAGACTATTCTTGATACAGATGGGGAACTGTTGAGTGTGAAAAACCCAGCAGCGTTGCAGTTCTTGACAAAAACCAGTGCACCTGGCACCTACTACCATACCCAGTTCAAAGGCACTTAAATATTTTTGTCTTTTCTATTCAGCTTCTGAATGGCACACACACAATCTGTGTCCCAAGGCTTAAATATTAATTTAAATAATATAATAATATAATAATAATGGTCCTTCTGTAGCTCAGTTGGTAGAGCCCCTTCATCTACACTGATTTGAAGTAGATTTATTATTATTTTTTTAATATTATATTTATATTTTATTAAATATTAATTTAACTTGTCTCCACCCCTTCATCTATACTGATTTGAAGTAGATTTAATAAGTGACATCAATTAGGGATCATAGCTTTCACCTGGTCAGTGTGTTGTGGAAAGAGCTGGTGTCCTTAATGTTTTGTAAACTCAGTATGCAATATGTTTGGAACATCAAATCACAATAAAATCACAGTATCAAATTGCAATACATATCGTATTGTAAGGTCTCTGGCAATTCCCAGCCCTAAACGCTACGCGGCTTTACATTTTTCACATTCTAAAGGAGGCAACATAACTAAATCTGCAAACTATTCACATTCATACTAAGCATAGGAAAAGTTGTGTTGCATCTTGATCTTCTGTGAATGATTGTTCCAGAAAGAGGGGAAGGAATAGTTGGGTCGTCACTCGAACAAGTCTGCCCTTCCCTCGTGATGTCACGATACTGTGGCAGCATTAGGGTTTGTATTTCTGTCAAATATTTGAGTGTCAGAGCTCTAAACTGTGTCTAACCATGGAAGCATTTCTTACCAACTCAGACGCTTTGCTGGCGGACCTGGAATCCACGACATCCCACATTTCCAAGCGTCCTGTGTTCCTGTCTGAGGAAACCCCCTACTCTTTCCCCACTGGGGGAAACTCCTACCAGGATGTGTCAGTCCCTCCCCCGGTGCCGCCCCCTCCCTCCGCTGAGGCTCTGAATGGCTCTGTGATTGACTCCCTCCACTCCTCCCAACAGGTCAGTCGCACATCAGACTCACACTCGCGCATATCATTCAGTAAATGGCTTTTCAAGACTGAACTGATTGACTGTTCTCTTCTCCGCAGTCCTTGGGTTCAGCTCCGAAGAGCTCATGGTCCATGGACAGTAGCAGCCCGCCCCGGTCCCACATTGAAGAGGACCACGTGTACAGGTAGGCAGGAGGACCATAGGAACAGATCCCTAGGAAGGGACCTCCACTGGGAGACTACTAGACCATCTGTCACTCTGTTTGTTTCACACTTTACACACAATTGACACCCGCTGTCTCTGCCTCTGTCAGTTTCCCCAACAAACAGAAATCTGCTGACCCATCTGCGGGAGCCATGAGCTCCGCGCTAGGCAGTAACCTGTCAGAGCTAGACCGGCTGCTCCTGGAGCTCAATGCTGTCCAGCAGAACTCTCCCTCTTTCCCCACCACAGGTAGACAGACAGCGAACCACATCCTGCATAAATATTCACTAGGTGTTTATATTACCAAAGTGGTACTTACCTCTGCCATCAACTGTGCAATAGGTGGTTTAGTTCTTGCAGTATGTGTTTACTACATGTTACTGTGATGATAAACAATGTCCCGCTGTCCTCTCTACCCACAGAGGAAACCGCCCCACCCCTGCCATCCTGCAGCATTACCAACTTTGTCCAGCAGAACGGGGGGCCCCCTGACATCATGGTGAGCCCTCCCGTTCAGGAGAAGCCCAAACAGAATGGGACCAGGGTGGTGGAGGATGGCCGGCCCACAGTGGAGAGTCTGCTGGATGAGCTGGAGGGTTCTGTACCCAATCCCAGGTCAGGATATTAGCAGTTACTGCTACTCAAGAGTCACAGATGGATAAGGATGAGTTTGTCATAACTTTGATTTATAGGATATGTGCTAACTAGCAATGAGATGATGGTAATCGTCTACTGTAACCTGGATTGTGGTGCTCTATCTGATCACATGCAATGATTGTATGAATAATAACTTGTTTCAGGGGTCTAGGTTGGATTGTGTTTGTGATCATGTGCTTTGTTTGTGTCTTCTGTATCCCCAGCCCCTCTGTTCTTCACAGTGAGCTGGACTCTCCCTCTCAGCAGCAGGCCAGAATCTCAGCATCCTGTGCTACACGCGAGCTTGACGAGCTCATGGCCTCCCTGTCCGACTTCAAGGTGCACAGCTGTCTGTGTGTGTTGACAGGACTTACGCTTGTCCTTTTATGAAAGAAATCCTTTATTAGATTCCTTAAATTCTATATTTTCTGATCTGATTATTTCTCTTTATCTTCCTGCTCTTGTGGTGTCCTTTTCCTCTCCTGCCTGTCCTGTCCTGTTCTTGGCTCCTTGGTCTATGAACCTTTTGATCCCCAGCTGGATCAAGCAGAAATCTCCCCCAGCAGCACTCTGGAGGTCCATCCTCATCCACGTACCCCCTCCTCCCCTGTTGCAGCTGCCCCTTCCCCCCTCCTTTCCTCTCAACCTGCCTGTGACTCCCCTCTCTTATCACTGCCTGATTGGGAGCTGCACATAGAGGAGGAAGGTGGCGGGGCAGTGTCCTCTCCACATCCCTCATTATCAAGCCCTCCCCCAGCAACTGTAACCTTCCAGAGCCCTCTGTTCTTTGCAGAGAGTGAACCAGAAGCCTTCATCGACGTCTCTGCCACCATGCTGTCCTCTCATCAGAAGTCCTTGGTAGTCCTCAACCACTCCAATCCTTCACCTAGCACAGACACCAGTCCTCCCAATGCTGCTAGACCATCACTCACCTCAGCCAGCACCACGCTGGACCAGAACCCCTTAAAATCCCCTAGTCCGTCTCTAGAACGTGGCATAACTCCTCCCTCTGTTACCAAAAGCCCCAGTCCCCTAACTGACATGGATCTAAGTTTATCGACTCCAACTACTACTAAGAGCCTTAGTCCTGTTCCTTTCTCTTACTCCAAGTCCCCTACTCCTCTCACTGCTTCGAAAGCCCCCTCACCATCTCTGGTCACATATCCCAAGGCTCCCCTTCCCCCTGCTCTCACGAGCCCCATGATCTCAAGGAGAGTTCTGCAGCCAGTCCCTGCAGCTGAGCCCTCTCTGGATGAAGCCCTGGATAAGCTGCTGGCCATGCGTTTGGCCAAGATTGAGAACGATAGAGTCCCTATGGAGGCACCTCTGCTGAAGCAGGAGGTGGTGCATGAGAAGTGCATCATGCCCTTAGACAGAAGGGAGGTGCAGCCGGACACCGCCGAAAGTACCCGGGACGGGGCAAGGACCGGGGACGAGGCAAGTAGCCATGAAGGGACATTTACCCGGGATGGGTCAGTAATAAGTGGACATGTTGATGGGTATAGGGAGCTCATGGACTGGGCCGATGTGGAGCTGAACATGTGTCTCCAAGATGGACTGGATGGTGGTATGCCACCAGAGAGACCTTATACAGATGGGAGCATGACCCCGACGACTGAGGCCAGCTGGATGGATGAGTCCCTGGATGGCTCCTCCTGCCCTGGGACTCCTGATGCTTCCCTGGACCTGCCTCTGCTGCAGCAGGCCACTGTGGACAGGGTCTCAGCATCTGGACATGTATGGGACTGCCCTTGCCGCCACACTGTTTTGGATCTGCACAAACACACACAGAAACAACAGTCAGGGTTGGGTAGGTTACTTTCTAAATGTAATCTATTAGTTACTACTTACCTATCCAAAATTGTAATCAGTAACGTAATCTGATACTTTTGGATTACTTTGCCCTTAAGAGGCATTAGAAGACAAAGGATCCATCCAAAAGCATTTGGTGTGTCATCATAGTCGTCTCCAGGCTTGCTCACGTGGAACAAACTTAAACTAGCACCTTTTTTCAATCCCGACTTGAAAACAGAAAGGTGTCCATTTTTTTGCAAACATCCTTTTTAAATTGAAACGTTATCTAGTTTTTAAAAGTATCTGTAATCTAATTACAATATTTTTGCTGATAACGTAACTGATTCGGGTTTATTTTGTAATCCGATTATATGTAACTAGCTACTCCCCAACCCTGGTCAGCGTTAAATGTTATTCATACAGTAGCATAACAGATTTCTGCCATCTCAGGAAGCTGGTTGTTTTGATACCAAAACATCTGTTCTTTTTGTTGTTGTTGAGATAATGTCATTACAATCTGCACACCAGGATGTTTGCTGCTACTGCATAGTGGCTAATTATTCACTGCCTGGCTGTGTTCTTTGTTGGCATGTTATTCTTTTAAACCACACAATTTAATTTGTGACCACATCCTATGACTACCTCACTTGTTGCACCAGTGTGGCATGACGCCCCCATGTTGCACAACTATGTTCTGCTAAATGGTCAGGGATCATATGGGGACTGTGGGCGGTTGGGTGGGGTCTGCGCATGTGAGACCACATGAGTGTGACTGACACGTTCCTTTGGACGACTTTAACCACTGCTGCTACACACGCTTGAGGAGGCGGCTGCTTTTGGCTTTGAGTGAACTGGAATGGTGCTTGATCTGAATGGACTGCTTCCTCTGAACTGAACCACTCACCTGGCCTGCGGTATTGTAACTGGATCACAGTGGATTCCTGATGCTCGTTCTCCTTCTAGCTTAAATCAGTGATTAGGCGCACTAAGGAGACCTCCAACGTACACCCCATGTACCGAGAGGGTCACCCCCGGAGGGGGCGGGTGGGCCCCATAATTGTCAACAAGAGCAGCTCCCAGGACCGCCTCATAGAGGAGCTGCAGGGGAAGCTGGGGATTGGTCGATTGGCTGACCGCCGGCGTAAGCAGCCGGACGATTGGCTCACTGAGGGTATCATCGTCATGTCCAAGCCACAGCGCTTCCGTGGCGACGGGGCAGCGAACGAGGTGGACAAGGTTGGCCTGGATACGATCACAACAGGCTCCCACCATCCCAGATACTATTGCACATTTCTCATAAATTTTTACTCAAATTTGACTTCACTTTCAGTTCTTTACCTTTCATTTTGTCTTTCTCTCTGGTTGTCCCTGTCTCTTCTTCTCCTCAGATCATTATTCCCCCAGAGTCCCCTCTACCTCAGAGGGTCATTTACCCACCCCAGTCTCCCCCAGCGCCTCGTCACACTCCTATTATAGAAAAACCCAGTAGACCCCCACCTATGCAGCGGACCCCTGCTCCTCTACCTCCTACGCCTCCCCCCTGCCCCCCTCCTCCACCCCAGGAACCCTTCCCTCCCCCACCTATGAAGCAGACCCCTGCCCCTCCTACGCCTCCCCCTGCCCCCTCCTCCACCCCAGGAACCCATCCCTCCCCCACCTATGAAGCAGACCCCTGCTCCTCTACCTCCCCCACCTCCGCTTGTACAACCTCCATCCCCACCTGTCCCAGTATGGCAGGCCCCTGCCCCCAAGCCAGCACCCTCTCCACCAGTGCAGCCTGCACCTCCACCACCTCCCCCCAAAGTCCTGGTGTCCGTTGGCTGTCAAACCGAATACGACCCAATCTTACCTCCAATGCAGGCATGGCTCTCTCTACCTTTTCTATTTCTATAACATAACGCCTTCTCTCTTTCTCACTGGCTTCAGTTTCCTTCATTAAACCCACTGTTTAATTATTTGTACAGATGTATTTTTATGAGATAATGCACTGTGCTCTGGTGTCCATCCTATCCTCTCACCCTACATCTTTTGACAGATGGCTCAGGGGAAAGGTGGCCCTGGAGGCCCCCCAACGCAGGTCAACAAGCTGGACAACATGCTCGGCAGCCTGCAGTCTGACCTCCATAAACTGGGTGTGCAGACCGTTGCCAAGGGAGTGTGTGGGGCCTGCTGTAAACCAATCGTGGGACAGGTAAGAGTTTAGGCTTTGGTGGCTTTTCTAAGATCATGGTCTCGCATTACATTTAATTGCTGAGCTTTGTTGGCATGGTTAATTTACACAAACTGTCGATTTGTGTGTCCAGGTGGTGACTGCCATGGGGCGCACGTGGCACCCGGAGCACTTTGTGTGTACCCACTGTCAGGAGGAGATAGGTTCCAGAAACTTCTTTGAGCGTGACGGAGCGCCCTACTGCGAGAAGGACTACCACAACCTGTTCTCCCCACGCTGCCACTACTGCAACGGACCTATTCTGGATGTAAGTT
This sequence comes from Oncorhynchus gorbuscha, assembly GCF_021184085.1. Classification (NCBI taxonomy): domain Eukaryota; kingdom Metazoa; phylum Chordata; class Actinopteri; order Salmoniformes; family Salmonidae; genus Oncorhynchus; species Oncorhynchus gorbuscha. The sequence goes on along the minus strand of NC_060177.1, from coordinate 59,621,819 downwards.
AACACCATATATGACAAACATAACTAAGGCAGTGGACAGATAGTGTAGCAATAGCAGCTAGCAGTGAGTTACTGTTCCAATGTTCATGTTTACAGAAAGTTGTGACTGCGTTGGACAGGACATGGCATCCTGAGCACTTCTTCTGTGCTCAGTGTGGATCATTCTTTGGCCCAGAGGGTGAGTTTGACCCATTCTTGGAGCTCACTTGTAAATGGCCAGTTTTATAGTGAGGTGCAGAACTCATGATCTGTGTCTCCTTGAAGGCTTCCATGAGAAGGATGGGAAGGCGTACTGTAGAAAGGACTACTTTGACATGTTTGCGCCTAAATGTGGCGGCTGTGCCCGAGCCATCCTGGAGAACTACATCTCTGCACTGAACTCCCTTTGGCATCCAGAGTGCTTTGTCTGCAGGGTCTGTATTCTGCCTGATTCCCTTTACATAAGGGCATTCATGTTTTTATTAGTCCTGGCTCGTGTACTTACTCATTACTCCCTGTTTGTGTATGCAGGAGTGCTTCACCCCATTTGTGAACGGGAGTTTCTTTGAGCATGATGGGCAGCCCTACTGTGAGGTTCACTACCACGAGCGCCGCGGGTCCCTCTGCTCTGGCTGCCAGAAGCCTATCACGGGCCGCTGCATCACAGCCATGGCCAAGAAGTTCCACCCTGAGCACTTTGTCTGTGCCTTCTGCCTCAAGCAGCTCAACAAGGGCACCTTCAAGGAGCAGAATGACAAGCCCTACTGCCAGGGCTGCTTTGTGAAACTCTTCAGTTAAGGAGTAGATTGTCTATGCCTGGAGATTTGTGTGTATGGGGGAAGTGTCTGTGTAGCTCAGGTAGTGTGTGTGCGAATCAGATTGAGTTTGTTTGAGTGCATTTTCTGTACTCTGATGGTGTGCGTGTGCGGAGTTCCAGCATTCTTCTATCAGCCCCTGAAGTGTTATGGACATCCATATCAGGTCTAGGCCTGTCTGCTCTCTCTGATGCTCAGACTATCGTATGATTTCAAGCCCAAATAGTTTTGCTTTTGCAAGGAATATACGTACATGGACTAGTGTTTGCGGTTGCTGCTCACTGGTTGAGTGTCTTCTGAAACCATTTGAAAGGTGTGTCATGTTAAAGGGAGCAGTTGACCTGTTGTGTTTTTTAAAATCAGTTGTGTTTGTTTTTTCAACTGTTCCAGCAAAGGCCTTGGTGATATTTCTTTATCTTTTTCCTGTCTGAGTAACTGAGAACAGATGGTTAAAATTGTCATTGTAGCATTGACTGGAAATAGGCTGTGGGTCAGTCATTATTTTAGTACTTGTGACGCAGACAGTTATGTCATCAGACCCCTTCAGCCTTGTGACGCACAATCATTAAAACCCCCAAACAAGCATTAGTTGCCTTTTTGACAAACATACTAATGCTGGCAAGTTACACTTTTGATTTGATGTATTTGAACGTTTCTATAAAATGTATGTGAGATTAATTTACAACAAATAATATGACTCCCTTTTAATGTTTGGAAAAATAGGAGTCTCATAATACAACAGATGGGTAATATTGTAACTTTGTCACCGCCAATGACTACCCAGTCCTTTTTAGAGCTTAAACCTTAGCTGGACTGGTTTAGGAGTTGTCTTCTGTTCAGAAAGGGCTCATGCAGTATAAAAGAGCATGCCATGATCAACATTAGAATGTATTCTGCATATAGGAGACAGTTACATTTTTACTGTTAGAATATTGTGTACATTGTATACAAAGTGCTGGTCAGTTAATATTTTTAATAACCACTCGTTAAGAGAAATCCCCTAAGACATTTCATAGCAGAGATACTTTTAAACGTTTATCCTTAAAGTTACTGTGCATTGTATTCCACTTTTTAATTATATAAATAGTGCACAAGGTGAAGCCCTGATGTAAGTGCACACAGCTTAAATGCAAACAATACTGTATGCAACTGTAAACATTGTATGGTGAACTCAACAACCCCTTGATTCTATCTAAGATACACTTTCAAGGAATATGCCTATTTTTGTGCCAATATATCAATGCAATGTATTTTACACTGGGGAGACCAGCAAGGTAGCCTACTGTTTTATAGACTGTGATTCCTGGACTCTCTCTTCAGAGCTCTGTCAGTGAGTCTACTGGATAATATGTTGATATTGGTCTGCGTGTAGCTCGCTAAAGCTATGGAGGAAATGGTTTATTTAGAGAAGCATCTGAGTTGCATCTACTGTACACCAGCTGGGTTTGTGGGCTTGTAGTTTTATCATGTAATGGTTGCATGACATCATTTTATTGGACCTGTATCTTGTTCAGGGATTTACACCCCGAGCATTTCTGTTTTTATTTAGAAAATAATTTAGCCATTTGTCTACACAATTATTGTAGAAGGCTTTTATTTAATCAAAGCAAATGTTTTTTTCTCCTTTCATTTTTGAATGTCACAGTACTGAATACTGATCCAACTCATTTCATATAGGCTATACTGAAATAAAATGTGTTTTTGGTACCAAAGTGTGTCTTTGTGATCATGTTTACCTTTCAAGACCCTGTAGCAACTGCTATAGTAATAAATGCTGATCATGTAGTGAATGCATAACACATTTTTATGCATAATGTGATTATTACGCGATGCGTCTTTTTATAATGGTGTAATAAAGTAAACCAATAATGTAACACTCTAAAACCACTTTCTTTAATGGCATGCCTATTTAAAGGCGTCGGCATGCCTCGGTTCGGCTGGCGTTTAGCTGAACTCTGCTAAGCGAACTGAACGAGTTTGGGGAAAAACTAGAAAAAATAATCTGCAATCGTACCATTTGTCCACCTTGAGATTCTGTAGCCAGCAGTCTGAATGCCTCAATAGTCTAAATGTATCTAAGAACTCAAATCGGTCATTAACTTTGACGTTTTTGCAAATGGGACAATAGAAGCGCAATTTTACATTACAATGTTTGGTGCAGTATTTCTCAAGTAAAAAAAAACACAATTGAAGGATCCCTACTGTTGACCAATCACCGATGAAGGGCGCAGGCTTTCAGCTTGCCTCTAGGGGAAAAATGTCGTGTGCACAATCAGCCCTCCCAAAAAACATTGCCGAAAACTAACTTCGTTATATCACAAACAGTTTCGGATGGAAAGTGTGTGGACGCTTTGAAATGTCACACTTGAACTATTTGCGTCCATTGCCACAACAGACTTTGAAGGGGGGATACTATTGCAAATATCCAGTGTAGTCTGAGAAAATAAACTACATTTGAAGACCCACCTTGTAGTCATGTGATTAGCCAAATTCTAATCACACAAATATTCAACAGGAGTTTCACTCCTTATAACAGGCCAATTTGCCTTAGAGTGGAGATGGAACCAGACTCTTAAAAAAAAACAAATGTATTGTATTATTCATAATAAAAAAATCACCTTACATTGCTACATCAAACATGTCTAACAAAACAAAAGACAGGTAATAACAAGAAAATACTCAAACATACAAAAAATATCAATAAAATAATACAAAAAAATTATGTTAGTACAATTGTATTTACTCTGAAAAAATCTTATGATTCAGGAAAATGTTATATCTGCGTTTTCTGTGAAAAAGGTGAGAATCTGTCTCACTTGTTCTTTGAATGTAAATTTGTGTCAGAATTTTGGGAAAACCTTGCAAAGTACTTATTTACCATTATGAAAACTGCCTATGTTTTTGACATGAAAGATATGTTACTATTGAAATGATAACAAGACCACTGAAATGATTGTAATTTTTTTTAAATTCTTGTTGCCAAATAGTTCATACACAAACAAAACAATCCATAATTCTATACCAAAATGACTTAAAAAAAATAAATGTAACTATTTTATTAAAACATTAACCCTAGTGAATAACAACAAGAATAACATTTCCCGAGATGGAACCAGACTAGTGTAGCCCCCCCCGCAACGACTGATGTATCCACAACAACATCACCCCTATGACCGCCAGAGAAGTATGGTTAAAGATTATCCAATATATTGACAAGATGGTCAAGTGACCACTCTAACAAACCGGGAACTAGACAAAACCTCCAGGGGACCATGAAGCAATGTCCAAAACACTTTAGGTGACCATTTTGTGACGCTCGGGGGATGTCCTAGCGTCTCATTTTTGTTTGCAGGATTATATGAACAACAAAAATTGCATGCCCAGGCACACACTCTCTCACTCCCTAATTTAGACAGACTGACTGAAACACTGATTGACTGGGGTTGTGGGTCTTACTGCTAAAATCAGGTTTAGAGCTAGGATTCAGGAACGTGGTTTGGTGTGTAGTCAGCTATTACTGAAGCATGACACTTGATATGCATGGAAAAAAGTGAATATTATATTTGTTTAAGTTACACTATTCAAGGGAAAAAAATATAAATTTCAGAATATAATAATCAACACAATGTAACCATTATTACATTATGTGCAAAAGCATTATGTTATCCATTTAGCAAATGTATTACATTATTGCCAATTTATTTCATTATCAGAATTTATTACATTATAAATGCAAAAGTTATTACTTATTAGTAGCTATTACTAATAAAGTGGTGCAGTGGTCTAAGGCACTGCATCTCAGTGCTAAAGGTGTCACTACAGACCCTGGTTTCGAAACCAGGCTGTATCACAACCGGCCGTGATTGGGAGTCCCATAGGGTGGTGCACAATTGGCCCAGCGTCATTCGGGTTAGGGTTTGGCCAGCGTAGGCCGTCACTGTAAAGAATCATTTATTTTTAACTAACTTGCCCTAAAATTACATTATCAGTTGCTACTGATATTTTTGCCTTTTTATAATATCTGGGTGATTCTACAATTTCGGTACTTTGGCCCTGCAAGCTTTCAGAAAAGAAAACATATTGAAACACTATTTTACCAGTATTATAATTATCTTTGATTTGTCTAGAAATAACGTCTGATAATGCCTGCGATCGTACTATTCAGAAATGTATATATTATCAGACAGCCATAGACAAATGTACTTTCCATCACGCCATTAAACATACATTTTCGTTAAAAATTAAATATCATACAATTAATTTATAACATTTATTATACATGTGTACATTAACTTGTAATGAATATTATTTTCAGTGATTTAAGGTTTTCATAATATTAATAATTCAACACAATGCCTGAATGTATAAAATTAACTTTGTGACAGCTGAAAACATTTATTTATCATGAAAATAAGATATTTCCACCCAACCTTTTTGTAAGATTATGATAACAACCATATGATTTCCCTATCTAATCAATCAATGTAAATTATACATAATATATTAATTTACCTCAAAACTATGGGTGTGGTGGAAATGACAAGGTGTGGTGGAAATGACATCTATGTAAAAAAAAAGGAAGGAAACAATATTTTATTGCAAATATTTTGAACAACAACTATTGTTAAACATTTAATTAATTTAAGACAAAGTAAGATTCCAAAAGCAGTCGGTTGAGCAGAGCTCAAGGAATTAGGCTAGTGTTTTTGAGAGATGGGCCCAGATTGCAGAGGGGTCATACATATAGAAGAGCTCAATGAGAAAAGTGAAACTGTATCATTTGTGGAATGTCCAACACAGGTGTGGAGGGTCACCTGCTTGTGAGAATCACCAAAGTGAACTGCCTGGATTTCACTGGTGTATTTACACAAGTAGTTCTCTGCAAAGTCCATATACATATGATCTCCTCTTTCCGCAGGTTCTCTTTTAATTCCCTTAGTTTGGAGTATTGATGTCGCATGTTGTACACGTGTTTCCCCAACTTCTCTTTCAATCCTTTGGAGAAGTCCTCCAGTAGAATGTGCAGTGTGAAACATACCTTCTCTTTTAATCCTTTGGAGAAGTCCTCCAGTAGAATGTGCAGTGTGACACATACCTTCTCTATTACTGTCAAATGTGCAGTGAATTTCTCCACGTTTCCCTCTGTTTTTCCATTTCTCTCTTCAGCTTTGTTGTTCTGCTCACCAACATCAAAGTCAGATGTTATAAGCTTTTATGCATGGCAAAGGGAGCAGTCTGTTTACATGAACGTTTTGTTCAGGTTCGCACTGCACGAAGACTCAATAAGGTTCTCAATGTTGCTGCAGCTGATCACTGTGATACTGAGGTTGCCCGCCATGAACTGGATATTGGCATGGGTTTTGCAGAGGCATGTGTCCCTATCCTTGACTGTTGGCTTGACAACTCAAAAAGGACATATTTTGCAGATTTCTTAGTTGGACATTTTGATCTCTGAATATTCCCTCTTAAACTTCTGATAAAGGTTCTGAATTGTGTCACTCAAGAAGAGCTTCTGCTTTTTATTCTTGTTCCTTGTTAGTGTGTCCTTTTCCCCTGTTGTTGCTCTACTGTTGACATCACGTTCATAGAATCTAGTGATTTTCTCTTCTGTGGCTGTGCTAATTATGTTACACTGCTTTTTCATGGAATTTTGAAGACTTGTTGGCCTGTTTTCATTTGCTCTTTAAACCAGGCCACACTTTCTCAGGATGTTGCCTCTGAGCATTTTTGAAGCCACTTGTTTGTCAACGGCACTGTGCATTTTTTTATACTTTTGCTTTACCTCTGCAATGATGGCATTTTGAAACAATAAAATCCTTCCTGAGTTCTTCGGAGTTCACTTAATTTGCTGTTTTGTCTTTTTGGGGAATCGTGTCTCTTTTTTTCTATGTCTGTGCTGTTTTATGTGGCATCTTCTAAAACAAAAACACTACTTAGGTTTTCAACTTGTGCACACCTTGGAGCATTTTCTAGATTCAATTAATTTAAAACATTATTAAATAAGCCTAAAGTAAAAAATAACATTATGGATTTTTGTCATTTCCGTAATTTACAGCAGTTAAGTTTGTGATGGAAATTACAGACTTCTTAGCATGCTTTGGCTAGTATTAGAGCTAGCATAGAGTTTACACTAAATAAATAAAATGCACTTTTCCCCAAAAAATTATACCACCAATTAAATAAATTATAGCCTGTTTGGAAATGACTGACATTAAAAATATTCTCCACACAAGCAATATTTACCTCGATTTTTCTAAAACTTCTGGACATCACATCTGGAACAACTGTCTGGACATGTGTTTCAATGTTGCAATAAGTTTCCTTGGTAACTAAATTAACATTCTCTTGACATAACTTTATTAATGAGGAATTTGCCCTCAGTAGTGAAAATGACACCACTACCAAAGGACAGGTATATTTTGTGTAAATAACAATATAAAAGGCATACTCACAATACATGTTGATATACATTTTATTTAATTGACTATTTCTTTAGTAGATAACATTATATAATGTAATTATTCATGTTTTCTTAAAGAAAAACATAGTAGAAGCTTAAAAGTCTGGGTCAGGGACAAGGGCAAAACAGTGAAATTGAGGTATAAAATGCATCTGAAAAGTTGCTAAAATATTTGACAGATCTGGGGTGATTGTAGTGTGAATTTAACATATTAAATAAAATCCCCAAAATGTACCTTGAGGACATAGAAATGACTTTCACCCATCTAGGAATAATTAAGAATGGATTTAGCACACTATATTTTTTACCAAAATATCTACCTGCCTCTGCCTCAGTTGCGAAATCAAGATGTCATTATTCACAAACAATATTCATAAGAATAGTGGAGTAAATGTTTTTCTGTATGAGGAAAGCAAGAAGACCTGACTAAATCTGTCCTTGACATACCTCCTATCAGCCAACTATTTTGACCCTTGGTTGCAGTGTGGAAGGTTTAGAGAAGGAAAGTAAACACACACAGACTTGAGATTACCTTCTAAATTAGTATATATGTGCACGGTTAACGTTTTAGGTTGTGTATCAATTGCAAAGATATTCCAAAAATCTACCACCTGTAGGCTTCCACTCCACGTGGTGATCATGCGTTGTAATGAACCGGAAGTGACAAGTACTTCCTAGTTCGAGACCGGCAAGATGGCAGCGGACACGCAGGTTTGTGTCGCTGATGTTTAAAATTATACGGATTCCTCCTCGAGAATATGTCGACCAATTACTTTTGACAATGAAGATGTTATGAGGGATAATTACTTTGTCTGTCTGTTTTTCTGTTAAAAAAATAGACGTAAACAGTCTATCCAGCTGGGTAAACTAGCTAGCTAGCAACCTGGCTAGTAGTTACGTTACATGCGGAGAGTGCAGGGGTTTAATAATGACTCCAAACGTTTCTATTGGACAGGTTCAGCAAATCGGGAGGGACGTACCTGCAACTGTCCAATAGAAACACTCGTTTTCGTTGAAAAACAATGACAAGTTACCACTATTTGGAGTAATGAAGATACTCCAGGGGTGTATTCACTAGGAACCAAACGTAACGAAACCAAGAGGAACCTACCTCGATTTGTCCAATATGAACTCTCGTTGTCGTTGGACAATGTTCCGTTTTGTAACAGTTTGGACTAATGATTACACCCCACATAGCTCTGATTTAGCCACTACAAGCGTAGCCGACTCAACTCCACGATTTGCGATGGAGTTGATTCCATGTTTCATAGTTCCTACAAGCATTTGATCACGGCAACAAAGATAAGCCTCAATTTACACAAGATAATTTCATGTTTTTGATTTCATTTTATGTGACGTCGGAGCTCCAGTCCGCCACACTAGTCACCGCTCAACTCCATCATAAATCGTGGAGTTGAGTTTAGTCGGCTCCTACTGGCAAGACGTGGCCAGCTAGCTGTTGTTAGCTAACTATTAAGCGAATTTTCTTGTGCATATTGGTGACCAACTCCGTTGATTAAGATGCATCGAAATACCAACTGTTGTAGCTAGATGAGCAAGTTTAGCCAGCCTAACTAATTTACTTGTTAAAGCATTCACGAAGCATTTCACGAAGTTTTTTTTTTTTACAGACAATTTTTGTTGTTACATTTTGCTAAATAAAATGTTTTGATTGTTAAGAGTGGTCTCATCATTTTCTGCCCGATGTCAAATCAGAAAATGTGTTTTTCATCCTGATCAATTGGAGACGTCTGGCAAAGTGATAACTTAAAACATAATTTTTTAGGGATGGGGCGGCAGGGTAGCCAAGTGGTTATAGTGTTGGACTAGTAACCAAAAGGTTACAAGTTCAAATCCCCCAGCTGACAAGGTACAAATCTGTCATTCTGCCCCTGAACAGGCATTTAACCAACTGTTCCTAGGCTGTCATTGAAAATAAGATTTTGTTCTTAACTGACTTGCCTAGTTAAATAAAGTTTTTAAAAAAAGTGGTACAAATGATTTACCCCCAGTGACATACATTGCCAGACACAGCTTTATTTTTTGATTCCGGGTGTCTGTGTATTGCAACAGGTTTCAGACACGCTGAAGAAATTTGCTGTGAAAGTGACCACAGCCAGTGTAAGAGAGCGCAAAGAGGTCCTTGGCGAGTTGAAGCAGTGCATTAGTGGCAAAGGTGAGAAGACATATACCCCAGTCGGCATAATTGTTTTATTTTCGGCTCTCACTCCTTGTGTAGTATTTGGCTTGGATGGTCAAGATTATAGCAAACTGATGTCAGTGATTGACAATGATGTGTATGTGTGTCCTTACAGAGCTACCAGAGACAGCCATTAAAGGGCTATGCAAGCTCTTCTGTCTCACTCCACACAGATACAGGTAGGTACCTTCAATTAGCCTACTGCTATTTAGGATTCCCAGTTAATAATTTGTTAAATCAAATAAAAGTTTATTTGTCACGTGCGCTGAATACAACAGGTAAACCTTACAGTGAAATGCTTACTTACAGTCTCTAACCAATAGTGCAAAAAGGGTATTAGGTGAACAATGGGTAGGTAAAGAAATAAAACAGTAAAAAGACAGGCTAAAATTTACATTTAAGACAGGCTATATACAGTAGCGAGGCTATAAAAGTAGCGAGGCTACATACAGACACCGGTTAGTGAGGCTGATTGAGGTAGTATGTACATGTAGATATGGTTAAAGTGACTATGCATATATGATGAACAGAGAGTAGCAGTAGTGTAAAAGAGGGGCTGGCAGGTGGTGGGTGGGAACACAATGCAGATAGCCCGGGTAGCCAATGTGCGGGAGCACTGGTTGGTTTGCCCAGTTGGGGTAGTATGTACATTAATGTATGTTAAAATGACTATACATATATGATAAACAGAGTACAGCAGTAGCGTATAAAGAGGGGTTGGGTTGGGGGGGGGGGGGCATACAATGCAAATAGTCCCGGTAGCCATTTGATTACCTGTTCAGGAGTCTGATGGCTTGGGGGTAAAAGCTGTTGAGAAGCCTGTTTGTCCAAGATTTGGCACTACGGTACCGCTTGCCATGCGGAAGTAGAGAGAACAGTCTATGAATGGGGTGGCTGGGGAATTTTTAGGGCCATCCTCTGACCGCCTGGTGTAGAGGTTCTGGATGGCTGGCGGCTTAGCCCCAGTGATGTACTGGGTCGTACGCACTACCCTCTGAAGTGCCTTGCGGTCAGAGGCCGAGCAATTGCCGTACCAGGCAGTGATGCAACCAGTCAGGCAGGATGCTCTCTGTTGCAGCTGTAGAACCTTTTGAGGATCTCAGGACCCATGCAAATTCTTTTTAGTTTCCTGAGGGGGAATAGGCTTTGTCGTGCCCTCTTCACGACTGTCTTGGTGTGTTTGGACCATTCTAGTTTGTTGTTGATGTGGACACCAAGGAACTTGAAACTCAACCTGCTCCATTACAGCCCTGTCGATGAGAATGGGGGCGTGCTCGGTACTCCTTTTCCTGTAGTCCACAATAAACTCCTTTGTTTAGTCCTTAGTAGTGTATGTTGTGTTAAAATGAAAACGTTGGCTACTCTGTAGGGATGCTGCATCTCGACGAGCCCTCCTCTCAGTCATTGGCCTATTGGCCGAGTCTCAACCTGAAATCCTAGCAACCAGCCTCCTCCACTGCCTCCTCAACAGTGGTGTTATCAGCAAGAATGGAGCACCCAGGTAGGACATGGGGAAAGGTAGAGGGCCAAGGCCAAATGCCTTGTATCAATTTGTATATACATTTACAGTGTGCTATGTGCAATATCTTACTAATTCAACCACATATTGAATACCTTGTTTTGGTTCCTTGTCCATCTGTTATATGTTGTGGTGTTGTCAGTAAGAGTACAGGCTCGGCTGCCTTTACCGGGCTGGCCTGGACCTGCCTGCTGGTTCGCTCTGTGTTTTCGGCTCCAGAGAAAAGAGAGGGCCCCATCTGGAAGAAACTGGTAAGTGAATGAGGACAATGCTTATAGAAGCCATGCCTTTCTCTATACTGTGAAACAATTTCAGCATGTCAGTTATCAGTATGCTTTCTAGTTCCACACCATTTGTGGGAGATGTTTGATTTGGAATTTTCTGCATTCGTTCATCCATGATTCACTATCTTTCCTCTGACAGGTGGAGGTCCAGAGTTTGCTGCTGGCTGAGGTGGTGGGTGGGGCTCAAGCACCAGCACTGAAGTCAACCCTGAAGAACCTGAGCAACATGTGGAAAAAGGTCAGGATGGTGTAGAGTTGGCGTTCAAGGAATGACCCGACAGTTCTAAGAAATATTTGGGCAAAGTCACCATGGTCCAGTGTATAATCACTATATTGGATCTGCTGTGATTTAGAACGCTTGTCTCTGCTGTTTTTACCAGAACCCTGGCCTGGCTGATCAGTATATAAGCACCATTTTGAGTCTAGAACAGAACCCCAGCTCACTGGCTCTGCTTGGGGTGTGTCTAGACTTCTGCACAACTCACAAAGACATGGCCACTGTAGAGAAACACAAGGTGAGTCTGATATTAGTTGAATTCAGTATATTCTATATTTTTTGCAGATTGAGTCAGTACATATGCTCACATTTGAAATCTCTAACCACGCCTGTATTCTGTTTTCAGAGTGCCGTATTGGACCTGTATATGAAGGCAGTCCTCATGAGCAAGACTAGACCACACCAACACATACTGGTGAGTGAAGCTGGACTGCCGCTTCTCAGGGAGATCAAAAGATTGGTGCTCACAACCTAAAGACCACCCATCGCCACAATTGATGTGTATTGTGAAATATATTTTGGGTGTTGGTGCTGAACATTCTTCTCTGTAATGTGTTTTGTGTTCCTCTGCAGGACAAGAGTGGTTCGCTGCTGCGGCATGTTTCCCACTCTGAGTTCAAGGTGCTGCTGCTGCCTGCCCTGCAGAAGGCTATGCTCCGCAGCCCAGAGAATGCCATGCAGAGTGAGTACAGTAGCTAATATCATAACCAATACCGCAACATACTTTTGTGTATGTTCTATACTATGTATTGTAGTTTTGTCCTTTTCAAGATATATTTTCCCCTCTCCTTCAGCCGTCTCCTGTCTACTAGCTTCAGTGACACTTGACCTCAGTCAGTATGCCATGGATATTGGAAAAGGCATTGCAAGTAAGTCATGCCTTTTATATCTAGAAATGTAGCTATTTGAGGATGTGTGTGTGTGTCTGTGTGTGTGTGTAAAACCAGGCTGTGCTATGCGTTTCAGGCCAGCTGAAGGCCAATAACCCCCAGCTGATGGAGCAGGCAGTGCAGGCCATGCAGAACCTGGCCAAGCAGTGTAGTGACCCAAGTGCTGTACAGGATGTCGTCACACACCTCTTCAGCATCCTGGGAGGCAAAGACAGCGCACATACTTTCACCTAAGAAACATTTGAGCACATAAGGCAGCACCTAGTGTAAAGTATCTTTTTGCACTAACAGAACTGTGTGTTTTTCAGGGTCAGAGGGGAAGCTCACAGCGTTCGGCCAGAAGATGAGTGTGCTGTCAGGTAACGTTGTCCCAAGTGTCCTGTCTTTCATAACCCGCACTTAGGATGTTCGTCTTGCAGACAGATGGATGTTGTCTTTTAACCACTGTTTTGATTGCTTTTGACTTGTTCTGCCCAGGTATCGGCAGCTGCAGCCGTCATGCTGTGTCGGGCACCTCCAGCCAAATGCTCAGCTCTGCAGTCGCTGTGCTGTTTATCCCTTATCTGCAACAAGAAGGTAAGAACTATGTCTCATTCCTTCCTCCTTCTCATTCCCTTCATCCGTAAAGAGAGAGGTGCTCATGTGATTGTCTCTGTCAGTCCATGAGGGTACCCTGGTGCACGCGGTGGCTGTTCTGTCTCAGTGGAGTGGGCGGCTCACAGTGGAGGTCCCCAAGGCTCTGCTGGAATGGTTCAAGAAGGCCTTCACCCTCAAGACCTCTACCTCTCTTGTCCGCCACGCATACCTGCAGGCCATGCTGGGGGCTTTCAAAGGTCAGTTAGTCACAGGCGCTGGGCAACTTTTTTATTTGTGTGTGTGCATTGATCCAGTTCTACAGCATGCAGGAGGCACAGTGTCATAGTCCTGACCCCTCTCTCCTCCCCAGGTGACACACTGGGACAGGCGTCTGACCTCCTGCCCCTCCTCCTCCAGACAGTGGAGAAGGCTGCGGCCCAGAACTCCCAGCATGCCCTGCTGTCAGAGGGTGTGGCTGCTGCCGTTCTCCTGTGTCGACTGTCTCTGCTGGAGACTCAGACAGGTGAGTGAATCTACAGTAGGATCATGACACTCCATGAGATTAATGAAGTCCTAGATCTTTCACACTGTTGAATGAGGTTGACTGTAGGGGACAGCATCCTTGTTCATCAGTTTGGAGACTGACATAAAATGGTGTGTTTTTTGTTTTTGCTGCAGAGGCCAAGTTGGCCGGCTTCTGGACCCTGATTCTGGATGAGAAGAAACCCTTATTCACCACAGAGAAGTTCCTCTCCCAGGCCAGTGAGGAAGGTGAGGCAGAAACAAACAATACACAAATATGCCAACGATCAGTCATCACACAAGTGTCAAGATATGGAATGACATTGAGCAGTAAACCTGGCTTCTTTTACCTCAGCTCTGTGCACAGTGATACAGCTGTGTGAGAGACTTTTCCTGGACCACTCCCACAGACTCACCAATGGCAAATCACAGTAAGTGACTTTGACGCTGGTCAAGCATAGTGGTTTTCCAAACATTGTCCCCATTCTCCTCTGACTGTAACTCAATTGCTCCGCTTTCCTTAGGATGTACCACCGCGCCACTGTGGCGGTGCTGCTGTCTCGTAGTTGGTGTGTGCGGAAGCGGGCACAGCAGATCGTGAAGAAGCTGCTCTCCCTGAGCGGCTCCGCCCTAGCCTACGGCCTTCTGGGAGAACTCAGAGTGGTCATCAACAAACACAAGGTAAGAATAGTTGACGATGGGATGCACTACACATTTTAATGGATTTGTAGTGTCAGGTCTCACTTCAGTGTTACTATAAACTAGTAATGACTGAATAATTAAATTGTGATGTTAGACATGGATCTTATTTTCTTTCTATTTGTATTCTCTACATTTTGTGTTTGTCATAAACCAGGTTTCCATCCAACCTTCTTATGTGAGTAAAGTACATGTCAGGTCAAAAAATTTCACGACAGGCCTGATGGAAACAACAAGTTTATCGGTAAACTTTCCAAATGTCTGCAGAACAAAATACACTAGACAGGGTGAGATCTTTTTGTGTCTGTAAAGTTAATTATGCGAGAAATGGCGTCAGAAACGCATTATTGCGCAAATATTGATATACAGTGCCTTGCGAAAGTATTCGGCCCCCTTGAACTTTGCGACCTTTTGCCACATTTCAGGCTTCAAACATAAATATATAAAACTGTATTTTTTTGTGAAGAATCAACAACAAGTGGGACACAATCATGAAGTGGAACGACATTTATAGGATATTTCAAACTTTTTTAACAAATCAAAAACTGAAAAATTGGGCGTGCAAAATTATTCAGCCCCCTTAAGTTAATACTTTGTAGCGCCACCTTTTGCTGCGATTACAGCTGTAAGTCACTTGGGGTATGTCTCTATCAGTTTTGCACATCGAGAGACTGAATTTTTTCCCCATTCCTCCTTGCAAAACAGCTCGAGCTCAGTGAGGTTGGATGGAGAGCATTTGTGAACAGCAGTTTTCAGTTCTTTCCACAGATTCTCGATTGGATTCAGGTCTGGACTTTGACTTGGCCATTCTAACCACCTGGATATGTTTATTTTTGAACCATTCCATTGTAGATTTTGCTTTATGTTTTGGATCATTGTCTTGTTGGAAGACAAATCTCCGTCCCAGTCTCAGGTCTTTTGCAGACTCCATCAGGTTTTCTTCCAGAATGGTCCTGTATTTGGCTCCATCCATCTTCCCATCAATTTTAACCAACTTCCCTGTCCCTGCTGAAGAAAAGCAGGCATAAACCATGATGCTGCCACCACCATGTTTGATAGTGGGGATGGTGTGTTCAGGGTGATGAGCTGTGTTGCTTTTACGCCAAACATAATGTTTTGCATTGTTGCCAAAAAGTTCAATTTTGGTTTCATCTGACCAGAGCACCTTCTTCCACATGTTTGGTGTGTCTCCCAGGTGGCTTGTGGCAAACTTTAAATGACACTTTTTATGGATATCTTTAAGAAATGGCTTTCTTCTTGCCACTCTTCCATAAAGGCCAGATTTGTGCAATATACGACTGATTGTTGTCCTATGGACAGTCTCCCACCTCAGCTGTAGATCTCTGCAGTTCATCCAGAGTGATCATGGGCCTCTTGGCTGCATCTCTGATCAGTCTTCTCCTTGTATGAGCTGAAAGTTTAGAGGGACGGCCAGGTCTTGGTAGATTTGCAGTGGTCTGATACTCCCTCCATTTCAATATTATCGCTTGCACAGTGCTCCTTGGGATGTTTAAAGCTTGGGAAATCTTTTTGTATCCAAATCCGGCTTTAAACTTCTTCACAACAGTATCTCGGACCTGCCTGGTGTGTTCCTTGTTCTTCATGATGCTCTCTGCGCTTTTAACGGACCTCTGAGACTATCACAGTGCAGGTGCATTTATACGGAGACTTTATTACACACAGGTGGATTGTATTTATCATCATTAGTCATTTAGGTCAACATTGGATCATTCAGAGATCCTCACTGAACTTCTGGAGAGAGTTTGCTGCACTGAAAGTAAAGGGGCTGAATAATTTTGCACGCCCAATTTTTCAGTTTTTGATTTGTTAAAAAAGTTTGAAATATCCAATAAATGTCATTCCACTTCATGACTGTGTCCCACTTGTTGTTGATTCTTCACAAAAAAAATACAGTTTTATATCTTTGTTTGAAGCCTGAAATGTGGCAGAAGGTCGCAAAGTTCAAGGGGGCCGAATACTTTCGCAAGGCACTGTAATAACCATCATATCGAATTAAACATGGAGTCACATGATGTGTTGTGGTCCTCCCACTACGGCTCTGGAAACCATGCAGTTTATTAGGCTGCAGATGAAATAAGTTATGAATAACTTCACAGTGTAATGCTGCTTTCCAGTAAATATCGAATATCTTATTCTGGTGACATGATTATCGATGCTTGGCTGCCATTTGACAAATAAAAAGAATAATAGGAGTGTAGGTATCTGTGAGCTGTTGTTGAGCTGACAAACCACCACCAAAGTGGGCACATTCACTATATAATGCAAACATTTTTCTGACAAAACGATCTATAGATTAGAAAATTTGATGGAAACCCATTTACTTGTATTTATTTATTCGGTACATGGGAATTTTACCCCTAAAGTTTTTTTAATGTGCACATCATCACTCACAGCTTTTTATCAGCAACGAGTCAATTTGATGGGAATTTCCCATCCCTGGTGGGAAAATGCGCATATTGTTTTTATGCATATTTTATTTGCATGAAAATCTGTGGCCAATTGGATGGAAACCTAGCTACTGACTAAATACTGCATCTTTATCTTTCCCCAGGTCTTGCCTCAGGAGGTGCTGCAGGCGGAGTCAGGGGAGTTGTCTGAGGTGGGCAAGGCCTACAGTCCCCCTCGCGTCCTGCTGGAAGCGCTGTGTGTGGTGTGCTCTGTAGCTGGCCAGTGGAGCGACCCGGCCGAGGCAGACAAGATTGCCATGGAGATCCTCATCGTTACCCACCATCCCTCCATAGGTCTGTTGGATTACACTATAGCATCTTTCACACTACAGTTTGTATAAACTCACTTCTAGTACTGATGTATGTTCTCCTCTCATCCGATGCAGTTGCAGCTCGACCCGGGCTGTGGCCTTACCTGCTGTCCAGCATGAACATCAAAGCCCATGAGTTCATCGACAAGAACCTGGATGTCATTCTGCCACGGCTGCTGGAGGCCAACGCTGACAATCAGGTCAGAACATATTTCTCATAGTGACATCCTTATATCAGATGTACACATTACAATACACATACATACTCACAGCCAAGGGTTGGTTCAGGCCCACTTTTGCTCTTGTGATTAGTTGAGACAAGCCTATGATCCTACTTGACCTGTTCTCTTATTGGCTGACTGATGGTCGGTCCTCTTGTTTCTCCAGGCTGTAAGGAATGCGGTTGGTGCCCTGTCCGGTCTTTCTCCTATCAAGCTGTTGCCGCGGGTGATGGAGCATGTGAAACAGTGGCTGTCCAATCCGGCGCTGCGGCAGGTCACCAGAGAGGAGTACGCCATCATGCTCACCCCTGAGGGAGAGCTGTATGACAAGAGCATTATCCAGAGGTAGGACACAAACACACTGTATTACTACTGTAAGAGGTGTTATGTGGGTTTACCATTGTAAACACTTATCATTGATCCAAAACACCTTTGATTTCTTTGTTGTTGCTTGTAAGGCTTGTTTCAACATTTCATTCTCTTCCTGTGCAGTGCCCAGCAAGAGAGCACTAAGAAGGGCAACATGAAGAGGGAGAACAAGGCCTACTCGTATAAGGAACAGATCATAGAACTGGAGCTGCAGGAGGTGAGACTGGGGGACTGTGATTGATGGGGACTAGATGCACTCCTACCTCATCTTATGGGTTACTAGATACAGGAGCATATTGGAACCGTTTGATCCTCCTCTGTTAACTTATCAGATCATTTTAGTAGTTTGAATTATGATGGAACCATTATATAATTGAAGAAAGTAGTTTTGAAATTCACTGGGATTTTGATGATGTGGTTTAGGAGATCAAGAAGAAGAAAGGAATCAAAGACGAGTTGCAGCTGACCAGCAAACAGAAGGAGATGATGCAAGCCCAGCTGGAGAAAGAGTCCTCCATTCGCAAGAGACTACAGGGGGTACGGCTAGATATTTGAACACGTACCACATTTCTCAAACTTTAGATTCAGGACATTGACATAATAATATTTCTGTTTGATTGATCATTGATTGTTGTGTGGTTGTCAGTTGGACATGGAGCTGCGGTGTGCGGTGGGTCTGCTGGAGGCAACGTTGATCCAGAAGCCTCCCCAGATCTCCTGGCAGCTCCCAGGGGTCCTCCAGGTCCTACTGCCTCTCCTCCACTCCCCCTTGGCCGCCCCACGCCTGCAGCAGGCCTTCCTCGACATAGGAGCCTGTCTCATTTCCAAGGAGCTGCACTACCTGGGTACATGGACTACTACACTAGGGAGAGCTACTACACTAGGGAGAGCTATTTCTCACTATGTTCTTGCCCACACACCTACATATCTCAAGCTGTCTGATCTGTGGAGGGAAATAGTTTCGGTGAGGAAACTTCCTCTAACCTCCTGC
Organism: Oncorhynchus gorbuscha; assembly: GCF_021184085.1. NCBI lineage: Eukaryota > Metazoa > Chordata > Actinopteri > Salmoniformes > Salmonidae > Oncorhynchus > Oncorhynchus gorbuscha. The sequence goes on along the minus strand of NC_060177.1, from coordinate 59,603,239 downwards.
ATGTTCTACTCCTGGCCTTCTCCACAGCTGTGCTGGTGGGCCAAGTGACGCTGCGCCTGATGAAACCTGAGTGTGATCTGGATGAGGCCTGGGGACAGGAGGATCTAGATACAGCCACCCAGCGCACTGTCGGCCTGCTGCACATGCACACTGTCCCACACAGAGAGGGCAAGGGTGGTGGTGAGGACACACACGCAGGGAGAGGGCGAGACAATAGTGACAAATACACATCAAGGGCGTAGTGCAAGTATATTACCTGCAGATGGGCTAATGCGCTCATCCTGTTGTTTCAGACATGGCTCCACTGTCTGCCCCAGCCTTCTCCTTCTGTTTCCCCCTGCTCAACACCGTGCTCAGGGACTCCTCAGGCAGTACCGAGGAGACGGAGAGCATGCAGGTCCGTGCCTTGCAGGTCATCAATGTGCATGCTCAACTCCGCGCCGAGGTTGACACGACAGATATACTCATCGATGAGGTAAGAGTTCATTAGGGGAGGGTTTGGCCCAGCGTGGTCCGGGTTAGGGGAGGGTTTGGTCAGGGTTAGGGGAGGGTTTGGCCCAGCGTGGTTAGGGAAGGGTTTGGCCCAGCGTGGTCCGGGTTAGGGGAGGGTTTTGCCCAGCGTGGTCCAGGTTAGGGGAGGGTTTGGCCCAGCATCGTCCGGGTTAGGGGATGGTTTGGCCCAGCGTCGTCCGGGTTAGGGGAGGGTTTGGCCCAGCGTCGTCCGTGTTAGGGGAGTGTTTGGCCCAGCGTCGTCCGGGTTAGGGTAGGGTTTGGCCCAGCGTCGTCCGGGTTAGGGTAGGGTTTGGCCCAGCGTCGTCCGGGTTAGGGTAGGGTTTGGCCCAGCGTCGTCCGGGTTAGGGTAGGGTTTGGCCCAGCGTCGTCCGGGTTAGGGTAGGGTTTGGCCCAGCGTCGTCCGGGTTAGGGGAGGGGGTTTTTGGCCCAGCGTCGTCCGGGTTAGGGGAGGGTTTGGCCCGTCGTCCGGGTTAGGGGAGGGTTTGGCGCCGTCCGGGTTAGGGGAGGGTTTGGCCCAGCGTCGCCCGGGTTAGGGAGGGTTTGGCCCAGCGTCGCCCGGGTTAGGGGAGGGTTTGGCCCAGCGTCGTCCGGGTTAGGGAGGGTTTGGCCCAGCGTCGTCCGGGTTAGGGAGGGGCACCACGTGGCCCAGCGTCGTCCGGGTTAGGGGAGGGTTTGGCCCAGCGTCGTCCGGGTTAGGGGGTTTGGCCCAGGGGGAGGGTTTGGCCCAGCGTCGTCCGGGTTAGGGGAGGGTTTGGCCCAGCGTCGTCCGGGTTAGGGGAGGTTTGGCCCAGCGTGGTCCGGGTTAGGGGAGGGTTTGGCCCAGCGTGGTCCAGGTTAGGGGAGGGGGTTAGGGGAGGTTTGGCCCAGCGTGGTCCGGGTTAGGGGAGGGTTTGGCCCCGCGTGGTCCGGGTTAGGGGAGGGTTTGGCCCCGCGTGGTCCGGGTTAGGGGAGGGTTTGGCCCAGCGTCGTCCGGGTTAAGGGGAGGGTTTGGCCCAGCGTCGTCCGGGTAAGGGGAGGGTTTGGCCGGGGCGGCTTTACTTGGCTCATTGCGCCCTAGCGACTCCTTGTGGCGGGCTGCAGGTTGACCTTGGTCGTCAGTTGAACAGTGTTTCCTCTGACACATTGATGTGGCTGGCTTCTGGGTTAAGTTGGTGGATGTTTCGGAGGACGCATGACTCGACCTTCGCCTCCTGAGCCCGTTGGGGGAGTTGCAGCGATGAGACATGATCGAAACTGGGGAGGAAAAAGAGCTAAAATACAAAAACCAAAATAAAAGTTTGAGTTTAGCAGTTGTCACCTCCCATTGTCTGAGGCGTCTCCTATCAATATATATATACTTGTCCTCTCTTCCTAAACTCTCCACTCTATCGTAGACAAAGGGCTTATGTTTGTATGATATGTTTCTTGTCTCTGTCTCTCAGAATGGACCTGAGCTGCTACCTCGTTTCGGTATGCTGCTGCTCCTGACCAGAGTCATCTCCACTGCAGCACCCAGACTGCAGGTACACCATGCTTCTATTAGCCTGACAACGACGCACTAAATTCTTCTGCTGCTCGGTCCAATGCCGCTACATACTTTAGCCTGAGACTTCTATCATAGAAGTCGTTTGTGGCGGCGAGAGGGGCGTTGTACAAAACAGTCATCAGTGATTGGATCGTCTCTAACTAATCAGAGTATCAAAGCCAATGACGAATTTTCAAACTGCCGCTCTGGCCCAACCCATTGGTTTATAGACCAATCAGACAGCCCCGCATGTGTTTGCATGTGGTAAAGGGTTGAGGAGGTACACGGATCCAGACTCATTGCGGAGAAGAAACTAACGCCCGGAAGGAGTCTGGGTGGCCAGGCAATGCTTCTACCACATTTACAGACAAATACTAATCAGTAGAGCTATCACGTACGTTCATACTGTGTGTGTGTGTGTGTGTGTTTCAGGTGCTGGCGTCCCAGTGTCTGACGGCGGTTTGTGCCAGTGGAGGAGGAGAGAAGGGCTGTGCTCTGGCTGAGCAGGATGAGATCGACGTCCTGCTGGAGGCTCTGCTCTCCCCCTGCTTCTCTGTCAGAGACGCTGCCCTCAGGGTGAGGAAATAGGAAACCGCTTCCACCCCAAAGACATAAGACTGCTGAACAGTTCATTAAACGGCTACCCGGACTTTCTGCTTTTCATACCCTACCTACATGTACACATTACCTAAATGATTCACCCCAACTACCTCGTACACCAGCACACTGACTCGTTACCCCTTGTATTGAATGTTACCCCTCATTATTGTTATTTTATTGTTATACTATTTTATTTTGTATCAATTTGTTCATGTTCTCTTTAACAAATTGTTGGGAAAGAGCTCGTTATTAAGCATTTTGCTGTAAAGTCTACACTTGCTGTATTCAGGCACGTGACAAATGCGATTTGATTAGTGTGTGTGTATGTACTGTGCGTAATTACTGTGCGTGGGTCTTTGGATGTGTGTTAATGTCCCCCCCTCAGGGCCTGACGGAGATGGAGATGGCTCTGCCTACAGAAAGTACAGATGCCAGTGGTCTGAGTGTCCTCCGCAGGCTGTGGGTGTCCAGGTTTGATGTAGAGGAGGAGGGAAGGACTCTGGCTGAGAAGTAAGTAGCTAATGTTGTCCCATTCATGTAATACTTTTCAGATAATATTAATACTTTGCATAAAGGATATAGCTCCCCTCTTCAGAATGACTTTGCTTTTGTGAAGTAGCGTGTCTCCCATCACATGTTGCGTACCTGCTGTGACTGACCATACCTCTCTGCTCCCCTTCTTCTCTCCCCCAGGCTGTGGCAGGCTCTGTGTCTGGAGCTAGTCCCTGAACTGTGCTCTCTGCTCATCGGGGATGTGACCCACCACGAGGAGGCTGTGCGTACTGCAGGTGCCGAGGCTCTGTCCAGCGCCATCAGCGAGTACCGCGACCAGTCCCCCGTAGTCCTGGGCCAGCTCAATGAGCTCTACCACCAGAAACTCTATGTGAGTCTCCCTCCACCGTGTCCCTCCTATCACAGCTCAGGAGTAGCCACTAGTCACTGGGTATCAGGAGTGGTGTATTATTGTAGGCTAGAACCAGGGTCAATGTGAAACTGTTGTGTTTTTACAGAGACCTCCTCCTGTCCTGGATGCTTTAGGACGAGTCATCTCTGAACAACCACCTGACCAGTGGGAAGCCAGGTTAGAGGACGCTCTGCTACTCGACAATGTCAATACAACTCTTATTCTACTCTCTAGATCCTTATTTGCTGTGTTTAAGTGGGACCACCTTGTGCATGGTGTCTAAGGGTGTGTTGGTGTCTGCAGGTGTGGCATCGCTCTGGCTCTGAACAAGTTGTGTCAGTACCTGGATGAGCCTCAGGTCACTCCTCTCTTCCTGTTCTTTGTTCCTGATGCCCTGAATGACCGTCACCCTGAGGTGCGGCGCTGCATGCTGGACGCTGCCCTCTCCGCCCTCAACACACACGGAAAGGTACCAACATGGTTTATTTGATTTATTCTATACAACCACACCCATCTCCTGGCACCCAATGCAATTGCTCTTCTCTCAATGGACTCCTACTAACTCAATAGATTATATCAATTTTTGTGTCTCCTTTCTGAGCAGTGTGTTGCCTGTTGTGTTCCAGGACAATGTGAGCTCCCTGCTCCCGGTGTTCGAGGAGTTCCTGAAGGACGCCCCCCAGGACGCCAACTACGACTCAGTCCGCCAGAGTGTGGTCATCTTAATGGGCTCTCTGGCCAAACATCTGGACAAGAGTGACCCCAAGGTCAAACCCATCGTGGCCAAGCTCATCACTGCCCTTTCAACACCCTCACAGCAGGTATTGGAACCATCCTTGAAAAGGACAGAAAGGCCCACAGACTGAACATGGTCCCAATTACCACCTTTATTGACAAGGTTTCGTTCCAACAAGGATCTTCGTCTATGTTGGATGAAAACGTTGTCAATGAAGGTGGCAGTTGGAAGCATATTACATTAGCAGGCCTACCTGTTCTTTTCAAGTATCCTTCATTAGTCCAGCAACTTTTTGTTTTCCATTTTAAACAGACAAGACAACACAAAGCAATATAAATAATATACTCAACTAGAAAAAATACAAATAATATTATTATTTTTTAAACAAAAATAGCTTTAAAGATACCATACTTTAGACAAGGTAAACACACCAGGCAGAAGGCTACAAAGGTTAAAGGGCAATCTATAGTACAGGGACAGAGCAAACACCTCACCATTGTTCCTGTAAACAGTCAAGGGATAAGGGTGGAGAAATGCAACCACTCACAGACAGTCATGGCCACAGACCGACCATCCACTGGACCAACAATAAACAGTTTACAATGCTTTAAAATCATGTTTTTATGTACTCGTGAACAAAAGTTACAAATAAAAGACTGGGAAAAACAAGGTCACATTTTTCTGACCTGGCAAGATGAACAAGGCATCCGCAGGTCACAATCAATAAGCACATGGACCTTAATGCCCCCCCAGCAAAAACACAGAGAGAAGCTCCTCCAACTCTTAAGTCACAGGGGGGACAAATACAGACTTATTTTAGTTTTAATTGGAATGCCATCAGAGGATGGACTGTTTAAAGTAAGAACGGAATGGAGCCCAAGCCTCATTTTTACGTCCCCTTTTACGGCTGCTGTCCCTGTACAGGGACCAAATCAGCGGAAATTTCAGAGCGCCAGCTAATAGTACTCGATACAACTCAAACTTTCATTAAAAAACACATGCCAGGTACTCAATTAAAGCTACACTCGTTGTGAATCTAGCCAACATGTCAGATTTGTAAAATGCTTTTCGGCGAAAGCATGAGAAGCTATTATCTGATAGCATGCAACCCCCGAAATAACCACAGGGGACGTAAACAGAAATAATTAGCGTAGCCGGCGCTACACAAAACGCAAAAATAAAATATAAAACATTCATTACCTTTGACGAGGTTCTTTGTTGGCACTCCTATATGTCCCATAAACATCACAATTGGGTCTTTTCTTCGATTAAATCTGTCCATGTATACCCCAAAATGTCCATTTATGAAGCCCGTCTGATCCAGGAAAAAGCACCTTTTCAAAACGCAACGTCATTTTTTAAAATTAAAAAAGTTGCCTATAAACTTTGACAAAACACTTCAAACTACTTTTGTAAACCACCTTTAGGTATTAATAATCGATAAAATTGATCACGGGGCGATCTGTATTCGATAGCAGCAAGTCTTGAAGTCATCGTCCATTTTCTCCCTTTCATAACTTCCTTCGGTGTACCCCAAGACAGGAAGTGCCTATTCGTCATCCCACCAATGATAAACCAGAACTGAATTGCCAGTACTGGCGACATTGTGTGGAAGCTGTAGGCATTGTAAACGGGACTCCATATATTTTCCCTGGCCATAGACAATTCAGAGACTGGTGGATGGATATTTTTGTTTTTTTTTTTTGTGAACAGTTTTCCTTGGGATTATGACTCCTAAACACGTTCTGTTATAGCCACAGACATGATTTAACCAGTTTTAGAGACTTCAGAGTGTTCTCTATCCACACATACTAATCATATGCATTTACTATATTCCTTGCATGAGTAGCAGGACGTTGAAATTTTGCACGATTTTAAACAAAAATCTGCGAAAATTCGCAGCCTCCCTAACAGTTTGGGGTTCCCACATCACAACACATCTCTCAACCAATATTTATAACATGGGGGAGCTGCCATCTTCCAGTTCTTTAGTATTAGCCGTCTAGCTAAAATAGTTTTATAAGCAACCGTGTCCGACTGGATTCTTGACAGGGGGGTACCTATGGGCAGTACTCCAAAAAGGGCCGTAAGGGGAGACGGACCTATAACAGTGTCATATATATCAGAGAAACATTTAAATATGAATTCCCAGATACCTGACAGTTTATGACAGCCCCAAAACATATGCAACAGTGTGGCTGGTTCCATTTTACATCTGACACAGGTAGGATCAAAATCAGAGAATATTCTTCCAAGTTTGGCCCCCGACCAGTGGATACGGTGAACCACCTTGAATTGAATGAGGCGTGTCTAGTGCTAAAAGAGGACGAGTGCACCCTGTGCAGCACAGATTCCCAGGCGTCTTCCCCAAGTTCCTCCCCCAAATCCTTTTCCCATCAAGTCTTTAAAGGCACCAAAGAAGGGTTCTGTAAGTCATTAATGATTGCATATACATTTGAAATTGCGCCCCTAGGAATCTTGTTCAGCTCAAAGATGCTCTCTATAGCTGTATTCGCAGGCCTATGGGGAAATTCAGGTGTGTTAGCTCTGACAAAGTTTCTCGCCTGGAGATAGTGGAAAAAGTGGGATGGTGGGAGGTTGAACTTTTCCTGTAGCTGAGCAAAAGAGGCAAATGTATCATCAGAGAATAATTGGGCTAGTGAGGCGATGCCTAGTGAGTGCCAGATGGCAAAAGCCCCATCATTCAAAGATGGAGGAAATAAAATGTTCTGATTGATTGGGCCTGATGGAGAAAAGCCTCGGAGGCTAAAGGCTAAGCGGAACTGATTCCAAATTTTAAGAGACTGCTTTACAATTGGGTTGACACACCTTTCGCCTAGGGACCCTGGGAGAGACGAGCACAACACAGAAAGTACAGCAGGTTTACACGGAGGGCTCTGAAATTTGCAGCCCAATAGTATGTCGGAAAATTTGGTAGAGCTAAAGCTTCTGTAAATGTTTTCTACCAATCCGTGGTACCTTGCCATCTCAAATAAAATACATGAATGTTTGATCCAGTGATTAAAAAAAATATTTTGGAATAAAAATGGGTAAACATTGAAATAAATATAAAAATTTGGGCAATACATTCATTTTTAATGACATTACTCCTTCCGATAAGAGAAAGAGGTAGCGGATTCTAAAAAGTAAAAGATTGTTTCAAACTGTCTGCTAGAGCAACAAACTTTTCCTGTAACAAATTTGAATATTTCCTTGTCACTTTAACTCCCAAGTAGGCGAATTGATCCCGGACAATCCTAAACTGAGAACTTGTAAAAGAGCACTTTAAAGCAGCCTTATTTACAGGAAAAAGCTCACTCTTGCCTAGATTCAGCTTGTACCCTGAGATTGATCCAATTTTTTAAAGAACAGATAAGACACTAGGCAATGGGGTATCAGAGATAAACAAAAGGAGGTCATCAGCATATAGTGAGACTTTCTTCTCTAAGCCCGTCCTGATTATTCCTTGAATGGCATCATTAGAGCGTAGTGCAATGGCGAGAGGCTCGATTGCCAAAGCAAACAACAAGGGGGAGAGTGGACAACCCTGTTTGGATCTGCGGTGCAAGGGAAAATAGTCATAGGACAAGTTGTTAGTCCGTACCGAAGCCATGGGGGAAAATAAAGAATCTTTATCCACGCAATGAATTTGGGGCCAAAGCCAAATCTATAAAGGGCAGACAGAATGACAATATTAGAACTGAACAATTCAGCCTTCCTCCCCCATCCCAGACAGTACCTCCCCAAACGAGGTACAAGCCTAAATAGAACATGTTCTCTTCGCACAGTATGTCTATGAGAGTGCGGTTTTAAACCTAAACCCTCAGTCCCGCTCTTTAAAGTCGCGTTTTGTGTTAGTGGATCAAGCAGCAAAAAGAGAGAGAAATTAAAAGTGAATCCCTTGTGCAAACAAAATGACAAAAGCACCACTTGTAGATGTATATAATTATATTCCCAGTCTTATAACAGGCATTGAGAGAGAAAATAAATAAAATGTATAAAGGCTCTCAACCAAAAACCTAATTTGAAGTAAGCAAATCGTAGTAAGACAATCATTTAAAAAAATAGTTTGTCTAGTTTGACGCTGCGACAACTTACAACCAAGACCAAAAAACTACGTGTGCAAACTACGTTGAACGTTTGCTGGGCATAAATGAAAAATTGAAATGAAGACCCCCAAAAACATGTAGCCTCGGAACATTTACTGTTTACTGGGTCGGTGCAAACCCATGCAGTAAACAAATAACCAAAAATATTTTGAGACACTATGTAAACAAAATGAAAATGTGAACGAGACAGCCTAGAAACAAATGAGTCAAGTAAAACCTTAATACAATGAAATTAAAATGACTGAATGCTTGTAAGGCACGCACACTAGATGATCAAAACATTAGATCACATCAAATAAGCCTGAGTGGGTTCGCCAACTCCCCAACTATACAAGACTAGTATGTTACAATGTTATAACTAAACATAATTGTACCACGGGTGGGCTACTTACTATCCACAGTTCGCAAGCAACAGTTGCGCGCTGCCTGGAAACAGTGGGGGAGTAGTCCTGGTAGATGGAGAAGCTCTGTCCTTGAAAGCACAGAGTGGTATTGCGGGCTCGTCTGAGAATCTCCATCTTCTCATGGAAAAAGTGCACTCGAAGAATTATGTCACGGGGCCTCTCACCATCCCGGGGCTTTGGGCGCGGCGACCGGTGGGCATGATCAATCAGGGGCTTCTCATCTAAGGCAAGAACATCCTTCAGCAGCCCAGAAACGAAATCCGTGGCGCGAGGCATTTCCGCTGACTCTGGGGCCGATATAAATCTCAGGTTATTGTGGCTAGAGAATCCCTCTAAACTCACACAGCTCTCCTTTACCTTTTTCAGATCCGCAGCGTTTCGCGTCAGCCTCCAGGGATGTAGTTAAGTCAGAGACATTGGTAGCGGAGGTCTCCAGTGCTGCAATCGTTGTAGTGTGTGACACTGTTGTTGTTTTGAGTGATGTGATTGCTGGCACTGTCTCGTTCCGCAGGATGGTTAGATCTGCTTTTAATGTATCAGAAACCTCCTGTATTCGGGCCTCAATCGTAGCAACTACCTCCGTTTTCATTTCAACTATCTCGGAGCGTAGTAGTTTGATGGCCTTGAATGTTCATTTCAGCGCCGCCAGGCCAAGCCGCACCCCCGGGAAAAGTATGAGTCCCCGGGCCCTCCGACTCAGGAGAGGGCGGTGAAGAGAGTGGGTCTTGGCGGCCGGGTTTTCTCAAGTCATGTTTTTGGCCTTATGTTTCGCTGACATGCTGACATTAGAAAGCAAAGTAGTCTTGGTTTTTACGAAAAGGGATCACCAAACTAATATTTGAAAATAAATACGGTTCTGCTGCAAAATTCACATGAACTTTAAGAATACCGCGGGAGCAAACAGAAAACACGTCAGTCGCACATGGCGTCCCTCCAACCCCCCCCCCAACTCTGTTTTTTAAGGATGTGCATATGACCACCAAGCTTTCTCTGGTAAAGTCCCTCCCATTATTATTTTATATGTTTCATCTTGAAACATACAAACATCTTTCTATAACCTATATGCATTGACCTTTACAATGGAATGCCTTTACATGGTCACATTGGCCTCAGCTGAGCAACACTAAGCATGCTTGTAGTAACTGTTGCCTTGTCCGTCTCTCCTCCCTCCCTCAGGTCCAGGAGTCTGTGGCTAGCTGCCTGCCCCCTCTGGTCCCTGCCATCAGGGAGGATGCTGGGGGGATGGTGCGGAAGCTGCTGCAGCTGCTGCTGGAGAGTGACAAGTACGCGGAGAGGAAGGGCGCGGCCTATGGCCTGGCAGGCCTGGTCAAAGGCCTGGGCATCCTGGCCCTCAAACAGCAGGACATCATGAGCACCCTGACCGACGCCATCCAGGACAAGAAGAACTTCAGACGCAGAGAGGGTCGGTGACTCCTCGCCAGTTGCTTAACCTTTGCTGGGCTCCATGGTTTAGTTGGTTCTACTGCTATCTGTGACTGATTCTTTTATACAGTTCTCTCTCCCTCTCTCTTTTCCAGGTGCTCTGTTTGCCTTTGAGATGCTGTGCAACATGTTGGGGAAGCTGTTTGAGCCCTACGTGGTCCACGTGCTGCCTCACCTCCTGCTCTGCTTCGGGGACGGGAACCAGTATGTCAGAGAGGTAGGATGACCATTACCAGCTTCTCATTTCAATCCCACCTCCCTCTGCCTTTCCTCCTCTCTCACACCAAACACTCATTTTCCACCTAATAATTCTCACATTCACTCACGTTTATGTTGTGCATATCTGCCTAACCTCCCTGCCCTTTCCCAGGCGTCAGATGACTGTGCCAAGGCGGTGATGAGGAACTTGAGTGCCCATGGGGTGAAGCTGGTGCTGCCCTCCCTGCTGGTGGCTCTTGAGGAGGAATCCTGGAGGACAAAAGCAGGTGAGGGTCAACCCACAGCATCATGGGCCTTTTTAGAGAGCTCTGAGGTCACAACCATTCAAAATCAATCACCTGTTAGACTTATTTCAGCTGGTTAGTCCTGATACCGCCATACCTCTTATCCTGTCCTTCCTTCCTCTGCACCCCACTACTGCTTCTGTTGCTCCCTCTCTCCCCCCTCTCTCTTCTCCTTCCAGGTTCTGTGGAACTCCTGGGGGCCATGGCATACTGTGCCCCTAAGCAGCTGTCCTCCTGCCTGCCCAGCATTGTTCCCAAGCTGACCGAGGTGCTGACTGACTCCCATGTCAAAGTGCAGAATGCCGGCCAGCAGGCCCTACGACAGATTGGCTCTGTCATCCGCAACCCTGAGATCCTGGGTAAGAGGGCTGTGTTAAACTCTGAGATTTAGTTAGACAAATGACAAACTTCAGTTCAGAGCGGTATGAATAGGATAATATTTCAGATTTGTACTTCAGGATAGTTACTAACAGATATTCTGTCCCCCTCAGCCATAACCCCCATCCTGCTGGACGCCCTCACTGACCCCTCCCGTAAGACCCAGAACTGCCTGCAGACGCTGCTGGATACCAAGTTTGTCCACTTCATCGACGCCCCCTCCCTGGCCCTCATCATGCCTATCGTCCAGAGGGCCTTCCAGGACCGCTCCACCGACACTCGCAAGATGGCCGCTCAGATCATCGGCAACATGTATTCCCTCACCGACCAGAAGGTACAAAACAGCACTGGGATATTGAGTTGCATTGTACTACAATTAATCTTTTAAAATGCTCTACTGTTTTATGTGTGTTTCTGTTGGTTGACACAATGGGTTGTCTTTGTGTTACAGGACCTGTCCCCATACCTGCCCAGTGTCATTCCTGGACTCAAAGCCTCTCTGCTGGACCCTGTGCCTGAGGTATGTGCTTGTACTGAAGAGCTCATCAACAAACAAGTGAATGTGATTTGGTTACCTGATAACTCTCTCTCCTTCTCCACTCCTTCTCCACTCCTCTACCAGGTGCGTACCGTGTCTGCCAAGGCCCTGGGTGCCATGGTAAAGGGCATGGGTGAGTCGTGCTTTGATGACCTGCTTCCCTGGCTCATGGAGACCCTGGCATCTGAGCAGAGCTCTGTGGACCGCTCTGGAGCTGCCCAAGGTCTGGCTGAGGTGATGGCTGGGCTGGGAGTGGAGAAGCTGGACAAGCTGATGCCAGACGTGGTGCAGACGGCCAGCAAGGTGGACATCGCCTCCCACGTCCGCGACGGTTACATCATGATGTTCATCTACCTTCCACTCACCTTCGGGGACAGGTTCACACCCTACGTTGGCCCCATCATCCCCTGCATCCTCAAGGTAGGGAGCACTCTCCATTCACCACCATCCCTCTCTCTGGTTGTGATTACCTCTCACCAGTCTTCCCCTCTCCTCTGTTATCAGGCTCTTGCTGATGAGAATGAATATGTGAGAGACACTGCCCTGCGTGCCGGCCAGCGCATCATCAGCATGTACGCTGAGACGGCCATCGCCCTGCTGCTGCCTGAACTGGAACAGGGCCTGTTTGACGACCTCTGGAGGATTAGGTTAGACATCTACTCAAACATCATTTATGTGATATTATAAGGTGTCGGTGGGTGAAAACGCGCTTTGGTGATGACATTTCACTTCTTTGTGTTATACATTGCGTTTTACCAGGACAAATATGATTCTTCATGTTCTGAATCTTTCAGTGGTGTCTTTCTGTAACGTATCGACAATAAGCACAGAGCTCCGTTGACAGTGGTGCTGGTTTCTCGGCTAAACTTTTTAGGACTTTACATTTGTGGTCATCGTCTTCCAAGTTGTTTCCACAGATGCAAATGGGAAAATGAGCACGACACCAGCTGATTTAAATGTAAAAGGCTTAAATATGCTGAGTGTTCCATTGACATTTCAGAGATATGCTTGTTTTTGGGAGACGTCTGTGAAAAAGCACAAATTTTGCATTAATATGAAAAAATATGAAAATACTATTTCTCAAATCCGTCTGTTGTTTTATGTCCTCCGGATTTGAGAAGAAAGATGACAAGTTCAATGGTAAGCCTGTCCGGGAACTTTAATTCTCGCACAGCATTCAGCCTATCTGACGCCATGCTATTTTCCTGATTTATGACCCCAAAAAAATAACTGACTTCCATTGATTTATTTGCCCAAATTTTGACCATCCTACAAGGGTCAAAACTCCAGTATATTTTGAACAGGTTATGATAGAGACATGAGGTTTGGACCAATGGTTTTCTTGGAGGATTATCTACACTTTTGGTCAAAATGTGAATTTTTGATTGGATATTATATGCAACATTATATAGTATACTAAATACTTTTCTTGGAAATGTACGTCTTAACTGAGCCTCCATGTTGTCTCTGGACCACAGATTCAGCTCTGTGCAGCTGCTGGGAGACCTACTGTTCCACATTTCAGGAGTCACAGGCAAGATGACCACTGAGACCGCTTCAGAGGACGATAACTTTGGCACGGCGCAGTCCAACAAGGTATTCTGACATGATTTTCCTGTATAGATTGTTGGTTCTATAATGGTTGATATGAGAAGTAAATAATATTGCATGTATGTAGTGTTGGTGCTGAGCCCTCTTCCTCCTCTCCCCCAGGCTATCATCGGAGCGCTGGGTGGAGAGAGGCGTAACCGGGTCCTGTCTGGCCTCTATATGGGCCGTTCAGACACCCAGCTGGTGGTACGACAGGCTTCCCTACACGTGTGGAAGATTGTGGTGTCCAACACACCCCGCACCCTTCGGGAGATCCTGCCCACCCTCTTCACTCTGTTGCTTGGCTTCCTGGCCTCCGACTGCCCCGACAAGAGAACGGTAACTCTACTGCTAGGATGTCTAGTATGTATGGAGCTGTTTCTTTATTGCTCTCACAACTGTTGAATGAGAGAGAGAATGGCACTGCAATGGATTGCAGCCATTTTACGGGCTTCTGACCAATCCTGCTATTTTCTGTGTTTGTTTTTTTGGTGCTGGAAGTACCAGTGCCACGCTCAATACGGAAGAGGTCCGATGACGCGGATACTAGGCTACAGGGCTGTTTCGCTAGCACAGACTGGAATATGTTCCTGGATTCATCCAATAACATTGAGGAGTTGACCACAGGGCTGTCCCCGATCCCCAAAAAATCTTAGTAGACCGAAAGTCGCCTGTTCTTTCAAACAATTGGTCGACATTTTAAAACGTGTATTTTTCCATATATAAACACACCCTATGTCTTTTAATAAAATCAAATATATATGCATTGAGCTTATCTGATGCTTTAAGCGCACTGTTTGACGCAATAAGATACAAATTACTTAAGAGGGAGCCAGAGATCATGATAACCAGAAGAAAAAAAACTTAACCTGTCCCGACCATCCTCCTCCCGCTCCTACTGGCTTTTGCAGATTCTGCCGCACAATTGGCCCAGCGTCGTCCGGGTTTGGCTGAGGTAGGCCGTTATTAAAAATATGAATTTGTTCTTAACTGACTTGCCTAGTTAAATTAATTTAATTCTGCTTGCCAGTTATGGTTTACATATGCATTTTTTTCGTTGAACAGTCATTTCTTTCTAATAACGTCTTTGTATCTCTAAATCATTGTCATGTGATTAATCTAAATTTAATCGAAAAGAAAATTATATAAACCTAAAAAGTAACTTCTATTGCCAACTATGTAAAAATACCCTATAAAGCCAATAAATTAAAACATTGCAACCTGCAGGTAGAAAAATATCCTGATAAAAATGAATATCCAATAAATCACATTGGCTGCGCATGGCCTGTCTGCAACAAACTTGAAACATTGTATCAACTATTAACAGGTCCTACCCGAATTTGCAACAAGGTGCCAGTGAGCTTGGTACAGACACCGTTGTAGGCCATTGCGCAAGGGACAACAAGTAATCAGGTAGACCTATTTTATGACTTTTCCGCTGGATCCGTGTATTTTTGTACCTTTTCTCCCCAATTTCATGATATCCAATTGGTAGTGTCTTGTACCATTGCTGCAACTCCCGTACGGATTCGTGAGAGGTGAAGGTCGAGAGCCGTGCATCCTCCGGAACACATGACCATACCAAGCCGCACTGCTTAAGCTGCACCAATGTGTCGGAGGAAACGCCTTCCAACTGGCGACTGAAATCTAGCTTACAGGCGCCCGGTCCGCCACAAGGAGATGCTAGAGCGCGATGGGACAAGAACATCCCGGCCGGCCAAACCCGACAACGCTGGGCCAATTGTGAGCCGCCTCTTGGGTCTCCGGGTCACGGCGGGCTGTGACAGAACCTGGGACTGAATCCGGGTCTGTAGTGACACCTCAAGGCGCCATTCAAAGGCCCAGAGCATGACATTTGTCTCTTAAACACGGAGTGGTTATCAAAAGGGACAGAGCTGAAAATTATTTTCAAATACATTGAACTATTGTCATGGAGGTAAAAACGGACTGTTTGCTTGCTGTTTGAGCCGAAGAAAATGCTACTTTGAGAAGCTCCACTCCTCCTTAGTGGTGCTGCATAAAGCCAATCAGAAAACCTATCAAATCCCCCAAATAGGCACATTTTATATGCCATTATTTGTGCACAGGCCAGGAATCCTGTAGGTCTAATTCTATGCGTAATCAGGTGCGCGTCCTTACTCAACATTGACAGGAGCACTCCAAACAAAATATTGACTAAATTGTCAACTCGTAAATGGTATGAAATGAACCAAAACTTGTTTCTCACAAGTGTAGCCTAGGTTGAGCACTCTGCAAACAACGTTTCCACTGACAATGAGAACGGTAAGACTGTAATAATAATATATTGAGTGCATTAACAGATATTTCCGTAACCAAACAAACATTGTAGATTTGAAATGATAGCATTTAAGGGTAAATGTACTGCCTATATATGTCATGGGGAATTGATATACACTAACAATCAAACCCAAACAATTCACACAATGAAGCTATGAAACAATGCATGTGCACAAATTGGTGGGAGAGAGCGCGTTCTGGAGAGACGTGCATTGTGCTGCCACACCCCTTCTTGGACTGTGCCATCACCACAGCCTCCGCAATGGATTAGTTCACTGAGATGGGCACGAATAAGACAGGTGTCTTATGTGCCATAAAAAAAAATATATATATATATATATTTTGCTACTGTTCGATTAAAAAATATCTGGATTGAACAACATCCCATCGAACAAAACAATCGACCGGTCAACTAATTAGGGTCAGCCCTACTCGCAAGGCTGCCGACCCAGACTCTATCATCAAGTTCGCTTACGACACAACAGTAGTAGGCCAGATGACCAACAACAACGAGATCAGCCTACAGGGATGAGGTAGGCACTGTGATGGCGTGGTGCCAGGTAAACAACCTCTCTCTCTCTCTCTCTCTCAACGTTAGCAAACAAACAAGCTGATTATTGACTTGATTATGGACAAGAGGAATGAGGCTGGACACACCCCCAGCCTCATCAACCGGGCCGTTGTGGAGACGGTCAATGACGTCAAATTCCTTAGCGTACACATCTGAGAAGCTGAAATGGTCTAACCACACGGACACCGTGGTGAAGGCACAACAGCGACTCTTGAACCTCAGGATGCTGAAGAAATGTGTCCTGTCCCCGAGGGCTCGGGTCGGGTTGCATCACAGCCAGGTACGCAACTCCACCGCCGCGAACCACAGGGCGCATCAGAGGGTGATACGCTCAGCCGAACGCACCCTTGGGTGCACACTGCCTGCCCTACAGGACACCTACAACACCAGGTGTCAGACAAAAAGGCCAAGAAGATCATCAGGGACCCCAGCCACACAATCCATGCCCTGTTCTCCCCGCTTCAATCACTCAGACGCGGGCAGTACAGGAGCATCATGGCAAAAAACTGGAAGACTGGCTAATAGTTTCCACCCTCACCATCAGGCTGCTTAATAGCCACCACCAGTAAGCTACCTGCTAACCCCTGCTACTCCCCCCCTATGGACATTCCCCCCCACACACCCTCAACGGTCACATACCTTACATGCTGCTCCTACTATGGACGTTTTCCCCCCACCCCCCAACCGTCTTTTACTCTGCCACCACCCCAACAACATTCATCACTGTTGCAGTTGTTAATATGAATATTTATAGATGTAAAAAATAAAGTATTGTTTTTAATTTTATTTCACTTGGTCATGCTTCTCCCGCTATAGTTATTCCCCCCCACCCTGGAGCTCAGAACCTAAGATTTTCACTGTACCCTGCAATCACACCTTCAACCCTGTACACGCGACTATTAAACACTGTGAATCTGAACAACACTGAACCATGCATGAGAACAACATGTTCTCTGGTCTGCTTGCATGTTTCAAGCAGACCACCAAAGTCCCTGTGACCAAGAACCTGTCTAAATTACTATCGCCCCCCGTAACACTCGCATCTGTAGCCATGAAATGGTTTGAAAGGCTGGTCATGGCTCACATCAACCCAGGACCCACTCCAATTCACATACCGTCCCAACTTATTCACAGATGACACAATCTCTATTGCACTCCACAATGCCCTTTCCCACCTGGACAACTTTAATACCAATGTGAGAATGCTGTTCATTGACTACAGCTCAGCATTCAACACCATAGTGCCCTCCAAACTCATCACTAAGCTCAGGACCCTGGGACTGAACACCTCTGCAACTGGGTCCTGGACATCCTGATGGGCCGCTCCCAGATGTTGAGGGTAGGTAACAACATCTGCCACACTGGGGTGCGTGCTTAGTCCCTTCCTGTACTCCCTGTTCACCCACGACTGTGTGGCCGTCAACGGCTCCAACATAATTATTAAGATTGCTGACAACACAACGGTGGTAGGCCTGATCAACGACGATAAAACTGAGACCTTGTAGGGTGGTACAAGGACAACCTCTCCCTCAACGTCAGCAAGACAAAGGAGCTGATCATGGACTAAAGGAAACGGAAGGGCAGAGCTCACCACCATTCAGACCGACGGGGCTGTAGTGGAGCGGTTCGAGAGCTTCAAATTCCTCTGTGTCCATATCACTAGGAATCTATCATGGTTCGCACACACCAACACAGTTGATAAAAGAGCACGACAATGCCTCTTCCCCCTCAGGAGGGTGAAAAGATTTGGCATGGGCCCTCATCCTCAAATTCTACAGCTGCCCCAATGAGAGGCTCTTGACTGGCTGCATCACCGCTTGGTATGGCAACTGCTTAGCATATCCAACCACAAGGCGCTACAGAGGTTAGTGCGTTCGGCCCAGTGCATCACTGGGACGGAGCTCCCTGCCATCCAGGAGCTTTATACCAGGCGGTGTCAGAGGAAGACCCTAAGAATTATCAGACTCGCACCACCCAGGTCATAGACCGTGCTCTCTGCTACCGCTTGGCAAGCTGCCCCAATGCACCGAGTAAGTTTCTAACCCCAAGCCACAAGATTGCTAAATAGTTGGTGCAAAATGAGTCAATGGTTAACTATTTAACTAACTTTTTTGACTCATAACATTTGCTCCTGCTACTCGTTATTATCTGTCACTTTATTCCTAGTTAGATGTACATATTTACCTCGAACCGCTTCACATCCACTCTGTACTGGTACCCCATGTATATTGCCAAGTTATCATTACTCGTTGTGTATTTATTACATGTTTCTTTTCTACTTTTCTATTATTTCTCTATTTTCTTTCTCTGCATTGTAGGGAAGGGCCCGTAAGTAAGCATTTCACTGTTAGCCGACATCTGTTTACGAAGCATGTGATGAATACAATTCGATTTGATCCCCTTCGTCTATCTCTCTTTTGTCATGTACATTAGTCACACTAAGACAATTCAGTCTTCTTTTATTACTGAATTATAGTATTCTACACTTTTGTCTGAATTTGAGTGTTTGGATTCTGTGTTCTCTCCTGCTTCTGATCCCTGGGTTACTGAATGTGGCTTCTCTGTGTGTTCTAGATTGCTGCAAGGACACTTGGAGACCTGGTCCGTAAGCTGGGAGAGAAGATCCTCCCAGAGATCATTCCTATCCTGGAGGAGGGTCTGCGCTCCGAGAAGAGTGATGAGAGGCAGGGCGTTTGCATCGGTCTGAGTGAGATCATGAAGTCCACCAGCAGGGACGCGGTCAGTACCTCAACACATACCTGGTCACTTTTTAAAATTCATTCATTATTTAACCTGGAAGTCCCTTGAGATGAGTATACAGTTTGAGGAAACCTTTTAAAACGCCTTATACATAGAAGGGTTGTGTTGTGACGTGATCCCATGGCAGAGAAGCAAGGTCACAATGCGTGTATGTTTCCAGGTGCTGATATTCTCTGAGTCCCTGGTCCCCACCGTGAGGAAGGCTCTGTGTGACCCCCTGGAGGAGGTACGAGAGGCTGCAGCCAAAACCTTTGAGCAGCTCCACGCCACCATCGGTCACCAGGCCCTGGACGACATCCTGCCTGCCCTGCTCAAACAGTTGGTGAGACGCACACTCAGATACAAATACACACACATGAATCCACTTTACCGCTAACATTCCTCTGTATCCACGCAGTAATACTCCCTCTCCTGTCCTTCTGATGTTAATGTTTCTGTGTGCAGGATGATGAGGAGACTGCAGAGTTTGCTCTGGACGGTCTGAAACAGGTGATGGCAGTGAAGAGTCGCTCTGTGCTGCCCTACCTGGTGCCCAAGGTGAGCTGTCCAAACATTATACACTCTACTGACAATGGTTCATCTCTGTGATCATTATTGGATTATATACCACTTTTCCTGATGCTTAAATGTTTTTAAAGTCTTTTATAGTTTGAGTGTAGTTCTGCGTATGAATGCTCTCCTCTCCCCTGTCAGCTCACTGCTCCTCCAGTGAACACGCGCGTGCTGGCCTTCCTGTCTGCTGTGGCTGGAGACGCTCTGACACGCCACCTGGGGGTCATCCTGCCTGCCCTCTACTCCTCTCTGAAAGACAAGCTGGGAACAGAGGAGGGGCAGCAGGTAACAACAGCATTCATGATTGCAAGATGGTTATAAAAGAGTTCCAAGTGCAGGGGCACTACTTTAATTGTCGGTGGTCGTAACAGTCATCGTCTTGGGATAATATTACAGTGGTTCTTAGTAGGCGGTTGTGGTCCGTAGATGATAGGTATGTCCCCAGGTTTATATTACCCCCCGCGCCTCTCCAGGAGCTGGCCAGCTGCCAGGCAGTGATCCTGTCTGTGGAAGATGAGGTGGGTCAACGTATCATCATCGAGGACTTGCTAGAGGCCACCAGGTCACCGGATGCCGGACTCAGACAGGCTGCCGCCACCATCCTCAACGGATACTTCTCCCGCACCCGCCTGGATTACAGTGCCCACACACGCAACCTGCTGTCAGGCCTCTTCCGCCTGCTCAATGACTCCAACCCTGAGGTCCTGGTGCAGAGCTGGGACGCCATCAACTCCATCACCAAGGTTAGCAGTTGACACCAAGAGCATTACAGGAACTAGGAATGGGTTTGTCTGGGTTAACTGAAGTCATACAGTTGTGGATCGTTATGCAGCATTGATTTCATAGATAACCAATAGCCACTAGGTAATCTGGTTAAGTAACATATTACAGTGGCAAGAACAAGTATGTGAAACCTTTAGAATGACCTGGATTTTGGCATAAATTGGTCATAAAATTTGATCTGTTCTTCATCTAAGTCACAACAATAGACAAACAGTCTGCTTAATCTAATAACACACAAACAATACGTTTATACGTTTTCATGTCTTTATTGAACACACCGTGTAAACATTCGCAGTGTAGGGTGGGGAAAGTATGCGAAACCTTGGATTTAATAACAGGTTGATCCCCCTTTTCCAGCAATAACCTCAACCAAACGTTTTCTGTCGGGTTGAGGTCAGGACTGACTGGGCCACTCCAGAAAGCATATTTTCTTCTGTTGAAGCCATTCTGTTGTTGATTTACCTCTGTGTTTTGGGTCGTTGTCCTGTTGCATCACCCAACTTCTGTTGAGCTTCAATTGAGGGACAGATAGTCTAACATTATCCTACAAAATGTCTTGATAAACTTGGGAATTATTTTTCTGTGGATGATAGCAAGCTGTCCAGGCCCTGAGGCAGCAAAACAGCCCCAAACCATGATGCTCCCTCCACCATACTTTACAGTCGGGATGAGGTTTTGATGAGCTTGTGTGTCTTCCAAACAACACAACTTTATGTTTCATGTATACACAGAATATTTTGCCAGTAGTGCTGTGGAACATCCAAGTGCTCTTTTGCGAACTTCAGACGTACCAGCAATGGTTTTTTTGGACAGCAATGGGTTCTTCCGTGGTGTCTTCCCATGAACACCAGTCTTGTTTAGTGTTTTACGCATTTTAGATTTTTGTAAGTCTTTAGCTGACTCTCTAGGATTCTTCTTAACCTCATTGCGCATTCTGCTCTGTGCTCTTGCAGTCGTCTTTGCAGGACAGCCACTCCTAGGGAGAGCAGCAACAGTGCTGAACTTTCTCCATTTATAAACAGTTTGTCATACCGTGGACTGATGAACATCAAGGCTTTTAGAGATACTTTTGTAACCCTTTCCAGCTTTATGCAAGGCAACAATTCTGAGATCTCCTTTGTTTGAGGCATGGTTCATATCAGGAAATGCTTCTTGTGAAATGCAAACTCAAATTTGGTGAGTGTTTTTTATAGGGCAAGGCAGCTCTAACCAACATCTCCAATCTCATCTCATTGATTGGACTCCAGGTTAACTGACTCCTGACTCCAATTAGCCTTTGGTCATTATCCTAGGGGTTCACATACTTTTTACAACCTACACTGTGAATGTTTAAATTATGTATTCAATATAGACATAACATTTGTGTTATTAGTTTAAGCACACTGTGTTTGTCCATTCTTGTGACTGGATCAAGATCAGATCAAGAATGATGACAAATTCATGCAGAAATCCAGGTAATTCCAAAGGGTTCACATACTTTTTCTTGCCACTGTATGTATTGATTTGTGAGGTCATGTTAAACTCTAGTTTGTTTTTGTAGAAACTGGACGCTGGCAGCCAGCTGGCTCTGATTGACGACCTGCACAGAGACATCCGATCAGTGGCAGTAGACGTTAAGGGTCAGCACCTGCCTGGGTTCTGTCTTCCCAAAAAGGTAGGCCTCTCTCTCCTCTTGACATGTACAGTCACATCCTCAAGCTGACTAGTTTTGATATATCTTTTGGCTCTCTCCTCTCCTCTAACTCTCTCCTCTTTCCCTCTTCCCCAGGGTGTGACCTGCATCCTGCCAGTGTTGAGGGAAGGAGTGTTGACAGGCAGTCCTGAGCAGAAAGAGGAGGCGGCCAAAGCGCTGGGAGGAGTCATCAAGCTGACCTCCTCTGAGGCTCTGCGACCGTCTGTGGTCAACATCACTGGACCGCTCATCCGTATCCTGGGAGACCGCTTTGCCTGGAGCGTGAAGACCTCTCTGCTAGAGACACTCACCCTGCTGCTGGCCAAGGTGAGTGTCTGCTTTTCATTTTGAGGTTAAAAGTTTCGTTTGGTAAGCACAAAATGGGAGACAGGAGAAACATTTTGAAATGTGGTTAATAAATGAAATAATCCAAAAATAAGATAAAAAAATTCTCAACGTTTTCCCATTTTGTGCCTACTAATAAACACAATCCTGTTGTTTCCTCCCTGCTGGAAGAATGGTTGGCATCTTGCTCTGGTCCTGAACCTGTTGCTCTGCCCCTGTCTCCAGGTAGGCATAGCCCTGAAGCCCTTCCTGCCCCAGCTCCAGACCACCTTCCTGAAGGCTCTGCAGGACTCTAGCCGGGCGGTCAGGCTGAAGGCTGCTGAGGCCCTGGGCCAGCTGGTCTCCATCCACAGCAAGGTGGACCCCCTATTTACAGAGCAGCTCTCTGCCATCCACAATGCTGAGGACTCAGGAGTCAGGTATGCAAAACCAGGGAATTCTGGGTAACTGAGAAATACAATGTGAAGAGTAGTGATCAGTTCCATATAGGATTCCTCTCATTTAGGATTTTTGGGGGGGATTGATTAGATTCAATCAATCAGCCTAGTGTTTTGCTCCCTTTTTTTCAGGGAGACCATGCTACAAGCCTTACGATTCGTCATCCAGGGAGCAGGGTCAAAGGTTGACCCAGCCATCAGGAAAAACATCACCACCACATTGCTGAGTATGCTGGGTCATGATGAGGTATGTTTACAAGCAGATACACTGACTAAGCATGTGTGAATGCAACATATGTTTTTTAGGCAGTCTACTGATATCCCCCCTTCTGTCTCTCAATGGTAATTGCTAGAATTGAGTATAAAACTTTCCGTTTAATCTTGCTAGCTAAATATATTGTAGCCCTGCAATACTGAACCTGGCATAAGCATTTCGCTACACCCGCAATAACATCTGCTAAACCCGTGTATGTGAACAATAAGATTTGATTTGATAAGGACGTATTCAGCTCCATGTTTCAATGAAAGGATCTTTCAGAGTGCTATGTTTAGTTTTTACCTCTGATCGAACTAGACTTCCGTCAGTCAAGGCAGGATGTGGCTTAATGAAAGGGGTTTTAGGCCTCCTTATCAGTCAGTGTGTATGAAAGCCTCATATAGAATAATTTAGTTCTAACTTTGTGTGTGTGTGTAGGATGCTACACGCATGTCCTCAGCAGGTTGTTTAGGAGAGCTGTGTGCCTTCCTGTCTGAAGAGGATCTGAGGAGTGTGTTGCTCCAGCATGTCCTGGGTAAGAATTTACACAATCACACCATACTCTTCGCCCACGCACAACCCTTTATATAGCACAAACATTCACACTTATGATAAAAGGTATTCACACATTGAATTTACATGTTATAATTTCTAACACTTAACTCTTGACTATCAAGACTATAATGTAGTAAGGAAAGACTTCTGTTTAACCTATGAAAAATGTTCCCGTTCTTCACCTAGCTGACATATCAGGAGTGGACTGGATGGTGCGTCATGGTCGCAGTATGACTCTGGCCATCGCAATCAAGTCTGCCCCTGAGCAGCTGTGTGTGGAGGAGTACAGTTCAACCGTGACGGAGGCCATCCTGGCCAGTGCCACCGCAGACAGGGTAGGAACTTCATACATCTGGTCAGATCTAAGTGGACACCGCTCCTTTTAGTTTACTCATTCTGTTCACCCAGACAGTGGAAGGATTGGCTCGTCAAGCACTTTTTCCCTTGCCAAACCATACCTCTTTCTCCTCTCTGACTGAACACTGTGCACGGTCGACTCCTCCAGATCCCCATAGCTACCAGTGGGATCAGAGCCATGGGCTACCTGATGAGACATCATCTCAGAACCAAGGAAGGAAGTGGCTCATCACAGCGCATCATCTCACAGTTTGTGAAGGTGAGGCAGGGGGGTACTTTCTCAGGAGTAATCTGTTACGTCATCCCCCCCATTTACAAAATGAATGTTTCTCAAATCAAGCACAAATCAAGAAAATAGACATACCCAAAAGTAACTGCAATTCATGTGTAATTACATGATTCTGACATGCCAAAACCTGGTATATTATGAGGTTATGAGATTAAGAGGAAATTATCAGAAGGTAGGAGTTATAGTTCAGAATACACAAGATCAAGCACACACTAACTTTTTTTATTTTGAAAGTCATCTTTCATTGACAAGCTATAAGTGATTTATTTATGCCCAGAGCTGGAAACACATCAGATGGCTACCACAACATGTGAAAAATATCAGAAGAAAGAAAATGGGTTTGATAGATCTAACAACTAGAAATGGGCAGATGTTATAGTAAGTGGTGTCAGGTGTGGTCACGTGACATTTGCAAGTGTCCCTAAACCTCTCCAAAGTGGCATATGTCTGTAAATTAGGTAATTCCAGTGCTATTACATATTTGCAATCACTAAATGCTAGTTGTTCAGTATAAAAACACAATTTTTATCATATCTACCTCAATCAAACATTGTGGTGGTATAGGGTATCCAGGGTACATTCAAGTGTCCTTTCAACCTCTCCAAAGTGTTCAAATGTGGTAATTGCACTATTTTTGCACACTGGATGTACCTAAAAGCTATTGTTCACTATAACTAAGTTTCTACAACACCAACCTCAAACATTGTGGTGGTGTCGGGGTTCTTACAGGGGATATCTAAGTGTTTTTTCAACCTCTCCAAAGTGCCTGAACGTTTAGCCTAGGCATATCCAACGTATTGGTCCCACATACAAATGAACTGTTTACAAAAACAATATAAAGCAACAGATATACAGTACCAGTCAAAAGTTTAGCACACCTACTCATTCAATGGTTTTTCTTTATTTTGACTATTGTATAGTAATAGTGAAGACATCAAAACTATGAAATAACACATTGAATCATGTAGAAACCAAAAAGGTGTTAAACAAATCAAAATATATTTCAGATTCTTTTAAGTAGCCACCCTTTGCCTTGACAGATTTGCACACTCTTGGATTTCTCTCAACCAGCTTCACCTGGAATGCTTTTCCAACCGTCTTGAAGGAGTTCCCACATTTGCTGAGCACTTGTTGGCTGCTTTTCTTTCACTTTGCAGTCCAACTCATCCCAAACCATCTCAATTGTGTTGAGGTCTGGTGATTGTGGAGACTAGTTCATCTGATGCAGCACTCCATCACTCTCCTTCTTGGTCAAATAGCCCTTACACAGCCTGGAGGTGTGTTTGGTCAATGTCCTGTTGAAAAACAAATGATAGTCCCACTAAGCTTCAAACCAGATGGGATGGCGTATCACTGCAGTATTCTGTGGTAGCCATGCTGGTTAAGTGTGCCTTAAATTTTAAATATAATCACAGTGTTACCAGCAAAGCACCATCACCTCCATGCTTCACGGTGGGAACCACACAAGCGGATATCATCCGTTCACCTACTCCCCGTCTCACAAAGACAGAGGTTGGAACCAAAAATCTCAAATTTGGACTCATCAGACCAAAGGACAGATTTCCACTGTTCTGATGTCCATTACTTGTTTCTTGGCCCAAGCAAGTCTTCTTCTTATTTGTGTCCTTTAGTTGTGGTTTCTTTGCAGCAATTTGACCATGAAGGCCTGATTCACGCAGTTTCCTCCTCGATTATGTTGAGATGTGTCTGTTACTTGAACTCTGAAGCATTTTTATTTGGGATGCAATTTCTGTAGCTGGGAGCTCTAATTAACTTCTCTCCAGCAGAGGTAACTCTTGATCTTCCTTTCCTGTGGCGGTCATCATGAGAGCCAGTTTCATTATAGCGCTTGATGGTTTTTGCAACTACACTTGAAGAAACTTTCAAAGTTCTTGACATTTTCATTGACTGACCTTCATGTCTTAAAGTAATGATGGACTATCGTTTCCCTGCTTATTTGAGCTGTTCTTTCCATAATATGGACTTGGTCTTTTACCAAATAGGGCTATTCTGTATACCACCCCTACCATGTCACAACACAACTGATTTATTTGCTCATTTGCATTAAAAAGGAAATAAATTCCACATTCACTTTTAACAAGGCACACCTGTTAATTGAAATGCATTCCAGGTGACTACCTCATGAAGCTTGGTTGAGAGAATGCCAAGAGTGTGCAAAGCTGTCAAGGCGAAGGGTAGCTACTTTGAAGAATCTCAATTATAAAATATATTTAACACTTTTTTAGTTACTACATGATACCATGTGTTATTTCATAGTTTTGATGTATTCACTATTATAGTACAAATGAAGAAAAACCCTGGAATGAGTAGGTGTGTCCAAACTTTTGACTGGTGCTATACATAAGAGGTTTTTAAAATATGTTTTATCAAACACACTTGGTTACACACCTGTCCTTCACTAAGAAAGGTGCAAAAATAGAAATAAGCTGAACTATTTACAAATGGCATTCGTGTTCGTTTTATATCCCAGGTGTAGATGATTAGATTTCACTTTCACCGTAGCTTATGCATGTCGTTTTTATTTGATTTATTTCACCTTTATTTATTTAACCAGGTAGGCCTGTTGAGAACAAGTTCTCATTTACAACTGCGACCTGGCCAAGATAAAGCAAAGCAGTGTGACAAAAACAACACAGAGTTACACATGGGACACAATAGAAATATCTATATACAGTGTGTTCCCCTTGTTGGGGAAGGATTGCTCTCAAACGTCATCAAAATCCTCTGCATCCTCCATTCTGAAGTACAGTTGACTAAATTTACTAAATGACATTACTGTAAAGTAAAAACACCAGTGACTCACATACAGTGCCTTGCGAAAGTATTCGGCCCCCTTGAACTTTGCGACCTTTTGCCACATTTCAGGCTTCAAACATAAAGATATAAAACTGTATTTTTTTGTGAAGAATCAACAACAAGTGGGACACAATCATGAAGTGGAACAACATTTATTGGATATTTAAAACTTTTTTAACAAATCATAAACTGAAAAATTGGGCGTGCAAAATTATTCAGCCCCCTTAAGTTAATACTTTGTAGCGCCACCTTTTGCTGCGATTACAGCTGTAAGTCGCTTGGGGTATGTCTCTATCAGTTTTGCACATCGAGAGACTGACATTTTTTTCCCATTCCTCCTTGCAAAACAGCTCGAGCTCAGTGAGGTTGGATGGAGAGGAGAGCATTTGTGAACAGCAGTTTTCAGTTCTTTCCACAGATTCTCGATTGGATTCAGGTCTGGACTTTGACTTGGCCATTCTAACACCTGGATATGTTTATTTTTGAACCATTCCATTGTAGATTTTGCTTTATGTTTTGGATCATTGTCTTGTTGGAAGACAAATCTCCGTCCCAGTCTCAGGTCTTTTGCAGACTCCATCAGGTTTTCTTCCAGAATGGTCCTGTATTTGGCTCCACACATCTTCCCATCAATTGCAATTGCAATTGGGTTCTGTAGCTCAGTTGGTAGAGCATGGCGCTTGTAATGCCAGGGTAGTGGGTTCGATCCCCGGGACCACTCATACGTAGAATGTATGCACACATGACTGTAAGTCGCTTTGGATAAAAGCGTCTGCTAAATGGCATATATTAATTTTAACCATCTTCCCTGTCCCTGCTGAAGAAAAACAGGCCCAAACCATGATGCTGCCACCACCATGTTTGATAGTGGGGATGGTGTGTTCAGGGTGATGAGCTGTGTTGCTTTTACGCCAAACATAACGTTTTGCATTGTTGCCAAAAAGTTCAATTTTGGTTTCATCTGACCAGAGCACCTTCTTCCACATGTTTGGTGTGTCTCCCAGGTGGCTTGTGGCAAACTTTAAACGACACTTTTTATGGATATCTTTAAGAAATGGCTTTCTTCTTGCCACTCTTCCATAAAGGCCAGATTTGTGCAATATACAACTGATTGTTGTCCTATGGACAGAGTCTCTCACCTCAGGTGTAGATCTCTGCAGTTCATCCAGAGTGATCATGGGCCTCTTGGCTGCATCTCTGATCAGTCTTCTCCTTGTATGAGCTGAACGTTTAGAGGGACGGCCAGGTCTTGGTAGATTTGCAGTGGTCTGATACTCCTTCCATTTCAATATTATCGCTTGCACAGTGCTCCTTGGGATGTTTAAAGCTTGGGAAATATTTTTGTATCCAAATCCGGCTTTAAACTTCTTCACAACAGTATCTCGGACCTGCCTGGTGTGTTCCTTGTTCTTCATGATGCTCTCTGCGCTTTTAACGGACCTCTGAGACTATCACAGTGCAGGTGCATTTATACGGAGACTTGATTACACACAAGTAGATTGTATTTATCATCATTAGTCATTTAGGTCAACATTGGATCATTCAGAGATCCTCACTGAACTTCTGGAGAGAGTTTGCTGCACTGAAAGTAAAGGGGCTGAATAATTTTGCACGCCCAATTTCTCAGTTTTTGATCTGTTAAAAAAGTTTGAAATATCCAATAAATGTTGTTCCACTTCATGATTGTGTCCCACTTGTTGTTGATTTTTCACAAAAAAATACAGTTTTATATCTTTATGTTTGAAGCCTGAAATGTGGCAAAAGGTCGCAAAGTTCAAGGGGGCCGAATACTTTCGCAAGGCACTGTAGGTGTACTGCACACACACACACAATGCAAACCATAACACTTAAGAGAGAAAGGCAGAGGTGTCAACCACAAATTAACAATGGGAGTGAGAGTGCAGTGGCCTCAAATTACAAGATGGTACGTAGAACAGCAAACAGTGAACTAATATGAAACATAGACAATAACTACTTTGGAATTATATAACATTGAAATTACTTGTTATGTAGGCCTATGTAAATTAAATCCAAAGCACAAAAAGCAGATTACTTGAAATGAATGAAATGCAAACATTAAATTAGCTATATAAAGTAGAGGTCGACTGACTAATCGGCATTTCAAGTTTTCGTAACAATCGGTAATCAGCATTTTTGGATTACATTGCACTCCACGAGGAGACTGCGTGGCAGGCTGACCACCTGTTACGCGAGTCGAGTACAGCAAGGAGCCACGGTAAGTTGCTAGCTAGCATTAAACTTAACTTATAAAAAACTATCAATCTTAACATAATCACTAGTTAACTACACATGGTTGATGATATTACTAGATTAACTAGCTTGTCCTGCGTTGCAAATATTCAATGCGGTGCCTGTTAATTTATCGTCAAATCACAGCCTACATTGCCATAAACAGCAATGCCTTTCTTAAAAATCAATACACAAGTATATTCTTTAAACCTGCATATTTAGTTAAAATAAATTCATGTTAGCAGGCAATATTAACTCGGGACATTGTGTCACTTCTCTTGCGATCTGTGCAAGCAGAGTCTAAATCAAATCAAATAAAATGTATTTATATAGCCCTTCGTACATCAGCTGATATCTCAAAGTGCTGTACAGAAACCCAGCCTAAAACCCCAAACAGCAAGCAATGCAGGTGTAGAAGCACGGTGGCTAGGAAAAACTCCATAGAAAGGCCAAAACCTAGGAAAAAACCTAGAGAGGAACCAGGCTATGTGGGGTGGCCAGTCCTCTTCTGGCTGTGCCGGATGGAGATTATAACAGAACATGGCCAAGATGTTCAAATGTTCATAAATGACCAGCATGGTCGAATAATAACAAGGCAGAACAGTTGAAACTGGAGCAGCAGCACAGTCAGGTGGACTGGGGACAGCAAGGAGTCATCATGTCAGGTCGTCCTGGGGCACGGTCCTTGGGCTCAGGTCCTCCGAGAGAGAGAAAGAAAGAAGGAGAGAATTAGAGAACGCACACTTAGATTCACACAGGACTCCGAATAGGACAGGAGAAGTACTCCAGATATAACAAACTGACCCTAGCCCCCCGACACAAACTACTGCAGCATAAATACTGGAGGCTGAGACAGGAGGGGTCAGGAGACACTGTGGCCCCATCCGAGGACACCCCCGGGCAGGGCCAAACAGGAAGGATATAACCCCACCCACTTTGCCAAAGCACAGCCCCCACACCACTAGAGGGATATATTCAACCACCAACTTACCATCCTGAGACAAGGCTGAGTATAGCCCACAAAGATCTCCGCCACGGCACAACCCAAGGGGGGGGGGGCGCCAACCCAGACAGGATGACCACAACAGTGAATCAACCCACTCAGGTGACGCACCCCCTGCAGGGACGGCAAGGGAGCCCCAGTAAGCCAGTGACTCAGCCCCTGTAATAGGGTTAGAGGCAGAGAATCCCAGTGGAAAGAGGGGAACCGGCCAGGCAGAGACAGCAAGGGCGGTTCGTTTCTCCAGAGCCTTTCCGTTCACCTTCCCACTCCTGGGCCAGACTACACTCAATCATATGACCCACTGAAGAGATGAGTCTTCAGTAAAGACTTAAAGGTTGAGACCGAGTTTGCGTCTCTGACATGGGTAGGCAGACCGTTCCATAAAAATGGAGCTCTATAGGAGAAAGCCCTGCCTCCAGCTGTTTGCTTAGAAATTCTAGGGACAATTAGGAGGCCTGCGTCTTGTGACCGTAGCGTACGTGTAGGGATGTACGGCAGGACCAAATCAGAGAGAGAGGTAGGAGCAAGCCCATGTAATGTTTTGTAGGTTAGCAGTAAAACCTTGAAATCAGCCCTTGCTTTGACAGGAAGCCAGTGTAGAGAGGCTAGCACTGGAGTAATATGATCCATTTTTTTGGTTCTAGTCAGGATTCTAGCAGCCGTATTTAGCACTAACTGAAGTTTATTTAGTGCTTTATCCGGGTAGCCGGAAAGTAGAGCATTGCAGTAGTCTAACCTAGAAGTGACAAAAGCATGGATTAATTTTTCTGCATAATTTTTGGACAGAAAGTTTCTGATTTTTGCAATATTACGTAGATGGAAAAAAGCTGTCCTCGAAATGGTCTTGATATGTTCTTCAAAAGAGAGATCAGGGTCCAGAGTAACGCCGAGGTCCTTCACAGTTTTATTTGAGACGACTGTACAACCATTAAGATTAATTGTCAGATTCAACAGAAGATCTCTTTGTTTCTTGGGACCTAGAACAAGCATCTCTGTTTTGTCCGAGTTTAATAGTAGAAAGTTTGCAGCCATCCACTTCCTTATGTCTGAAACACATGCTTCTAGCGAGGGCAATTTTGGGGCTTCACCATGTTTCATTGAAATGTACAGCTGTGTGTCATCGGCATAGCAGTGAAAGTTAACATTGTGTTTTCGAATAACATCCCCAAGAGGTAAAATGTATAATGAAAACAATCGTGGTCCTAAAACAGAACCTTGAGGAACACCGAAATTTACAGTTGATTTGTCAGAGGACAAACCATTCACAGAGACAAACTGATATCTTTCCGACAGATAAGATCAGGGTATATGCAGCAGTTTGACCCTCCTGGCTCGTTGCGAACTGTGTGAAGACCATTTCTTCCTAACAAAGACCATAATTCACTTTCCTGTGTTTGCCAGCAGCTCTTCGAAATGCTTGAAGCACAGCGCTGTTTATGACTTCAAGCCCATCAACTTGCGATATTAGGCTGGCAATACTATAGTGCCTAGAAGAACATCCAATAGTCAAAGGTATATGAAATACAAATGGTATAGAGAGAAAGTCCTATAATTCCTATAATAACAATAACCTAAACCTTCTTAAGTGGGAATATTGAAGACTCATGTTAAAAGGAACCACCAGCTTTCATGTGTTCTCATGTTCTGAGCAAGGAATATATTAAACATTAGCTTTTTTACATGGCACATATTGCACTTTTACTTTCTTCTCCAACTGTGTTTTTGCATTATTTAAACCAAATTGAACACATTTCATTATTTATTTGAGACTAAATTGATGTATTATGTTAAGTTAAAATAAGTGTTAATTCAGTATTGTTGTAATATACACTGCTCAAAAAAATAAAGGGAACACTTAAACATCACAATGTAACTCCAAGTCAATCACACTTCTGCGAAATCAAACTGTCCACTTAGGAAGCAACACTGATTGACAATAAATTACACATGCTGTTGTGCAAATGGAATAGACAACAGGTGGAAATTATAGGCAATTAGCAAGACACCCCAATAAAGGAGTGGTTCTGCAGGTGGGGACCACAGACCACTTCTCAGTTCCTATGCTTCCTGGCTGATGTTTTGGTCACTTTTGAATGCCGGCGGTGCTTTCACTCTAGTGGTAGCATGAGACTGAGTCTACAACCCACATAAGTGGCTCAGGTAGTGCAGCTCATCCAGGCTGACACATCAATGCGAGCTGTGGCAAGAAGGTTTGCTGTGTCTGTCAGCGTAGTGTCCAGAGTATGGAGGCGCTACCAGGAGACAGGCCAGTACATCAGGAGACGTGGAGAAGGCCGTAGGAGGGCGACAACCCAGCAGCAGGGCCGCTACCTCCACCTTTGTGCAAGGAGAAGCACTGCCAGAGCCCTGCAAAATGACCTCCAGCAGGCCACAAATGTGCATGTGTCTGCTCAAACGGTCAGAAACAGACTCCATGAGGGTGGTATGAGGGCCCGATGTCCACAGGTGGAGGTTGTGCTTACAGCCCAACACCGTGCAGGACTTTTGACATTTGCCAGAGAACACCAAGTTTGGCAAATTCGCAAATGGTGTGGTATTTCATGGTATTTCTTTGGGGGGGCCGCACAGCCCTCCATGTGCTCGCCAGAGGTAGCCTGACTGCCATTAGGTACCGAGATGAGATCCTCAGACCCCTTGTGAGACCATATGCTGGGTTCCTCCTAATGCAAGACAATGCTAGACCTCATGTGGCTGGAGTGTGTCAGCAGTTGCTGCAAGAGGAAGGCATTGATGCAATGGACTGGCCTGACCGTTCCCCAGACCTGAATCCAATTGAGCACATCTAGGACATCATGTCTCGCTCCATCCACCAACGCCACGTTGCACCACAGACTGTCCAGGAGTTAGAGGATGCTTTAGTCCAGGTCTGGGAGGAGATCCCTCAGGAGACCATCCGCCACCTCATCAGGAGAATGCCCAGGCGTTGTAGGGAGGTCATACAGAGGGAACACCCCCCTATCCACATCGATGGAACAGTAGTGGAGAGGGTAGTAAGTTTTAAGTTCCTCGGCATACACATCACAGACAAACTGAATTGGTCCACTCACACAGACAGCATCGTGAAGAAGGTGCACCAGCGCCTCTTCAACCTCAGGAGGCTGAAGAAATTTGGCTTGTCACCAAAAGCACTCACAAACTTCTACAGATGCACAATCGAGAGCATCCTGGCGGGCTGTATCACTGCCTGGTACGGCAACTGCTCCGCCCACAACCGTAAGGCTCTCCAGAGGGTAGTGAGGTCTGCACAACGCATCACCGGGGGCAAACTACCTGCTCTCCAGGACACCTACACCACCCGATGTTACAGGAAGACCATAAAGATCATCAAGGACAACAACCACCCGAGCCACTGCCTGTTCACCCCGCTATCATCCAGAAGGCGAGGTCAGTACAGGTGCATCAAAGCTGGGACCGAGAGACTGAAAAACAGCTTCTATCTCAAGGCCATCAGACTGTTAAACAGCCACCACTAACATTGAGTGGCTGCTGCCAACACACTGACACTGACTCAACTCCAGCCACTTTAATAATGGGAATTGATGGGAAATGATGTAAAATATATCACTAGCCACTTTAAACAATGCTACCTAATATAATGTTTACATACCCTACATTATTCATCTCATATGCATATGTATATACTGTACTCTATCATCTACTGCATCCTTATGTAATACATGTATCACTAGCCACTTTAACTATGCCACTTTGTTTACATACTCATCTCATATGTATATACTGTACTCGATACCATCTACTGTATCTTGCCTATGCTGATCTGTACCATCACTCATTCATATATCTTTATGTACATATTCTTTATCCCCTTACACTTGTGTCTAAGGGAGTAGTTTTGGAATTGTTAGCTAGATTACTTGTTGGTTATTACTGCATTGTCGGAACTAGAAGCACAAGCATTTCGCTACACTCGCATTAACATCTGCTAACCATGTGTATGTGACAAATAAAATTTGATTTGATACAGGCACGTGGAGGCCACACACACTACTGAGCCTCATTTTGACTTGTTTTAAGGACATTTACATCAATGTTGGATCAGCCTGTAGTGTGGTTTTCCAACCTCTCTGGTACCAGTGGGACGGTAGCGTCCCACCTCGACAACAGCAAGTGAAATTGCAGGGCGCCAAATTCAAAACAACAGAAGTCCCATAATTAAAATTCCTCAAACATATAAGTATTATACACCAATGTAAACATAGACTTCTTGTAAATCAAACCACAGTGTCCAATTTCAAAAAGGCTTTATGGCGAAAGCACACCAAACGATTATGTTAGGTCAGTGCCTGGTCACAGAAAACCATACAGCCATTTTCCAGCCACGGAGAGGGCTCACAAAAGTCAGAAATAGCGATTTAAGTTAATCACTAACCTTTGATGATCTTCATCAGATGGCACTAACAGGACTTCATGTTACACAATAAATGTGTGTTTTGTTCGATAAAGTCTTTATGTCCAAAAACCTCAGTTGAAATTGGCGCGTTATGTACAGTAATCATTGTCTCAAACAAACATCCGGTGACATTTCAGAGAGCCACATCAAATTACAGAAATACTCATCATAAACATTGATGAAAAATACAAGTTTTATACGTAGGATTAAAGATAAACGTCTTTTTTTGGGGAAAAATAACGTTCCCAAAGTAAACATCCGATTTCTCAGGACGAGATGCTAGAATATGCATATAATTGACAGCTTAGGATAGAAAACATTCTAAAGTTTCCAAAACTGTAAAAATATTGTCTGTGAGTATAACAGAACTGATATGGCAGGAGAAAGCCTAAGAAAAATCCAATCAGGAAGTGACTCGTGTTTTGAAACCGTTGTATTCCTTTGCACCCCTATTGGCCATTGAAAGGGATATCAACCAGATTTATTTTTCTACGTATTTCCGAAGGTGTCTTACAGCATTTTGACGTAGTTTCACGCCTTTATGTTGAAGAATGAGTGTAAACGACTACATTGCATAAGTGGCCAGCTGAGGGCTCTCAGTGATTCTTGCGTAAAAGACAGAGGTAGTCATTTTTCCTCTCGCTCCTACTGACAAGCCAATTGTCCCGGTTGATATATTATCGAATAGATATTTGAAAAACATCTTGAGGATTGAATATAAAAAAAATGTTTGCCAGGTTTCTGTCGATATTATGGATATAATTTGGAATTTTGTTCGCCGTTGTCGTGACCGCTATTTCCGGTGGATTTCCCAACATAACATGACCAACAAACGGAGGTATTTTGGGTATAAAAATCATCTTTATGGAACAAAAGGAACATTTGCTGTCTAACTGGGAGTCTCGTGAGTGAAAACATCCGAAGCTCATCAAAGGTAAACGGTTAATTTGATTGCTTTTCTGATTTTCGTGACCAAGCTTCCTGCTGCTAGCTGGACATAATGCTATGCTAGGCTATCGATAAACTTACACAAACGCTTGTCTTTCTTTGGCTGTAAAGCATAATTTCAAAATCTGAGATGACAGGGTGATTAACAAAAGGCTAAGCTGTGTTTCACTATATTTCACTTGTCATGAATATGAATATTTTCTAGTAATATTTTTTGACTGTTGCTCTATGCTAATTAGTGTAGTTGATGACAATTCTCCCGGATCCGGAATGGGTAGTTCCAAGATTAACTAAGAGGCTCCTCTGTCCTCCACTCGTTACCTGTATTAATGGCACCTGTTTGAACTTGTTATCAGTATAAAATACAGTCACACTCCAAACTCCACTATGGCCAAGACCAAAGAGCTGTCAAAGGACACCAGAAACAAAATTGTAGACTTGCACCAGGCTGGGAAGACTGAATCTGCAATAGGTAAGCAGCTTGGTTTGAGGAAAGCAACTGTGGGAGCAATTATTAGGAAATGGAAGACATACAAGACCACTGATAATCTCCCTCGATCTTGGGCTCCACGCAAGATCTCACCCCGTGGGGTCAA
Source organism: Oncorhynchus gorbuscha (assembly GCF_021184085.1). Classification (NCBI taxonomy): domain Eukaryota; kingdom Metazoa; phylum Chordata; class Actinopteri; order Salmoniformes; family Salmonidae; genus Oncorhynchus; species Oncorhynchus gorbuscha. Next base: position 59,567,096 of record NC_060177.1, on the reverse strand, counting down.
AATGATCACAAGAACGGTGAGCAAAAATTCCAGAACCACACGGGGGGACCTAGTGAATGACCTGCAGAGAGCTGGGACCAAAGTAACAAAGCCTACTAGTAACACACTACGCCGCCAGGGACTCAAATCCTGCAGTGCCAGACATGTCCCCCTGCTTAAGCCAGTACATGTCCAGGCCTGTCTGAAGTTTGCTAGAGAGAATTTGGATGATCCAGAAGAAGATTGGGAGAATGTCATATGGTCAGATGAAACCAAAGTATAACTTTTTGGTAAAAACTCAACTCGTCGTGTTTGGAGGACAAAGAATGCTGAGTTGCATCCAAAGAACACCATACCTACTGTGAAGCATGGGGGTGGAAACATCATGCTTTGAGGCTGTTATTCTGCAAAAGGACCAGGACGACTGATCCGTGTAAAGGAAAGAATGAATGGTGCCATGTATCGTGAGATTTTGAGTGAAAACCTCCTTCCATCAGCAAGGGCATTGAAGATGAAACGTGGCTGGGTCTTTCAGCATGACAATGATCCCGAACACACTGCCCGGGCAAGGAAGGAGTGGCTTCGTAAGAAGCATTTCAAGGTCCTGGAGTGGCCTAGCCAGTCTCCAGATCTCAACCCCATAGAACATCTTTGGAGGGAGTTGAAAGTCTGTGTTGCCCAGCAACAGCCCCAAAACATCACTGCTCTAGAGGAGATCTGCATGGAGGAATGGGCCAAACTACCACCAACAGTGTGTGAAAACCTTGTGAAGACTTACAGAAAACGTTTGACCTCTGTCATTGCCAACAAAGGGTATATAACAAAGTTATTGAGAAACTTTTGTTATTGACCAAATACTTATTTTTCCACCATAATTTGCAAATAAATTCATTTAAAAAATCCTACAATGTGATTTTCTGGATTTTTTCCTCATTTTGTCTGTCATAGTTGAAGTGTACCTATGATGAAAATTACAGGCCTCTCTCATCTTTTTAAGTGGGAGAACTTGCACAATTGGTGGCTGACTAAATACTTTTTTGCCTAAATACTTTTTTGATATGCACATGCATATCCTAGCTTCTGGGCCTGAGTAGCAGGTAGTTTAATTTGGGCACGCTTTTCATCCAACATTTGTTGAAAACGTTGTGTAAAATAAAAAATTTGACTCTCTGGGCTGGTGGTCAATAATGGTAGGTCACAGGCAGACAAATAACACATCCTTATGATCTGTGGAGTCCCGGCTTTCGGTGGGTATCGACGTATTCCATGTTTATTTAGTTTATGCTTCACGATGCTAACCGGAATGTAGGAAGCAGCCATCTTGAAATTAGGTCATCGGCTCGGCCTGCCCTTATACATTCATATGCCCATATATGGTAGTAAGTCACAACAAATATTAAGGCACAGATCAATAGCCAAGATTATCAGCTTTCTGCAGACACCCTGCGTTTGCAGATAGGGGCTACCGTTCTCATACCAGACTGAATTGAATAAAATGCAATCTAATAGGGTCCCCAAATATGGGGACTTTACATTTAAGGGGTTTAAGCACCGTGGCTGCATGGGTATCGACAAATGTAAGAAATAAGAACACTGACAGTGCTTCTCTGATTTGTCAGTAACCTCTCCCCTGTCATTTCCCCTACAGTGTCTCCAGAACCAGTCCAGTGACATCAGGCTGGTGTCGGAGCGGGTGCTGTGGTGGGTGTTTAAAGACGAGGCCACGCCCTCCCTGGAGCCCGCCCTCATCAAGCCGCTGGTGAAGAGCCTGCTGGACAACACCAAGGACAAGAATACCAGCGTCAGAGCCCAGAGCGAACACACAATTGTCAGCCTGCTCCGACTGCGTCAGGGAGAGCAGACCATGCAAGTCAGTGACAAACACACTTGCACAAATAAACAGTCTCAATACTCATTATAAAGAAGATAATGCTTGGCCTGATGGATTTGAGTTGTGCGTGCATTCACAATACAATCTGTTATGTTTGTCTTTCAGAGCGTCAGTGCCATTCTTGACTCCGCTAGTAATGAGCTGCTGTCTGACTGTCACCGCCGCTCCCTGAGGAAGATCTCCAGCCTTCCAGACTCTAACGAAGAGATTGACGACACCATCCTCACGTGATGGACAGGATTTAACCCCATTTAAAAAATCCATACTGTTGCTCTTGTACTCAGAAAAGACCTCAACAGCAATCAAGAGAACCTTAGCTGTTATGTCTAACAAATACATTCAACTACGGAGAGAACCCTCACACACGCATACATCCCGAATAACTCCATGTTATCCATGGACCAAGGATGAGTATGAACACTCACTTTCCTTCATATTCCCACTCTTTGGACAATTTCATTTCTTGTTTAAGTGGCTCTATAAACATAACATTGGTTCTCTCTCACAAAGTGTAGGTAAAAGTCCTGTTAGCTCACTGCATAAAGAAAGTAATTTGTGCCAATTCCCTTTGACATTTAACTGTGTATTCAATGTCCCTCTTATTTTATTGAATTTATTTAGAGCGTCACTGACACCAGTAACAAAGCAGCAATTCAATTTATACCCCTGCTTTTCCACTGTTTTATCCCTCTTTGCTTTTGTGTGTGTGTGAGAGTTGTGTGAGGAAAGCAACCAGTTATCTTTAGGATGAAGTTGATATTCTTATCAATATTAGTTGTAAACAGAAATCAAATAAAACTTGATTTTATAATGGTTGACAATCTGAATTAACTTTATTTTTGGCACCCTGTCACTGAACTTGGCTTTTTGCATTGATACACAAACTACACAAAATTTCAGTCAGTCCAGGGCCTGGTTTCCTAAAAGCATCTTAAGGTTAAGTTAATCATTAGAATATTGTTCTAACGATAAACTTAACCATAAAATGCTTTTGGGAAATCGGGCCCTGAGCAGGGGTGTCAAACTCATCCCATGGAGAGTCGCGTGTCTGCTGGTTTTTCCTTTCAATTAAGACCTAGACAACCCGGGTGAGGGGAGTTCTGTACAGATTAATTACCTTCATTCATCAATCAATGGGGTGGCAGGGTAGCCTAGTGGTTAGAGCGTTGGACTAGTAACTGGAAGGTTGCAAGTTCAAACCCCCCGAGCTGACAAGGTACAAATCTGTCGTTCTGCCCCTGAACAGGCAGTTAACCCACTGTTCCTAGGCCGTCATGAATATATATATTTTAATTACTCGGCCTTGTCTCAGGATGGTAAGTTGGTGGTTGAAGATTTCCCTCTAGTGGTGTGGGGGCTGTGCTTTGGCAAAGTGGGTGGGGTTATATCCTTCCTGTTTGGCCCTGTCCGGGGGTGTCCTCGGATGGGGCCACAGTGTCTCCTGACCCCTCCTGTCTCAGCCTCCAGTATTTATGCTGCAGTAGTTTGTGTCGGGGGGCGGGGGGCTAGGGTTAGTTTGTTTATCTGGAGTACTTCTCCTGTCCTATTCGGTGTCCTGTGTAAATCTAAGTGTGCGTTCTCTAATTCTCTCCTTCTCTCTTTCTTTCTCTCTCTCGGAGGACCTGAGCCCTAGAACCATGCCCCAGGACTACCTGACATGATGACTCCTTGCTGTCCCCAGTCCACCTGGCCATGCTGCTGCTCCAGTTTCAACTGGCCTGGGCCCTAGGACCATGTCCCAGGACTACCTGACATGAGGACTCCTTGCTGTCCCCAGTCCACCTGGCCATGCTCCTGCTCCAGTTTCAACTGTTCTGCCTTACTATTATTCAACCATGCTGGTCATTTATGAACATTTGAACATCTTGGCCACGTTCTGTTATAATCTCCACCTGGCACAGCCAGAAGAGGACTGGCCACCCCACATATGCTCTCTCTAATTCTCTCTTTCTTTCTCTCTCTCGGAGGACCTGAGCCCTAGGACCGTGCCCCAGGACTACCTGACATGATGGCTCCTTGCTGTCCCCAGTCCATCTGACTGTGCTGCTGCTCCAGTTTCAACTGTTCTGCCTTATTATTATTTGACCATGCTGGTCATTTATGAACATTTGAACATCTTGGTCATGTTCTGTTATAATCTCTACCCGGCACAGCCAGAAGAGGACTGGCCACCCCACATAGCCCGGTTCCTCTCTAGGTTTCTTCCTAGGTTTTGGCCTTTCTAGGGAGTTTTTCCTAGCCACCGTGCTTTTACACCGTGCTTTTACACCTGCATTGTTTGCTGTTTGGGGTTTTAGGCTGGGTTTCTGTACAGCACTTTGAGATATCAGCTGATGTACGAAGGGCTATATAAATAAATTTGATTTGATTTGATTTGATTTGAATTAATCAAGCATAAGGGAGGAGTGAAAATCTGCAGACACCCAGCCCACCATGGAATGAGTTTGACACGTGGTGTAGAGTTATGCGAATGGAAAAGTGCCAACCTGAAGTCAACAGCACCTTGAATCTACGAAACTGGGCCCTGGTAAAGGGTGTATGGTTATTCACAGAGGTAAAAACAGTTTCAGGTTGGATATTCACACTTTCAAACTTCAATACCTTTCAAACCACTTGAGCCACAGACTTAAAATAAGTGTCATGATGGAAAATTTGCACAGGTCTTATTTTCATGATTTCTATATTAGTTTGCTTTCCAAAACTAATAAACATTTGGAAATGTGAATTTTTGTATTCCTAGTTGAATTAGTTAGGGAGCGTAAACAAAGTACCAACTTTTTTACATTTGAATATCAATAGCTCCTTGGTCATGTGACTGACCTCAAGGTTCAGAATGTACACTCAGTGGGCCTACACATTGCACACCCTTTAGTTGGTACATTTTCATCTCGCACATTTTACATTAATTTTTCAAACTTTCTCATTTCAATAGCTCATTGGTCATGTGACCTACCGGACTTAAACAAGGTTCAGAATGTCCACTGACTACCCTTCTATATTGCACACCCTTTAGTGTGTCCTTTTTCATCTCACATGATTTTACATAAATTTTGTCAACTTTAGAATTTCAATAGCTCCTTGATCTTGTGACCTACTGACCTCCGACAAGGTTCAGAATGTACACTCAGTGGGCCTACACATTGCACACCCTTTAGTTTGCCCATTTTCATCTCACGTGATTATGGTGATGCCATTTGTTTCCCTTTCTGTGATGATTTCAGCCTGCCAATTTCATGTTGATATCTGTAGAGGTACAGATGACCCTGAACATGTGGCAAAAGGAATTTAGAAAATTGCCTGCACAGAAGCAGAGTTAGAGCTTAACCTGTAAACCCATTTTATCCTTAGGGAGAAACTTGGATGTGTCCAACTGTATAAACCGGCGGGTGCAACTAGAATAACTCTGATGACCCCAGTTCTTTTTTGACTTCCCGGAAAACCAGGCCTTGGGGGGCGACCTGAGGCCGTCGGCCTATTTTAATAACACCCGCGGACGTCTAGTAAGGGGCCATCCATTTGCCATATGGAAATGTAAAAATGCATGTAAAATCATGTGAGGGGGAAATGGACAAACTAAAGGATGTGCAATGTGTAGGCTCACTGAGTGTACATTCTGAACTGTGTTTGAGGTCAGTAGACCTCGTGACCAAGGAGCTATTGAACTTCTAATGTTCACTAAATTAATGTAAAATTGTGTGAGAGGAAAATTGACAAACTAAAGGGTGTGCAATATAGAAGGGTCGTCAGTGGACATTCTGAACCTTGTTTGAGTCCAGTAGGTCACATGACCAAGTAGCTATTGAAATGTGTAAGTTTGAAAACTTAATGTAAAATCTCATGAGATGCAAATGAACAAAAGAAAAGGGTGTGGAATATATAAATATTGTCAGTGGACATTCTGAAAGCAGTTTGAGGGTTTTAGGTCACATGACTAGAGAGCTATTGAAATGTGAAACTATGAAAAACAAAGAAAAATGATTGTAAAATCACCTGAGATTAAAATGGATGAATTTAAGGGTGTGCGTTTATATATTGGTAGTGAGTGGGTGTTCTGTAAGTAGTTTGAGGGTTGTAGGTCACATGACCATGGAGCTATTGAAATTAAGAAACATTGACAACAAATGTAAAATCGCATGAGATGAAAATGGACAAACAAAAAGGCTACTCAGTGGATATTCTGAATGTAATTTGAGGATTGTAGGTCATAAGACTAAGGAGCTATTGAAGTTTGACACTTTTAAAAATGCATGTAAAATGAGATGTAAATGGACAAATAAAAGGGTGTGCAATGTGTAGGCCCATTAAGTGTGCATTATGAACCTTGTTTGAGGTGTGTAGGTCACATGACCAAGGTGCAATTGAATTTCAAAAATTAAAATGAATAATTTAATATAGTGCAAAGAAAAGGTGTGTTCAATGTGTCTATGCCATCGGCTTAGCTCGAACCAGTTTAGGAAGTTTTAGGAGTAATGGTTGAAGAGCTATTGAAATTTGAAAAATATGATTTGTCACTATGTTGACGGTCCCTAACTGCTGTTGGTGGAAGTAAGGAAAACTACAGGCGAATATCCAATCTGAATCTGTCTTTATCTCAGTGAGTTATTCGGGAACAAATGGAAAGCTGCCAACCTGAAGTCAACAGCACCCTGCATCAATGGGCACACGACTTTGTCGTGCGTCTGCGCAGTGATTCTGGGTCGTGTAAGGGTTGGGTGCAGCCGCCACCAGACAAGGAAACTCAGTTCCGGCTATTTGTAGCGCAGGGAAAGTATTGTTGACACCTCGAATCCCAGAGAAAAAAGCCGCCGGCTTGGGGGCTAGCAATTGGGTATAGGGGGGGTAATCATTCTAATTCATATTGGGGGTAGTGCTTGTGTACGACAAGCCAAGGGTTCGGACAGCAAGTCGATAAGAAGAGCATAGTAAACGGCAAAGGCGGGGGTAACCCACCAACTACCGGCATGGCCAGGGACTACGATTACCTATTCAAGCTGCTCATCATCGGTGACAGTGGTAAGCGAATACCGGGGATGCGTAACGGGAAATGGGCCTCTCCAGGTATTTACACAATGAGTCGCAGAAGAGTAGGTCGCGGTTCCTAGCGTGATTTTGGACTCATGTTAAGTGAACGTCTACGTTACTATGTGTAGTTTTAAAAATGCACAGCAATATTTGGGGGAGAGAGCGGTGACACTTGCGCCGATGTGTGCATCGCAGGGCTGGGCATGTCAGCCGATCAGGCCAGATATTGCACGATAGCGTTTAGTACTGCCACACTGGGACGAATTCCATCCATTTTAAGATTTTAGTTATTTAGCGGAATATTTTAGTAACTAGTTATTATGGCGTTGCAAGTATGTATATTGTAGCTTACCATTTGCCTTATTTCTTACAACTTGCCAAGTGTTGTTCGCTTGCTAGCTAACTTGCCACTCAACGTTTGCTAATGGATCCTATTTTATTTTTCTGTTAGCCGAGGAGCTAGCTAACTACTAGGTAGAAAGCTGGCCTCCCTTAAGTTGACAACCAGCTACTCTGGTGTTATCCTGCTGTGAGCTGGCTCGTTAACGTTGGGTGGTTTGTCATAGTTTGTAGTTAGAAGAAACATTTCAGCAGCGTGTTCCCTGTGTGAAGGAATGTTAACCATGACAAACTAGCAATATGTATGTGATACTGATTGCATCAAGTGCAGAGTGGTTTACAATGAGCCCTGAATGATTTCTAGATGATCCCCTAGCATAGGGCCCTCAAACTCAACTCTGGACCTCAAAGCCAGTTCCACGGCGTTTTTTAATTGTTCCCCACGAATCAGGGACTTATTTAGACCGGGAACATCAGGTGGGTGCAATTAATTATCAAGTAGAACAGAAACCCTACAAGGTGTGGAGCCTGATGCTTAAGAGTTGAATATCTCTGCCCTAGGGCCTAACGTTTAGTATACCAATAAGGAAGGAATTTAACTTTTTTTTTACTATCAAGATCCAACTAAGTGACTGAATTCCATAATATATGGTATATTAAAAACCATACTACCACTTAATTTGCAGTTTTTTCCACCTCATGTTTATTTCAATTCTAAAGACTGCTGCATTCATCTGAAAACATCTACAAACAACATTGCATTTCCAACTCCACAATCATTTTGATGGTAAAGATCCTTTCAGCCATTGACACTCCCAGTCCTGGCACATCTCATCAGCTGGCTGATCACAATAGCGGGCAAGACAGCAGCCCTTTTACTATCACAGACACACCGGGTGCTGTTTCTCCTTGGCTGTAATCTGGAACCAGTATTGGTACCGCTGTTATGAGATTCAGGGAAGATTGAAACCAATGAACAAATGAGTCAAGGATAACCAGTATTTGGTCTGACGGAGGTCCACCTCACCTGTAGCTAGTGTTTTGCATGACAACAACTAAGCAGAAACCAACTAGCACCCACCCAGGCTACTGTTCTTCACCTTTGATACCTGGCCTAAATATAGTATTTGAGGATTTGAATAACATGTACTGTATTGTGTGGCTTTTGCTTATTGCCTTAGACAGTCGTTTTTACAAGTGAGCAGGCAGGTACCTAATATGACTGCTAAGTACTCCTTAAAAGACAGGGCTGCACTGATAAGTCTTCCCAAGTATCACTGAGGGATGTTTTACCAGTAAGACCAGATGTGGACATGCCAGGTACCAGAGTCATTGATTAGGAATCCCTGTTATCAAGACTGATTGATGGGGCCGGGGCGATACCAGTATTGCGATATATTTTTTTCCATGGCAACACGAAGCAGATAACTCTTTGGTCCTTTAACAACCTACTGTATGGAAAATATTGTGTGCTTTAGCTTGAAAAACAAATAAATGTTACTCTGGATGACAACCTAATGATTTGTTTCCAACAGTAAGGCTGTTTTCTTAAAGAAGTAAAATCTGCTCTGTGTTTTTGTTCCCTTGCCATGATACTATCGAGTATCGCAATACGGGTATCGTCCCGGCCCTACTGACTGACTAGACTGTCCAGTCCATCATTCAAAACAAAGATTGGTTTTCCTGGCATACAACGGCCTGATTTTTAAAAGATGATAATGACATGGCCTATATGGTGATCTGATTCTGCTTTGTCTGGGTAGCTGGTAGAGCATGACTGAACTCTTATTATCCCCCTGATTGGACATCAACAGGTAGGAATGTGTGATGCAGTAGAGCCCTGGGATTCCCCAGATGCTCTCTGTGTGAATGTTAGGCTTATGAGAGTTGTACTTGTCTTTGATGTGGTTGTTAGTGACCTGACAGGTGACAGTATTGTTTAAATGATATTCCACCCACATAAAGTACACTATCTCTGTTTCTTGTAGCTGCCAGTAATGTTGAGTCTGGTAAACGAACGAGACTCCAGAGAGTGATCAGAGGGATTTGTTTTTTTGATGGGCTTTTAACTCGGGACCAATCAACCGCAGCCAGACACGATCACATTACCTTCCGGTAGCAACTGATCTGAGCTGTTAGTCCCTCCTCCTGGACTCACAATTCAGCTCTGACAGTTTTGCCAACTCACCCGATGGTTAACTAGCCACCTGTCTGTTCCTCTTGGGGATTTCGCTGAATGTGTTATCTCATTGCTTATTGGTTTACAGTACAAAGTCATTAGCAAAACCGTCCCGGGATGTTATGGTCTGTACCTGACCTGCATCATTTGTATTAAAACTATACCTCTGTGTTATTGTGATCTTTAACCTACTAAAGGTTATGCAGAGTTCAGCTATCACTGTCCTTATACAAGGCTACACTAGATAACATGTATTTGTCTGAGTGCCTGCTGTCAAGGGCTAGCTGTCTGACTGTGCTAATTTACCTATACCAAAGAGGTCAGGAGACACACCAGCCTAGTTGTAGGTGGTTATGTACCTCTGTTATTCTTCCTGGCCATTTTATGATTAGAGAAAAAGAGCTGTGGAAATCTGAACTCCTTGGTGGCAGTGGCAAACATGTTTACAAAACAACCCAAACTTAGAAAAATCTAAATCTTCTTTCAAATGAGCTTACGTCTAGAAACCTCTGTCGCCTAACTGTTATAACTAAAGGGTGGTAAGAAATCACATCTTCTGCCAAGCTTATTGTAAGCCTTTTTAACCTGACTCAACCTGTCCTTTCCAGGAGTGGGGAAGAGCAGTCTCCTCCTGCGGTTTGCAGACAACACATTTTCAGGTAAGTGTACATGTTACTCCTAACCCCACCTAGCAGGTTATGAGTCATTAGGTCTGTTGAATTTGAACAACTGTCCAACTCGCACTGTGTACAGTGAGTGCTTGCCTTGCAAATCAAACACTGGGTCTTATAACCTGTTTGTGTGTGTGTTTGCAGGTAGTTACATCACCACGATTGGAGTGGACTTCAAGATCCGGACAGTGGTGATCAATGGGGAGAAGGTGAAGCTGCAGATCTGGGATACGGCAGGACAGGAGCGCTTCCGCACCATCACCTCCACGTAAGTACTGGCAGAGGCAACGCTCACTTTCACTTTCACACTGGGCTGTTAGCAAGACTCACACATGCCCCATTGACCATGCAACATTTTAACACGTCAACTGATATTTGGGGGATATTTTACTTTTTTAAGATGGTTTGAGCAAGGACTTCTCAAAGATTTAAAATAACACCTGTGCTCTTTTTGGAAACTGATGGAATTCTCCACAGAGCCTAATTACACATTTTAGTAACAGGTGTGTTTTAGTCACACAGAATTATAGGACTGTAAAGATTGGAGCTCAATGCCTCTCACTTGGGTATCATCCTCGTTGATTTGCTTCGCCTTGTTATATTTACTTAATTTGTACCAATGGAATTTCATTTTTTCCTTGTCCTTGCCATCACTCTCAATCTTCACATTTTCTATCCGTTGTGTACTTTGGCTGCATGTTTGACAGATAATTACTCCTGTGCGGTGTGGAGTCTGGGTTTCTTGGGACACCGGTATTGAGCTGGCTGTCAGATGCATCTTTTTTTCTTGTAATGTGCCAAGTGGAATATGGTCACGTCATTGTCTTTTTTCAATTGTGGACACAAATTATAAGCAAAAACAGAATTGGAAGACATTCCTCTCTGAATTCATATTCGTTTTTTGAACTATGGCTGGTATCTTCTCTCAAGCGAGGACTTTCTAAGCTGAAGTGGATGAGTGTTCCCAGCCATTCTCCTTTCTGTCATGAGAAATTAGGTATAGTGATTAGAGGTCGACCGATTATGATTTTTCAACACTGATACCGATTATTGGGGACCCCCCCCCCCCAAAAAAAAGCCGGTACCCGATTATTCGGCCAATTAATTTTTTTATTTTTATTAATAGTAATGACAATTACAACAATACTAAATGAACACTTTTTTAAAACATTTTAACATAACATAATACATCAATTTAGTCTCAAATAAATAATGAAACGTGTTCAATTTTGGTTTAAATAATGCAGAAACAGTGTTGGAGGAGAAAGTAAAAGTGCAATATGTGCCATGTAAAAAAACCTAATGTTTAATATGTTCCTTGCTCAGAACATGAGAACATATGAAAGCTGGTGGTTCCTTTTAACATGAGTCTTTAATATTCCCACTTAAGAAGTTTTAGGTTATAGTTATTATAGGAATTATAGGACTTTCTCTCTCTACCATTTGTATTTCATATACCTTTGACTATTGGATGTTCTTCTAGGCACTATAGTATTACCAGCCTAATTTCAGGAATTGATTAGCTTGAAGTCATAAACAACGCTGTGCTTCAAACATTGCAAACTGCTGCTGGCAAAGTCAGGAAAGTGCTGTTTGAATGAATGCTCACGAGCCTGCTGTTGCCTACCACCACTCAGTCAGACTGCTCTATAAAATATCCAATCATAGACTTAATAATAATATAATAAACACACAGAAATTACGAGCCTTAGGTCATTAATATGGTAAAATCCAGAAACTATCGTTTAGAAAACAAAACATTTATTCTTTTAGTGAAATACGGAACAGTTACTTATTTTATCTAACGGGTGGCATCCCTAAGTCTAAATACTGCTGTTACATTGCACAACCTTCAATGTTATGTCATAATTATGTAAAATTCTGGCAAATTAATTATGGGCTTTGTTAGGCCAAACTGCTGCATATACCCTGGACTCTGCTTGCACAGAACGCAAGAGAAGTGACACAATGTCCCTAGTTAATATTGCCTGCTAACATTAATTTATTTTAATTAAATATGCAGGTTTAAAAAATATATACTTGTGTATTGATTTTTAAGGAAGGCATTGATGTTTATGGTTAGGTACATTGGTGCAACGACAGTGCTTTTTTTCGCGAATGCGCTTGTTAAATCATCACCTGTTTGGCGAAGTAGGCTGTGATTTGATGATAAATTAACAGGCACCGCATTGATTATTTGCAACGCAGGAAAAACTAGTTAACTCAACATGGTTGATGATATTACTAGTTTATGTTAAGATAAGTTTAATGCTAGCTAGCAACATACCTTGGCTCCTTGCTGCACTCGCGTAACAGGTGATCAGCCTGCTACTCAGTCTCCACGTGGAGTGCAATGTAATCGGCATCCAAAAATGACAATTACCGATTTGTTATGAAAACTTGCAATCGGTCGTAATTAATCGGCCATGCCGATTAAACGCTCAACCTCTCGACCTCTCGTAGTGATGAGTAGTCTGTGTTTCTGAACAAGAATGCCGTCACTCAGGAAGGTGGACTAAAGGTCTGTGAGCTTGTCCTCATTACAGCACCTTAAAACCATCTGACTCACACTACTCAGTTTGACATGGACAGCACAGCGTCTAAAAACTATTCACCCCTTTGGACTTTGACGAGGACTGTACAGGTCTTTGACACTGTTTGGCTTTGGACTATGAAACAGTGGAGAAAGTAGAAACCTTGCCGCCATTCACTCCAAAAAAAATAAGGTTTTGAGAAAGGGAGGCATTTGAACCTTTTGATTTGTATTATTTTTTTCTCAAAACCCTCTAGAAAATATGCCGAATTACCCTCAAACAGAGCTGCTGGTTTTCCTGTGGGAACCTCCTACAAGTCTACAGAATGCAGTGTGTGTTTCTGGAAACCTGGCTGGCTGTGTGAGGAGGGAGGTGGGCGGGTGCTGCTGGGTTGTGGAGAAGTAGTGGCATGGTGCCTCATTAGGCCTAAGTGAATTTCAGTGGTCAGCCCAGCCAGGGTGTGTTTAGCCTTATGTCTGTCAGTCACAGTCCATAGCTGCCATATGTCTGTCTGAATATATGTCTTTGTAGTGGACAGCAGCCTGTGTGTGTGGTGGAGGGACTGGGAGTGTGTGGTGGAGGGACTGGGAGTGTGTGGTGGAGGGACTGGGAGTGTGTGGTGGCCGGACTGGGAGTCTTGCCCCTGTGCCTGTTGCGTGTTTCTGGTTCTCCATCTGTGCAGAACGCCCCGCTAACTGGTCCGTTACTGCTGGGCTGTGTGTGACAGACAAAGCTTCTGTCTGGCCAATGCAATCTCACACACACACACACACACACACACACACACACACACACACACACACACACACACACACACACACACACACACACACACACACACACACACACCTCTTTGAAAGCTGTATATTGTGTGGTGCACTGCAGTCAGAAGGGGGATGCCCCCTTTCTTTGTGGCCTACTTTTCAGACATGGGGGGGGCAGGTTTTCATGAATACTGTGGCTGTCCTCTACTTGCATGTCTGCCTTTCCCTCCATGTATATCTGTCTGTCATATTCCTGTGATAAGTATCAGCTCCGGTTTCCTGCCGACCACTGCCCTACCCTGCCTCAGACACACCCCTTCCTGCTCTCATGATTTCAGGACACTAGTAGGGATTATTGAACTCCAAGCAGCATGTGGAGTCTGTGTATATGTAATAGGCTTTCAGTTCATGTTGGCTGTTTAGAGGGCGACCAAAGGAAGTATATTATTGTTATATTGTGCCATTTATTGGAACAGGTCTGCGTCTATCCCCAATTCCATTCAACCATGGGATGATTCGTTCCTTCAGCGGATGGTCATGGGCTGGAACATAGATATAAATCATTTGTATACTGCACATTAACCGCAATAACAGATATAGTATTTGACAAAAGACAGAATAATTTCAAACCTTGATTACATTGGGATATGATCACATATGTCTCTCTATTTATGCGTGGGGATACTTGAACAGATTTCCTGTATTAAAATGACTGAATTCATTTACTGGTGATTTATAGTCTTATGCCCAAGAACAAATCACTAAATATGTCCCGTGGGCCATCTACTGGGGGAACTCTGCTCTATGGGATCAAAACGAAGCATTTCTACTTCATGTGAGAATGGGTAGTCCTTCAAGCATACTTCATGTGAGAATGGGTAGTCCTTCAAGCATACTTCATGTGAGAATGGGTAGTCCTTCAAGCATACTTCATGTGAGAATGGGTAGTCCTTCAAGCATACTTCATGTGAGAATGGGTAGTCCTTCAAGCATACTTCATGTGAGAATGGGTAGTCCTTCAAGCATACTTCATGTGAGAATGGGTAGTCCTTCAAGCATACTTCATGTGAGAATGAGTAGTCCTTCAAGCATACTTCATGTGAGAATGAGTAGTCCTTCAAGCATACTTCATGTGAGAATGGGTAGTCCTTCAAGCATACTTCATGTGAGAATGGGTAGTCCTTCAAGCATACTTCATGTGAGAATGGGTAGTCCTTCAAGCATACTTCATGTGAGAATGGGTAGTCCTTCAAGCATACTTTTGGCTTTGTTAACATCAGTTTGTTGGGATTGATTGAAAATCTCATGTGTGTTTGTAATACAGGTACCTGCCAAAATAAAGGAAATACCATCATGAAGTGGTGGTGGAAAATGCTGTCTCAGGCGTCGCTCCAGAATAACCCATAAGTGTTCAATTGGGTTGAACTGGTGAAACAAACACCCTAGGCTTCTTCCCCCCCCCCCCCCCCGAAACTCACTGAGATCCCGTCTAGGCAAAATGATGGGCAACTGGGCAATCTTTTATACATTACCCTAAACATGATGATGTTAATTGCTTAATTAGCTCCGGAACCACAGCTGTGTGGAAGAACTTGCTTTCAATATACTTTCTGTCATTTATTCAAGGGTTGCCTTTATTCTGGCAGTTCTTTGAGTTGGGCTCCCCCTAGTGGACATGAAATGTGTGTCAATTCTTTGAGTTGGGCTCCCCCTAGTGGACATGAAATATGTGTCAAAATGCTGACCTCTCTCTTTCTCTCCAGATACTACAGGGGAACGCATGGGGTCATAGTGGTATATGATGTCACAAGTGCCGAGTCCTTTGTCAATGTGAAACGATGGCTACATGAAATCAACCAGAACTGTGATGATGTGTGTCGAATATTAGGTGAGTCCAGTCCACCTGTTTCAATGACCTTTACCCAGTGCAGTGTTGTTGCATCAGGGACCATTGCGTAAGGCCTTATGAAATCTGTCCAGACATTAAAACAAAATATTCAAAGATATGATTAACTTAGTAGAACATTTCATTTTTATTTTATTTAAGTAATTAGAAAAATGTATTAATTTGTCTGCATGTGTGGGGGTTCACGTGGTTCTCATACTTTCTGCATCATTTTCAGAGCAAAAAAATGGGGGAAATTGAGGAATTTGGGAAAATGCTGACTGGAAATTGGGAAGTAATAAAACAGGCTTTATAGTCCCTACTTGGAGTTGAGAAAGCTCAAATGGTCTTCCTATTCGTATTCTTCCTCAGTGGGAAACAAGAACGATGATCCCAACTCAAAGGTGGTGGAGACGACTGATGCACAGAAGTTTGCAGAGCAGATGGGCATCAACCTATTTGAGACAAGTGCAAAAGAGAACATCAATGTTGAAGAGGTGGGTCAGGGGTCATCTGGTATAAGTAGTGGAAAGTTGAATGGGTGGAGTTGTTCATGGGACATGGGTTTGAAGGTGAGGTTGTTGCTTTTAGTGGAGGGAAAGAAAACAAGCTCTCATCCTAAAAATGTTAGTTGATTGTGTTCACTGTGTTTTTTTGTCTTTTCCCCACAGATGTTTAACTGCATCACAGAGTTAGTGCTAAGAGCCAAGAAGGAGGTGCTGGCCAAGCAGCAGCAGCAGCAACAGAACGACGTGGTCAAACTCTCCAAGAACAGTAAACGAAAGAAAAAGTGCTGCTAGCGAACTCCAACCCCAATCACAAAGACCACCAGCGTCCACCTCAGAGACGGCACACGGGATGGGACTCCAAGCATCTAAATTAAGATAGATTTAATAAATATACAATGAAAAAAAGAAATTAAAACGGTCCCCTTTGAACGAACAAACAAATCATGAAGACTTAACTAAAAATGTACAGATTATATTAGTCAGATCAAGTTTTATTTGGAATTCAGCAATGGGCAATATTTAAGAGATCCTCCTTTCTTGAAGGATCTGCAAGCTGAAAACTGACGGCCATAATGCTCTGATTTCTATATGCGTATACAAATGTTCTTACATTCGGATCTATTTTCTCCTTGTCATTCCACTTCACACGGGACATTACGAGTCAAGTGAAACTCTGCACCTGAAGAGGAGGACTCACTTTTTCGGATGATACATTTTTTTTGGGGGTGGGGGTCAGGGGTAAAAATGAAAAACTGGATGGGGTATGAGGGAAGGGATTCACAACAGTTTTGTACATTTTTATTTAGACTTTTCAGACACCTGATCATGAACTAATTTGTTTTTGACTTAATGGGGGAATGATGATGATGATGATTGATGGGCACCCTTTAGCAACCAATCCAATGGACAGAATTGGTGACTATCTTAGTTTATTTTTTCACATTTTTTTTGCCAAGCTTTTTCTCCTCCCCTTTGTCCTACAGTAATGTTGATCGATCAGCCAACGACCTGATTTCAGAGCTGGTCAGAGCAGTGAACCACTCCCATGACCCAGGGACACAATGCTCTGCCGTCTACCACTCACTGCAGTCTTATTGTGCACTAAGTTTGCTTTTAAAAGAAAATCTTCCACTTTTTATTTTTCATTTTTTTTATTTGATCAATGATACTGCCAATATGTGATGTGAATGAAAAGTGAGTTCTTTGGCTCTCCCTGTTGGACTGTTGTGATAGAGGCCCACTGGGCGTAGTCGTTTTGGGTTAAGGCCTAGGTAACTCTCGGGCAGCGGGGGGGAGCCCAGCGCTGCTCTCTCTAACCACACTTCAGCCACAGGCCTCCCTATTCCCATGCACCAAACACCCTCATATCAGCACCTCTTCACAGCTATGGATTCAACCCCCTTCGCTTTGGTCACTTGTGGGGCATTGTAATGATATTGGACATCTTTATCATCTATACAGGGTGAATTTGGTTTGTGCCAGGACTGTGTTGACAGAAAATGGGAGTCAGTGCACTAACCCTGTACCGTTGCAAACTGGTTAGTGTGTTTAACACGAAACACTTTGTTTGAAGGGGTATGTATATGTTATCTGACATGCATGTAGTATTCATAAATTGTCCAGGATTTTCAGCTTGCAAAATATTCTGAACTGTTTAACATGTTTATGCCTGGTTGTGTCATGTTTTTATCTAGGACTTGTCACAATCTGGTTACCCATTCAACTGAAGTGTTACTATCCAGTGTTCCGCTTGAGTGTGTGGCAGGCGGGCGGTGTGACAGGTTCCTCTTTGAGGGTCTGCTATGGGGGACCATTAGTGATGGAGAAATGGAATCCCTGGCCTCAGCCCTCTCCTACACACATCCGGGCCCCGAATACCTATTCCTCTGCTTAAGGATAGCTGAGGTGGTCATGATGTGGAGTTGGGAAATCTGTGACCCTAACCAGACGACCATTGGGGCGGGGCACGTGACAGTGCCACAATCTGAGCGTTGGGTGACGCATGCCAGGCAGTGGAGAAATTGTATCAAATCTAACTGTATGATTTCTATTCATTGTGTATATAAAAAATGTGTTTATATTCAGTATATAGAACATGCACTCACAACTGTGCATGTATTGACATGCCTCGTGTGCTATGGTTGAAACACACTTATCAGCAGTGGTTGGCTGTACACTGGAGAAAAGAGATGTACTATTCAATTTCCCTACATGAATTTAATCAATAAACGTTTTAAAAATAAATATTTGACATAATGACTGCTCTCTTTTGTCAATGATTTGAAGCTTGGCCTTGATTTTTGAACTTCTTGCTTTTTGTGAATAAAACTATGGAGGAATCGTGCCACTTGAATGTGTCTTGGCTGTTTTTATTTTGTTGTTGACCACAATGAAACTATATGAACTCGGTGTAGATCATTCATTTACTTAGAATGAGTGGCATGGTAAATGGTGTTTTGTCCATAGACGGCATGGTGTTTTTCTCAATACACGGAGAGAAGCCAAAGTAAGTACTAACACTACCAAGATACTTTCTGTCCCCAAGTATTTTTTTCACAGTGGCCCCCACATATAGAAACATTAATTGGATGCATGATTTCCCCTGAAAAATTGCTATAAAAATCCATTCTGAGTTAGTGTTTTGGATATTTTTACCCAAATATTAAAAATAGTAATTTACTATGAATATAAAACCATACTCTTCTACATTTCCAGCCCCATCATAAACATTCTGTACCTCTTTATGAAAGTGTCCTCGGTATAGAAAAACTAGTTTGTCATATGTACAATATTTGAATGAGTATGCGTAAATACTTATGCATATGTAACCTGTGTCAAATCACAGCTGTGTGTCATCACATACCATTCCATGTTACTAAGTTCACTTGTGATCTGAGATCGTGCCTTTTAGTGTCAAGACTACATTAGTCATCTTATTTAATTACCTTATAAATATTACTCTCACAACAGTGTGCATTATCCATATTCGATTGACTGGAGCAGGGTATATAGTCCCTTACCATACAGAAAAGCTTTAATGTGTCAGGAGAGAAAGGGGCAGCTGTTTAAGTTCAGTAACATATTCATTTATGAAGGCTAAATGGCAACGGTGTCATTATTGAAGCTTGTCCAATAATGAGGTTGACAGAAAGCTATGTTTCTTACCCTATGGTGGTGAGTCAGGGGGGAAATGGGTGTACTGATACAAAAAGAATCCATACCCAGACCCACAGATTCCCACATTTACTCCCCCAAATGACCATGGTCAAGGACTTATTTTCAAAGGTTCCAAGTAGTTTGGCAACCCAAACAATGTTTGTCATTGGTGAATGAGAAAGGACAAACACTGAGATGAAGTGAAATTCCAAAGAACATGACCCATAAGGACAAGCATTCCACTCCATGGAATGTCTGCTTTTTACACAAATCCATCCATTTACACACACACACACACACACACACACACACACACACACACACACACACACACACACACACACACACACACACACACACACACACACACACACACACACACACACACACACACACACACACACCAAACTTTTCTACCAGAGGCCACGCCCAGGAACACCGGCGGTCTATATGACAAAGAAGGATTCATGAATTGACCAACTAACTTTGATAAACAACCAAAAATAACTATTGATTTTCCGCTCCATTAAGAAAGCAAATCTTAGATATGTGTTTTTGGTTAAGTTAATTAGACTGTGCTCATCTTTCTATTTTTCGTGTGAGTTATTTCAGAATATTTGGTTGCCAAATTAGCTGCCTAAGCCATGGAACTTACTTCGTAGTATACCCCTCTGGTGACAACAGGCCATGAGGCTGAGTTCAAGACCTCTGGCCTGTTACATTACAAATTACTACAGAATTCAGTTTTCTCTCCGAAAAGACAAGGACATGAGAAAACTTACATTCTGGTCATAAGTGTTGTTTGATCCCCGTTCGTAATATAAATTCATGTTTGATCCATGTTCAACCAACCCTAATTTAGCATGCAGAATAACTTGTCATCACTCAGTTCTGAGGCTGCAGTCTAACTGTGTGTGGTTGGCTTAATATCCACTATAATCATGCAGCTAGTCAGTGCCTATCAGAGCTGACTGGCTCCTGGTGTTAGACCCACTTAACCATCCTCTCAGATCAATACAACACCACAGCTGCTTAGACACCGATTCCCAAACCTTTTTACTTCATGACCCACTAATTGAGGTGTCTTTTGAGTCGCGACCCACCATAAAGGGTTGAGCGGTGCAAAAACATACAGACCAAATTTCCTGCAATTCTATACATCTTGCCATGGAGATGAAATAAAATGCCATTTTAAAACTAATTTCCTGCAATTCTTCATGGAGCCTAATCGAATATTGCTGTTTTAAAGCCAATCTTTCTGCAATTCTATACATTTTGCCATGGAGCTGAGAGAAATGTTTTGCCATTTTTAATGCAAATATTCTGCAATTCTACACATTTTGACATGGCTAATGCTGTGTTCATATGCTCAAACATAAAAAAAAAATCAATGGGGGCTTTTATTTTGTTGATTCCAAGTTCTCAAAGACTAGAGTATTATTAAAAAATATATAGGTCCCTTATCTTTTCTACATACTTTCTATTTGGTTTTAGTTGTTAAAGTTTACACTGAAAGTGTTTTTCCATTCCCAAAAATGAATATATATATAATTTATAATTTTGCAATGCACTAAAAATGTAAGCTAACGACCCACCTGGACCCCTGCCCGACCCACACTTGCTTAGACAACAGACAGAAAGGCAGACATCGCTCTTTTATCTAGATAATGAGTTTGTTTTTGCAGCCTGGCTCAGCTCAATTCAAATTGAAGGTAGTCAATTCAGGAAATGATTTGAATTGCAAATTCTTAAATGTAAAAACTTTTGAAATAAATAGCTTGAACTTTTTTTCAGTTTATTGAGAAGTCATTGAAAATAACTGCCCTTTTTTTGATTATTTAAATTGTAATTGTAGTTTACCTCCTGAATTGACTGTTCTCAATTCAAATTGAACCCAACCCTGGTGAAAACCTCTGAATCAAACATCGGTAGACTTGAGTATAACTCAAACTTCAACAACATTCAGAGAATTACGTGAAAGTTAGAATGACTTATTACAAAGACAGAACTGAACAGTCACATGTAGAACTTATAATCTTCACCCTCCTCCACATCACCCCTCCCTTTCCAAAGAGATCCCAATGTGCATGTAAACACTCAAAACAAAGATACAGGAACAATGACAGTTTTTTAAAACAACAAAAAATAAGAGATTTCCATTGAAAAAGGTATGCATTTATAAATATATTGATTTCATCCAAACCTACTCTCAACTCTTTAAAAATAATAATTCTTTGGGTTCATCCTAACCAACAACCTTACCAACTGAGATGGCGAGAAGACATCTGCATAGGTTTGCGCAGGGGCTCTAGATATGACTTTCCATACATAGACAGAGGTCAGAGGACTGTGCCAGTCTCATTCTTAAACACGCCATGACAGTTCAGACGCATCACATTTATCGACACACACTCTACAAATATGGAGTCACAGATACAGTCACCTCCAAAATGATTGGCACCCTTGATAAAGATTAGCAAAAAACATGTATAAATAATACAAATACCAAGCTATATTGTATGCAAAAAAGGAACATATGACACATAGTATGTGTCAAAATTATTGGCACCCCTAAAGATTGCATTATCATTCTACTTGTTTAAGTTAATCTCAGTTAAAGGAACTGTATTGTGGCCTTCCATGGCTTCCTGTTTCACTGGGGTAGAAAAATGAGGTAACAAACATGTAAAAATCCCTTTGTCATCCATCACCACGAGGAAAGGCAAATGGCTGTTGACTTTCATAAATCAGGCAATGGTACAAAAAAAAACGACTGAAAACTCCAATATACCACTATTATGGATGAATACGTTTAAAACCACTGGAACAGTGGTAAACTTGCCTGGTAAGACCCAAGTGTATTTTGTACTACACACATTGAGGAAGATGGTTTGGGAGGCAAAAAAGTCCAAGGGCCACAGTTGGAGAATGACCGAACTTGGTCGCGTCTTGGGGTCACCAAGTCTCCAAATATACAATTAAACGCCACTTCCTTTATTGAGAGCAACCAACAAATGTAAATGCCTGGAGTTTGTTAAATGGCATTGGCCCTTGAATAGGAACCGGGTGCTATGGATCGAATGAGATTAAAACTGAGCTCTTTGGCCACGCACACCAGTAGTGGGTTTGGCCTCGAATGAAGGATGCATATGCAGAAAAGAACCTTGTACCTGCTGTAAAATGTGGATGAATCTTTCACGGTCCTGGAATGATCCTGTATGCAGGAATGGTCTCATAAAATATTAGAGAAAAATGATAAGTGCTGTTATCCTCACAAGAGGGTGCACAACGTATTGAAAACAGTGCCAATAATTTTGACACCTATCTTTGAGATTTTTTGTTAATTACTTGAACAAAATACTTTTTTCTAAGCAATTGTATTACTACAAAAATAATATATTTTCACATTTATTGAGCATACAATTTTTGTATTATTCATTTTATACTGTATTTTTTGCTCATCTTTATCAAGGGTGCCAATTATTTTGGAGGTGACTGTTTGTCTGGCCATTATGGAAGCTTGAAAATGAAGTGTCCACTATCATAAACTTTGAACCAATGGGAATGGCAGTAGACCTTCTATATTACTGTGATAGTATAGCTAAAGCACTCTGTCGGCCCTGTCAATAGGTTTTCCTGTGAAACTGGATTGGTGGTACCTGACTGAGTAGGTTACTAAATCAATAACATCTACATTTGTGTTCCAGTTAATGGTCATTTGACAATTAACTGTAGCACAATATGGATGCCTTTGACTTGCCAAAGTTAGGCACTGCAGACGTATTGAGAGACCGTTTAGACTTCTCCTTTCTCAAGCTAATGTAAACAGTTCGGAAGATTTGGTCAGCGAGGAGGAATATACATGATGATGGCCATTGTACAGACAATGTTTGAAAATACTTTTTGTACGTCAAACGTACGCAAAACGTGACATTCTAACTGTAGAAAAAAGTCCACCTGGATAGAGGCTGCAGCTAAACGCCAGCGGCCCAGAGATTTATTCAGACGTCAGAGACTGACAAGAGGCCTGTGTAGAAATGTCCATGGACCTGAAACAGTCCTATAATCACTTTAGATAGGCTGGTTTTCATACATTCAGTGCTTGGTAAATGTAACTCTCCCTTGGTCATGCACTGGTTGCTCAGTTCGTATTGAGTATCTGAGGTAAACTTATGATTGATATGCATAAAGTGCTATGTTTATAGATTTACTGTGGCTTGATCTATACATTTATACTTCAGTGATATTCAAGGATGGACATTTGGTGTGTTGTGTTAACTCTATTAACCAATGCTATGGCACGACCATGATTGTGAAGTGCATACCAACCGAAAGAAATCCATCCATTGGATTGATTGGGAATAAGGCCTCTTTGTAAATCCCTGAATATATGAATAAAGCTGAGAACATGTCGGAGTTAGTCGGAGTTAGTCGGAGTTAGCTGTAACAATGCTCCTTCCCAACCAGAGGCTGGTTCTTGTCCCTCAATTAATGTTCCCTTACCCAGATCCCTGTCCCACTGTCCTAATCCCTCCACCCCAACGCCTTGGTGAGTCCCGTATTGAACACCCTCCCCAGACACCTTGGCATGTGGCAGTTCACAGGAGCCAGCCCTACTGTATACGTACACTCCCAGTCTGGGGTTTTGGAAGTGGGTTAGAGACACTGGGCGGCACTGCTAGGGAACCGTCCTCTTTGAAATATATGTAAGCCCAATGGGTGTTTATGAGATGGGAGCCAAGGCCTTTGGATGTGTAAACGCACGCACACATCACACTGAATGTGGATCTAATGTGGATCTAGCGTTCATCTGTCGATCGTTCAGTGCACTGTGTTTTAGGGACCACCCGCTATAGACGTCTGACTGCCGACATTTTCCACATGTAAAATCTGTGCGCACTCGGTTCTCAAATTACGTTCAGAGGTGCCAAGTACTCTCGGCCAGAAAGCACTACTGGTGTGAGTGAGCCCTAACAGTGTTGCTCACTCCTTCTTTAAGTGCCTTAACTCTTTGTTTCAACATCTTTAAGGTAGGACATGATGGGACAGATAAA
The DNA here is from genome assembly GCF_021184085.1 of Oncorhynchus gorbuscha. Taxonomy (NCBI): domain Eukaryota; kingdom Metazoa; phylum Chordata; class Actinopteri; order Salmoniformes; family Salmonidae; genus Oncorhynchus; species Oncorhynchus gorbuscha. The sequence continues at coordinate 59,543,113 of NC_060177.1, read as the reverse complement.
GTGCAAAATGACCCTTGAACATCTTTAGCCCCCCCCATCTGATAGTGTGTATCACTGCCACTCAGTCTTTGCCTTTATTTTCCTCTACCTCTGCACTCTATTTGAATTATTCTTTTTCTCTCTCTCTTGCTTACTCGGGCCAGTCCAGAGGCGCTCAGTTCTTTTTGAAGAAGGAAAAGAGCCACTTGTCTCCATCGGAGAGGCGATGGGCTCGTCTGGAGGACTGGCTGGAGGGGCCCCCGGAGGACCCAGCGAGGGAGTAGGGGGTCACCCTCCACTCCTCCTGGTGCTTTTCCATGAGCTGCTGATCAATCATACTGTGCATATCATCCTAAGAGAGAGAAAGACAGAATGAATGAGTGACAGAGAGAGAGAGGGTGTGAGCACAGTAGAGCGACAGAGAGATAAAGGGAATGTGAGGGGATGTTAAAGAGGACAAGGGTTTTTAGAGAAGAGAAGGAAGGCGTGACAGATTGGCATGGAAGTGGCTGGTTTTGGGTGATCAAATGGGTTAGAATGGGTGAGCGCATTTCTGTTGATTCAGCAGGCCATGGCATGGAATGGCTCAGCATGGCATGGAAGAGTGGCACAGGACAGGATCAGGCCGAGATGGCACACCTAGGCTCACCTCTAAGGCAGGAGGGGGGTACCACAGGGGAGAAAGGGTGGTACGGAAGCTGAGAAAGGCCACTAGATCAGAAACCACAAGAGCCACACAGTAAAGAGCCCTGAGGATGCAAACTGCAGCCAGGGAAAGAGAGAGGAAAGACCTGCTAGTTACGGGTGAGGATGGGAAGGGAAAGTCATACACTGAGTCCTCAATTTAGTTAGCTAGCTACTCGTCCTACTTGCTTAATTGTTTGTAGTATGTTCAATGAAAACCCATGGTTGAAACTCATTGAGGTTTCATTGAGGAGTGTATTAGTTCCTTAGACACTCGTGTAAATTGGAGACTCAGAGTATGTACAGTATTGTACATGTTATCACACACACACACACACACACACACACACACACACACACACACACACACACACACACACACACACACACACACACACACACACACACACACACACACACACACACACACACACACACACACACACACACACACACAGGACAGTGGTAAGTTAGAGGAGAGGACAGGATGTGGTGTGGAAAAGATCACCATACACACATTTTCAGTCCGCTATTATACTCTTATTTAATGAATAAAATACAGTACAGATTAAGAATGATAATTACTGTGTGAATGTAATCATTTATACATGTTGTCATTCAGATACATATTTATATCTGTTATATATATATATATATACATACTCATATCTGTTATATATATATATATATATACACACAGTGGGGCAAAAAAGTATTTAGTCAGCCACCAAAGTTCTCCCACTTAAAAATATGAGAGGCCTGTAATTTTCATCATAGGTACACTTCAACTATGACAGACAAAATGAGAAAAAAAATCCAGTAAATCACATTGTAGGATTTTTTATGAATTTATTTGCAAATTATGGTGGAAAATAAGTATTTGGCCAATAACAAAAGTTTCTCAATAACTTTGTTATATACCCTTTGTTGGCAATGACAGAGGTCAAACGTTTTCTGTAAGTCTTCACAAGGTTTTCACACACTGTTGCTGGTATTTTGGCCCATTCCTCCATGCAGATCTCCTCTAGAGCAGTGATGTTTTGGGGCTGTTGCTGGGCAACACAGACTTTCAACTCCCTCCAAAGATTTTCTATGGGGTTGAGATCTGGAGACTGGCTAGGCCACTCCAGGATCTTGAAATGCTTCATACGAAGCCACTCCTTCGTTGCCCGGGCGGTGTGTTCGGGATCATTGTCATGCTGAAAGACCTAGCCACGTTTCATCTTCAATGCCCTTGCTGATGGAAGGAGGTTTCCCCTCAAAATCTCACGATACATGGCCCCATTCATTCTTTCCTTTACACGGATCAGTCGTCCTGGTCCCTTTGCAGAAAAACAGCCCCAAAGCATGATGTTTTCACCTCCATGCTTCACAGTAGGTATGGTGTTATTTGGATGCAACTCAGCATTCTTTGTCCTCCAAACATGACGAGTTGAGTTTGTACCAAAAAGTTATATTTTGGTTTCATCTGACCATATGACATTCTCCCAATCTTCTTCTGGATCATCCAAATGCTCTCTAGCAAACTTCAGACGGGCTTGGACATGTACTGGCTTAAGCAGGTGGACACGTCTGGCACTGCAGGATTTGAGTCCCTGGCGGCTTAATGTGTTACTGATGGTAGGCTTTGTTACTTTGGTCCCAGCTCTCTGCAGGTAATTCACTAAGTCCCCCCGTGTGGTTCTGGGTTTTTTGCTCACCGTTCTTGTGATCATTTTAACCCCACGGGGTGAGATCTTGCGTGGAGCCCCAGATTGAGGAAGATTATCAGTGGTTTTTGTATGTCTTCCATTTCCTAATAATTGCTCCCACAGTTGATATCTTCAAAACAAGCTGCTTACCTATTGCAGATTCAGTCTTCCCAGCCTGGTGCAGGTCTACAATTTTGTTTCTGGTGTCCTTTGACAGCTCTTTGGTCTTGGCCATAGTGGAGTTTGGAGTGTGAGTGTTTGAGGTTGTGGACAGGTGTCTTTTATACTGATAACAAGTTCAAACAGGTGCCATTAATACAGGTAACGAGTGGAGGAGAGAGGAGCCTCTTAAAGAAGAAGTTACAAGTCTGTGAGAGCCAGAAATCTTGCTTGTTTGTAGGTGACCAAATACTTATTTTCCACCATAATTTGCAAATAAATTCATTAAAAATCCTACAATGTGATTTTCTGGATTTTTTTTCGAATTTTGTCTGTCATAGTTGAAGTGTACCTATGATGAAAATTACAGGCCTCTCATCTTTTTAAGTGGGAGAACTTGCACAATTGGTGGCTGACTAAATACTTTTTTGCCCCACTGTATATACGTCTGTTTGACAGCCCATTCAGTAACAATGGAAATAAGTTGTTAAACATTATTGTGTTACCCTCGATTATTTTAAATACAGTGTTTACACATGTGGCTGAATTGTGTTTTTAAATCCAATCAAATAATAGCTCACACTATGAGTGGCCTAGCGTTCCCCCTCATGCTCCCTGACCTCTGACCCACCTGCCAGGCCTCCAGCTGCTGTGATAGGTTCAGCTTCTGCTGGATGGCGTCCAGGAGCTGGCTGTTCAGAGACATGATATCTATCTTACACTTGGCCAGCTCCGTCTCCACCACTTTCTTCCTGAAAGGCAGACAGACACACAGGCATACAGCTTAGAGACAGACAACATCTCTCTTTGCTCTTATTCCGCTGAATCAGAGCTGAATGTAAAAAGACTCATTGTTGTTATATGCTAGTCTATTACATTGGTAGTGTTTTTACACAGGAAGCACATACAATTTGGTTGTGCCCAGATGATGAGTTATGTTGTGTGGTCTTACTTGGAAATAGCATCGTCTCGGTCTTGTATAGCACTTTGGAGCTGTTCACTGGGGTCTCGTGCTTCAGACATGGCCCTCATGCGCTCACTCTCCTCCTGTACAGAGCACATCTTCACAGAAAACGTCGCCATCTGCAGGACAGGGGAGGAATGACACAAGCAACACTTATCAAACACATTGTCAGCCTCATAAATAAGAAATCCCATCGAATGTGTCTCGCTTGAATAATAACACTGTGTTGAAGTGATCTTGTTGGAGAACAACAGCGATGATGAAGCTCTATGTGCAGTAGTACCTGATTATGGAGTTGTAGAACCTCTTCTTGGCTGTTCCGTGTTCTATCTTGCTCTGTTTCGTACAGCTCTCTCACTCCTCTCAGCTCTTCCCCAAGCTTTCGAACTTGGTCCTCTAGAGCCTCCTCGTCACTCCGCCGAGAACCCTGCTCACACACAACCACAACAACAGACACACAGGTTCATTATATTGTGATTTCCACTCAATTGTAATTTTGGCTTGTTTTGAATAGTTCACACTCTTTATTAGATGCATGGAGGAACTATACACTGAGTGTACAAAACATTAGGAAATCCTGCTCTTTCAATGACAGACTGACCAGGTGAATCCAGGTGAAAGCTATAATCCCTTATTGATGTCACTTGTTAAATCCACTTCAATCAGTGTAGATGAAGGCGAGGAGACCGTTTAAATAACAGTTTTTAAGGCTTGAGACAATTGAGACATGGATTGTGTTATGTGTGCCATTTAGAGGGTGCCTTTGAACGGGGTATGGTAGTAGGTGCCAAGCGCAACGGTTTGAGTGTCTCAAGAACTGCAACGCTCCTGGGTTTTCACGCTCAACAGTTTCCTGTGTGTATAAAGAGAGGTCCACCACCCAAAGGACATCCAGCCAACTTGACACAACTGTGGGAAGCATTGGAGTCATGTTGTAGTCCATGCCTGATTAATTGAGGCTGTTCTGGGGGAAAAAGGGGGTGCCGTGCAACTCAATATTAGGAAGGTGTTCCTAATGTTTTACACTCAGTGTATAGTATATCTGGTCAGTATTTTTCATATATGTGTGTGAAAGGTCCGTACCGTGGACTCATTGCCATCTAGCAGGTTCTGTGTGAGTCTGCGCAGCTCCAGTAGACTGGCATGTAGGCTCCCCATGGGAACGTCCTTGGCTGAGGATGTCTCAGAGGACTCGTCCATGGAGGAGTCTGTGGACAGGGCCGAGTCTGTGATGTCGTTGCCTCGCAGGTGGGAGACGAGAGAGCGCACCTGGCAGTAGGCTTCCCACAGCTGGAGACGCAGCTGGAGACAGAGAGGGAAAGCTGCTTAGCAAAGACCACTGATAATAATTAGTTGGTGGGTGCTTACATTTCACCTATGTATAAGTATGTATTAACACACGTGTCAATTGGCCAGGGTCACCATTGTCCAGCATCCCTGAAGCAATTATGGTTACATTTTTTGACATTGTCTGCTTAGGGTTTCAAACGAGCAACCTTTCGGTTACCGGCCCAATGCTCTAACCGCTAGGCTATCTGCTGGTTACCGGCCCAATGTTCTAACCGCCAGGCTACCTGCTGGTTACCGGCCCAATGTTCTAACCGCCAGGCTACCTGCTGGTTACCGGCCCAATGCTCTAACCGCCAGGCTACCTGCTGGTTACCGGCCCAATGCTCTAACCGCCAGGCTACCTGCTGGTTACCGGCCCAATGCTCTAACCGCCAGGCTACCTGCTGGTTACCGGCCCAATGCTCTAACCGCCAGGCTACCTGCTGCTAACCGCCAGGCTACCTGCTGGTTACCGGCCCAATGCTCTAACCGCCAGGCTACCTGCTGGTTACCGGGCTACCCAATGCTCTAACCGCCAGGCTACCTGCTGGTTACCGGCCCAATGCTCTAACCGCCAGGCTACCTGCTGGTTACCGGCCCAATGCTCTAACCGCCAGGCTACCTGCTGGTTACCGGCCCAATGCTCTAACCGCCAGGCTACCTGCTGGTTACCGGCCCAATGTTCTAACCGCCAGGCTACCTGCTGGTTACCGGCCCAATGTTCTAACCGCTAGGCTACCTGCTGGTTACCGGCCCAATGTTCTAATCGCTAGGCTACCTGCTGGTTACCGGCCCAATGTTCTAACCGCTAGGCTACCTGCCGTCCATATAAAGTGTTTGGCTGCGATGGCCAGGAATCGAATCCAGGCCAATTGTTTGGAAGACAGCTATGCTCACCACTATACCACCACTGTGTGATACAGTGGTGGTCATCAACAGTGTTATGTGCATGCACGTACCTGCTCCCTCTCCTGTTCCTGCTCCTCTTGCTCCATGCTCTGTTCTATCTCACAGAGTAGGCTGGCAGGGTTTGGGCTGAGGCCTTGGAGACTTCTCTCCTCTGTGAACTCCTCAAAGCGGGCACTCAGATGTCTGTGGGACACCCGTACCTCCTGGAGCTCCAGCTGGCTCTGCCGTAACTGGACATGTACAGCAGTCAACAAACTGGTCAACACAGTGGTCAACACAGTGGTCAACACAGAGCCCTGATACCATACAGATCAATACAACACACTCAGAAGCACTCGTACTGTACAGATATCTATACACCAACATACACACTCACACATTACACAGGAATATTATGACACAGTACAAAAGTTCTATCAAAACCCCTAAAGAATGTCAGAGATCGTACCTGTGAGACCTTCTCGTGGTACTGTTTCTCCAGCACTAACGTCCCTTCCCTCAGGTCTTCAACAGTGTTCTGCAGTAGCTCGTTTTCCTCTAGTACGGCGTTAACCTGATCCTCCAGCTCTCTCTTACGCTCCGACAGCATCTTAATCTGACAAAATACATAACCCCAATAGCCAAGTTACACATTGTGCTATGGAACCAAGGACAGATAGCTACCAAAACAGTTTCTCCTATCTGCACTCAGTGTTTGCCCTTTAGTGTTAACCTGTTTCTTTCCTGACTCGGAGGAGAGTTCAAATGTTCCAGAAGATTAAAGTACTCCCCCTGGTCCAAAGAATGTTTGTTGCCTAGCATAGGCGATTAGGAGTAGGCGGTTTCTGCCTCCCTCACATACAGGAATGTCTCTGTGATAAGTTGATATTCCAAATAAACCTGATAACAGTCTATTCCTTCATCAGTCTATACTGTACAGTGGACTGAAGGCTAACATTGCACGAACACCGCACATGTCTAGAGATGCAAGGCGAGTTTGTGTGTAATATGTTCGGTAGCCGCCCGAGCAGCTTACTCTATTAAACAAACATCAGCTCGTTCTTTCTCGTTATCCCCCAGCCATGCTTTGACCTACGTCTGTTGATCTCCTTCGCAGCGCAGGAGGCTGACATTGCGTGTACAGATCAGCTCACTGACTTTGCCATCATGTGGACATCTTTGTAGCTTTATGTTCTCTGTGTGTCCTTCAGACATTTTGGTTGACATTGCTGTGATTTTCTTTGTCGAGCAGGACTGTGACATATTCATCCTTGTCACATTAAGAACACCCGTTGCAATCCTGCGAACACCCAGACATTGCAGTATATCTGAGCTAAATATAGAACGGTATTGTTTTCACCCAATTACAGCGCGGTCTCCGCAGTGGGTTATTCCTCTCCAATAAGACCCACTTTAAAAGAGGAGGCTTCAGAGAGATATTATATACTGTACTGTATGTCATGGTATCATCCTATGACCCTGAGCTAAATGGCTAATATTACACATTACTGATATTACTGTGTATTCCCCTGCTAGGCTACAGTATCTCACGCTCCATAGCAGTACAGTGGGACATGTACACACATGTGACATGCAGCATGCAGACAAACCAATATAACCACTCACTTCCAGCCCTTGCTGCTCCAGTCAAGAGGAAGGATTCAATCATGGTATTAGAAGAGTGGAACAGGGAATGATTGATAGAAAAGGAGGAAAAACAGATTTGTATATTTGTTCACTTAACTCAACTGTTTGAATTAGTTTGATAGCAAGCACAACTTGAGGTGTGCATATTCTAATATCTCAGGATATTACTTTTTCAAACCCCCACAGCATTTTAAAAGAACATTTTAAATAAACAACACTTTTGATAATGACTGGGGATATATTTCATAGGTAATATCTGTCAAGTTGAAATACATTTTAAGGAAGGTATCCCTAGTCTCCCTAGTCTCGCCTCAGCCGGTAGGCTCTCTAGTCTCGCCTCAGCCGGTAGGCTCTCTAGTCTCGCCTCAGCCGGTAGGCTCTCTAGTCTCGCCTCAGCCGGTAGGCCCTGTAGGCTCTCTAGTCTCGCCTCAGCCGGTAGGCCCTGTAGGCTCTCTAGTCTCGCCTCAGCCGGTAGGCCCTGTAGGCTCTCTAGTCTCGCCCTGTCAGCCGGTCTCTAGACCCTGTAGGCTCTCTAGTCTCGCCTCAGCCGGTAGGCCCTGTAGGCTCTCTAGTCTCGCCTCAGCCGGTAGGCCCTGTAGGCTCTCTAGTCTCGCCTCAGCCGGTAGGCTCTCTAGTCTCGCCTCAGCCGGTAGGCCCTGTAGGCTCTCTAGTCTCGCCTCAGCCGGTAGGCCCTGTAGGCTCTCTAGTCTCGCCTCAGCCGGTAGGCCCTGTAGGCTCTCTAGTCTCGCCTCAGCCGGTAGGCCCTGTAGGCTCTCTAGTCTCGCCTCAGCCGGTAGGCCCTGTAGGCTCTCTAGTCTCGCCTCAGCCGGTAGGCTCTCTAGTCTCGCCTCAGCCGGTAGGCCCTGTAGGCTCTCTAGTCTCGCCTCAGCCGGTAGGCCCTGTAGGCTCTCTAGTCTCGCCTCAGCCGGCAGGCTCTCTAGTCTCGCCTCAGCCGGCAGGCTCTCTAGTCTCGCCTCAGCCGGCAGGCTCTCTAGTCTCGCCTCAGCCGGCAGGCTCTCTAGTCTCGCCTCAGCCGGCAGGCTCTCTAGTCTCGCCTCAGCCGGCAGGCTCTCTAGTCTCGCCTCAGCCGGCAGGCTCTCTAGTCTCGCCTCAGCCGGCAGGCTCTCTAGTCTCGCCTCAGCCGGCAGGCTCTCTAGTCTCGCCTCAGCCGGCAGGCTCTCTAGTCTCGCCTCAGCCGGTAGGCCCTGTAGGCTCTCTAGTCTCGCCTCAGCCTCAGCCGGTAGGCCCTGTAGGCTCTCTAGTCTCGCCTCAGCCGGTAGGCCCTGTAGGCTCTCTAGTCTCGCCTCAGCCGGTAGGCCCTGTAGGCTCTCTAGTCTCGCCTCAGCCGGTAGGCTCTCTAGTCTCGCCTCAGCCGGTAGGCTCTCTAGTCTCGCCTCAGCCGGTAGGCCCTGCCGGTAGGCTCTCTAGTCTCGCCTCAGCCGGTAGGCCCTCTCTAGTCTCGCCTCAGCCGGTAGGCCCTGTAGGCTCTCTAGTCTCGCCTCAGCCGGTAGGCCCTGTAGGCTCTCTAGTCTCGCCTCAGCCGGTAGGCCCTCTAGTCTCGCCTCAGCCGGTAGGCCCTGCTCTAGTCTCGCCTCAGCCGGTAGGCTCTCTAGTCTCGCCTCAGCCGGTAGGCCCTGTAGGCTCTCTAGTCTCGCCTCAGCCGGTAGGCCCTGTAGGCTCTCTAGTCTCGCCTCAGCCGGTAGGCCCTGTAGGCTCTCTAGTCTCGCCTCAGCCGGTAGGCCCTGTCTCGCCTCAGGCTCTCTAGTCTCGCCTCAGCCGGTAGGCCCTGTAGGCTCTCTCGCCTCAGCCGGTAGGCCCTCTCGCTCGCCAGCCGGTAGGCTCTCTAGTCTCGCCTCAGCCGGTAGGCTCTCTAGTCTCGCCTCAGCCGGGCTCTCTAGGCTCTCTAGTCTCGCCTCAGCCGGTAGGCCCTGTAGGCTCTCTAGTCTCGCCTCAGCCGGTAGGCTCTCTAGTCTCGCCTCAGCCGGTAGCTCTCTAGTCTCGCCTCAGCCGGTAGGCCCTGTAGGCTCTCTAGTCTCGCCTCAGCCGGTAGGCTCTCTAGTCTCGCCTCAGCCGGTAGGCTCTCTAGTCTCGCCTCAGCCGGTAGGCCCTGTAGGCTCTCTAGTCTCGCCTCAGCCGGTAGGCCCTGTAGGCTCTCTAGTCTCGCCTCAGCCGGTAGGCCCTGTAGGCTCTCTAGTCTCGCCTCAGCCGGTAGGCCCTGTAGGCTCTCTAGTCTCGCCTCAGCCGGTAGGCCCTGTAGGCTCTCTAGTCTCGCCTCAGCCGGTAGGCCCTGTAGGCTCTCTAGTCTCGCCCGGTCAGCCGGTAGGCTCTCTAGTCTCGGCCCTGTAGGCTCTCTAGCCCTCAGCCGGCAGGCTCGTCTCGCCTCAGCCGGTAGGCCCTAGGCTCTCTAGTCTCGCCTCAGCCGGTAGGCTCTCTAGTTTCGCCTCGCCTCAGCCGGCAGGCTCGCTCGTCTAGTCTCGCCTCAGCCGGCAGGCTCTCTAGTCTCGCCTCAGCCGGCAGGCTCTCTCGTCTAGTCTCGCCTCAGCCGGCAGGCTCGCTCGTCTAGTCTCGCCTCAGCCGGCAGGCTCTCTCGTCTAGTCTCGCCTCAGCCGGCAGGCTCTCTAGTCTCGCCTCAGCCGGCAGGCTCTCTAGTCTCGCCTCAGCCGGCAGGCTCTCTAGTCTCGCCTCAGCCGGCAGGCTCTCTAGCCTCGCCTCAGCCGGCAGGCTCTCTAGTCTCGCCTCAGCCGGCAGGCTCTCTAGTCTCGCCTCAGCCGGCAGGCTCTCTAGCCTCGCCTCAGCCGGCAGGCTCTCTAGTCTCGCCTCAGCCGGCAGGCTCTCTAGTCTCGCCTCAGCCGGCAGGCTCTCTAGTCTCGCCTCAGCCGGCAGGCCCTGTAGGCTCTCTAGTCTCGCCTCAGCCGGCAGGCCCTGTAGGCTCTCTAGTCTCGCCTCAGCCGATAGGCCCTGTAGGCTCTCTAGTCTCGCCTCAGCCGATAGGCCCTGTAGGCTCTCTAGTCTCGCCTCAGCCGATAGGCCCTGTAGGCTCTCTAGTCTCGCCTCAGCCGATAGGCCCTGTAGGCTCTCTAGTCTCGCCTCAGCCGATAGGCTCTCTAGTCTCGCCTCAGCCGATAGGCTCCCTAGTCTCGCCTCAGCCGATAGGCTCTCTCGTCTCAGCCGGTAGGCTCTCTCGTCTCGCCTCAGCCGGTAGGCTCTCTCTCGTCTCGCCTCAGCCCGTAGGCTCTCTCTCGTCTCGCCTCTCGCCTCAGCCCGTAGGCTCTCTCTCGTCTCGCCTCTCGCCTCAGCCCGTAGGCTCTCTCTCGTCTCGCCTCTCGCCTCAACCCGTAGGCTCTCTCGTCTCGCCTCTCGCCTCAGCCCGTAGGCTCTCTCGTCTCGCCTCAGCCCGTAGGCTCTCTCGTCTCGCCTCAGCCCGTAGGCTCTCGCGTCTCGCCTCAGCCCGTAGGCTCTCGCTTCTCGCCTCAGCCCGTAGGCTCTCGCGTCTCGCCTCAGCCCGTAGGCTCTCGCGTCTCGCCTCAGCCCGTAGGCTCTCTCTCGTCTCGCCTCTCGCCTCAACCCGTAGGCTCTCTCGTCTCGCCTCTCGCCTCAGCCCGCAGGCTCTCTCGTCTCGCCTCTCGCCTCAGCCCGCAGGCTCTCTCGTCTCGCCTCAGCCCGCAGGCTCTCTCGTCTCGCCTCAGCCCGCAGGCTCTCTCGTCTCGCCTCAGCCCGCAGGCTCTCTCGTCTCGCCTCAGCCCGCAGGCTCTCTCGTCTCGCCTCAGCCCGCCGGCAGGCTCTCAGCCGGCAGGCTCGCCCGGCAGCCCGCAGGCAGGCTCTCTAGCTCGCCTCAGCCCGCAGGCTCTCTCGTCCTCGCCTCAGCCCGCAGGCTCTCTCGTCTCGCCTCAGCCCGCAGGCTCTCTCGTCTCGCCTCAGCCCGCAGGCTCTCTCGTCTCGCCTCAGCCCGCAGGCTCTCTCGTCTCGCCTCAGCCCGCAGGCTCTCTCGCCTCGCCTCAGCCCGCAGGCTCTCTCGTCTCGCCTCAGCCGGCAGGCTCTCTAGTCTCGCCTCAGCCGGCAGGCTCTCTAGCCTCGCCTCAGCCGGCAGGCTCTCTAGCTCTCTAGTCTCGCCTCAGCCCGTAGGCCTCAGCCGCCTCAGCCGGCCGGCTCTCTAGCCTCGCCTCAGCCGGCAGGCTCTCTAGCCTCGCCTCAGCCGGCAGGCTCTCTAGCCTCGCCTCAGCCGGCAGGCTCTCTAGCCTCGCCTCAGCCGGCAGGCTCTCTAGCCTCGCCTCAGCCGGCAGGCTCTCTCGTCTAGCCCGCAGGCTCTCTCGCCGCCAGGCTCAGCCGGCAGGCTCTCTAGGCTCTCGCCCTCAGCCGGCAGGCTCTCTAGCCTCGCCTCAGCCGGCAGGCCCTGTAGGCTCTCTAGTCTCGCCTCAGCCGGCAGGCTCTCTCAGCCTCGCCTCAGCCGGCAGGCTCTCTAGCCTCGCCTCAGCCGGCAGGCTCTCTAGCCTCGCCTCAGCCGGCAGGCTCTCTAGCCTCGCCTCAGCCGGCAGGCTCTCTAGCCTCGCCTCAGCCGGCAGGCTCTCTAGCCTCGCCTCAGCCGGCAGGCTCTCTAGTCCCGCCTCAGCCGGCAGGCTCTCTAGGCTCGCCTCAGCCGGCAGGCTCTCTAAGCTCGCCTCAGCCGGTAGGCCCTGTAGGCTCTCTAGTCTCGCCTCAGCCGGTAGGCCCTGTAGGCTCTCTAGTCTCGCCTCAGCCGGTAGGCCCTGTAGGCTCTCTAGTCTCGCCTCAGCCGGCAGGCCCTGTAGGCTCTCTAGTCTCGCCTCAGCCGGCAGGCCCTGTAGGCTCTCTAGTCTCGCCTCAGCCGGCAGGCCCTGTAGGCTCACTAGTCTCGCCTCAGCCGGCAGGCCCTGTAGGCTCTCTAGTCTCGCCTCAGCCGGCAGGCCCTGTAGGCTCTCTAGTCTCGCCTCAGCCGGCAGGCCCTGTAGGCTCTCTAGTCTCGCCTCAGCCGGCAGGCCCTGTAGGCTCTCTAGTCTCGCCTCAGCCGGCAGGCCCTGTAGGCTCTCTCTAGTCTCGCCTCAGCCGGCAGGCCCTGTAGGCTCTCTAGTCTCGCCTCAGCCGGCAGGCCCTGTAGGCTCTCTCGCCTCAGCCGGTCTCGCCAGCCGGCAGGCTCGCTAGTCTCGCCTCAGCCGGCAGGCTCGCTAGTCTCGCCTCAGCCGGCAGGCTCGCTAGTCTCGCCTCAGCCGGCAGGCTCGCTAGGCTCTCGCCTCAGCCGGCAGGCTCGCTAGTCTCGCCTCAGCCGGCAGGCTCGCTAGTCTCGCCTCAGCCGGCAGGCTCGCTAGTCTCGCCTCAGCCGGCAGGCTCGCTAGTCTCGCCTCAGCCGGCAGGCTCGCTAGTCTCGCCTCAGCCGGCAGGCTCGCTAGTCTCGCCAGCCGGCAGGCTCGCTAGTCTCGCCTCAGCCGGCAGGCTCGCTAGTCTCGCCTCAGCCGGCAGGCTCGCTAGTCTCGCCTCAGCCGGCAGGCTCTCTAGTCTCGCCTCAGCCGGCAGGCTCTCTAGTCTCGCCTCAGCCGGCAGGCCCTGTAGGCTCTCTAGTCTCGCCTCAGCCGGCAGGCCCTGTAGGCTCTCTAGTCTCGCCTCAGCCGGCAGGCCCTGTAGGCTCTCTAGTCTCGCCTCAGCCGGCAGGCCCTGTAGGCTCTCTAGTCTCGCCTCAGCCGGTAGGCTCTCTAGTCTCGCCTCAGCCCGTAGGCTCTCTAGTCTCACCTCAGCCCGTAGGCTCTCTAGTCTCACCTCAGCCCGTAGGCTCTCTAGTCTCACCTCAGCCCGTAGGCTCTCTAGTCTCACCTCAGCCCGTAGGCTCTCTAGTCTCACCTCAGCCGGTAGGCTCTCTAGTCTCGCCTCAGCCCGTAGGCTCTCTAGTCTCACCTCAGCCCGTAGGCTCTCTAGTCTCACCTCAGCCCGTAGGCTCTCTAGTCTCACCTCAGCCCGTAGGCTCTCTAGTCTCACCTCAGCCCGTAGGCTCTCTAGTCTCACCTCAGCCTGTAGGCTCTCTTGTCGTGTCATGTGCTGGTTGGTGGAGATGCTCTTCTCTCTGAAGTCATCCCGTAACGAGTGGACCTTAGTGGACAGCTGCCTCTCCACCTCTGTAGCCTGGAGACGAAACACACCCCAGAAACAGGGTGTTGGCACAAAAGAAATGAATAAATATTTGAATAACATGTTATTCATAAAAATTCAACTTTATTCACTCCCTCAGGGGCATTACCAGATTACAAATAAACATCTTCTGCATAGAATACAAAGTGCATAAGGGTAGTGTTGTAAAGTCATAATTCAGAACAGTAGTATTATGCAGTCTGTTGTTCAGTGTAGAGCAACTCCTGTTGTTTGTTGCTGCTTTGAGTGAGTCTCTCAGCAAGGAGCCTCGTGTTCACCACAGCTCTGGGAACATAACTCATCCCTCCAGCGCTTGATTCAGAGCAGCGTGACGTCACTCCTTATACACAACAATACTGACACACAATGAAATGTTCCGCTGATTCGGTGAGCGAGTTCATTAGAACGTGCGTTGAAGATGTCATTCCCATAGCAACTATTAAAACATTCCCAAGCCAGAAACCGTGGATTGATGGCAGCATTCGCGTGAAACTGAAAGCGCGAACCACTGCTTTTAATCAGGGCAAGGTGACCGGAAACATGACCGAATACAAACAGTGTAACTATTCCCTCCGCAAGGCAATCAAACAAGCTAAGCGTCAGTATAGAGACAAAGTAGAATCTCAATTCAACTGCTCAGACACAAGAGGTATGTGGCAGGATCTACAGTCAATCACGGATTACAAAAAGAAAACCAGCCCCGTCACGGACCAGGATGTCTTGGTCCCAGGCAGACTAAATAACTTTTTTGCCTGCTTTGAGGACAACACAGTGCCACTGACACGGTCCGCAACTAAAACATGCAGACTCTCCTTCACTGCAGCCGACGTGAGGAAAACATTTAAACGTGTCAACCCTCGCAAAGCTGCAGGCCCAGACAACATCCCCAGCAGCGCCCTCAGATCATGAGCAGACCAGCTGGCTGGTGTGTTTACGGACATATTCAATCAATCCCTATCCCAGTCTGTTGTTCCCACATGCTTCAAGAGGGCCACCATTGTTCCTGTTCCCAAGAAAGCTAAGGTAACTGAGCTAAACGACTACCGCCCTGTAGCACTCACTTCCGTCATCATGAAGTGCTTTGAGAGACTAGTCAAGGACCATATCACCTCCACCCTACCTGACACCCTAGACCCACTCCAATTTGCTTACCGCCCAAATAGGTCCACAGACGATGCAATCTCAACCACACTGCACACTGCCCTAACCCACCTGGACAAGAGGAATACCTATGTGAGAATGCTGTTCATCGACTACAGCTCGGCATTCAACACCATAGTACCCTCCAAGCTCGTCATCAAGCTCGAGACCCTGGGTCTCGACCCCGCCCTGTGCAACTGGGTACTGGACTTCCTGACGGGCCGCCCCCAGGTGGTGAGGGTAGGCAACAACATCTCCACCCCGCTGATCCTCAACACTGGGGCTCCACAAGGGTGCGTTCTGAGCCCTCTCCTGTACTTCCTGTTGACCCACGACTGCGTGGCCACGCACGACTCCAACTCAATCATCAAGTTTGCTGACGACACAACAGTGGTAGGCTTGATTACCAACAACGACGAGACGGCCTACAGGGAGGAGGTGAGGGCCCTCGGAGTGTGGTGTCAGGAAAATAACCTCACACTCAACGTCAACAAAACTAAGGAGATGATTGTGAACTTCAGGAAACAGCAGAGGGAACACCCCCCTAGCCACATCGATGGAACAGTAGTGGAGAGGGTAGTAAGTTTTATGTTCCTCGGCGTACACATCACAGACAAACTGAATTGGTCCACCCACACAGATAGCATCGTGAAGAAGGCGCAGCAGCGCCTCTTCAACCTCAGGAGGCTGAAGAAATTCGGCTTGTCACCAAAAGCACTCACAAACTTCTACAGATGCACAATCGAGAGCATCCTGTCGGGCTGTATCACTGCCTGGTACGGCAACTGCTCCGCCCACAAACGTAAGGCTCTCCAGAGGGTAGTGAGGTCGGCACAACGCATCACCGGGGGCAAACTACCTGCCCTCCAGGACACCTACGCCACCCGATGTCACAGGAAGGCCATAAAGATCATCAAGGACAACAACCACCCGAGCCACTGCCTGTTCACCCCGCTATCATCCAGAAGGCGAGGTCAGTACAGGTGCATCAAAGCTGGGACCGAGAGACTGAAAAACAGCTTCTATCTCAAGGTCACTAGACTGTTAAACAGCCACCACTAACATTGAGTGGCTGCTGCCAACACACTGACTCAACTCCAGCCACTTTAATAATGGGAATTGATGGGAAATTATGTAAAATATATCACTAGCCACTTTAAACAATGCTACCTAATATAATGTTTACATACCCTACATTATTCATCTCATATGTATATACTGTACTCTATATCATCTACTGCATCTTTATGTAATACATGTATCACTAGCCACTTTAACTATGCCACTTTGTTTACATACTCATCTCATATGTATATACTGCACTCAATACCATCTACTGTATCTTGCCCATGCTGCTCTGTACCATCACTCATTCATATATCTTTATGTACATATTCTTTATGCCCTTACACTTGTGTCTAAGGTAGTAGTTTTGGAATTGTTAGCTAGATTACTTGTTGGTTATTACTGCATTGTCGGAACTAGAAGCACAAGCATTTCGCTACACTCGCATTAACATCTGCTAACCATGTGTATGTGACAAATAAAATGTGATTTGATTTGACAACATATTGTCCACACACACTAATGCCCCTTACATACTTCACATGGCACAATTTACACATTTTTATTTTATTTAACATTTATTTAACTAGGCAAGTCAGTTAAGAACAAATTCTTATTTACAATGACAGCCTACCCTGCCCAAACCCGAACGACGCTGGGCCAATTGTGCGCCGCCCTATGGGACTCCCAATCACGGCCGGATGCAATACAGCCTGGATACGAACCAGGGACTGTAGTGATGCCTTTTGACCGCTGTGCCACTCGGGAGCCCATGCTGAGACACGTTCTGAGTGAGTAACCCACATTGTAAATGCTTTGAGTGCCATTTGATTTGACACGATGTCGCCTCTGAGTCACCACAGTGTTCCTGGAACTGGTACATTCCGCTGCGCAGTATAACTGTTCCTGTGAAAGCACAGGTTTGAGTAACTCTTGGCCTTTAGAATCTGGAATGTTCCATTTGAAGCTGGGCCCCTCCTTCTGAGTGCAGCAGAGTGCAGGAGCAGCCCCTTCCCTGGCTGAGATCATTGGACTGTTCTGATCACCCCACTGCCTACCGGCCGAGTGCAGATCGCAAAGTCAGACCGACAGAACTTCATTAGCATAAGTGAGGCTGCACTCAGGAAGCCCAGACTCTGATTGTCATCATCACTGCCATGGTAATGGATGGTGGAATCCGGGATACCACTCCCTCACTCCTCTCCAGCCTCTGCACTGAGAAAAATAAATGCCATATAACAAAGCAATCATTGATTTATTCACTGGAGACAAAGTCAACTTAACAGATCTAACTGAGAATATAAAGACCTGATAAACTGCCCGTACTGTACGATGCGTTTACACAATCCTCTGACTACACCATTTCACTCCATCATGGCACTTCAGTATCTAGAATCTAGTAGCTCTGTGTCCTCATTAGAGATTCTAGAGAACACTCATCCAACAGGTTGATTCCTGTCCACAATCAAAGGTCAGGTGTATACTACCTCTGACAAATAAGAACCAGGTGGAATCAAATCTCGAAATGGGTTTGCTACAAAGATCATATCCGTGGCAGGATGTTCGATGTGTTTGCCTCGAGGTAGCAGTGTGGTATTTCTAGGTTATTTCAGTCAGTGGTTGCAGTGTTGGCCACACTGGTGACTGGTGAGGCCTTGGTGAGTAGGGACTGCATGAGACAGGTCAGAAGAAGGCTACAGCCTCTCTCTAATGCCAAGTCCTAAACAGTGTTATCTTTTCTACTACAGCAAGTCTACTGTAAGTGAATTTAAGATTTATGTGAGAGGGTAATTGTTTCTCCATTGGACAGCTGTTTGAGTTTTGGAAACCAGCGTGGCGTAGTGTTTTTTGGAACGCTTTTAAGGGTGAAGAGAGATGTCCACTCTGTAATGTCTGCCGTAAAAAACAAAAATGGGCTACTTCCATTCACACCTGATGCACTTGTGTCCTTAAATAACTCAGAGAGGAGTTGTACTATTGATGTATTCTGTCTGGGTAACCAAGGGCAGAACAATCTGTAAACTAGACACTTTCAGTTGTACCATATCACTGCTCCAACACAGGAAGAGTTTGGTCCGTGCACTGTGCTTACAACAAGAAGGAAACGTTTTTGTTGTGGCTCTTTCACAAGTATTGAATCCCTTCCACATCAAAGACCATGTAACCCTTTTTCATAATGGCACCTTGTGGTCCCCAGTGATGCGTGGAATGAATGATATGTAGCCTACACTAAATGCAGAATCATATTCACTTTGCTGCATTTATAGACATTCAGACATAGTGTACAACACACCAGCTCTGCCATTCGGAATGTGCTTCACATTCTCCTAACCAGGCCAGGATGATGCATACAGCTCTTCCTCTCTGACCTGACTGATGTATCTCTCCTCAGTGGATGTCTACACAGAGCCCAGTCACAGTGGGAACGTGACATTTGACCCAGTATCACACTGCGCCTGGCAGATTGAGATCACAGGAGAAACAGGATATTTCACTGTGGTTTGCCAGATTTACTGATATTTCCCTTAATCTGAGTGTCAAATCCTCAGATCCAAGATCAAGCATTATCAGTACATGGGGGAAAACGGACTATTGCGACAGAATCCAGGCCAACAAACTAGGGCTCAATCAACTGAGGGACAGGCATAACGCTCATTCTTCCTCCAGAGTCCAGACACAAAGGTAACTTGTGCCAAGTCATTCTCTTTCAAAGGGAGAATCACAAGATTCTCAAAACTGTTTCATTTACACTCGTCTTTGATTGGAGAGGAAACATATCTTTGCTACATACAAACCTAATCCATAGCGTATGTATAATACAAGAACGTAACAGATTTTCGGAGGTTTCCGGTCTAATGTTCTTGCTTACGCCTATGTGAAATTGAGAGGGGCTTGTATCCTCTTATTTTTTAACATAGCTAATTAAGTCAGGGATTTCCAATGGCTTATCTGTTTCCTCTTTCTCTCCTCAGGAAGCAGAACAGACTGTACAGTTCAAGCTACAGTATTACACATATGGTTGAAGATGACTCACAAGTCAATGTGTGTACATGTCAGGGGGTCTGTGTTGCAACCTGACATTGGGTTGGCTGTACAGCACACAGTGATGCAGAGCACATTTCCATTGCAACACATGGAATCTCACATGTGACACCCGGGTTGTCATAGCAACCAGAGAGAGTGAGACATGACTGTTGGAGCT
Source organism: Oncorhynchus gorbuscha (assembly GCF_021184085.1). Lineage (NCBI taxonomy): Eukaryota > Metazoa > Chordata > Actinopteri > Salmoniformes > Salmonidae > Oncorhynchus > Oncorhynchus gorbuscha. Next base: position 59,524,236 of record NC_060177.1, on the reverse strand, counting down.
GTGTGACTTGGTGGCCATATTTCTGCCATTTCCCTTAGTCATAGCACAGTGTACACTAGTGTATGGACCCACACTCTTAGAAGTAAAGGAGCCTGGAAGAATCTTTTGGGATTCTAAAAATTGTCACACAGGGGGAACCTATCTTATTCCAAAAGGTTCCTTAAGGAACCCCTCTGAAATGTGTCTTCGAGGAACCCCTGTGTAAAGGTTCAAACCGGATCCTTTTTGTGATGGGAGGGGTTGAACGTTGAACCTTTTTAATAAGATATTGTAGAAGAGGCAGCCTATCAGAAGAGTGGAGATGTGGCTTCCACCCATTAGAGTAAATGTCCTTCCTGTTCGTTAAGTTTATACACTGCAAATTTCAAATGACCTTGAATGTGTGTGCATATTACATATTCTAATGTAATATTCATACATCTATGCTCACTTCGAGGCAAGCAACACTGAAGCATGCATGAGAGCATCAGCTGTTCCGGACGACTGTGTGATCACACTCTCCGTAGCCGATGTGAGAAAGACCTTTAAACAGGTCAACATTCACAAGGCCGCAGAGCCAGACGGATTACCAGGATGTGTACTCTGAGCATTCACTGAAGACACAGTGTCTTCACTGACATTTTCAACCTGTCCCTGACTGAGTCTGTAATACCAACATGTTTCAAGCAGACCACCATAGTCCCTGTGCCCAAGAACACTAAGGTAGCCTGCCTAAATGACTACCGACTCGTAGCACTCACGTCTGTAGCCATGAAGTGCTTTGAAAGGCTGGTCATGGCTCCCATCAACACCTTTATCCCAAAAACCCTAGACCCACTCCAATTTGCATACTGCCCCAACAGATCCACACATGATGCAATCTCTATTGCACTCCACCCTGCCCTTTCCCACCTGGACAAAAGGAACACCTATGTGAGAATGCTATTCACTGACTACAGCTCAGCGTTCAACACCATAGTTCCCTCTAAGCTCATCACTAAGCTAATGACCCTGGGACTAAACACCTCCCTGCAACTGGATCCTGGACTTCCTGATGGGCCGACCCCCAGGTGGTAAGGGTAGGTAACAAGGAACCCCTGAACTGAACATACTGTACAGTTCAAGCTACAGTATACACATATGGTTGAAGATGACTCACAAGTCAATGTGTGTACATGTCAGGGGGTCTGTGTTGCAACCCTCCTGTACTCACTCATGACTGCATGACCAGGCACGACTCCAACACCATCAATAAGTTTGCCGACAACACAATACTGGTAGGCCTGATCACCGACAACGATGAGACAGCCATTGGAAGGAGGTCAGAGACCTGGCAGTGTGGTGACAGGACAACAACCTCTCCCTCAACGTCATCAAGAAAGGAGATAATTGTGGACTACAGGAAAAGGATGACCGAGCACGCCCCCATTCTCATCGACGGGGCTGTAGCGCTGTAGTGGAACAGGTTGAGAGCTTCAAGTTTGTTGGTGTCCACATCACCAACAAACTATTATGGTCCAAACACACCAAGACAGTGGTGTAGAGGGCACGGCAAAGCCTATTCCCCCTCAGGAGAATTAAAAGATTTGGCATGGGTCCTCGGGTCCTCAACAAGTTCAGAGCAAGGCCCTAAAGGAGTCAAAGACTCCAGCCAACCTAGTCATATACTGTTCTCTCTGCTACTGCACGGCAAGCAGTACCGGAGAGCCAAGTCTAGGTCCAAGAGGCTTCTTAACAGATTCTACCCCCCAAGCCATAAGACTCCTGAACAGCTAATCAAATGGCTACCCAGACTGTTTATATTGTCCCCCCCTTTTTACACTGCTGCTACTCTCTGTTTATCATCTATGCATAGTCACTTAACACTACCTACATGTACATATTACCTCAATTAAGTCAACTAACCGGTGCCCCCGCACATTGACTCTGTACCGGTACAGCCTGTATATAGCCTTACTACTATTATTTTACTGCTGCTCTTTAATTATTTGTTATTTTTATCTATTTTTTACTTAACACTTATTTTTCTTAAAACTGCATTGTTGGTTAAGGGCTTGGAAGTAAGCATTTCACTGTCAGGTCTACACCTCGATTCGGTGCATGTTACAAATCAAATTTGATTTGATATTAACATGATTGCACATAGTAATAAAGTGGTAACTATTCCAATTTTGGGATTTGCATAGGCTCAAGGAACTCATACATCTCTGAAAGCCACATTAAAGCTGCAGAAGTGTTCAACCTTAACACGTGATGACAATACAACAGAACAGACCAACAGGAATGACACTTACTCCCACGGGTGGCCTAAACATATCTAGCTGAAGGGGTTCCTTAAGGATCTCCAAGGTTTCTCGAGTCACAACTGTCATAACTCTCCTGTGACGATCTGAAGGATCGGGTCCGCTCTACAGCGTGCTCTCTCTCGTAGAGGGGGAGAGCGGGAAGTTGGCTGTTTTATGACTGTCGTAAAATGCGCTGCCTCTACGCTTTGTAGTGTTCGAGACTGGAATGTAAACTGTGGAACACAGAGAGACCCTTGGACATCAAAAGTTTGAATAATTAAACAATATTTCTATTTTTGAGAATGTGGGAGTGGTCTGTGGACACTTAAGGGACAGTCATGACGAGTGTGTTTCATTTGGTGATCTCATGAAGGACAGGAAACACTCAATACTGTGTTGGTTGCGTACACTTCTTAATTATGGGGTTACATCTAAATATTGTGAAACGTATGTGATTAAACATGAAGCTATTTGTTTAAAGATGTAATGTGATGTCAACCTTCTAAATGAAAAAATATGGGTTTTCATATCAAGTTTCATACCAAATCAGTGGCCACGCCCACGTGAGTATAGGCATAACGCCGGCGTCATGGACCGCCCCTTTTCTCAGAAGTGTATAAAACCCACTCCTGACGAAATGTACATTAGACTAGAAAACATGCAGCTGACGCTACATGTGAAATGGTTAAGAACTACAACTCGATAGGCCATCAGACTAGAAAACATGCAGCTGACGCTACATGTGAAATGGTTAAGAACTACAACTATCAGTTACGGAGACCATACAGCGTGGAGCTTTGGCTACACGGCTGGAAATGGTTCAACTCTGAGACTATCGATCACTACAGAATAAGAGCAAATCCTAGACTAGAATTACTAGTCTGCAGCTAGAAATGACGTAAATCTAGTACGAGAATACCGACAACCGCAGAAGTATGTATTCTATGCAACGACCATCTGTATGCCTGGCGTATCATTAAAACAGACACTATCCAGAGCCGCTGAGAAAGCTACAACCACGAAAGACATTGTGACTTCTGGGGAAGTTAAACCGAGACTCTCTGATGAACTGACTCTCCAGCAGACTTAGCGGCGATTCCAACAGAATCCAACAAATTATTTTTGAATGAGTGGCTGTTATTAGCATTTCAATGAATATAATTATCAATTATTATCAATTCCCTTTTGTCTATCCCGCTCTTTATCTGTCCCCTCCCCTTTCCATTGTCTACCACATTTCATACCGGTTTAGTCGACTAGGGACTTATCAATGCATTGTGTTAGTAACCAATGACTATTTGTTTCTGTATTTCTGTGATTTGTTTATTGAGTAAATAAATAATTAAGCCAATTTGTATATATTATGGAGGCTAGGGTTCGTGCAGATTTCCAAGGGTTTGCGACGTTCAGTAATGAGAACCAATGAGGTAATAACAATACATTAATACAAGATTGTACTCTATAAGATATAAAATATCTGAAGAGTCAATTAGGGAAATAGACCCTATAAACAGTTTCTCGTGGTGCCCCAACTTCCTAGTTAATTAAAATTTACATGATTAGTTTAATCACATAATAATAATTATACATAGAGAATTGATTTGATAAAATAACAGCCTTTCCATTTAATGATAGTCACAGACACGACACCACTAATTCTAAGAGTGTAGATGATGAAATCCACTAAAACATGACATCAGTCAGTCTTCCAGTTTGACATTACCAATGATCACGGTCTGTGAAGCTGTATTGTCAGAATCCCTGATGGCTACAGACAGAGTATGGGAGCAGCAGCACGTGTTTCTGATCCTCATCACAACTGATGACCTGGAGAGACGCGTGTGTTGTATACAGATGGTTATTAGAACAGAGACCTGTGACAGGAACAAAGCAGAACAGAGCCATGGCCCTTGGTAATACAGTCAGCTCATTACAGTTTGTTTTTTGTTGTTGAGCGGATGTAGACTGCAAGAAGCCCAAACATATATAATATTTGACTAAAAATCATTTCAAACCTTGCTTACATTTGTATATAGAGCCATAGCTGAACAGAACTCTTTAGCAATCCATATTTCTCAGGAAAAAAAGTGAATCCATCCCAAATAAAAGAACATCCACCATATGACTGGACAGGAAATAGAAATCATCAACTGAATGTTAAATGTGTTTCCTGTCAGGTATTTTAATTGTCTGTATGGTCTACTTGTTGAATGTTTGTGAAGTCTTGATTTGTAATGTCTTATTAATTGGTGTTGGACCCCAGGAAGATAAGCTAGCGTTACGGCGTTAGCTAATGGAGATCCTAATAAAAAATACAAATACGATCACATATACAGGTAACTGACAAAATAATGGAACCAGTTGAGTGATTGAGGGATACAAAGTATATTGAAAGCAGGTGTGGTTTCCACACAAGTGTGTTTCCTAAGTTAATTAAGAAATTAACATCCCAGCATCCTTAGAGCATGTATAAAAATGCTGGACAGGTCATTATTTTGGCTTCCATGGCTATGCCCCCATAGGATGACAATTCCCCTATCCACAGGGCACGAATGTCACGTCCTGACCTTAGTTATCTTTGATTTCTTTATTATTTTGGTTAGGTCAGGGTGTGACGAGGCTGGTATATGTGTGTTTTGGTCTTGTCTAGGGTTTTTTGTATATCTATGGGGTTTTGGTATTGTCTAGGTAAATTTTGGTCTATGGTGGCCTGAATTGGTACCCAATCAGAGACGGGTGTTTATCGGGATACTATTTAGGTTGCCATTTTCCATTTTGGGTTTGTGGGTTATTGTCTATGGTTAGTTGCATGTCAGCACTCGTTATATATATATAGCTTCACGTTCGTTTTGTTATTTTGTATAGTTTGTTCAGTGTTTCTCTTTCATTAAAGAAGAATGTATTCATATCACGCTGCGCCTTGGTCTCCTCGTTATGACGAACGTGACAACGAATGGTCACCGAATGGCTTGATGTGTATGAAAACTATGTAAACCATATGCCCGTCTCAGTCACCAGATCTCAACCCAATTGAACACTAATGGGAGATTCTGGAGCGGTACCAGAAACAGCGTTTTCTACCATCAACAAAACACCAAATGATGGAATTTCTCGTGGAAGAATGGTGTCACATCCCTCCAGAAGAGTTCCAGAATCTATGCCAAGGCGCATTGAAGCTGTTCTGGCGGCTCGTGGTGCCCAACTTTATGATGGTATTTCCTTTATTTTGCCAGTTACCTGAATCTCTCTATTACACGTGAGAATACTATGGAACAGATTCTCAAAATTAAAATCACTGATTTGCTGGTGTTTTTACAGTCTTTATGTCCAACAATAAAATAAAATACATTTGGCCCGCGAGCTGCCATTTGAGGAACCCTGCCCTAGATGATTTGCCAAGCTCACAACCCAGCCTACCAGACACCACTGGGTATACTGTAGGTGTTTTTGTCTTTGTCTGTATGAGTAATACAGTAAGTGTTTCTGTGTGTGTCTCTATGTGGCTGTGTTCTGTGGGTGATAAATACAGGGCATCCGGAAAGTATTCAGACCCCTTGACCTTTTCCACATTTTGTTACGTTTCAGCCTTATTCCAAGTAGCCACCATTTTGCCTTGATGACAGCTTTGCACACTCTTGGTATTGTGTGCAAAGCTGAAATCAAAGCAAAGGGTGGCTACTTTGAAGAATCTCAAATATAAAATATATTTTGATTTGTTTAACACTTTTTGGTTACTACATGATTCAATATGTGTTATATCATAGTTGTGTTCACTATTATTCTACAATGTAGAAAATAGTAAAAAATAAAGAAACTTTTCACTGGTACTGTAAGTATTCAGACCATTTACTCAGTACTTTGTTAAAGCACCTTTGGCAGTGATTACAGCCTTGAGTCTTGGGTATGACACTACAAACTTGGCACACGCTCATTTAGAGAGTTTCTCACATTCTTCTCTGGAGATCCTCTCAAGCTCTGTCAGGTTGGATGGGGAGCGTTGCTGCACAGCTATTTTCAGGTCACTCCAGAGATGTTCAATAGGTTTCAAGTCTGGGCTCTGGCTGGGCCACTCAAGGACATTCAGAGACTTGTCCCGAAGCCACTCTTGTGTTCTCTTGCCTGTGTTCTTAGGGTCGTTGTCCTGTTGGAAGGTGAACCTTCGCACCAGTCTGAGGTCCTGAGCGCTCTGGAGCAGGTTTTCATCAAGGATCCTTCTGTACTTTGCTCCGTTGATCTTTCCCTCGATCCTGACTAGTCCCCCAGTTCCTGCCGGTGAAAACATTCCCACAGCATGATGCTGCCACCACCATGCTTCACCGTAAGGATGGTGCCAGGTTTCCTCCAGACGTGACGCTTGACATTCAGGCCAAAGAGTTCAATCTTGGTTTCATCAGACCAGAGAATCTTGTTTCTCATGGTCTGACAGTCTTTAGGTGCCTTTTGGCTGTCATGTGCCTTTTACTGAGCAGTGGCTTCCATCTGGCCACTCTACCATAAAGGCCTGATTGGTGGAGTGCTGCAGAGATGGTTGTCCTTCAGGAAGGTTCTCCCATCTCCATAGAGGAACTCTGGAGCTCTGTTAGAGTGGCCATCGGGTTCTTGGTCACTTCCCTGACCAAGGCCCTTCTCCCCTGATTGCTCAGTTTGGCCAGGCGAGGAAGATTCCTTGGTGGTTCCAAACTTCTTCCATTTTAGAATGATGGAGGCCACTGTTTTCTTGGGGACCTTCAATGCTGCAGAAATGTTTTGGTACCCTTCCCCAGATCTGTGCCTCGACGCAATCCTGTCTCGGAGCTCAACAGACAATTCCTTCGACCTCATGGCTTGGTTTTTGCTCTGACGTGCACTGTCAACTGTGGAATCATATATAAACAGATGTGTGCCTTTCCAAATCATGTCCAATCAATTTAATTTATAACAGGTGGACTCCAATAAGTTGTAGAAACATCTCAAGGATGATCAATGGAAACAGGATGCACCTGAGCTACATTTCAAGTATCATGGCAAAGGGTCTGAATACTTATGTAAATAAGTTATTTCTGTTTTTTCTTTTTTAGACATTTGTAAAAATTCTAAAAACCCGTTTTCGCTTTGTCATTATGGGGTATTGATTGATGAGGACATTTTTATTTGATCAATTTTAGAATAAGGCTGTAAAGTAACAAACTGTGGAGAAAGTCAAGGGGACTGAATACTTTCCGAATACACTGTATGTTAGTGGCGTGTGTGCGCGCATAGATTTAGGTTTAGCTCATAGAGAATGGTGTCCTAGTGTATTAGTGCCAGGTTTGCACTGTCCTTTGACATGAGGGGCAATGGCTCACACACAGACTCTTCTCCACCCAAACAAAATAGTTGAGTGACAGTTTTTTAATTAGCTGTGAGCGCAGTATGGAGCAGTGTTGTTCTTCTGGCTGCTGATTTAATTCATAAGGAAAGGCTATTACATAGGATTATGACCTAATCCCTTCAATGCTGCATTTTATACACTGCGTCTTACATCACTTCCTGTGGCCAGCCCCTCCACAACAAGCTAATTCCTGCTGCATCCAATCAGAGACTTGATTCCAGCAGACAATTGGTTCCTCTCTCAAACCTGTTTTTGTGAGTGCATTGTTGTTGTGAGTGTAATCTTTAAAGCTTTATTTTGAGAATGGCCCTTTGAAGAGCTGTCAACCACATGACAGGATTCTAACCATTTTACAAGCTCTCTAATGCAGCCTGCAACAGATTACCTCTTATTTCTGTCACTTACCGGGAGGATGCTTGATTTTAGACTGGAAGACAGTGGACCCACTGTGTCCAGAGTGGAGCTAAAGCTTGAGAATATATATTAAAGAATAGAACCTAAAGAACCTTGAAAATGAACGAATGGGTGTTTGTTTTGCAGTGACTATTACCAGACTAAGGTCTGTCTGTAGATAAAACCGTTAGCATCCTTATCCCTACTAATGCTACAAAGAATGTCATTACAAAGCAAAAATATCTCCTAGGTTAGGGCTATCCACACACACAAACCTACTTGGATCCTAATAGTTGTCCTCTCTCTGGTGGCTCTACTACTGGGGAGGTTTCCAGAGTCAGGGTGGTGTGGGTTCACTCGGAGGAGGTGTACTCAGAGCCGTGGAGTAAGCAGGCCATTGCTTAGTAAAAGAGAGACTACCATGGCTGACCCCATTCATTTTATTACACAGGAGGTCTCTCTGGAATCCGACAGCATTGAATCACGCAGGCCTGATCAATAGTCTCAATTTGGGCTCATGAATACCATTAGCCCACTCCCCAAGCCCTACATAAGTCTCTACCCCCAAAGATCTACCCAGATTTAATTTCAACCAGGGCTCCTTTTAAATCAACTGCAACTTAATTATGTTAAGTACCTAGCAGGATCCATAGCAACAGACCAGTTCAGCGACCCCACCTCCCTCCATGGTCAGAGACTGATGGTGGATGACAGGTAATTCACTTTAATCTGATCAGAGATGGAAATGAGAGGGAGTGAAGGTCTGTATGACACAGTGGTGCTGCTACTCTATCTGTGACAGCATACAGCCAGCAGCAGCCCTAGTGATGAGGGCTAAAAACAGCCATTGACAGCTAGCTAGCTCTCTCCCTGCTGGGCTGTGGAAGGAAGCAGCATCTGCCTGACTGCAGCTCACATCTATTCCCAGGACAGACAGCACCACACCACAGGCAGTGTTACCCACACCCACAACACTGTCACCGGTGTCACCTCAGCAGGCAACACCCACTTATCTCCTGGGGCCTTTAAAATGGACACTGCTCCTCTGACTGCAGTCAACACAAAGCTTTCTCCATTTAACAACCTTAACCAACTTCCAAAGGTTTAGGTGTTCTAGCTTTTGGGTATCGATATATCCCTGCAGCACACACAGAAGCATGACACAGGTGATTGGAAAGCTAGTCTCTTTTAGTAACAGTGTATTGACGCCATGCCTGGTTTCGATGCCTCAGACTGGTATGAGAGGCTAGTGGCAAGATGAGCACCAGTAAAATCATTTCAAAGACTCTGTTGATGTAGAGGATAATACATTCATTAAATATCGTGTGTTTTTGTCCTGAATTGAATGTCCATTGGGTGCGTAAAACCCACAAATTCAGATAAACAAAAAGGTGTAGTGGGTTCGCACTCAAAAAGATGTTGCATTAAGCTTACTTCATTGTTACATTTTTGAAAATTATTTTCACTGCATCCAGGATAGCGTACATGCCGAAATGCTTTATGCAATATATTTGTGCGAACCCTTCTACATCTATTTGTTTATCTGAAAAATAGTTTGTACAGATAGTTATGGGATTTTTGCTGCACCTAGACTCAAGTTGGTAGAAGCGCTGTGTACTCCCCTCCTGACCCAAGTTTATTTTAGTTTTCATTGGGATTTAGGCTGTCAGGGCAATGCCTCCCTCATTAGTTAGGATTGAGGTGATTTGACTGAAGGCTGTAGTAAATCCACCTTCTTAGGAGAGTCTAATCAACAGTATTACCTGCTGTTGCTCAGCTCCATCAATCCAACCGGGCCATGAATAGAGTTGAATCAATAGCCCGGTTTATACCTGGTGCTAATTATGTGTCCTTTGTCCGGGAACTTGTCCACATTCGGATTGTACCCATATATTTAGACAGGTGTAGACGATTAAAAGACCCATTGTGATCTGATTGTGATCAAATTTTATAAGTGGAAACAGACAAGATCAGGACAATATCAGGATGAGGTAGGATGATAGCCCTGTTTATACCTTGTTCTAATGACAGCTTCTCCCATACTTCCATCACTCTCTACAAAGTGCATGTGGCCCTGAATTAAGCTTTACCTCCTCCAGCCTCCCAGTCATCCTGTAATTCTTCCTCTCTTTCTCTGTTCTTAACCCATCAGCCACATACTGTATGCTATTAAAACGGATTGTGTGTTACCTAAGATATCAAATCCGTTTCAACAGCCTGTAGTTACTTATCAATATTGACAGGAGGGTTGCGTAAGGAGTATGCCGCCCCAGCTCAATCATTCTAAATTATTCAGTGTTTAAGAGGGGGACGTTACACTTTAATTTCGATGACTTAGCATATATTGATGTGTGAGAGAGAGAGATGGCGACATGGGGGAAGAGATTGAAGCAGAGTGTATGCATGTGCATGTATGCATACTATATGAGAACATGGTTGTACCCTCTCCAGAAATGAACACAGCAGACTGAGACATCCAGTGTTGAGTCCCAGTGGTCCACAGAGACAGACAGACCGACAGACAGGTCCACAGATGGACAGTTATCTACACTCACCCGGTTGAGCTGCTCCAGCAGGCGGTGGTTTTGGTCTGACAGCTCCCTGATGGCCGTGGACTTGTCACGGTCGGCTTCTCTCAGCTGGACCTGATGGCGCTCCAGCTCTCCCTGCAGCTGCTGGACGTCTGTCTCCAGCTCCGCCACACGGTCCCCCCACTCCCCCTCCTTGTTCTCCAGCCGCCGCCGTAGCTCGTGCTTCTCCTGCTCCAGGTGCTGTGGGTGAGGGGAGACAAGGGACAGGTTTAGATATAATTCTGGACTGGAGGGACCAGGTTAGGCCTGAGACTAGTAGTAGTAATAGATATTGGATTTTGAAAGGATGGCACAAAGCTTCAGCTTTTTTTCTATCCATCGCTTGATAAGGCTGAGGCAGGGGGTGAGGGGATGAGGGTGGGCTTTTAATGAGAGCACAAGGGGGTCAGAGTATGGGGGGTTGGGATGGGTGGCATGGCTGGTCACAGGGCATGCTGGGTGATCAGTCCTGAACAAAGAGGCCTCATCAGGAGTAAAAAACGGTTGGAAAAACAAAGTTGGTAAAAGGATAAGGAACCATATTAACTGCCCCTAAAAAGTCTGGAAATAGCTTGAAATTAATATTGTGCACTGGGTCATGGCATAGTACTGTGTTGTTAGAGATCAGTTTTGTGAGCAGATGTATCCTACAGTAGATACAATAGGCCATGCCCATACGACATTCCCAGGGGATTAGACTTGTTCCAGTCCAGGCCAAGTGCAGTGGTGTGAGAGGGTTAATATAAGAAGGACAAAAGCTCTGCTGTCAGCATGAAAAATGCAAAAGACATCTATGGGTTTTGAGGGCTTTAGTGACACTGCAAGATGTTGTGAACTCCTCCTCTCTAACTGTTGCAGCGCTGTCTGTGTGAGACAGCCAAATCATTTAAACAAAAAGTCTTTGTAAGAATTGAGTGACCTCAGTCTGCTTTAAGAGTACTGTTTTGCTCCGAATCTGATTTCACGAAAGAGGCATTAGACTGTTATGACACTGTGTGGAGGTGTTTGTAGCTGTACTGTAAGTTGTAGACAGTCTGAAAACACTGTTAAGACAGATGTTTAAAGAGTGAAGTCTGCTCAACAGCATTACCAATAATGTGGGACAGTCTTAATCAGTTCAACATGTTCACATACACTGCTTAACTCCACATGAATTGAATAATGATGGCCAAAACAATTATGAATTGAAAAACGAATCTGGCATGATGGTAGCCTACAGTATTTGTCAGTGTGTGTTTGTACTACTAGCTTCTTACCTCAAGTTTATCGTTAAGATCTTTGTTCATTTTCTCATATTGCTTAGTCAGGTCTTGGTTTCGCTCTAGCAGTGCCTTGCCGAGTTTAGCAGCTAAAACCAAATCCCTTTCCTTTTGACGGAAGAGCAACAAAAAGTCTGTATTCTGTCCCATTACAGGCGTCTCCAATTCGGATAACTCTTCCTCCTCCTCGTCGTCCTGCTCCCCGGTAAGCATGGCTAATTCCTCTTCCAACGCCATCCCGAGGCCTCCAGAGTCGGTATGTAGCAGCGAGTGGCCCTGAAATCCTCCCGTTTCTTGTGGGGTTTTGTTGCCCTGATCTAGCAGGTGCGCCATGCAGTCGCTGTCCAGTTCGGGTGGTGCTGAAATCGCGGCGGTAGATGTGTGCAAATCGAGGCAGAAAGCTGACATCGCCGCCCGGCGGACAAAAATAAAAGAGATTAACCAATTGATTTATTCCGACTGAACCCGCTCTGTCACTGGGTCGGGATGACCGGATCCTCTTTTTGTAGATAATATCTCCATAGATACGGTTCCTTGGTATCAAAATCACGGCAATTGCTAACTTGTCTGACTAAAATGTCCCTCACACTCGGAAGACCTTACACAAGCTCTCCCTTTAATCCTGCAAACAGTGCCGCCTCCTCTGCAGCTGAGTTGAAAACAAGCCTCTTGATGTCTGTTGCTGGCTATCTTGTATGTAAAGATTGTCGGTCCAGCGTGCTTTGTCCCCCGAGTTAACCGCCCTGACGAACTCTCAACAGCGGTCGGTCTGTCCACCCCGTTGCAGCGGGGTCCCAGTACCCCATAATAGTTGGCCCCTTTACACCCGCGGCATTTTGCAGAAGCCTGTGCCAGATATCCAAAATACCCACTCGAGCAGAGCACGAGCCCGATGGCGCCACCTTCTTCCCTCCCTGGAATGCACGCCCCACGTTGCTGACGTCAACAGCAAACTATTACAAATATCCACCCATTGGCTGAGTATGATAACGCCATATTTTGTTATTTTACATACAGCATAGGAATGGGGCACGTTTAAATAGGCCGCCAGGCATGGATTAAGCAGCTGCCTTCAATCATCCATATTCATGTAATGCTCTTTCTCTTATATACGAGATAAATCTATAAAAACAATCGTTGCTTCAAGATTTTTCAGTACAGTAGCTTCGCATCATCATCATCATCATCATCATCATCATCATCATCATCATCATCATCATCATCATCATCATCATCATCATCATCATCATCATCATCAATACCATCATCATCACCATCATCATCAATACCATCATCGCCATCATCATCATCATCATCACCACAGTGATGATATTTGTGTGTTAGTCTGTTCTTTGACTATGATTTGAATATGGATTTGACCATATTTTTGTTATAGGTTGACAACATGAATATGAGTTGCTAGATGTTAGAATAACACAGTGTTCATTCTAATTAACTTAATTATTATGACACACCCCTCACTGTTGTCATTGGTTGCACTAATTGCACTGTTTATAAGCTGGTTCAAGCATTCATGACATTACCCTGAAGAAGGCACAGTGATGCTGAATCGTTGGTGATTTACCCAATAAATTACTGGGAGTTTAAATATAGAGTGTGCGACTCTCTTTATTTTTAAAGCTTATAGTTTATTTGCCGTTAGTCAGCCACCCTACATAAAATCATTTTTCGGGGTGTTTTCTCATGTTTTTTATTCTACTTGGAGCTGTAAACATAAAACTGCATGAGAATGTATTCCTCTCCAGGATTGCTTTGTACACTGAGTGTACAAAACATTAGGAACACCTGCTCTTCCCATGACAAAGACAGACCAGGTGAATCCAGGTGAAAGCTATGATCCCTTATTGATGTCTCTTGTTAAATCCACTTCAATCAGTGTATATGAATGGGAGGAAACAGGTTAAAGAAGGAATTTTAAGCCTTGAGACAGTTGAGACATGGATGGTGTATGTGTGCCAAGGCAAGACAAAATATTGAAATGCCTTTGAACGGGATATGTTAGTCGGTCCCAGGCACACTGGTTTGAGTGTGTCAAAAACTGTAACACTTTTTCATCCTCAGCAATTTCCTGTGGGTATCAAGACTGTGGGAAGCATTGGAGTCAGTATGGGCCAGCATCCCTGTGGAACACTTTCGACACCTTGTAGAGTCCCTGCCCCGACAAATTTTGAGGGCAAAAGGGGCTGCAACTCAATATTAGGAAGGTGTTCCTAATGTTTTTTACACTCAATGTATATGGTGCAGGTTGACTTTTATTGTTAATAATCTTGTCCTGAAGACAGAGTGGTTTCCTCTAGATGGCCAAGCCGCAAAGTCATAATTGGCCACATTGTAAAAAATGTATGAAAACAAAAATAAGCTTTTTGGTCTTAAGGTTAGGCATATGGTTAGTACTGTGATTTATGTTTATAATCAGATGTTATAACTTTGTGGATAGGCCAGCTGATGAACACTCTGCAGAGCTGCCTCCAGGACAAGATTCATCACAATAAATGCAAACCTGTGTATATGACAGTGTAATGGCGCCCTCTGTGTAGAAGACATGGTATCTCCATCACAGACTCAGCTCACTGGTTAGTATTTTATTTATTTTAATTAAACCTTTATTTAACTAGGTGATTGTGATACAGCCTGGAATCTAACCAGGGTCTGTAGTAATGCCTCTTGCACTGAGATGCAGTGCCTCAGTCCGCTGCGCCATTTGGGAGCCCCGGAGTTCAGTAAGTAGCCAGCCTCCTTTCCCTACCTACAGTATTTATTACTTGCCAATGTCGTAAACATATGAACAGGCACACACACACCACACACACACACACACCACACACACACACACGCAGTAAATTAGAGAAAAGGTATACCATTGCAATGAATAACCGTACGAAATAGACAGTAGTAATAGGTACATTAAATATGCTACACTAACAGTCTCTGACTGTCTGGCACTAATAAACTCTGGTGTGAGAGGAATACACAATGCAGGGTGGGAATAGAGCTGTGGCTCCTTGTTACGGTTTTTGCTGATTTGCTTACACACTGAAGGTGAATATTTAGACCAAAGCCTCCAAACCTTAACTATTGTAACCATCCATGTCTTAAACAAAGTCCCCAAAAGTACAAACACATTTTCTGCTTTGCAATTCTGTAACACACTTTGCACTTTGTTTGCATTTCTGTAACACACTTTGCACTTTGTTTGCATTTCTGTAACACACTTTGCACTTTGTTTGCATTTCTGTAACACACTTTGCACTTTGTTTGCATTTCTGTAACACACTTTGCACTTTGTTTGCATTTCTGTAACACACTTTGCACTTTGTTTGCATTTCTGTAACACACTTTGCACTTTGTTTGCAATTCTGTAACACACTTTGCACTTTGTTTGCATTTCTGTAACACACTTTGCACTTTGTTTGCATTTCTGTAACACACTTTGCACTTTGTTTGCATTTCTGTAACACACTTTGCACTTTGTTTGCAATTCTGCAACACACTTTGCACTTTGTTTGCATTTCTGCAACACACTTTGCACTTTGTTTGCATTTCTGTAACACACTTGCAAAACACTACACACTGTTTCTTACATTAGACACTTCATTCAAGAATGAAATCTCTTGCCATCATTGGGAAAACACTTTTATTCAAAATGCAAAACATACCTGAAATTGGCAACACCCACACACACGTGAAAACATTTATACAGTAATATAACACCAATTAGTCTGAGCCTTAGCACTGCAAATATACCTCAGGTAAGATCACCTCTTTTGTGATAACTTTGCAAACATGGAATAATAAATAATAATAATATATGCCATTTAGCAGACGCTTTTATCCAAAGCGACTTACAGTCATGTGTGCATGTGGTCCCGGATGGAGGCAGTGAGAGTGAGAGGAAGAGGAAGAGAGAGAGAGAAGGAGTAGGATGAGGACAAGAACAAAGAAAGGGACCAGGCGGAGACGGAGACATATTTCCGACACCGTCGTTAGGGCCACTTTGGTGGACCATGTCATAAACCATGGTCTGACGATGAGGGAGGCAGAGAGTCCAGCCCAACCTGAGTCGCTACACGGTAGCATCCATAATACGGACTTCTAGACTGGAGAACAGGTATGTCTTCAACTTTCTACACTAGACTGTACCTATTTAACTGTTGCACATCATTCTGCATCACAGTACAATACAGTGTAGTCCTACAATATTAGGTCTATGCTCCTCAGTGAACCAAAAAATAGGTATAGTGCCCTGAAGTACATATAATACAGTTGTGATGTTACTGTGTACAGTATGACAGTACAGTATGTAAAAAAGAACCTAACCAATGACATAATATTCTTGCATTTTCTAGAGAACTGCCAGACGACCTCCTGAGGGTGGAAGGCCATGTTCGTTCACCTCCTGAGTCAACAATTACAGACCAGTATCCCTTCTTTCTTTTCTCTCCAAAACTCTTGAACGTGCCGTCCTTGGCCAGCTCTCCCGCTATCTCTCTGAATGACCTTCTTGATCCAAATCAGTCAGGTTTCAAGACTAGTCATTCAACTGAGACTGCTCTCCTCTGTATCACGGAGGCGCTCCGCACTGAAGCTCTCATCCTTCTAGATCTATCGCCATGTCTCCGAGTTGGGCATCTCCCGGCGCGGCCCACGCTTGGATTGCGTCCTACCTGACAGGTCGCTCCTACCAGGTGGCGTGGCGAGAATCTGTCTCCTCACCACGCGCTCTCACCACTGGTGTCATTCTCGCTATACACCAAGTCACTTGGCTCTGTCATAACCTCACATGGTCTCTCTTATCATTGCTATGCAGACGACACACAATTAATCTTCTCCTTTCCCCTTCTGATGACCAGGTGGCATGTCTGGAACTGGCCATTATCAACCTAATCCAGGCACTTGTGTTGGCTGGGCTCCCTGCCTGTGCCATTAAACCCCTTCAACTCATCCAGTTCTCACGTCACCCCGCTCCTCCGTTCTCTCCACTGGCTTCCAGTTGAAGCTCGCAACAAGACCATGGTGCTTGCCTACGGAGCTGTGAGGGGAACGGCACCTCAGTACCTCCAGGCTCTGATCAGGCCCTACACCCAAACAAGGGCACTGCGTTCATCCACCTCTGGCCTGCTCGCCTCCCTACCACTGAGGAAGTACAGCTCCCGCTCAGCCCAGTCAAAACTGTTCGCTGCCCTGGCCCCCAATGGTGGAACAAACTCCCTCACGACGCCAGGACAGCGGAGTCAATCACCACCTTCCGGAGAGAAACCCCACCTCTTTAAGGATACACTACAAGACCATGATCACACAACAGGAAACCCCACCTAGGTTAAGTAATCCCTCTCACCCCACCCCCCTAAGTTTTAGATGCACTATTGTTAAGTGACTGTCCCACTGGATGTCATAAGGTGATTGCACCAATTTGTAAGTCGCTCTGGATAAGAGCGTCTGCTAAATGACTTAAATGTAAATGTAAATGTAAATCATCGCAGATCACACAACATTCCATAATATCAAATCAAATCAAATGTATTTATAGAGCCCTTCTTACATCAGCTGATATCTCAAAGTGCTGTATAGAAACCCAGCCAAAACCCCAAACAGCAAGCAATGCAGGTGTAGAAGCACGGTGGCTAGGAAAAACTCCCTAGAAAAGCCAAAACCTAGGAAGAAACCTAGAGAGGAACCAGGCTATGAGGGGTGGCCGGTCCTCTTCTGGTTGTGCTGGGAGGAGATTAAAACAGAACATGGCCAAGATGTTCAAATGTTCATAAATGACCAGCATGGTCAAATAATAATAATCACAATAGTTGTCGAGGGTGCAGCAAGTCAGCACCTCAGGGGTAAATGTCAGTTGGCTTATCATAGCCGATCATTAGGAGTATCTCTACCGCTCCTGCTGTCTCTCGAGAGTGAGAAAACAGCAGGTCTGGGACAGGTAGCACGTAATATCAACTGTGTCAGTATGTCGACACTCTGCCGCGTCTTGCGCCAACACCAACTTACGATGAAGCAGCTGTCCAGGGTTCCATTTGAGAGGAGCAGCGCTAGAATCAAAGACCTTCGCTATGACTATGTACAAGGGGTCTGTCGGGGCACCTGCCTTGACTGTGGCTTGCAGTTTTGACTGAATGTGTTTGACCCAACCCACCCCCCACCCCCATCCTGGTGTGTAAATGTAGACATTGTAGTCCTGTGTTTTGAGTTACACCATATTCACAGTACAGTGTATGCATTTTCTGTTACAGAGAGTCCTGGACTTTGATGTAGCTGCACAGCCTCATGAGTTCATTTTCATTGATGAAGCTGGATTCAATCTAGCTAAAACCAGACCGAAATGTTATTGGACAATGAGCCGTTGTGAATGTCCCTGGGCAACGCCGGGGAAATATCATCTTGTGTTCCATCAACATGCCACCCCAGGTCCCTACAATACTACAGACATAATCATATTTCTGGATGCACTATATAATGCAGTTGTACAGGACGAACCAGAGCAGACCAGGTTTGTTGTCATCTGGGATGATCCGACCGGGCTGCTCTGGTCAGGGACTGGTTCACCAACCACAATAACTTCACAGTTGTATACTTGCCCCCTTACTCCCCATTTCTCAATCCGATTGGGGAATTATTTTCAGCTTGGCATTGGAAAGTTTATAACCACCAACCACATGACCGCCTGCCTCTTCTGCAAGCAATGGAAGAGGCATGCGAAGACATTGTGGGGTCAGTCCAGGGTTGGATACAAGGTGATATTTTCCTCATTGCCTAGCCTGGGATGACATTGCTTGTGATGTGGATGAGGGGATGTGTCCAGACCCTAACAGAAGGTGGGATCCATAAACCATCCACCCCATCCCTTACAATCCCTTACAATCCCTTACAATGCCTTACAATCCCTTACAATCCCTTACAATCCCTTACAATCCCTTTTACAATGCTCATTTTTGTTTACCACTGCACTGTCACTTTACTGTAATTATATATTTTTTTCTGTGAGTTTAACGGTAACATATTGTATTTATTTCTGTACTGTAATTCTAATTTTCTTAGTTTTTTTGTTGTCAGCCTGCAATGGCAGAACAATAAGCTGTATATAAACACAGCAGTGTTTTGTATGAAGTACATCAGTGTGATGTTGCTGCTTTGAAAGAGTCATTCAAATGGTGTATCATTTTTGTTGCAAAAATGCAATTTTGGAAAAAGGATTGTTAGGTTTTGATTGCAGAGTTTAATTTTGACATAGAAGTGCGATGTTTATCTCCAAGTGATGTCTTATTTGGCTTGTGTGTAGAGTTTTGACACAATGAGTCAAATTCCACAACAAGTGTGTAAGCAATCGCAAAAAAACTGCAATAGCAGTGGTGTAAAGGACTTAACTTGTTTTTTGGGGGGATCTGCACTTTGCTTTACTTTTCATATTTGACATCTTTTACTTCCCTACATTCCTAAAGAATGTTTTTTAACTTTTTTACTCCATACATTTTCCTTGACACCCAAAAGTACTCGTTACATTTTGAATGCTTAGCAGGACAGGACAATTGTCAAATTCACGCACTTATCAAGACATCATCCCTACTGCCTCTGATCTGGCGGACTCACAAAACACACATAAACGATGTAATAAATGTGTAAATTATGTTTGAGTGTTCCCCTGGCTATCCGTTAAAAAAACTAAAAAACAAGAACATGGTGCCGTCTGGGTTGCTTAATATAAGGAATTTAAAAATGATTTATACCTTACTTTTGATACTTACGTATATTTTAGCAATTACATTTACTTTTAAAACTCAAATAATTTTAGACTTTTACTCAAGTAGTATTTTACTTGGTGACTTTTACTTTGACTCAAGTATGACATTTGGGTACTTTTTCCACCACTGGTTAACAGTAAATATTTTCTACTAGGTGAGAAGAGAACACTTATGTAACATCTGCCTACATACAGCAGGCCTGCTCTGGTCTGACACTATGTCTGCCTGTCAGTGTGCTGCCTGTTCGCTACATTTGAGCCAATGCAAGGGCGATCTTCCAGGCTCCAGTTATGTAAGAGTCACTTTTGATGAAGAGGCACTCACCTCCAGACTGCAGCAGTGTTCCTCTTTAAGAACTCTACCCTTACATAAACCATCACGTGTTATCGCCAGTAATGTCATTTCATTTTTGTACCAATGGAGGGCAATATTTAATCACTGGTATTTTCTCTAGGAGAGCCTCAGCATGTTCTGCACACATTGGTCACCACTCTCCCAGACTAACCATCTTAGTCCTACAGCCTTCTTACAGTCTTCCAGCCGTATTGAGCTTTGCATAGAGCTTTCATGCAACTTTTGTCCACCTGATGTCCCTGAAATTCAGCATGTCTTGAAAGAAGTCTGTGACACGTTGTTATAAAGGTGAGTGGAATATAAGATTTAATTGATTGTGCTTTGAGGAGTGTCATTTTCCCTGGATTAAGAATTCCCCTCTGTACTCTAGCAACAGATAAATCCAGTCTGAAGGATCATTTATACAAGCTCAGTGAATTGTGATGAAACTCTCATTATTCTCCTTCCTTCGATATTAAGCTGCGATTGGCCTAAGGTATGTACAATACCTTGTTGCTAGGTAACATCAGCAAAAAGCCTCTGCAAAAGCCTCTACCCATCCTCATATTCTCTCTACGAAACCAGAACCAATTTCATACTGATGTGTTTTGGAGAGGAGTGTAATCCAAGATCTGCTGACAAAATGTTGACAATTGTCCGAATCTAATTAGCTAACTTTATTATACTGCACATGTATACCATTGCATGCATTGATCTCTATTAAATGGAACAAAAATTGCACACTTTTACAGAAAATGATGTGATGTGTTTGAATTGTAACAGTTTGTAACAGCTTTTTGTGTTTGGTCAGGTTGAATGGTCTTTTAGAGAGACGTCATCAGGAGGCAGATTGTCAGGTTTTAGCTGCAGTTAGCTCAGATGGAAGTGGAGAGACAGCAGTGAGGCTATTGATCATGTCTTTCTGGCAACACACTGCATTACGCAATGCTTTTGAGCCAAAAGCGGGTTCTATTTCTAAATCCGAACAATTAGTTGCACTTCAAAGGATATCACGAGATGTTTAGAGAACACTGATTGGTTCTGCAGGTCTATGTATACAATGCACGCACAAACATCAAATGGCATAGCATGGTATTCCTTAGGGGATAGTACTGTGCAGTATTTTGGTTTTCAGCCTAGTCCAAAGACAAAATGTACTGTTTTCATAGACCTAGAGCATGACCTCATGCTGTAATAGCAGAAGTCTTCTCCGAGAAATCCGTAATTGAGGATTCTTACTGGATTTGATTTCTTGCAGGCCCAGATTTCTGTTCAGATTGAGACGGCTGCTTGTCTGAATCACTGGGAGTCGGAAACAATTATATTCTCGGCTCATAAGACAAAGCATGCCTCCAATGTTTTGCTTTCATCTGAGCTGAGTAAACACTCAACAGAAACAAAGTCAAAGTCATTGTTGTGGTTTGTTTGCTGGTCCATTTTCCCCACTCGATGCAAGTTTATAGCCTGCTTATTGCCTGCTATGCTCCACATCCAATTTGATTTGAAAAGTTCATTTCAAACAATTCTACACTTTAAGATCTAAAATCAGTGAATGATTGCATACACTCATAACAGCAATAGTAGCCCGGGATATGAATGCCGAGTTGTGTTCTGGTGGTTGACAGGGCCATAACAACCATTGATTGGTTACTTGAACTTGCCAAGCTGTTTCATATCTCTACTGTTGTGATGGAGTTTTGCTTACCAGGACAGGTCCTGCCGTCTGCTCCCAAGCGGGGACCTCAGCGGCCCCAGTGTGTGTGTGTGTGTGTGTGTGTGTGTGTGTGTGTGTGTGTGTGTGTGTGTGTGTGTGTGTGTGTGTGTGTGTGTGTGTGTGTGTGTGTGTGTGTGTGTGTGTGTGTGTGTGTGTGTGTGTGTGTGTGCGTGTGTATGTGTGTGTGTGTGTGCTTCTGCTCACATGTGCGTGTATGTGTCAGTTTGGCTAAACTCAACATTGATACAATGACAGAAAGGCCAACCAGCCTGACGAATAATAAGCTTTTTTTTGTGATGGATTTGCTTCCTCACTGACTTCTCTAGAATGACTAATACAGCTGAAATGCATGTCTAAACAGCTTGGCATTGAAGTGTATTCATGTGTTTATCTTTGGAGTTGATTTGGAGCAGCTGTGGACAGGTGTAGCTTGAACTTGTTTTTATTGCATAGAAGCAGTCTTATCAGTAACAGGACCACTGTGCCGTCCACTAAATTGGACATTTGATAGCAGTGCAGAGTGTGATAGGAGAGACTGCGATAGGTAACCGATCACTGTGTTTGATGTCTGAGAAGAGCTGGGGTCTCTGTGGAGGGGTTGTTACTGAGATGCATGTGTTATGCGGGAGAGAACACAGTTTCGGCAGTGAATCTGGCTGCATGTATTACAGTGATTAGCGTAATCTATTGCAGTGTGGAGAGAGAGAGAGAGAGAGAGAGAGAGAGAGAGAGAGAGAGAGAGAGAGAGAGAGAGAGAGAGAGAGAGAGAGAGAGAGAGAGAGAGAGAGAGAGAGAGAGAGAGAGAGAGAGAGAGAGAGAGAGAGAGAGAGAGAGAGAGAGAGAGAGAAAATAGAGAGTGGGGAAGCGAGATTTCCTTGCATGTCTGCGATTGTGTTTTCACTGATCTACTGCATTACTCTTCAATGCAGTTTCCCTCTCTCCTCCATTCCCTCCCTCGCTCCTTCACTCTATCTCTCTGTGTGCTAATCTTCCCTCGCTCTCACTGCTCACATCCCTCTCTCCTGCCAAACCTCTTCTCTCCCTTTCGTTTGGCTCTACTCTCTACAGTGAAGATGACATCCCCAGTTTTGATGAATCAGCGAGTCCCTCGTACTGGCCGGTGGCTGCCCAGCAAGACCCCACATGATCGGGCTTTCTGGGTGAGGATGTGCCCCCTCTAAGGTGGTTCTTCAGCAAGGCACCGAGAGCACCGGACAGGTCTGAGTAAGTACTGCTCTGAAGGAATCTTTCACTAATAACAGGGTGGAATTGATTGCACTGACAGAGTAACAACAAGGACTGTGTAACAACAAGCCTGTGTGTGCAGATCATCTAAACTGCCTCGACACACTGCAACTGATCTGCCTTTGTTTGCCTGTCTCAGCATGCTGTTCAAATTGATTGATTTGCGGTTGTGCTACTGTCAGGGGAGTTTCAGTCCGATGTGATCGCGGTATAGCACAGGTGCCTGGTGCATCAGTGGGAGAGCAGAGTCTTCTATTGTCACGACTCTGAGATGCTGTGTTAGCATTAAATGGTTGTCTTTGTTTACCCATCCTCTTCAGGCAACGGTGTACATTAGCATCTCCCCTCTCATAGCGTCTCTGTCTCCTTTCAGCAGATCTCCATCAACTTCTTAGGGGAATCACAGCTCTCACATTCTGACTTCTCTCTCTGCTTGGATGTACTGTTTCAAAGGATTCTGAAATTATCCGTTTTTTCCTGATGGGTTTCTTTTGCCTAGAATTTGAGGAAGTAGGAAGTTCATGTTGGAAAAACAGAATCTAGGCACTGTGTGTTTATTGTCCTTGTTATATCGAAGCTTGGTAGAACAAAGAATCATCTCTATTGAGAGTTCGATCGTGAATCACATGAACTGTTCACTACAAATTGAGATAGTTGCCATTGATAAGGCACTTGGTGAGTTATTGTTAGGGAAATGTGTGCGTAGGAAGGCCTGTGTGGCCAAAAATAGATTCTGTAACAAGAAAAGAAGTGCTGAAATGCCTGAAATGATCAATCAAGTCTGTGTTGAGAGAACATGTATTTCTATGGAAACAGTTGTTTCACCTCTGTCTATCTCCCCCTCCCTCAGCTACCTCTCAGAGCAGGTGACAGGAGAAGGTAGCTCCTGTTTCTTTATCTGGCCAACATTCAATTAGACTACAATACATACATATTAATGATAGTTAAGTGATAAATGTTGATATTTAAGTCTTTTGTCTTTTTACAATATCCCTCACACCACGGTTGTTTTAAAGTAATCATCATTAATAATGTATGATGATGAAATATCTGCCTTTCCCCTTTGTCTGACACTGAGATGGCTCATGAAGGAATAATACTGTATATCTTACTTAGATACACTGGACGTGTAAAGATTTTCAATGTACTAAGTTCCAATCAAAGGCAGAGAAGTGGTTTGTATAGGGTCTAACTAGGGACAGATATAGTTGGCTTTATTAGTGTTCCCAATGGGGCACAGAGGGCTACGTGGAGTGGACTGAGTAAGGGGCAAAAAGGGTTCTACCTGGAACCAAAAAGGGTCTTTCTATGAGGAAAGCCAAAATAACTCTTCTGGAACCCTTTTTCTAAGAGTGTACATATTTAGGATAAAGTACACTACATGACCAACAGTATGACATCTGCTCGTCAAACATCTCATTCCAAAATCATGAGCATTAATACGGAGCTGGACCCATCTTTGCTGCTAAAAGAAACTACTCATCAGGGAAGGCTTTCCACTAGATGTTGGAACATTGCTGCGGGGACTTGCTTCCATTCAGCCACAAGAGCATTAGTGAGGTTGGGCACTGATGTTGGCCGATTAGGCCTGGCTCGCAGTCGGTGTTCCAATTTATCCCAAAGGTGTTCTATGAGGTTGAGGTCAGGGCTCTGTGTAGGCCAGTCAAGTTCTTCAACACCGACCTCAACAAGTGCTTCAGCACTCGCCGGTCCTGTTTTGTGAGCTTTTGTGGCCTATCACTTCGCGGCTGAGCCGACATTTCCACTTTACAATAACAGCACTTAAAGCTTACCGGGGCAGTTTTTGCAGGGCAGAAATGTGATGAGCTGACTTGTTGGAAAGGTGGCATCCTATGACTGTGCCATGTTGCAAGTCACTGAGCTCTTCAGTACGGACCATTCTACTGCAAATGTTTGTTTATGGAGATTGCATGGTTGTGTGCTCGATCTTACACGCCTGTCAGCAACAGGAGTGGCTGAAATAGCAGAATCCACTAATGCGTGTCCACATACGTTTGGCAATGTAGTGTATATTAGAATATTAGGACTATATTTAGGGAGTATCCATATGATTACATAAGTGTAAAGCAAGAGGAATTGGCAAGAGAAGAATTTGTTCATTTGCACTTGTGTTCACCTGTAGACAGGAGGCGGCACAGAACAGTGTGAAATGTGACTCGGAGAAAGAGAAAGGGCTGAAGGCGGCGAGCAGATACGGTCAGGTGGTGTAGCTGCTCTCTAGCGCAAATCCATGCATGTTAATGTGAGTCGTGATGAGAGGAGAGCTCTGCTGCTGTAGCTCTCCCGTACCCTCAAGTGTCATTTCTAAAAGGCCCCTTACCTCTTCTGTGATCCTCTTTGTGGGATCTCTCCACATCTAGTAGTTCCTTTGTAAAGAGTCTGAGGTACGATTGATTGTACCCATGTGGCATCAGGTTTACTGAGATGCTGTTGTCATGACCAGGGACTTAGCTATAGAAAACAATCCCTGTCCATTTTAGGGTTTAGGGATTGGACCTGATAGGTCTAGATAGGGGAACTAGAACTGAGAGCTTGACATAATCTGTGCTTCTGCCAAAATAAAGGAACACCAACATAAAGTGTCGTAACAGGGCGTTGGGCCGCCACGAGCCTCCAGAATAGCTCCAGTGCGCCTTGACATAGATCTGGAACTCTATTGGAGGGATGTGGCACCATTTTTCCATTAGAAATTCCATCATTTGGTGTTTTGTTGATGGTGATGGGAACACTGTCTCAGACGCCGCTCCTGAATCTCTCATAAGTGTTCAATTGGGTTGAGATCTGGTGACTGAGACGCGCATACACACACGCATACACACACACACGCACACGCACACACGCATACACACACACACGCACACACACACACGCATACACACACACACGCACACACGCATACACACACACACGCACACACACACACACGCATACACACACATACGCACACACACACACGCATACGCACACACACACACGCATACACACACACACGCACACACACACACACGCATACACACACATACGCACACACACACACGCATACGCACACACACACACGCATACACACATGCACACGCACACACGCACACACGCACACGCACACACGCATACACACACGCACACGCACACACGCACACACGCACACGCACACACACACACACACACACACACACACACACACACACACACACACACACACACACACACACACACACACACACACAGACAGACTTTAAACCTCCTATGCTCCTTTGATACCTCTCCCTCAAAGTCACTGAGTCCTTTTCTTCTTCTTCCATTTCTTTTCTTCTGGCCAAAATAATAGGCAACTGGACATATTTATACATGACCCTAAGCATGAAGGGATGTTAATTGCTTAATTAACTCAGGAACCACACCTGTGTGGTAGCACCTGTTTCTAATATACTTTGTATCCCTCATTTATTTAGGCAGTTACCTGTACATTTGCAACAGGTGAGTGATTCACTGCCACCCACAGCCCATATGTTACAGCAGAGTCCCAGTAGCTGCTGGTCCTCCTGCATTCTGAATGTAGAGCAACACCATGACTTCTCTCTCCTCCTCTGCAACAGGACTGACTCATGCCACACATTATTCAACCCACAGAAAACATCTCAGAGAGTTGATCTAGCTGCAGATATCAAATTCTCCATGATGGGTTTTCCCTTTGCTGTTAATAAAGCTCTTATCGCTGTAACTAAATGAATAGAGAGCATCTGGTTATCTGACTGGCTATGCACCAACGTTATTGTAATAGAGTCAAGCTGAGGTTGAAACCCTGCCAGCTCAACAACTGCCCAACAAAATGATGGGTAACCATGGGGGAACTAATGCATTTATCTTTCACTGTCTGACCAGAGAGTATGTGAGAAAAGCTGCTTCAGTGCTACCAATCATCCAAAACATGTAAAACCCTTGTAAAAATATTTCACATTTATTTGATCAAATATACTTTAAAGGGTAGACATGCAGATTCCTATTGTCAAAAGTATTTATTCATACAGCGTAACAGGTTACAGGGTCTTCCAGGAGGAGCGCTTGAGCCGCTTCATCATTGCTGAGAAGACCCTGATTATCAAGGAGCGTTATGTGATAGGCTGAGAGATGGACCGAGAAACCTCTCCAACGGGAGATTCAGCACCCTGAGCCCCAATGTGGGGGGGCTAGAAACACAAGCCAAAGGGGTGAGAGAGAGAAATATAATCACTTTATGTATAATAAATATTAATAAATAACAGTTCTATAAGTTTACTAGACCTACTCTATGTTTCTACCACACCTAAACAAAACTTCAAGCTAAAGCAGAGCTTTAAAACATCCTTACCTATGCAGTAGAGGGAATCTCAGTCTGGTCCTAGGCAGTAATTTTGTTTCCTCTCTTGGAACGCTAAAAGAGAAAGTTAAAGAAAATGTAAATCAAATCTTCTGAATGCAACGCAACAATATAGTGAGGAAAAAAACATGTTTATCTCATATATTTATCTCATCATAGCCACATCAATGACACCAGCCCCTAATTGGAACATAAAGCAACATCTCCTATACCTTATTGTTGATCCTGAGTTTGGTCATTGAGAAGCAAAGAAAGCTCCTTCTTGCTCTCTGCTCATTCCCACTCTCTGTCTCAGCCTGGTCTGCTGGGTTTGTTGCAGTAGAAGCTGGTCTTGATGCCTCCTTACATCCCTGCACCAGGACTCTGTCAAATTCAGATTCCTGGGAGGCCATAACGGCTTGGAGGGCGTTACAAGAGCCAAACGCCTCCAGGAGGTTTTTATGTGCACCCCTGAACACATTGTGGATGTGCAGGTCCTGAGGGTACGCCTGTGTCCTTGAGAATCCAGACGCAGCACAGAACTCAGACAGAACTGTTGAAATATTGCTGTCATATCTACTGCCTGTTGGGAAGGTCCATCTAGGGCTGAGGGACCGATCTTTGATAGCAACCTTATCACCAGTATCGTGACAAAACAGATAAAATCATCTTTGTCGGAGTCCATCAAGGACTGCAGAGGGAATGCAGTAGCACTGCTGATGTCTGAAGGGATGAATAACTCCCTAGGGTAGCACACTTCTTTCTCTTCCATGTCAATCCCAACTCCCTTTGTTAGCAAATATGTTCCCTTGCTGGTGCAAGAGGGAGTGAAGAATCGAAGAGAGGCTTTGGCACTCGATTGTTGGTTACTTTCAGTCCTTGGACTATTACGATGCAGGGCTTCATCTGTGTGTGTCATCATCTTTGTCCTTAGGTCACTCATAGAAATCCCTGGCATTATACAGTCCCTGGTGTCGATGCAGGAGCTCCTAGCGATGGGGAAGGTCAAATCATCAGGCACCTCATCAGGGATGGGAATACCAGGGAGGTTGATCTCTAGCTCACACTTTGACCTTGGACCCTTTTTCAGATCTGGTTATAGGAACAATGACACTTTGAAGAAATGGACAAAGATGAACAGGTTCTAAGGAGTGACATATATAGGGAAGGTAATCAGGGAGGTGATGGAGTCCAGGTGAGTCTGATGACTCCCAGGTGCACGTAACAATGGTGACAGGTGTGCTCCATAACGAGCAGCCTGGTGACCTAAAGGCCAGAGAGGGAGCACACATGACAGTTCCCCCTCCCCGCCGCACAGCTCCAGGCGCAGGACTCCGACCAAAGGGACGATCCTGGGGATCAGGAGCGGACCGGTCGCCCCTGCTGCTGTGCGGGAACCTGTCGCCGGCTGGGGCGTGGGAACCTGACATACAGGCTGAAGCAGGTGGGCCTGGTGATCCAGCTGAGGCATGAGAGCCTGACGAGCCGGTGGAAGCAGGGGAGCCTGGCGATCCAGCGAAGGCATGAAAGCCCGACAAGCCGGCTGAGGCAGTGGAGCCTGGCAATCCGGCTGAGGCATGAGAGCCTGACGAACCGGCGGAGGCAGGGGAGTCTGGCAATCCGGCTGAGGCATAAGAGCCTGTAGCGGCTCCCGGACCTGACGTCATTCCCATGGAAACCAATAATAAATAAATTAACTCCCAGATGTTTCCCTTAGGTGAGGTGTTATTCTGTAACGAATGCGCTGAGAGTTGGGAAGCAAGTACAGAGAGTGAGTGTTTAATAAATAAACGGAACTTAAATCAAGGAACACGAACAACGCACCGACACGGAACAGAGTAAATAACACCTCGCCAAAGGGAAGCATCAGGGAGTGTTTTTCGTTTTTGTGTTGGAGGTGACGTCAGTCTGGGTTCTGCTGCTGGAGCAACCGAGTGTGCCTCAGCCGGCTCATCAGGCTTGCATGCCTCAGCCGGTACCACAGGGTCTCAAGACTCGGTTGGCCTGTCAAGCATCTGTTGCCGAGTCTACCGAGGATGCCTCAGCTAGCTCGTCAGTTTCTCAAGACTCGGTGGGCTCGGCAGGCTCCCACGCCACAGCTGGCTCGCCAGGCTCCAGCTTTTCAGACTGCTCGTCAGGTTCCTGCGCCTTGGTGGAGGCGACTGGTCTGCTCCTGATCCTCCGCATTGTCCCTTTGGTCAGCATCTTGCGGCTGGAGTTGCGCGTCAGGGAGGGGGTACTGTCACGTATACTCCCTCTCCGGCCTCTACGTCACCAGGCTGCTGATAATTTCCCACACCTGTCACCATCGTCACCCGCACCAGCGCTTCATGACACTCACCTGGACCCTATCCACTCTGGCTCAGACTTTTGGCTCTGTAGCTCAGCCAGGATCTGCACCGAGGCTACGCGAATGACCTCCCTGCCTCCTGACTTTCCAAAGGGGAGCAACTACCAGGGCTGGCCTGAATGGCCACTGAGAGGCCAGAGTTAAGCTGGTGTACACCTCCCCCGCGATAGCACAGCTCAGCTGAGAGGAGCTGGAGGAGGCGAGGTTGGAGTGGCCCTTAGACAAGGACATCAGGAGGCTTTCCACTGTTACTCCAAAGAGATCCGTCAGAGGCTCCACTATGAGGGCAGCCTCTTCAGATGCATGCAAGCTCTGTAACCAGGTCTGTCATCTTGAAGATACACACACAAACATCACTGATGCCATGCAAAGAATCCCAAAACCAACATTTTTAACATGATTTTGATGTTTTTACAACATCAGAATTGTATTATTTCTGAAAGGCATGTACTGCCCCCAATGTCTTTATTCATAGTTTACTTTATAATGGCTTACCCAAGACCCGTCCTCTCTGGGGCAACATTTGTTATCAGAACATAAAAATACATGGTATGCTTTCCAATTGATGTTAGGTATGGGTCAGGGATAAACAATACGTTGAAATATTACTGTGAGCATACCTCTTAGGAGAGTAGCATGGTGGTTTGGTAGCATGGTGGTCTGCCCTGCCATTCCTCCTTTCCTTGGTCCAGTAGTTCATCTCACTGATCAGTAGCCTTTTCTCCCGCTCATCCAGACTGTCTAAGGAGTCCTTAGACCCTGTCAAAGAGCACTGGGATTCTGGGGAGGTTGCCCCACTCCTCAGGTTCACCCCCATGATTACGAGCCAGCACTGGTAGCAGAATACGGAGGGCCATCTGGGTCACGACCCTAAGAATTTTCAGACACATCATGGAGAGCTGCTCAAATGTCAGCTATGGCCAACAGAGTAATATTAAATCAAGCTATTCCATGACACATTCTCCTAAATAGTGCATTACTTTTGATCAGATCCTTATGCGGAGACTGCGGAGACTTACGTTATTCTTCATGCCATGCTGAATCACTCTCCATTGGCTAGAGAAAAGAAAGGGAACATATTTGAGTTGCATATTTTAGTGTTGAGTTAGTGTATTTGATTAAGCAATTAAGTACATGAGACATTTTGTTCTTGATTTAGGGATAGAGATAAGGGTATGGTTAAGGTAGTGGTTGAAATCACATTTGTGGTTAGAAGGCACATTATGACTGCAAATTCAGAGTTGTTGTATGTGAGGTTGAAGAAAGACGTGGGACTTACTCATTAGTTAGACTATTCAGGAAGGAGAGGAGGACTGGGGAACAGCTTGTCCCAATATTGAGAGAAGGCATTAGAGTCCTCTGAGCCTGCTTCTCCAGCTGCTCAATGATAGATCCCCTGTCCTGGAAACTACACCTGGGTGCATGAGAAGACCCTGGGAAACCACAAAGAGAAATCTGAAGTTAAATCAAAACTTTATTTCTCATTTTCGTTCATTGGTACTGATTTGATTGCACTGGACAGGTGAAAGCATATCCCTCAGTGGGCCTCCACAACCTCGATTCGGTCTTATGTAGTAACATTTGAAATTGTGTTTTTTAAATTGGATAAAAGTAGAGACTCGGAGCTTGAAAATGGCAAACAAACAAAAAACATTTTGGGATGCATGCCACCAAAGCCACTACACAACACAACATAATTAAACACACACTAAACAATACATGAATTGCACTTTAACGGTGTCAAACAGTGCCCACAAGCTGTTAGGGCCTACATAAAGCTGTCCCAACAGCAGAGTCCCAACAGCAGTCCCAACACCTTACCACTGCTACACCTGGCTATCAGCGGAGCCTTGTCTGGCAGCGAAACAGTTCATTCAGCCTCATTTACTGCCTTCTAAAAAGACATAGCTGACAATTGAGATGTACAAACTATGGCATAAAGGGACAACAAGCAACACAAACATAGACGCAGACACATGCACACACAAACAGTGGGGCAAAAAAGCTATTAGTCAGCCACCAATTGTGCAAGTTCTCCCACTTAAAACGATGAGAGAGGCCTGTAATTTTCATCATAAGTACACGTCAACTATGACAGACAAAATTAGAAAACAATTCCAGAAAATCACATTGTAGGATTTTTAATGAAATTATTTGCAAATTATGGTGGAAAAATAAGTATTTGGTCAATAACAAAAGTTTATCTCAATACTTTGTTATATACCCTTTGTTGGCAATGACAGACGCCAAACGTTTTCTGTAAGTCTTCACAAGGTTTTCACACACTGTTGCTGGTATTTTGGCCCATTCCTCCATGCAGTGTGTTTGGGATCATTGTCATGCTGAAAGACCCAGCCACGTTTCATCTCCAACTTCTTGTTAACAAGAAATTTGTGGAGTGGTTGAAAAACGAGTTTTAATGACTCCAACCTAAGTGTATGTAAACTTCCAACTTCAATTGTATCTTCCTGGCATATTACATTATTTACGCAGTAGCATACAAGACATCTTTGGACAAACCTTGTTGTGCTGTGCTCACTTCAATAGGAAGGTGGTGCGGCGGTCCTTTGTGGGCAAATTTTGTCATCTAAGTCTGGCATTCTCTGGATTCATGGTGCTTTCAAGACAAAAAAAACAGGGTCGAATCATGATGACGTCAGTGATCTTCAGGCCGGAGCTAGTTTTTTCCTGAGTTCCCAGTCGTCTTGAACTCACTAAAGTCAGATTTCCCAATTCTGAGTTAACAGTTTATTTGAGCGCGTTACAAATCATGGATGCTGGATTGACAGCATTGCCAAAGTTGAAACTCATAGTTTTAAGCTTGGAAAAGAGACCCTTAAACCCAGACTTGGGACCACACAGCCACTCCACTGAATAGCAGGCTATTCATGTGACAAGGATTAATAAGGATTTGCCAGTAGATTGTCGACTTGATTCATGATGATAACTGCTAGCTAAGATGTTGAAGGTATGATGTTGATGTGATCAGTCCAATCAAAGCTACTGTAGATAAAACATTATTTTACGTCATTTTATCTGTGGCTAATGACCTTGAGCCTTCTTGGATGGGCACTTCTAATGTTACTCTATGGCAGAACCCAAGGGGCTTGAAATTTCAAGCTCTACCCTTAGATTTGGTGGTGACATAGTGTCCCCATGAGTGACAGAACACTGAGCCAATTACGGCGCAAAACTGAAACCCGCGAACCACCGCATTTAGCCATGGCAAGGTGACTGGGAATATGGCTGAATACGAATAGTGTAGTTATTCCCTCGGTAAGGCAATCAAACAGGCAAAATGTCAGTACAAAGACGGAGTGGAGTTGCAATTCAATGGCTCAGACGCAGGGTCTACAGACAATCATGGATTACAAAGGGAAAACCAGCCACGTCGAGACACCAACGTATTGCTCCCAGACAAGCTAAACACCTTCTTTGCCCGCTTTGAGGATAACACAGTGCCACCAACGTGGCTACTCCCAAGGACTGTGGGCTCTCGTTCTCTGTGGCCGACGTGAGTAAGACATGAAAGCTTGTGAACCATCGCAAGGTTGCCGGGCCCAGACGGCATCCCTAGCCGCATCCTCAGAGCATGTGCCGACCAGCTGGCTGGAGTGTTTACGGACATATTCAATCTACTCCTATCCAAGTCTACTATCCCAACTTGTTTCAAGATGTCCACCATTGTTTCTGTACCCAAGAAAGCAAAGGTAACTGAACTAAATGACTATCGCCCCGTAGCACTCACTTCTGTCATCATGAAGTGCTTTGAGTGGCTAGTTAAGGATCTTATCACCTCCAACCTACCTGACACCCTAGACACACTCAATTTGTATACCGCCCCAATAGATCCACAGACGATGCAATCACCATCTCACTGCACACTGCCCTATCCCATCTGTACAAGAGGAATACCTACGTAAGAATGCTGTTAATTGACAATAGCTCAGCCTTCAACATCATAGTACCCTCCAAGTTCAGGTATTAGATTTCTCCTCGAAACTCAAAGTATGCGTAATTAACCATACCTTGTTTTCGTCAGACATATGATGTGTAGCCTATTGTAGCAGGCTATTTGGAGGTAATACTGATAGTCCCTTTAAAAGCACATGGGTGAACAGTCGGCAGACGCAAGTGAAGTGACATGGACGTTATCCTTGAATTTTACCAAGACATTGTTGAATACTCGTTTCTGATAGGCTTAAGCATAGGGATTCGTAAAATACATTATACACATGATGTCACAATTAGGCCTAAATCTACTGCATACATCCAATGGATTTGTTATATTTCTATGGTCTAATGTCTAAATGCTTTGTCGACAATATCAGAAAACAGGTCATAGCATGTAATATATGTTTCATCAAGCATCCTCATCCTATTCTTAGGCATCATCATCACCATGCTCAAAAACATAACTCGCTGCAACCCATTAGCTATAATTCTGAAGCTGCAAATCAGCAAAACTAACATGTGCAATACATTATATTCACTTGCACTTAAAGTAGTTTAAAATCACTGATGTTCTCTGGGGCTCGAACTATTTCAGCACTGTTGAGCTGTCAATGTCTGAGTTTGTAGGCATTAGTGGACAGCGCCATGGTCCTGAAATGTTTTGAATCTGGGCTACACCTGAGACAGCGCCATGGTCCTGTATTGTTTTGAATCTGGGCAGCACCTGAGACAGCGCCATGGGCCTGAAATGTTTTGAATCTGGGCAGCACCTGAGACAGCGCCATGGTCCTGAAATGTTTTGAATCTGGGTAGCACCTGAGACAGCGGCATGGTTCTGAAATGATTCGAATCTGGGCAGCACCTGAGACAGCGGCTTGGTTCTGAAATGTTTTGAATCTGGGCAGCACCTGAGACAGCGGCTTGGTTCTGAAATGTTTTACATTTACATTTACATTTAAGTCATTTAGCAGACGCTCTTATCCAGAGCGACTTACAAATTGGTGCATTCACCTTATGACATCCAGTGGAACAGTCACTTTACAATAGTGCATCTAAATCTTAAAGGGGGGGGGTGAGAGGGAATACTTATCCTATCCTATCCTTGAATCTGGGCAGCACCTGAGACAGCGGCATGGTCCTGAAATGTTTTGAATCTGGGCAGCACCTGAGACAGCGACTTGGTTCTGAAATGTTTTTGTTGACAAAGCAGCAGTGGCTTACATCCCACTGGTCACACACTGGTTGAATCAACGTTGTTTCCAAGTCATTTAAAGGAAATTATCTTGAACCAACGTGAAATAGACGTTGAATTGACGTATGTGTCCAGCGGGATATACTTATGTTCTATCTGATGCACGAAGCAGAAAAAAAACGGTGTTTGTTGTTTGCAGTAACTTATCTGCTGTTGTAATATTAGACGTGGTAGTTTCACCATTAAGTATTCCGGCTTTAAAAATGCAGTATAAGGTCTCCCCAGTTATGGTAGATTCATTTAGCAAGACATTCTGTATACTTCTGGCCCTTCTTTGGACACTGTGTTAACAACCCTCCAGGCAAGCTTCAATGCCATACAACTCTCCTTCCGTGGCCTCCAATTGCTCTTAAATACAAGTAAAACTAAATGCATGCTCTTCAACCGATCGCTACCTGCACCTACCCGCCTGTCCAACATCACTACTCTGGACGGCTCTGACTTAGAATACGTGGACAACTACAAATATCTAGGTGTCTGGTTAGACTGTAAACTCTCCTTCCAGACCCATATCAAACATCTCCAATCCAAAGTTAAATCTAGAATTTGCTTCCTATTTCGCAACAAAGCATACTTCGCTCATGCTGCCAAACATACCCTTGTAAAACTGACCATCCTACCAATCCTCGACTTTGGCGATGTCATTTACAAAATAGCCTCCAATACCCTACTCAACAAATTGGATGCAGTCTATCACAGTGCAATCCGTTTTGTCACCAAAGCCCCATATACTACCCACCATTGCGACCTGTACGCTCTCGTTGGTTGACCCTCGCTTCATACTCGTCGCCAAACCCACTGGCTCCATGTCATCTACAAGACCCTGCTAGGTAAAGTTCCCCCTTATCTCAGCTCGCTGGTCACCATAGCATCTCCCACCTGTAGCACACGCTCCAGCAGGTATATCTTTCTAGTCACCCCCAAAACCAATTATTTCTTTGGCCGCCTCTCCTTCCAGTTCTCTACTGCCAATGACTGGAACGAACTACAAATATCTCTGAAACTGGAAACACTTATCTCCCTCACTAGCTTTAAGCACCAACTGTCAGAGCAGCTCACAGATTACTGCACCTGTACATAGCCCACTTATAATGTTGCCCAAACAACTACCTCTTTCCCTACTGTATTTAATTAATTAATTTATTTTGCTCCTTTGCACCCCATTATTTTTATTTCTAGTTTGCACATTCCTCCATTGCAAAACTACCATTCCAGTGTTTTACTTGCTATACTGTATTTACTTTGCCACCATGGCTTTTTTTGCCTTTACCTCCCTTCTCACCTCATTTGCTCACACCGTATATAGACTTGTTTATACTGTATTATTGACTGTATGTTTGTTTTACTCCATGTGTAACTCTGTGTCGTTGTATCTGTCGAACTGCTTTGCTTTATCTTGGCCAGGTCGCAATTGTAAATGAGAACTTGTTCTCAACTTGCCTACCTGGTTAAATAAAGGTGAAATAAAAAAATATAAAATGAACAAATCCAACACTGTTCTACCGAGTCCTTCTCAGCCAGAGGTGACTGACTGTAATATTGCTAGTTATAATGGTGCTTTTAAAAACAATATTAGTTATTTGTAATTGCTTTCTGGGAGGTAATTATTACAGAGGATGAGCCCAGTTGCACAGCCTGCTCTCTTGGCTCATCATGGACTGGTGGTGAGAAATGTAGCCTGCGAACAAGTCAGCCAGATCTGATCCCCATCTGCTACCCCATGCTAGGCTACTGTAGCAACTTGCCGGCCTGCACCATCCTTCATGGCATTGATTCTACACGGCGCGGTAGGCTTATGGCACGCCGACATCCCACAACAATTACCCAGTTGGAATTACTTGCTGAAACTTCAAATCATACTTCCGCCCTAATATCAGTCACATTTGACCTTAAGGAAGAACCGCCCTTTAAATGCTGTTCAATTAGGAAAATTGTAAAGCTACTTACTGATTTCTCTATTAAACTTAAAAATGTAGGCTTAAATTAACCTTATCTGGTTGTCGTCAGCCATTATGTGTGACCCGTTAAGTTGCCCGCTCTGCGTCTCTGATAATGTAGCTCGGTTGAAAACCTGTCTGTGAACCTTCCGCAGACACAATGAACCGAAGTGAATATGGACATTACCCATGGCATAAAGACATCATATTCATGACATCAAATATGTCTAGACGCCATAGAGATCCTCTTAAATGTGTATTCTAATACCTGATTCTATGCCAGACGCATTGTTGACATCATTAGAAAACAGATAGTGTCACACAATACATGCTGTTGACAGCCTACCCCAAAATCAAACAGTAATCCACTCCACCATGATGAGAAATCTATCATATAGTTTTGACATATTACACAGGATATGACAGAGTTCCTGGTTTGAGATACTGTATATAAACAACAGGAAATGAAAAAAATATGTTTATCTATTTCAAAGGTTTCTGGTGGTTTCTGCATGTGTTGGGGAATGGGGCCTGGATCTCTCAGAGCGCATCAACCCTGTCTTGCATTGCATCAATAATGTTATGTACCAATCAAATATACATTGCCTAAGGCTGCAGTGCTATACTCCATGCAGACAGTGCTCATTGTTCCTTTCACATGATGGATATATGCTACTCTGTCTGTTTGGATGTGATGTGGGAAGTGCTATCTTATGGGGTTGGTGATTGGTCTGTGTGAAGCCATAGTCTCCGTTGCATCATGGGATGCAGAATGTTATGTGAAACCCCTGGGCCTGTGGCTGTCGAAGCTCCTCCACTGAGCTGCTGCTGTGAGCAGGAGTGGGAGAGAAGCCCATGCTTAATAGACAGTGACAGTCTTCTTTTCTTCATTCTCCTGCCTCTCCATCTCAAAGGCTGCCAAATATAGAGAATAGTGCTTAAAGAGGCGGCCATGTGCACACACACTCAGAATCACACTCTATTTTTAGGTTTGTCTTATTCCAGAATATACCCATACGGTATGGTCCACACGGCATGGTCCACACAGCATGGTCCACGCGGTATGGTCCACACGGCATGGTCCACACGGCATGGTCCACACGGCATGATCCACACGGCATGGTCCACACGGCATAGTCCACACGGCATGGTCCACACGGCATGATCCACACGGCATGGTCCACACGGCATGGTCCACACGGCATGGTCGACACGGCATGGTTGACACGGCATGGTCCACACGGCATGGTCGACACGGCATGGTCGACACGGCATGGTCCACACGGCATGGTCCACACGGCATGGTCCACACGGCATGGTCCACACGGCATGGTCCACACGGCATGGTCCACACGGCATGGTCCACACGGCATGATCCACACGGCATGGTCCACACGGCATGGTCCACACGGCATGGTCCACACGGCATGGGCATCCACACGGCATGATCCACACGGCATGGTCCACGGCATGGTCCACACGGCATGGTCCACACGGCATGGTCCACACGGCATCCACACGGCATGGTCCACACGGCATGGTCCATCCATGGTCCACACGGCATGATCCACACGGCATGGTCCACACACACAGGCATGGTCCACACGGCATGGTCCACACGGCATGGTCCACACGGCATGGTCCACACGGCATGGTGCATGGTCCACACGGCATGGTCCACACGGCATAGTCCACACGGCATGGTCCACACGGCATGGTCCACACGGCATGGTCCACACGGCATAGTCCACACGGCATGGTTGACACGGCATGGTCCACACAGCATGGTCCATACGGTATGGTTCTATGTTTTTTCACTCTGTGATTAAAAGTAGTTCTCAGAATAGATGCTAATTATGTGTGTGATTATGTAATATAAGGAGTATGCCTTCAAATGTAAAGCATCGCGGATTGAGCTGCTGTGGAGTTTGGTGCTACTTGGGCCCCTCAAGTGTTGGGTTTGGTCTGATTACGGATTTTTGAATTCTGAATTTTGAACATGGGCATGAAAGGGCTCATGTAGTTTTTTTTATTCTTTGACTTGCGTTTCACTTGATTAGTTTAATTGTTTATTTACCTTAATTGTTTGATTAGAAGATAACATTTAATGATGATTATGAATGGCACTAAAGGCAGCTTTAGTATGGGGTTTTCTGCTCTTAACCCTGTTTCCTATACAAGCTACAACATGTTGGAAAAGGAATGTTGAAAGTCCATTTATGTAATGTTGTCGCGACATTAAACATCAATTCAATGGTGCTAATAATTTCCCATTTGATAAACTGTAAAAGGTGGTGTGGTATAACATAATGACATGAAAAGGTAAGTGCTGTAAATAAAAGCCCCACAGCTTTCAGGAGAGATTGTGTATATAGAGTGTTTACTGCAATTAGTCTCTCTCCCACGCTCTTTTCTTCTCCTGCAGATTAGTGGTTACAGCCCTCAGCTCTCTAGATAAGACCCGCTAAAGGCATCAAGACACTAAATACAGAGAGCATTGAGAGACACAAGACACATGTCACAGGTACTCTTATGTTTGATATACTCTGCGTGTGTCAAGTCACTCTGTGTGTGTCTATCAGTGTGTGCCTATGATTATTTGTTCATGTCCTGTGACTGACTGATGGTTCTCTGATTTGAGACTACTGTTGTTATGTGGTGTCTGTGTTGTCACTCCACATTACTGTGGCACCTTGTGTTGCTACCCAGTGCTGGGACTCCATACCATAACCTTTTTATTGTGTGTTATGTTGTGATTGGGTTTAGTGGTAAGCACTCCAACACAGCATGTAGTCTATGCACTCCAGTATGTACTGTGATTGTGTATCTGTGACACAGTTGACGGCCCTGCACCCGTGACTCTCAGTGCTCCTCAGGGGCTCTAATGGCTTCTGTAATTGCATCCATCCATCACCCAACTGGCTCATCTCTTAAACCACACATACTGAGATGAGCAGCTTGGCTTAGGAGGTACAGAAATAGCTTCCTATAGCTTAAAGGAAAACTCCCCCCCAAAAAACTATGTTTTGATATTTGGTTCATTAGTCTATTGTTGATATAGTCCCAACATGTTTTGCATGTCAGCAATCAAGATTTGAATCTATATAACTTTCAGAATACAGAAATGCAGCTGGCGCGATGCATTTAGCATCATCTGATGCTGTATTTTGAAAGTTATATATCTTGAAAACTTGATTGCAGTTTTTGGGTGGAATTTTCCTTAAAGATTTTACCTCACAATTTCTTCATAGTAGGCTGGGTTCAAAGGAGATTTGGCAACAGTTATATCTTTTTACATAATGGACTTAAATGTGCTGTTGTCTTTCACATGCTTTCCTGTGAAGCACTGCTGCAATGATTCATCTATGTTCTCACTGCTCTCAGCACAAAGCCTTCTTCAACCCCAATCGCTGTGATCAAGGAAATGCTTTGCACAATCAACTTCAGTCCTTTGGTTTATTATAAATGGCCATGTTTATTACAGTTATGTAAGGTTGTGGTCACCTGCAAGAGTTCAGTTGACATTGGGAAGATGAACTAATGGTGAAATGGACAAATAAAGCTGTCCTCCATGTTGCTGTATTCAGATGGAACAGGAGATCTCTCTAGTCCAGAGTAAGATGTCTGATCTGGAGTCAGTGCTGCAGCAGAAGGATGTGGAGCTGAAAGCCTCAGAGACACAGAGGACCATCCTGGAACAAGACCTGGCTACCTACATAACTGAGTGCACTGTGAGTGGCCCAAGATCCTGACTGTGTGTGTGTGTGTGTGTGTGTGTGTGTGTGTGTGTGTGTGTGTGTGTGTGTGTGTGTGTGTGTGTGTGTGTGTGTGTGTGTGTGTGTGTGTGTGTGTGTGTGTGTGTGTGTGTGTGTGTGTGTGTGTGTGTGTGTGTGTGTGTGTGATTCTGTAAAGCAGATAGGAACTATGTGTGTGTGTGTGTGTGTGTGTGTGTGTGTGTGTGTGTGTGTGTGTGTGTGTGTGTGTGTGTGTGTGTGTGTGTGTGTGTGTGTGTGTGTGTGTGTGTGTGTGTGTGTGTGTGTGTGTGTGTGTGTGTGTGTGTGTGATTCTGTAAAGCAGATAGGTACTATGTGTGTGTGTGTGTGTGTGTGTGTGTGTGTGTGTGTGTGTGTGTGTGTGTGTGTGTGTGTGTGTGTGTGTGTGTGTGTGTGTGTGTGTGTGTGTGTGTGTGTGTGTGTGTGTGTGTGGGTGCTCTTGTGTACTACATGCGGTGTTACCAACAGGCTTTATATAAACTCAGCAAAAAAAGAAACGTCCTCTCACTGTCAACTGCGTTTACTTTCAGCAAACTTAACGTGTAAATATTTGTATGAACATAACAAGATTCAACAACTGAGACATAAACTGAACAAGTTCAGACATGTGACTAACAGAAGTGGAATAATGTGTCCCTGAACAAAGGGGGGGGGGTCAAAAGTAACAGTCAGTATCTGGTGTGACCACCAGCTGCATTAAGTACTGTAGTGCATCTCCTCCTCATGGACTGCACCAGATGTGCCAGTTCTTGTTATGAGATGTTACCCTACTTTCACCACGTCACCTGCAAATTCCTGGACATTTCTGGGGGGAATGGCCCTCTCCCTCACCCTCCAATCCAACAGGTCCCAGACGTGCTCAATGGGATTGAGATCCAGGCTCTTCGCTGGCAATGGCAGAACACTGACATTCCTGTCTTGCAGGAAATCATGCACAGAACGAGCAGTATGGCTGGTGGCATTGTCATGCTGGAGTGTCATGTCAGGATGAGCCTGCAGGAAGGGTACCACATGAGGGAGGATGATGTCTTTCCTGTAACGCACAGCATTGAGATTGCCTGCAATGACAAAAAGCCCAGTCTGATGATCGATCCTCCAAATCGATCCTGCTCCAGAGCACAGGCCTCGGTGTAGTGCTTATTCCTTCGACAATAGATAATAAACTGGTCCAGCGAGGGTGGGTTTGTGCCCATAGGCGACATTGTTGCCGGTGATGTCCTGCAAGCACTCAGTCCAGCCTCTCTCAGCCTATTGCGGACAGTTTGAGCACTGATGGAGGGATTATACTTTCCTGGTGTAACTCAGGCAGTTGTTGTTGCCATCCTGTACCTGACCTGCAGGTGTGATGTTTGGATGTACCGATCCTGTGCAGGTTTTGTTACACGTGGTTTTCCACTGTGCGGACGATCAACTGTCTGTCCTGTCACCCTGCAGCACTGTCTTAGGCGTCTCACAGTACGGACATTGCAATTTATGGCCCTGGCCACATCTGCATTCCTCATGCCTCCTTGCAGCATGCCTAAGGCACGTTCATGCAGATGAGCAGGGACACTGGGCATCTTTCTTTTGGTGTTTTTCAGAGTCAGTAGAAAGGCCTCTTTTAGTGTCCTAAGTTTTCATAACTGTGACCTTAACTGCCTACCGTCTGTAAGCTGTTAGTGTCTTAATGACCGTTCCACAGGTGCATGTTCATTAGTTGTTTATGGTTCATTGAACAAGCATGGGAAACAGTGTTTAAACCCTTTACAATGAAGATCTGTGAAGCTATTTGGATTTTTAGGAATTATCTTTGAAAGACAGGGTCCTGAAAATGGTCCGTTTCTGTTCTTTGCTGAACTGTATGTGTGTGTTTCAGAGTCTGAAGCTCAGTCTGGAGCAGGCCCGTATGGAGGTTTCCCAGGAAGACGACAAGGCGCTGCAGCTCCTCCACGGCATCCGGGAGCAGAGCAACAAGCTGCAGGAGATCAAAGAACAGGTAGAGGAGAGCGCCTCCTGTGGGGCATCAGATGCCTGGCAGGGGTTGTGGGTGGTGGAGGGAGTAACACAATGTTGCCTCTAAACGCTGTTTAACTGTAATGTTTAGGGTTAAGATTTGGGGAGGGTAAGCTGATCCTAGCTCAGTGCCTACGGGCAACTTCTACCCAGAGTGCTGTGGAGGGATGTGCTGTAAAGGGTTGATTGCCCATCCCTATGGGGTGTGAGTCGTGTGGGGTGCGAGGAGAGTGCTACCCTGTCAAAGCCGGGTTAATTACAGATGAGGAGGGTGTTGAGGCTTCTCCACTGCTCTCTGTGTAGGTGGAGTCAGTAGACTGTTAAACACCCTGGGTCTGGATTCCTGAATACATGGAACCAAATTCATGTGAATTAGTGTTGTTACTGTTGTTTCATTGCCTTTCTCAGATAATAGAGAAAAAGCCTTGAGTGCCACATAATAGAAGTCTGAAACAGACGTTCTAGTAGCGCCAGCCTTCTGTGAGTGTCAGCATTGACAATTTACTAGGAGTTTGCAGTATGGTGTCCAACAGTGGGCGTGAACTCAAACGCACTCTGCCGTTCACACAGGACTTGTCCTGACCTTAAAGAAAGTCTCAGTGGATGTCTCTCTAGTAGTGGCGTGCCTTTGCATAGCTCAGCGCCCCAGTACATCAAGGCGTCTCCTGTGTGTTTATCACTCGCCACTTTCAGGACTGATGTAGTGTCTCCTGAGTCTCTGCTGATTGAGGAGTGTAGAGGAAGGATAGAGTCACGTTCAGCCCACCATTATCCAAATAGTGTGTGTGTGTGTGTCTCTGTGTGTGTGAGTTTTGTGTTTGTGTGTGTGTGTGTGTGTGTGTGTGTGTGTGTGTGTGTGTGTGTGTGTGTGTGTGTGTGTGTGTGTGTGTGTGTGTGTGTGTGTGTGTGTGTGTGTGTGTGTGTGTGTGTGTGTGTGTGTGTGTGTGTGTGTGTGTGTGTGTGTGTGCGTGCGCAATGCGGATACAACAATGATCTGATTTGGTGAAGGGTTGCCAAGTTCGTGAATTAAGATATTGAAAGATCGACAGCAGAGGACAGTTAGACAGTATGAAACCCCCCCTCCACGGCACAGAGCAGAATCCCTGGCAGTGGTTACCAGGCACAGGCGCTATAGCGCAATGGTTGCCATGGCAATGTGAACCATCCATACCTAGAAGTGGAGAGTGTGCCGTGCCGCTGATGCAGTGGGCAGCCTGTCGTGATGAGGCGATGGGGTTTTGGATCTTACATTATGGGAACCAGGGTGTTGGTGTTTCACCACTGCACTGTCGTCTTCACACCCACTCCATGGTCCCCCGTGGTGGTATCGTTACCGCTTACTGATGCGGCTAATGCAAACCTGGGAATTAGCTATGGAAATGATTGACCCACTTATAGTTCAAGTTCATAAAGTGTTTGGTAATTGTCATACATGCGAAGGAGTTAGGCTATTGGATATTTGCAGAGGTACTTTCCTGCTTGATTTTGAAGGCTGCATAAGGTCTTGAACAGTGCCTCTCTCCCATGCTCTCTTTTAGGAGTCTGGAAGTCATGTTCATATTTATGCAGAATGTATTCAGTGTTGGCTCAACAAACATGGAAGATTGGGGATATGAGCAATACCAGCTTTTCAGTGAGAGAAAGAGAAATCCATTGCAAGACAATCAGTACATGCAAATTCCGTAATTCTGAGAAGCAGTGAGAATTAAACACTAGGCTAATTGGAACCGATCCCTAACACTGAACACAAAGCACGCAGGCTGACAGACTATAACTGGGATAAGACAACTATTCTACCTCTTAGTATTGTATTTGTGATAGGTAGGTTTGATCCAGTTCTAAGGCCTACCTAAAGTAAGCTTCATTTAACCACTTTGTCAGCAAACTTACCTTTGGCACATACAACATGTCTGAAGATGACTGAAAGGAATGATTATTCTGTTCTGTAAGGCAGAGTGAAGAGTTAGAGGCAAGG
Source organism: Oncorhynchus gorbuscha (assembly GCF_021184085.1). Lineage (NCBI taxonomy): Eukaryota > Metazoa > Chordata > Actinopteri > Salmoniformes > Salmonidae > Oncorhynchus > Oncorhynchus gorbuscha. Next base: position 59,479,758 of record NC_060177.1, on the reverse strand, counting down.
CAGTGTTTTTTCCCCCCAGTACCATGGATTAGTCTCCCCCATCTTGAGAGGCTACAGCAGAACTATCACTCTCCCTGTCAGGGCTACACCTACTGCATTTGAAGCTCCCAGCGGGACTGTGCAGGTCGGGACGATAGGGAGGGACTTTCTGTGTGATTGTGTGTGTGCGTTTGCATGTGTGTGTGAGTTAGGTAATTCACACTCTGAATCAGCTCTTCTGGTGTGCACTGTTCCATTCTATTCACCCTGTATTCCCCCTTTTCGCTCTCTCTCTCTCTTTAATCCTATCCACTCCTTCCTGCCCCTGGCTCACTCCTCCCTCCTCCTCCATGGGTATCACTCAGCTCTGTACTTAAGCCCAGGCCTAGAACAGTTCTCCTGCTAATTGATGTTCAGGGCTGCCAGAGATTTGCTGTGATCCAGTCAGGGACCTAGGGGACTGGGGACACTGAGGAACTGATATGCTGAGTCGGCCCGCTGGCGAAACACACTGTCATTCTGTATGAAGATTCTTTCCTACTTGAAATGGATTTGAATTTGACTCTACAAAGAGATTAAATGAAAGGTCCCTGTGGTTTCTGGTTCATTCAGTAGATGCAAGTATTGCTCAAGTGAAAACCTTAATTATCATTCCAATTATCAATTTAATTTACTGTTTACCTTTTTCTTCCTAAATTCATAGCTTCATGCCATGAATCCTAATTGACAATGCCAATCATCATTTACTCAAATAGCAAATGCTTTTTGTATCTTAATTAGCGTTATAAGGAGGTCCAAACATAATTTGGGAGGAAATTGTACTGATTATGAAATTCCGTTGTCTTTCATTTTCATTTTTAAAACACGGCATGAGTCATTTCTTACACATTTTCTTATTATAATAGTTAATGACTCATGAAGTGTCTTCCTGTCACTTACTGTAGACAACAGGCGGACGTCCTCGGAGACACGCTTTAAGGGTTGATGGAGGAACACTTAGCAAGGTTTGAAACTGGATGGAAACTGGAGGAGAACTTTGAAATGAAAAGGGACTAACTGGTGCAGCTGACTGGCTGGTGCTGCTGATGTTATCTGCTGCGCCTGTCGTGTTCCATTGTCAGGGTGTCCTCACCCTTCCCAGGCACAGAGACCATGCTACTTTTCATTAGCCACTGCTAGTCCTAACCAGCCCGGTTGACAGGACTGCTGCATGCCCCGTGACCAGACCATGAGATGGAAATGAAAGCTGTTAGCCATAGCTAATCATTCATTAAAACTTTAGAAGAGAAGAACACTAATGGATTTTAGTTGATGCACTTCTTCTCTGCCCTACCTCTCCTTGTTCCATAATGCTTCGTTTAATAGATTCCATTACACAGTATGTCATTATCTGTCTATTCGTTGTACCTCCCCTCCCCATCCCTCCCTCTCTCATGTCTGCCTATCTAATCTCTTTCTGCGATGCTTTCCGTTCCTTTCTATGTACTTGTTATTTTTGGCACTCATCCTTCTCCTCATGTCTTTCACCTCTGCACTCCTCCGCTATCCCTCTCTCTCATCCCTCGTTCCTCTCGCATCCCTCTGCACTCCTCCGCTATCCCTCTCTCTCATCCCTCGTTCCTCTTCGCATCCCTCTGCAGGAGTACCATGCCCAGCTGGAGGAGATGCGCGTGGCCATCAGGCAGCTGGAGGAGGACCTGTCTGCAGCCCGTCGCCGTAGCGACCTGTACGAGTCGGAGCTGAAGGAGTCTCGTCAGACCAGCGAGGAGCTGAAGAGGAAGGCAGCTGACTATCAACAGAGGATGCAGAAGGTTCTGTAGCTGTTCACACTGATATTGATCTCTTGGCTCAGACCCACGTTCAGAGAAGTTGAAAGGCGTGTTGGTTTGACTGATTTTCAGCTTTTTGTCTTACAGGCTAAGGAGCAAGGCAAAACTGACACGGAGGAGCTTCTGTCAAAGCTGGAGAAGGTACCGCTTCAGTTCCATTGGCTCACATGTTGACATCCTATATGGTTCGATATGGTCCTTCAAGGAATGCTGTTCAGTCAATGGTTAGGAGACAAATGCCAAATTATTTAAAAAAAAGTTATTATGAGTGAAACAATGAAGATGGTTTGGGTGTAA